>NW_026555329.1:47220000-47820000 GCF_021234165.1 Pteronotus mesoamericanus | reverse complement strand
CTTCCATGACTTTCTCTTTCCTTAATTTAGGGAACTTTTTTGTCATTACATTTTCACACAGGTTCTCTATCTCTTGTTCCTCTTCTTCTACTTCTGCTATCTCTATTATGTGGATATTATTACATTTTAGGTTTTCCTGCATTTTCTTAAATATTTCTTCATTCTTTTTTAGTCTCTTTTCATTTTTTTGCTCCTTCTGGGAACTTTTTTCTACCTTGTCCTTTAGCTTGCTGATTTAATCCTCTGCTTCATCCAACCTGCTTTTGATTCCTTCTACTTTGTTCTTCAATTCAGAAATTGTATTCTTCATTTGCTGTTTTCTCTTATTGATAGGTTCTATGTCCTTTTTCATGTTGATATATTTTGCAGTAAGTTCTTCATATTTCCCAGTAGTTTTTAATGATTCTCTCTGAGCTCACTGATCTCATTGAGCTTCATTAGACTCATTGTTTTGAATTCAATATCTGATAGTTTACTTACCCCTTTTTCATTTAGTTCTCTCTGTGGGAACTCTTTCTTTCCCCTCGTTTGTGGGGGCATTTCTTTTTCTTCCTTATTTGTGAGACCCTTCTTTTTTGCTTCTGCTTCTTAAATTGATCTATCTTGATTTCCTGACTTTGCGGTGTGAACTTCTATGGTAGTAGATGTCTTTTTTTTTTTTCTGGATCTACCTCTGATGATGTCAGATGTTGACCCCATTGACCTTAGGCAATCTTTTGGAGACTTTCAGGGATCTACTGTCTGCAACTGTCTCCTGAAGTTGTTAGTCTAGTCATACTTCTTACATCCATTAAGCTTAGGCACCACAAGGAGGGGCAGCACCTCCTGAGGATGGGGCCATTGTGTCCTTTCAGGCTGCTGCCACTCAGGGGAGTGGTCTGCCTGAGCAAGATGGACCATGAGTAGTGGGGAGAAGTCAGGTCCGGGACCCCCCAGCTACTCCCTCAGTTTTCTCCCCAACACCTGTGAGTCCAGTCTCTCCTCAAGAGTCTCTAGGCCAGTCTGTGTCCCCTTTGGCAAGAGATCCGCTATCTGTGACCACCACTCTGTACACTCCATCCTAGCCTGTGTGCAATACCTGGAGGGAGCAGAGCCTCCTGAGGGTGGGGCCATTGTTCCTTTCATGCTGTTGCCGCTCAGGAGAATGATCTGACTGAGCAAGATGGACACTGAGGGATGGGGGAGGAGTCAGCACCAGGACTCTGCTTGCCACTGTCTCAGTTCTTTCCCCAAAGTTTTCCTCCCCAATCTCTCCTTAGGGCGCTCCTGCCCACTGTGTCCCGCCTTTGCCCAGAGACCAGGGTAAGTGGCTACCACAACACATTTTTGTGTTGGCCCTATAAATGGCTCTTTGCATCTCCAGCTGCCTGTCTCTGGCAGAGAGCACCACTGTGCTCTTTGCAGCTGTCTATTGTCTATGTGCTTTTTGGGCTATGGTCCTTAGGCTGGAAGTCCCCACGTATAGTTTAGACCCTGTTCTTCTAATGGGGATCCCACTGGCCATTTCAATATCTTTCTGGTGCTGCTGTCCATGGGTACCCAGCCCACCTTCTCAAGGCTCTACTGCACTTCTTACCAATTATATTGCGTGAAAGCTGATTCATTTCTCTGTCCAACGTTTTAAGCCTCCTCTTCTATTCTATTCTCACTATTCTATTTTTTATTCCTTTTTTTAAACTTAATCATACATTTATTTATTTTCTTTTTTTTTCTTTTTTCAAATACATTTGTCTCTGCTTATGCCCCACCACTTTCCCTTGCCCCCTTCCTCTCTCCCTCCCTCAGCTCTTCTCCTTTGGTTTTGTCCATGAGTCCTTCCTATATGTTCCTTGACTTTCCCCTTCCTTTCCTTTACCCCGCCCCACCCCTCCTTCCCTCTTGTCTCTGTTGGTTTCTTTTCCTTTCAGTGTTGCTGGTCTTATTTTCCTTGCATCTTTGTATTGTTGGTTAGGTTCCGCTTATAGGTGAGATCGTATGGTATTTGTCTTTCGCTCCCTGGCTTATTTCACTTAGCATAATGCTCTCCAATTCCATCCATGCTGTCGTGAAGTTTAGTAGTTCTTTTTTTCTTTCTGCTGCGTAGTATTCCATTGTGTAAATGTACCATAGTTTTTTGATCCAATCATCTACTGATGGGCATGTAGGTTGCTTCCAACACTTGGATATTATATATTGTGCTGCTATGAACATTGGGGTGCATAGGTTCTTTTGTATTGGCGTTTTTATTTAGAGTTTTATTTTATTTTTATTTCTAATCTCACAGTGTACCCTTTGCTTGTCTCACTCCATTGTACCTTCTTCCTACTTTTATTTTTGTTTTAAAATTTATTTTCCCCTTTCTATGTCCTGTTCCTATTATTTACCCTTATTATTTTTCCTTCCTCTATATCTCAAAATCATTGTTCTTTCCTTTAATCAGCTCACATTCTTTTTCTCCTTCCTCTAATATTCTTATTTTCTTTTCACCTTTAAAATCATTGCTTTTTTTTGTCATGAATATTTTAGTTTTTGCTCTTTTTCTATTTTGTTCCTATTTGTTCACTATTATTTTTTGTTCAGTATTTCATAAGTTACTCTTCCCCTCTTACTAGATTATGTTTTCCTCCTGCTCTTGCTTATTTGAGTTTAGAATATTATTTTTTACCTCTATGCCTGGATTCTATTCCTTACTCTAGTTATTTCTCCTCCTTGTCCTCTCAGAATCATTTTTCTTACTGTAGTCATAGTCATTCCTTACTCTCTTTTTTATATCTTATAATATTCTTATTTTCTTTCACCTTTACTAATCTTTGCTCATCTTTCATTGTTATTGGCTTTACTGTCATTTTTCTTCAATATAGTTTCTATTGGTTCACCATTTTTTTAAAAACTTTATTTCAAACTTCATATTATATTCTCCCCTTTTCTTATTCCATTTTGCTATTGCCCTTCCTTTTTTTACTTATATTTTTATTCTATATTCTCCATTTTTTGCCTTATTTCTATTCCCTACATTTATTATCTCCTCTCCCTTTCCCCTTAAAATCATTTTTCACTCCTTTAGTCATCTCATTTTCTTTTTCCCTATCTTATAATATTCTTTCTTTCCACCTTTATTAATCTTTCCTCACTTGCTGTTGATATTGCTGATGTAGTAAAGGGAATTTTTCCTGGCATGGGTTTGGCTTTCTGAATAGTTTTGCTTTGTTTTACCAGCACCTGAACAACAGCACACAAGACATGGTGGAGGCTGTGATTCTGTCAACAAGCTGGAGGGTAGAACACAGCAATGAATGAGCTATCAGTAACGAAAGCACAACCACAACAACAGGGTCCATATAAACGGAATAAAGGATATCTTAGAGCATCCGTAACAGAAGACTAAAGAGACTGCACCACTGAGTCCCACAGAACACCTACCACAAATACCATCTGCATGAAGACAGGCAGTCAAAGCAGAGAAATATGAGTTACAGAAACAAACAAAAAGAGTCACCTAAAATGGAGGGACAAATAAACAATCCCCAAATGAAAGGAAAGGAGAGCTCCCCAGAAAAAAGCTAAATGAATTTAAGGCAAGCAATTCATCAGACATATAGTTAAAAATAATGGTTATAATAATGTTCAAGAAACTCAATGAAAACTACAAAGGATATTATGACAGCTACAAGTAAATTATGGGATCTACAGCAGCATGACAAAAGACATAGAACCTGTGAATAGAACCAGGAAGAAATGAAGAATACAATAACAGGAATGAGGAATACACTGCAAGGAATCAAAAGCAAGCTAGATTAAGCAGAGGACTGAATCAGCAAGCTAGAATACAAGGAAAAAAAAGACAGAGGGATAAAATTTTAAAAAAAGACTCAAATGGAATGAGGATAGTATAAAGGAGCTTCATGACAACATGAAAGATAACATTTGCATCATAGGAATGTCAGAAGGAGAAGAAAAGTGTCAAGGGATAGAAAATCTGTTTAAAGGAACAATGATAGAAAACTTCCCTAACGATGATGAAAGAACTCATGCGAATTCAGGAAGCACAGGGGGTCCCAATAAAGAGGAACCCAGAGAAGTCCACTCCAAAAAACAACATAATTAAAATGGCAAAATTTAAAGACAAAAAGAGAATCTTAAAGGCAGCAGCAATGGAAGAACAACTAATAACATGCAAGGGAGCTCCAATAAGGCTATCAGTTGATTTCTCAACAGAAACACTACAAGCCAGAAAAGACTGTCATGAAATATTCCAATTAATGAAAAGCAAGAACTTACAACCAATCCTACTGTATCCAACAAGGCTCTCATTTAAAATGGCAGGTAAAATATAGAACTTCCCAGACAAAAAAAAAAGGCTAAAAATACATTTCCGCCAATCCAGCACTGCAAAAAATGCTGAAGGGACTGCTATAAAATGTAGAGAAAAGAGAGAGGGACAGAGAGAAGCACAAGTATGAAAAATGGCAAAGAATAAGTGCTGATCAATAATAACCTTAAATGTAAATGGATTAAGTGCACCAATCAAAAGACAGGGTAGCTGAATGGAGATGGACACATGATGTGCATGTGCTGTCTAAAAGTGACCCACCTCAAGACAAAAGATGTACACAGATTGAAAATGAAGGGATGGAAAAAACACTCCAAACAAATGGGCATAAAAATAAAGATAGCATAGCAATACTTATTTCAGACAAAATATTTCAAAACAAAAGCCATAAAAAGTGACAAAGAAGGTCACTACATACTATTTAAAGAATAGTAAAACAGGAGAGTATAACTCTTGTAAGCACATATGCACCCAACATAGGAATGATTACATATATAAAGATAATCTTGGGAGATTCAAGAGAGATATTGAGAACATCATAGCCATTGAAGGGGACTTCAACACTCCATTGTCAACAATGGATAGATCTCCCACACAAAGAATAAATAAGGATATTGTGGCACTTAAAGACACTTTAGGTTAAAAGGACATAATAAATATGTACAGAAACTTTGACCCTAGAAGCAAAATATGCACTCTTTTCAAATGCCCATGGAATATTTTCAAAGATAGACCACATGATAGGACAAAAAACAGGCTGCAGAAAATTCAAGAAAATTGAAATAATATCAACCATTTCAGGTCAAATGGCTTGAAACTAGAAACCAACCACAAGAAAAAAAAATCAAAAACATTCAAACACATGAAGACTTAGTAACATGCTATTAAATAATGAGATCAAGGAAGAAATCAAAATAATTCTGGAAAAAATGAAAATTAACACACAACAACCCAAAACTTATAGGACACAGCAAAGATAGTTCTGAGAGGGAATTTCATAGCAATAAATGCCTACCAAAAGAAGATAGAAAAATCTCAAATAAACAATTTATGTCTAAATCTGAAAAAAAATACTACAGGGAAAAAAGGAAACAGTGTTCAGGGTGAATAGAAGGAAGAAAATAATCAAGGTCAGGGTAAAATTAAATGACACAGAGACTAAAAGAACAATTTAAAGGATCACCCAATCCAGGAGATGGGTCTTAGGAAAGATAAACAAAATTGACAGGACTTTAAACAGAAACATCAAGAGAAAAAGCGAGAGGACCCAAATATATAAAATTAAAAATGAAGGAGGAGAACTTACAGCCAATACCACAGAATTACAAAGGATTGTAAGAAATTACTATGAACAACTACATGCCAAGAAATTGGACAACCTGAGCAAAATGAACAAATTTCTAAAAACATACAATCTTCCAAAACTCAATCAAGAAGAAGCAGAAAACATGAAGAGATCAATAACAATTAGTGAAATTGGTGCAATAATCAAAAAACTCTCAGCACACAAAAGTCCTCAACTGGATAGCTTCATAGGTGAAATTTGCCAAACATTTAAGGAAGAACTAATTTCTCTCCTTCTCAAAATGTTCCAAACAATTCAAGAAGAGGGAAAACTCCAAAACTCTTTTTAGGAGGCAAGTATCATCCTAATTCCAATACCAGGTAACGACAAAACAAAAAAGGAGACTACAAGCTTTCTGATATCTCTGATGAACATACATGCTAAAATCTTCAACAAAATACTAGCAATCTGAATTAAGAAATACACTAAAAAGATGATACACAAAGATCAATTGGGATTCATCCCACAGATGCAAGGATGGTACAATATTCAGAAATCAATAAATGTAATATACCACTTAAAAAATATGATAAACAAAATGACATGATCGTATCAATAGATGCTGAAGAGCATTTGGGAAAACCCAGCACCCATATATGCTAAAAAGAACACTCAGAAAATGGGGAATAGAGAAATCATACATCAACATAATAAAAGTCATGAAACCTACACCCAACATTATACACAATGAGCAAAAATTAAAAGCTTTTCTCTTAAAATCAGGAAAAAACAAGGATACCTGCTTTCAGCACCCTTATTTAATGCAAGTTCTAGACACAGAGATTAAATCAAAAAAAAAAAAGTCATCAAAACTGGAAAAAAAGGAAGGCTAACTGTCATTTGCTGATGACATGATAGTGTACACAGAAAACCCTATAGTCTCCACCAAAAAAACTACTCAACCAAAGAAGTGAATTTGGCAAAATAATGGAATAAAAAGTCAATATTCAGAAATTAGTGGCATTTTTGTACACCAACAATGACATATCAGAAAGAGAAACTAGGGAAAAATCCCATTTACCACAATAATAAGAAAAATAAAGTACCTGGGAATAAATTTAATGAAGAAAGCAAAGGACCTATACTTGGAAAACTATAGAACATGGAAGGAAAGGTTTGAGAAAGAAACAACTAATTGGAAGTATATACAGTATTCATGGATTGGAAGAATTGACATTATTAAAAAGTATATACTACCCAAAGCAATCTACAAATTCAATGCAAATCCTCTTAAAATACTGATAATATATTTTACAGATCTAGAACAAATATTTCAAAACTTTACATGGAACCAAAAAAGACCTTAAACAGCCTCAGCAATTCTGAGAAAGAAGATCAAAGTGAGAGGGATCACAATATCTGACATTAAACTATACTATGAAGCCACTGTAATCAGGAATGTCTGGTACTGACTTAAGAACAGACACATAGATCAATGGAACAGAATAGAGAACCCAGCTATAAACCCATGTCTCTGTGGTCAATTAATACTCAACAAAGAGGGCATGAGTATACAGTGGAGTAAAAACAGTCTCATCAATAAATGTTGTTGGGACAAATGAACTGGTACATGCACTAAAATGAAACTAGACCACAAACTTACACATATATCAGAATAAACTATAAATGGATAAAAAATTTAAACATCAGTCCTTATACCATAAAAGTCCAATGAAAACATAGGTATAAAAATTTCAGATATCTCATGGAACAAGACCTTTCTTTCTTTCTTTCTTTCTTTCTTTCTTTCTTTAGCTGATGTATCTGCTAGGGCAAGGGGAAAAAAGGGACTACATCAAACTAAAGAGCTTTTTCATGGCAAAGAAACCATCATCAAATTGAAAGGGGAACTGATTTTAAGAGAACATATTTGTCAATGATACATCAGGCAAGGGTTTAATCTCCAGAAAAATATAAAAGCTCACAGGACTCAACACCAGGAAGATAAACAATTCAATTAATAAATGGGCAAACGACCTGAATAAACACTTCTCTAAAGAGGACAAACAGATGGCCCACTGACATGTGAAAAGATGCTCAACATCAGTATCCATGAGAGAGATTCAAATTAAGACTACATTGAGCTATCACCTCACAGCTGTCAGAATGGCCATCAAGAATAAATCAAGAAGCAATGAGTGCTATCGAGGATGTGGACAAAAGAGAACTATAATACACTGTTGGTGGGAATACAGACTGGTGCAGCCACTGTGGAATAAAGTATGGAATTCCCTTTAAAAAGTAAAAATGGAACTGCATTTTGACCCAGCAGTTCTGCTGCTGGGCATATACCATAAGAATCCCAAGACACCTATACGAAGAACTTATGCACCAAAACATTTGCAGTGATGTGTGTGTGTGTGTGTGTGTGTGTGTGTGTGTGTGTATAAGTATCATTATGAGATAGATATATATATATATATATATATATATACACACACACACACACACACAAAAGTTTTATATAGAGAGAGAGAGAAATTTTCATCCCAAAGAAGCAAAATACACACTTTTTAAATTAACATGGAACATTTTCAAAGGTAGATCACATGATAGGACATAGAACAAGCCTCAATAAATCCAAGAAAGCTGAAATCATATCAAGCATTTCCTCACGCTATGGAGTCTGAAACTAAAAAGCAATCTCAAAGAAAAAATCAAAAACACTCAAGTTCATGGAGACAAATTAGCATGCTATTAAACAATGAATGGGTTAATAATGAGATTAAGGAAGAAATAAAAATGCTTCTGGAAACTAATGAAAATCAACACACAACAGTCGAAAACTTAAGAGACACAGTAAAGGCAGTCCTGAGAGGGAAGATCATAGTGATAATGGTTTACCTAAAAAAGATATAAACATTTCTAATAAAAAACCCAACCTACATCTACTGGGTCAGGAGGAACAACAACAAACAAAGTTTAGAGCAAGTGGAATGAAGGAAATAACCAAGATCAGAGCAGAATTAAAAGATACAGAGACTAAAAGAACAATTCAAGGATCAATAAATCCAGAATATGGTTCTCTCAAAAGATAAACGAAATCAGCAGGCCTTTAATCAGCTTCATCAAGAAAAAAGAGAAAGAACAGAAATAAATAAAATCAGAAATGAAACAGGAGAGATTATAGCTGACACCAACAGAAAACAAAGGGTTGTAAAAATTCCAACAAAAACTATATGCCAATAAAACCTGGGTAAAAAAAAAATCTAGAAAAATATAATCTTCCAAAGAAAAATGAAGAAGCAGAAAGCTTGAATATACTGATAACAGCTGGTTATATCAAAACAATAATAATAATAAAAAAACTCCCAGCACACAAAAGCCCTGGACCAGATGGTTTCACAGAAAACTTTTACAAACTATTTAAGCTAACCCCTATCATTGTCAGAGTACTCCAAAAACTACAAGAACTGGGGACACTCCAAAATTTTTTTATGAATACAGCACCATCCTAATCCCAAAACCAGATAAAGACAATACAAAGAAAGAAAACTACAGACCAGCACCACTGATGAACACAGATGCTAAAATCTTAAACAAAATATTGGAAAACTGCATCAAGCAATACATCAAAAAGATCATACAACATTTCCAAGTGGTATTCATCTCAGGGATGCAAGGATGGTTCAATATATGCAAATTAATAAATGTAATACATCACATAAGCAAAAGGAAGGACAAAAACCACATGATCATCTCAATTGATGTGGAAAAATCATTTGATAAGGTACAGACTCATTTCTGATTAAAAAAGCAAAATGGGAATAAAGAGGGCCTACCTCAACATAATAAAGGCCATATATCAAAAACCTACAGCCAATATCATACTCAATTAGCAAAAAACTAAAAGCTTTCCCATTAATATTGGGGACAATATAAGGATATCCACTTTCCCTATGCACATTCAAAGTAGTATTGGAGTCCTAGCTACAGCAATCAGAAAATAAAAAGAAATAAAAGGCATTCAAGTTGGAAATGAAGAACTAAAGCTGTCATGGTTTGCGGATGATATGACAGTGTACACAAAAACCTTACAGACTCCACTAAAAAACTACTCAACCTAATAAGTGAATTTGGCAAAGCAGTGGAGTACATAGTTAATATTCATAAATCGAAGGTATTTTTGTACACTAATGAAATATCAAAAAGAGAAATCAGGACAAAAATTCCATTTGCAATAGCAACAAGAATAATAAAATACCTAGGAGTAAAACCAACCAAGGAGATAAACAGCTGTATTCAGTAAACTACACCACACTGAAGAAAGAAATTAAGGAAGACACAAAGAATTGGAAGCATATACCATGTTCATAGATTGGAAGAAGTAACGTCATCAAAATTGTCCATACTACCCAAAACAATTTATAGACAATGCAATCCTTATTAAAATATCAATGACATATTTCATAGATTTATAACAAACATTTCAAAGTATATATGGAACAATAAAGAGCCCCAAACAGCCACAGCAATTTTGAAAAAGAAGAACACAGTATGAGGGATCACAATACCTGACATCAAACTATATTATAAGGCCTCTGTAATCAAAAGAGTCTAGTATTGGAATAAGAACACATAGATCAATGGGACAGAATAGAGAGCTCAGAAATAAACCCAAGTCTCTATGATCAATTAATATTCAACAAAGGGGGTAGAAGCATAAAATGGAGCAAAAATAGCCTCTTCCACAAAGGGTGTTGGGAGAATTAGACAGCTACATGCAAAAAAAAATGAAACTCAACCGCCAAGTTCCAACATACACAAAAATAAACTCAAGGTAAAAAAAACACTTAAATATAAGTGGTGACACCACAAAAGTCATAGAGTAGAACATAAGCAGGAACCTCTCAGATATCCCATGCATCAATATTTTAACTGATATGTCCCCTAGAGCAAGGGTCATTAAGGAAAGAATAAACAAATGGGACCTCATCAAAATAAAATGCTTCTGTATGGCTAAGGAAAACATCAGCAAAATGGAAAAGGAACCAAATGTATGGGAAAATATATTTGTCAATGATACCTCAGATAGGGGTTTGATCTCCAAAATATATAAAGAACTCACACAACTACACTCCAGGAAGATGAACAATCCAGTGAAAAAAAATGGGCAAAGGATCTTAAAAGAGATTTCTCCAAGGAGGACATATATAGAGCCCAGAGACATATGAAAGGATGCTCATCATCACTAGCCATCAGAGAGATGCAAAATAAAACCATAATGAGATACCGTTTCACACTGGTCAGAATGGCCATCATAAACAAATCAACAAACAATAGGTGCTGGCAAGGATGTGGAGAAATGGGAACCTTAGTACACTTTTGGTGGGAATGCAGACTGGTTCAGTCACTGTGGAAAAGAGTATGAATTTCCTCAGAAATCTAGAAATGGAACTGCCTTTCTCCCAGTGATTCCACTGCTGGGATTATACCCTAAGAATCCCGAAACACCAATTCAAAAGAACCTATTCACCCCAATATTCATAGCAGCACAATTTACAATAGCCAAGTGTTGGAAGCAACCTACATGCCTATCAGAAAATAAGTGGATCAAAAAGCTATGGTACATTTACACAATGGAATATTACAGAGAAAAAAAGAAGGAGCTCCTCCCCTTTGCAACAGCACGGAGGGGATTGGAAAGCATTGTGCTAAGTAAAATACTGCAGGTGGTAAAAGACAAACACCATATGATCTCACCTATAAGGTGAAACTAATCAACAAAACAAATGTACAGGCAATATATAACCAGAGAACTGAAAAAAAAAAGGGGACATGTATGAAGGACCCATGGAGAAAGCCAAAGTGGGGAAGGATTGAATGTGGAATGTGAGGGTGGGTAGGGCAGGGGAAAATGGGGGTGGGAAATTGGAGACAAATGTATTTGAACAATAACAAAATATAAAGAAAGAAGTAAAAAAAATAAAGAACATACTGAAAGTACCCAGAAGGGAAATGAGGAGAGGGATGATGGAGGAAAATAGAGGAGGAGTTATGAAGGAACGTGCATAAAGGACACATGGACAAATCCAAAAGGGGTAGGATCGATGGTGGGAGGCAGGTATGGGTGGAGTTAAAATGGAGACAGCTGTACTTTATCAACAATTTTTTAAAAATGTGGTACATTTACTCAATGAAATACTATACAGCAGAAATAAAGAACTCTAACCTTTTGTGACAGAATGGGTGGAACTAAAGAGTGTTATGCTAAGTGAAACAAGACATTCAGTGAAAGACAAATATCATGTGATCTCACCTGTAAGTAGAATCTAATGAACAAAATTAACTAACAAACAAAATAGAACCATATTTATTGAAACATGGAGCAGCTGAAAGTGATCAGAGGGGATGGGAGAGAACAACAATGGAGAAAAGAAGGGGAAGGGAATAGACAAAGAACATGTATGAATGACCCAGGGCCATGGACAACATTGTGGAAATGACTATGGGAGTAGGAGGTGGAAGGGGCAGATGAGGGCAAAGTGGGAAAACTGAGACTACAGTAATAGAATAACAATAAAAGATGATTAATAAAACAAATATATGATGATATCATAAAAGACTTAAAGGAAACAGGCAGGAAAATCTCAGCTATCCTATGTATCAATATTTTTGCCTAAATATCTCCTAAGGCAAGTGAATTGAAGGAAAAAATAAACAAATGGAACTACATCAAAGTAAAAACCTTCTGCATGGCTAAAGAAACTATCATCAGAATGAAAGGGGAACCAACTGTATGGGAGAACATATTTGTTAAAGATACATTGCACAAGGGTTTGATCTCCAAAATATATAAATTCATACATCTCAACACCAGGAAGACAAACAATGAAATTTAAAAACGGGCAAAAACCTGAACAGACAGTTCTTCAAGGACATACACAAGGGCCCATAGTCATATGAATGGATGGTGAACATCACTAGCCATCAGAGATGTGCAAACTAAAACCACAGTTAGATACCACCTCACACTGATCAGAGTGTCTATCATTAACAAATCAACAAACAACAAGTGAGGATTCAGAGAAAAGGGAACTCTAGTGCACTGTTTGTAAGAATGCAAACTGGTGCAGTCACTGTGGAAGATAGTATGGAATTCCCTTTAAATGTTATAAACGGAACTGCCTTTTGACCTGCTGTTGCCCTAAGAATCTCGAATCACCAATTCAAAAGAACTCATGCACCCCTATATTCATAGTGGCACTATTTACAATAGCTAAGTGATGGAAACATCCGAAGTGCCCATCAGTAAATGAGTGGATCGAAAAAGTGTGATACATTTACACAATGAAATTCTACAGAGTAGAAAGAAAGAAGGAAACCTTCCTTTTATGACAGCATTGATGGAAATGTAGCATATTATGCTAAGTGAAATAAGTCAGTTGGTAAAAGACAAATACCATGTTACCTCACCTATCAGAGGAATCTAATGAATAAAATAAAATAAAGAAGAAAATAGAATCACAGGCATGGAAACATGGAACACACTGTTAGTGAATGCAGGGGAAGGGGCTAGAGAATGAACGTGTATAACTGACCCATGGACATAGACAACAATGTGGGAATTGACTGTGGGAGCAGGGAGTTGAATGGGCAGAGGAGTGCATAGGGAGAAATTTGGGACAACTGTAATAGAATAATAATAAACAATGATTTAATAAGAAAAAAAAAGACTGTAAGATTATGAGCCCTGTCCAGTGAGGCTCTTTTGGTTGGGAATTGTACCACAAAGTGAAAGATCACCAGTTCAATTCCTGGTCAGTGCAAATGCCTGGTTTGTGCTCCTGGTCCCTGATTGGGGCACATATGAAAGGCAACCAATTGATGTTTCTCTCACACATCAATTTTTTTCTCTATCTCTTTCTCCCTTCCCCTTTCTAAAAGTAAATAAATAAAATCTTATTAAAAAAGATTCTAAGATGATGAGTTGTGTTTACTTTGTCTCAGTCACAATATCATGTTAATATCAAATCTTATTCATTCACAATTTTATAGCAAGTTAATACTGCTGAACGCTCTTCCTTCCTTCCTCTATTTTTCTATGATATGAGCCCCTAGTTTTTTATCCCACATCTCCAACAGCCTCCAACTCCTTTTGAGTTACTCTTTGTGTCTCTCTATGACAGGGGCTTTGTGGTAGTCTTTTTCTATACACAATCCGCAAGTGATTTTATCTCTTCTCATGTTGCCACTTACCCCAAGTCTATAACCCTAACCCAGATTTTGGCCTGAGCCAAATCCATCCATTACCTCACCATGGATGATTGTCCCTCAGGTGGCCACCTGCCACTCCCCATGTTTCTCTTCTAGCTATTCCCTGACCTGGGGAATGAATGGCATTGACATACACCACTGCAAGAATATACAGCTATAAAGGGTTGATTTAAGACTCAATTTCAGGCCAAAAAGTCTAATTGCCTAGGGTCCTAGACAAGTAAGATTCATAATTAAATTAGGGAAAGGTAGGAGGGAGACTATGACAAAATTGATGGGTGTAAACCAGTCTAAAGGAAGAAGTTAATGCTTAACTCCAACTGAGAGGAACCGCATGAAACTACAGGTTCAATCTGCTAAATTGATATCTTTGTGAAGGAAAGTTAGAATTTGGATTTCAATGTTAAATTTCTGCATTTTTTAGCATTAATAATTAATCAAATTTTTAAAGTAGTGTAAATAAAATATGCTGAGTAGGCTACTATTTTACAGATTCTGTTGTAGTATTGTAGATTAATGGTATCTAAATGCTTTTATTCAATAACTATTTCTAAAGTCAATTAAATTTTACTTATTTGGAAGTTCAATTTAGCTAATAACCACTACTTATGTGAAAATCTTAAATAATTATTTTTCTGAATCTTTATAATACTCTGTGTATTGCAAAAACACTAACTAAACTGATTGTAAAACCTTGAAGAGAGCCAAAAATATTTCCTGAGAGCTAGTCAGATAAGATCCCCCATATTTTATCATAAAAAGATTCCAGTTTATAGAACACTCATAATAATCATTAGTTTCTATGATATTTGGTGATGTTAAATATGGCATTTCATGTCTGAATATGTAAATATTTCATTGCAGAGTGAATGCAAAACCCTGGCCTCTGCTGAATGTGATGTCTGGCTCCACTTCACTTGTTGATCTGCAGTATGAATGCATCAATTTTCACCACATCTGATTCTGCCATGTAAAATATGTGAAATCTATTTTTCATATAACTTTATTTTCATAATTCCAAACCTGTGACATTTATGTTCTCCAACACCACAAACCCATACATTCATTGTCCTTTCTGTCATCATATCGTTCTTTAACCTGTGGTGTGCTTGTGTTCACTGTCAACAGTAAAAGCAGTAATAGAGTAGAAAGAATGTTGAAAGAGCAAATGAAAAGAGGCCTATGATTATGTTGAAAATAAAAGTAAAATTAACTCCACATAGATGTGCAAATAGTATCAATGTTTTAGTTCAAGCATACCTCATGCTATTAATCTCATTATTTTCTTCAGTGGAAAAAAGATGGCAAGAGAAGCTAGTGTGTATGGCACTCAGCCGGTTAGAATTTGGTGTATAACACATTCAATTCTGAATTTTGCATTTTAATTAAATTATAGAGATTGAAGTATATATGAGTGAATTCTGAACAATATACTTGTTGAATTCCCAACCCACATTCCTAGAACCATTACATCTGCAGCACTCTCTTAACCAATTTGTCTAAGTACTGTTCTACTCACCAATGAGATACATTCCAATCCAGTCTCCAGCATCTACTTCCTCCTTTATATCCCAGTGGATCACCAAGTCCTGGGAGTGTCCTATTGAGTAGTAGGAGCTGCTGACCATGAGTGTGGAACGGCTATCAGAGGTAACCAGGTCGGTGTCACTGGTGGAACGGGGAATGGTGACACTATCGTGGGGGCCAGCCCTGATGGCCATGCTGTGGAAATGATTGGGATTGTAGCTGTGGCGAAGTGGCTCCTTACAGCGGCGCCGGGTCTGTGAGTTTCTAGATGGAGATGCCATCGCAGCCAGTCCTAAAAACCTGTTCTGGTACAGATTCTGTGGGAGCAAAGAGACAGTCATCAGGGACAGAAGATCCTAGCCACAGGGTCGTTGTCATTTGACCCCCCCCCAAAAAAAATGAAAGATGTGCTGGAGAAAGGACCTGTCAATGAGCAGCTCCCTAAGATTTGAAACACAAGAGCAGCTTTCTCAGGACAAATGCTATGGCTCTGGGATCATCTAGAGAAAGCAAGAATGAAACTGAGCTCATAAAGGATCTTTGCATTTCCAGCTATGCTAGAATCTACCACTCCCACTTCCCCACAACATGCTTGGTATTAAGACTTGAACATTTGCAGAATGGTTCTGAAAATCTAACTGACCCAAAATAAAAGGTGACCTCTTTTATTTTGTAATTTTTTTTTTACTGTTCAAATATATTTGCCTCCATTTTGCTTCCACCACTTTCCCCCACAACAACCCACCCCAACCTCCGATTTTCAATCCTTTCCCATTTTGGCTTTGTCCATGGGTTTATTGAATTGACCCTTCCTCTTCTTTTCTTCATTTCTGGAACCCACTGCCACTCTCGTTACTGTTGGTTTGTTTTTTCTTTAAATGTTCCTGGATATATTTTTCTAGTTTGTTTGTTTCCTTGATTAGGTTCCACCTATAGGTGAGATCATATGGTATTTGTCTTTCACCCTCTGACTTATTTCACTTAGCATAATGCTCTCCAGTTTCATGCAAGCTGTCATGAAAGGTACTAACTCCTTCTTTCTGCTGTGTAGTATTCCATTGTGTAAATGTACCATAGTTTTTTGATCAATTCATTTACTGATGGGCACCTAGGTTGCTGCCAGCACTTGGCTATTGTCAATTGTGCTGCTATGAACATTGGGATGCATAGGTTCTTTTTAATTTTTGTTACAGAATTCTTAGGTATAATCCCAGTGGTGGAATGCTGGGTCAAAAGACAGTTCCATTTTTAGCTTTTTGAGGAAATTCCAAACTGTTTTCACCGTGGCTGCACCAGTCTGCATTCCCAGCAACAGTGCACTAGGGTTCCGTTTTCTCCACAACCTCGCCAGCACTTGCTGTTTGTTGATTTGTTTATTATGGCCAATTCTGACTGGTGAGAAGTGACATCTCATTATGGTTTTATTTTGTATATCTCTGATGAAGAGTGATAATGAGCATCCTTTCATATGTCTCTGGCTCCTAGGTATGTCCTCCTTGGAGAAGTGTCTGTTCAGGCCTTTTGCCAATTTCTTATTTGGATCGTTCATCTTCCTGGAGTGGAGTTGTATGAGTTATTTATATATTCAGGAGATCACACCCTTACCAAGGTATCAGTGGCAAATATATTTTCCCATACATTTGGTTCCTTTTTCATTTTGCTGGTGTTTTCCTTAGCTGTGTAGAAGGTTCTTATTTTGATGAAGATCCAATTGTTTATTCTTTCCTTAATGTCCCTTGCTCTAGGGGACACATTGGTGAACATATTGCTGCATGGGACATCTGAGATTTTCCTGCCTATATTCTTCTCTAGGATTTTATGGTGTCACAACTTATACTGAAGTCTTTTATCAATCTTGAGTTTATTTTTATGTGTGTTGTAAGTTGGTGGTCAAATTGAATTTTTTTTATTTAATTTTATTTATTTATTTATTTACTTTGCATGTAGCTATCCAGCTCTCCGAATACCATTTGTTGAAGAGGTTATTTTTACTCCATTAAATTCTTCTGCTGCCTTTGTCAAATATTAATTGACAATAGAGACATGGGTTTATTTCTGGGCTCTCTATTCTGTTCCATTGATCAATCTATTTGTTCTTATACCAGTAACAAACTGTTTTAATTACAATGGCCTTCTAAAATAGTGTGATCCCTCCAAATTTGTTCTTCTTTCTCAAAATTGCTGCAACTCTTCTGGGTCATTTATGGTTCTATATATATATTGAAATGTATATTCTATATCTGCGAAATATGTCACCGGTATTTTTTTAAATTTTCCTTGAATTTATTTTTTCAAATACATTTGTCTCTGCCAACCCCCCATCATTTTCCCTTGCCCCCTCCCTCCTTCCTTCCCTCAGCTCTTCCCCTTTGGTTTTGTCCATGAGTCCTTGCTATATGTTCCTTGATTTTCCCCTTCCCTTCCTTTTCCCCGCGCCCCGCCCTCCTTCCCTCTTGTCTCTGTTGATTTCTTTTCCTTTCAGTGTTGCTAGTCTTATTTTCCTTGCATCTTTCTATTGTTGGTTAGGTTCCACTTATAGGTGAGATCGTATGGTATTTGTCTTTCGCCCCCTGGCTTATTTCACTTAGCATAATGCTGTCCAGTTCCATCCATGCTGTCATGAAGTTTAGTAGCCCTTTGTTTTCTTTCCGCTGCATAGTATTTCATTGTGTATATGTACCATCATTTTTTGATCCAATCATCTACCGGTGGGCATTTAGGTTGCTTCCAACACTTGGCTATTGTAAATTGTGCTGCTACGAATATTGGGGTGCGTAGGTTCTTTTGTATTGGCATTTTGGTGTTCTTGGGGTATAGTCCCAGCAGGGGAATCACTGGATCAAAAGGCAGTTCCATTTTCAGCTTTTTGAGCAAATTCCACACTGCTTTCCACAGTGGCTGCACCAGTCTGCATTCCCACCAACAGTGTACTAGGGTTGCCTTTTCTCCACAGCCTCGCCAGCACCTGTTGTTTGCTGATCTGTTTATGATGGTCATTCTGACCGGTGTGAGGTGGTACCTCATGGTGGTTTTGATCTGCATTTCTCTCATGGCTAGTGATGCTGAGCATCCTTTCAAATGCCTCTGGGCCCTCTGTATCTCCTCCTTGGAAAAGCGTCTGCCCAGGTCACTGGTATTTTAATATGGATTGTGTTGAATCTACAGATTGTTTTGGGTAGTATAGATATTCTGAGGATCTTAATTCTTCCAATCCATGAACATGATATATGCTTCCATTTATTTGTGTTTTCCTTAATTTCTTTCTTCAGTGCTCTGTAGTATTCTGAGTATAGGTCTTTTGCCTCCTTGGTTAAGTTTATTCCTAGGGACTTTATTGTTTTCATTGCTATAGTAAATGGGTTCCCTTTCTTGATTCCTGATTCTGATATCCAATTTTGGTGTACAGAAATGACTTTGAATTCTGAATATTGACTTTGTATCAGCTATTTTGCTAAATTCATTTATTAGGTTAAGAAATTTTTGGTGGTGTTTATGGGGTTTTCTATGTACACTATCATGTCATCTACAGACAATGACAGTTTTACTTCCTCCTTCCAATTTGGATGCCTTTTATTTCTTTTTCTTGTCTTCTCACTGTGGCTAGGGCTTCCAATGCTATGTTGAATAGAAGTAGTAAAAGCAGACAACCGTTTCTTGTTCCCCATCTTAGTGGGAATGCTTTTGATTTTTGCCCATTGAGTTTGATGTTGGCTGTAGGTTTCCCTTATATGTATGGCCTTTATTATGTTGAGATATGCACCCTTTCCTCTCACTTTTCTGAGTGTTTTTATCATAAATGGATGCTGTACATTATCAAATGCTTTTCTGCATCCATCGACATGATCATGTGATTTTTGTCTTTCATTTTTGTACGTGTGATATATTACATTTATTGATATTTGAATAAAGAACCAAACTTGCAACCCTGGGATGAATCCCGCTTGATCATAGTGGATGTTCTTTTTAATGTACTGCTGGATGCAGTTTGCCAATATTTTGTTGAGGAATTTTGTGTGTGTCTATGTTCATCAGCAATATTGACCTGTAGTTTTCTTTCTCTGTTGTGTTGTTACCTTGCTTTTGGTTTAGGATGATGCAGGCCTCATAAAAAGAGTTTGGGAGTCCAACATCTTCTTGGATTTCTTTCAAATATTCTGAGAAGGACAGAGGTTAGCTTTTCCTTCATGTTTTAGGGAATTCTCCTGTGACACTGTCCAGTCCAGGGTTTTTTGGTGCCATTACTTTAATATTACTGATTCAATTTCACCAGCTGTTGTCAGTCTGCTCAGGCTGTCTGCTTCTCCTTCATTCAGTGTTGGAAGGTTATATTTTTCTAGGAATTTATACATTTCTCCCAGGTTTTCAAATTTCTAGGCATATACTTGTTCATAGTAATTTTTTACAAACCTTTGTTTTTCTGTGGCATCAGTTGTTATTTCTCCTCTGTCAATTCTGATACTATTTATTTGAGTCCTTTCCTTTTTTTCTTGATAAATCTGCTTAAAGGCTTGTTGATTTTGTTTAGTTTTTCAAAGAACCAGCTCCTAGATTTGTTGATCCTTTGAATTGTTCTTTTAGTCTCTGTGTCATTCAATTCTGCTCTGATCATTATTTTCTTCCTTTACACGTTTTGAGCTTTGTTTGTTCTTGTTTCTCCTGTTCATAAAGATGTGGGGTTACGTTGTTTATTTGAAATGTTTCTATCTTTTTTAGGTAGGCCTGTATTGCTATGAATGTCTCTCTCTGGACTAACTTATCTGTGTCCCATAGGTTTTGGTCTGTTGTGTTTTCATTTTCGCTTGTTTCCAGAAATTCCTTGATTTATTCCTTGATTTAATAGCATGTTAGTCAGTCTCCATGAGTTTGAATGTTTTTTTAGTTTTTCCCTTGAGATTAGTTTCTAGTTTCAAGCACTTGTGGTCCAAGAAAATGCTGGTTATAATTTCAATTTTCTTGAATTTGTTGAAGATTGTTTTGTGTTCTATCATGTGGTCTATCTTTGAAAATATGCCATGTGCATTTGAATGGAATGAGTATTTTTTTCCTTTGGGATGAAAGCTTCTATATACATATCAGTGCTCTAATGTGTCATCCGGTTCCACAATAATGTTGATATTTTGTTTGGAAGATCTACCCATTGTGGTCAGTGGCGTGTTAAAATCACTACTATCAGAGTGTTGTTGTTTATATATTTCTTGAACTCCTCCATTTTCCTTATATATTTGGGTGCTCTTATGTTGGGTGCATATACGTATACAATGTTTATGTCTCCTGGATGGATTCTTTTTTGAGTATTACGAAGTGTCCTTCTGAGTCTCTTTTGATGGACTTTGATTGAAATCTATTTTGTCTGATATAAATATTGTTACCCCTGCTTTTATTTCCTGTTCATTTGCTTGGAATATATTTTTCCATCCCTTTACTTTCAGTCTGTGTAAGGCCTTCGTTCTGAGGTGGTTCTCTTGTAGGCAGCATATGTGTGGGTCATGTTTCTTATCCATGCAGCAAACCTATATCTTTTGATTGGAGCATTTGAGCCACATATACTTAAGTTAGTACTGATAGGTACTTACTCATTTTTTTATCTTTGTACCTGTGTTCTTATCTTTCTCACTCTTTGACTTCATCTTCTTAAAGCAGTCCCTTTAGCTTATGTTGCAATGTTAGTTTGCTGGAGGAGTATTCTTTTAGCCTTCTTTTGTCTGGGAAACTTATTTCACCTTCCATTTTATTTGATGATCTTGCTGGGTAGAGCAGCCTTGGTTGTAGGCCCTTGCTTTTCATTACTTGGAATATTTTTTGCCATTCCTTTCTGGCTTGTAGTGTTTCCATTGAGAAGTCAGCTGCTAGCTATGTTGGGGCTCCCTTGTATGTTACTACTTGTATGTTTGCTCTTTTAAGATTGTATCTTTGTCTTTGATATTTGCCATTTTAAATATGACGTGTCTTGGAGTGGGCCTTGCTGTGTTCCTCTTGAATGGGGCCCTCTGTGCTTCTTGAACTCATGTGACCTTTTTCCCCAAAATTAGGGAAGTTTTTCAACATTACTTCTCCAAGAGGTTCTCTATCCCTTCTACCTTTTCTTTTTCTGGCATCCCTATAATACTGATATTATTTTGTTTCAAATGGTCCTGCATTTCCCTAAACACCTCTCTTTTTTTTTTAAGTCTTTTTCATTTTCTTGCTCTTTCTGGGAGCTTTTTTCTGCCTTATCCTCCAGCTCACTGATTCAATCTTCTATTTCATTAAGCATGTTCTTGATTCCTTCTATTGTGTTCTTCAATTCAGAAATAATATTCTTCATTCCTTCTTTCCTCTTTTCGATAGCTTCTATGCTCTTTTTCTTTTTTTAAAATTAATTTATTAATTTTTTCAAATACATTTGTCTCTGCCTCCCCCCCACCCCATTCCCTTGCCCCCTCCCTTTCTCCCTCCCTCTCTCAACTCTTCTCCTTTGGTTTTGTTCATGAGTCCTTGCTATATGTTCCTTGACTTTGCCCTTCCTCTCCTTTTCCCCCACCCCACTTCCCTCCTTCCCTCTTGTCTCTGTTGGTATCTTTTCCTTTCAGTGTTGGTGGTCTTATTTTCCTTGCATCTTTCTATCGTTGGTTAGGTTCCACTTATAGGTGAGATTATATGGTATTTGTCTTTCGCCATCTGGCTTATTTCGCTTAGCATAATGCTCTCCAGTTCCGTCCATGCTATTGTGAAGTTTAGTAGTTCTTTTTTTCTTTCTCCTGCGTAGTATTCCATTGTGTAAAGGTATCATAGTTTTTTGATCCAATCATCTACCGATGGGCATTTAGGTTGCTTCCAACACTTGGATATTATATATTGTCCTGCTATGAACATTGGGGTGCATAGGTTCTTTTGTATTGGTGTTTTGGTGTTCTTGGAGTATAGTCCCAGCAGGGGAATCGCTGTTTCAAAAGGCAGTTCCATTTTCAGCTTTTTGAGGAAATTCCACACTGCTTTCCACAGTCGCTGCACCAGTCCGCATTCCCACCAACAGTGTACTAGGGTTGCCTTTTCTCCACAGCCTCACCAGCATCTGTTGTTTGTGGATCTGTGCATGATGGCCATTCTGACCGGTGTGAGGTGATACCTCATGGTGGTTTTGATCTGCATTTCTCCGATGGCTAGTGATGCTGAGCATCCTTTCAAATGCCTCTGGGCCCTCTGTATCTCCTCCTTGGAAAAGCATCTGCCCAGGTCCTTGGCCCATTTTTTTATTGGATCGTTTGTCTTCTTGGAGTGGAGTCGAGTGAGTTCTTTATATATCTTGGAGAGCAAACCTCTATCTGATGTATCATTAGCGAACATATTTTCCCATATGGTTGGCTCCCTTTTCATTTTCCTGATGTTTTCTTTTGTCATGCAGATGCTTCTTATTTTGATGAGGTCCTACTTGTTTATTCTTTCTTTATGTCCCTTGCTTTAGGAGATATATCAGTGAAAATATTGCTGCGTGGGCTATCTGAGAGTTTCCTGCCAATGTTCTCCTCTAGGACTATTATGATGTTGAGACTTATATTTAAGTCTTTTATCCATCTTGAGTTTATTTTTGTGTATGCTGTCAGCTGATGATCCAATTTCAATTTTTTGCATGTAGCCGTCCAGCTCTCCCAACACCATTTGTTGAAGAGGCTATTAGTGCTCCATTTTATGCTTCTGCCCCCTTTGTCAAATAAAAGATGACCATAGAGACCTACGCTTATTTCTGGGCTTTCTCTTCTGTTCCACTGGTCAATGGGTCTGTTCTTGTGCCAGTACCAGATTGTATTGAGTATAGTGGCTTTGTAGTAGAGTTTGATATCCGGTATTGTGATCCGTGCTACTTTGCTTTTCTTTCTCTAAATTGCTGAGGCTCTTCGGGGTCGTTTGTGGTTCCATATGAATTTTTGAAATGTCTGTTCTATTTCTGTGAAATACGTCATTGGTATCTTAATAGGGATTGCATTGAATCTATAAATTGCTTTGGTAGTATGGACATTTTGATGATATTAATTCTTCCAATCCATGAACACGATATATGCTTCCATTTATTCGTGTCTTCCTTACTTTCTTTCTTCAATGTTGTATAGTTTTCTGCGTACAGGTCTTTTACATCTTTGGTTAAATTTATGCCTAGGTACTTTATTTTCTTTCTTGCTATATCGAATGGTATTTTTTTTTCTGATCTCTTCTTCTTCTATTGCATTGTTGGTGTACAAAAATGCCTTTGATTTCTGAATGTTGACTTAGTATCCTGCTGTTTTGCCAAATTCACTGATTAGCTTGAGGAGTTTTTTGGTAGAGTCTACAGGGTTCTCTATGTACACTATCATGTCAACTGCAAACAATGATAGCTTTACTTCCTCCTTTCCTATTTGGATGCCTTTTATTTCTTTTTCTTGTCTGACCGCTGTGGCTAGGACTTCCAATATGATGTTGAAAAGAAGCGCTGAAAGCGGACATCCCTGTCATGTTCCCGATCTTAGTGGGAAATCTTTCAGTTTTTGCCCGTTGAGTATGATGTTGCTGTAGGTTTTTAATATATGGCCTTTATAATGTTAAGGAATGCCCCATTTATTCCCATTTTGCTGAGTGTTTTGATCATAAATGGGTGCTGTACATTATCGAACGCTTTTTCTGCATCTATCGAGATGATCATGTGATCTTTTTCTTTTCTTTTATTTATGTGATGTATCACATTTACTGATGTGCATATATTGAACAATCCCTGCATGCGTGGGATGAATCCCACTTGATCAGGGTGGATAATCTTTTTAATGTATTGCTGGATGCGGTTTGCCAATATTTTGTTGAGGATTTTAGCATCTATGTTCATCAGCGAAATTGGCCTGTAGTCTTCTTTCTTTGTAGGGTCTTTGGTTTTGGGATCACGGTGATGCTGGCCTCATAGAAAGAGTCTGGGAGTCTTCCCTGCTTTTGAATTTTTAGGAATAGTCTGAGAAGGACAGGGGTTAGCTCTTCCTTAAATATTTTGTAAAATTCTCCTATGAAACCATCCGGCCCTGGGCTTTTGTGTGCTGGGAGTTTCTTGATTACGGCTTCCATTTCCCCAGCTGTTATCGGTCTGTTCAAGCTTTCTGTTTCTTCCTCCTTCAGTGTTGGAAGATTATACTTTTCTAAAAATTTGTCCATTTCATCAAGATTTTCAAATTTCTTGGCATATGATTGTTCATAATAGTTTCTGATGATCATTTGTATTTCTGTGGTATCAGTTGTTATTTCTCCTCTTTCATTTTTCATATTATTAATTTGGGTCCTCTCCCTTTTTTTCTTGATGAGTCCGCTTCAATGCTTGTCAATTTATTTATCTTTTCAAAGAACCAGCTCCTGG
This sequence comes from Pteronotus mesoamericanus, assembly GCF_021234165.1. Lineage (NCBI taxonomy): Eukaryota > Metazoa > Chordata > Mammalia > Chiroptera > Mormoopidae > Pteronotus > Pteronotus mesoamericanus. The sequence continues at coordinate 47,795,256 of NW_026555329.1, read as the reverse complement.
ATTGGTTGATCCTCTGAATTGTTCTTTTTGTCTCTATGTCATTCAGTTCTGCTCTAATCTTGACTATTTCCTTCCTTCTCCTTCCACTGGGATTTATTTGTTGCTTTTCCAGTTCTTGAACTTGTATTGTTTGGTCATCTATTTCAAAGGTTTCTATCTTTTTTAGGTAGGCCTGCATTGCTACAAACTTCCCTCTAAGGACTGCCTTTGCTGTGTCCCATAGGTTGTGGACTGTTGTCTATTCCTTTTCATTTGCTTCAGGAACTTTTTGATTTCTTCTCTTATCTCATTATTGACCCATTCATTGTTTAATAGTCTTCTGTTCAGTCTCCATGAGTTTGCAAGGTTTTGAAGTTTCTCTTTGAAGTTGATTTCCAGTTTCAAGCCCTTGTGGTCCGAGAAAAAGTTCGGTATTATTTCAATTTTCCTGAATTTTCTGAGGTTTGCTTTGTGTCCTATCATGTGGTCTATCTTTGAAAAACTGCCATGAGCATTTGAAAAGAATGTGTATTTTTCTTCTTTTGGGTGTACGGTTCTATATATGTCAGTTAGGTTTCTTTGATTCAGTGTGTCATTCAGCGCCACGATATGTTTATTGTTTTGTTTGGAAGATGTGTCCGTTTTTGACAGTGGGGTGTTGAAATCCCCTACTATCAATGTGTTGCTGTCTATATCTTTTTTGAAGTCGTCTAACAATTTCCTTATATACTTATGCTCTTATATTGGGAGTATATAAGTTTACAATGTTTATGTCCTCTGGATAGATTCTTCCTTTAAGCATTATAAAGTGCCCCTCTGGATCTCTTTTTGGGGCCTTTATTTTGAAATCTACTTTGTCTGATACAAGTATGGCAAACTTTTCTCTTTTCCCGGCCTTTTTCTCTTGCCCATGTGCTTGGAATATTTTCTTCCATCCCTTTACTTTCAATCTGTGTAGGTCTTTTGCTCTGAGGTGGGTCTCTTGTAGCCAGTATATGTGTTGTTCCTGTTTTCTTTTCCATTCAGCTACCCTGTGTCTTTTGATTGGGGCATTTAGTCCATTCACATTGAGAGATATTACAGATAGAAACTTACTCATCTTTTCTCTTTGTACCTGTGTTCCTCTCTCTCTCATTCTTTTCCTTCATGTTCTTAAACCAGTCCCCTTAGCATATCTTGGAGTGCTGGTTTGGTAGAGATGTATTCTTTTAGCCTTCTCTTTTCTGGGGAACTCTGTATTTCCCCTTCTGTTTTAATTGAGAGCCTTGCTTGGTAGAGCAGCCTTGCCTGTAGGCCCTTGCTTTTCATGACTTGGAATATTTGTTGCCACTCGCTTCTGGCTTGTAGTATTTCTGTTGAGAAGACAACTCCTAGGCATATCGGGGCCCGCCTGTAAGTGACTTTCTCCTTCTCCCTTGCTGCCTTGAGGATTCTCTCTTTGTCTTTGACATTTGCCATTTTAATGATGATGTGTTTTGGAGTGGACCTCCTTGAGTCCTTCTTGAGTGGGGTCCTCTGTGCCTCCTGGATCCATGAGAGCCTTTCTCTCCTCAAATTAGGGAAGCTTTCCATCATTACTTTTTCAAGGAGGTTCTCTATCCCTTGCTCCTCTTCTTCTCCTTCCGGTATCCCTATTATATGGATATTATTGCGTTTCAGGTTGTCCTGCATTTCCCTAAATGCCTCTTCATTCTTTTTGAGCCGTTTTTCCATTTCTTGTTCTTTCTGGAAGCTTCTTTCTACCTTATCCTCCATCTCACTGAATCGATCCTCAGCTTCATCCAGCCTGCTTTGGATTCCTTCTACTGTGTTCTTCAATTCAGAAATGGTATTATTCATATCCTCTTGTGTTTTCTTTATAGTTTCTATGTCCTTTTCTATGTTGATACAGTTTGCTGTAAGATCCTGATAGTTTCTCTGCAGTTTCTCAGAGTTCTCTTTGAGGTGGCTGAGCTCATTGAGCTTCCTCAGAGCCATCATTTTGAATTCAGTATCTGATAGTTCCCTTGCCTCTATTTCATTTAGCTCTCTCTGTGGGGAGTCCCCTTTTCCACTCATTTGGGGGTAACTTCTTTTTCTTCCCATTTCTGTGAGAGTCTGTTAAGTAATTTACTTATTTATTTTTGCTCCTGCTTCACTTGGGCCATCTAGATTTCTTGACTTTGTGGATTAAACTTCTATGGTAGTAGGCAGATATTTTTATTAATTAATTAATTAATTAATTAATTAATTTTCCTCTTTACTTTTCTTTCTGGGCCCACCTCTGATGATGTCAGTTGTTGACCCTATATGACCTTGCGTCATTTGTTTGAGCCTTCCAGGAGTCTACTGTCTGTGTCTTACTCCTGCTTGGGGCAGCTCTGTGACCCCTTTGTCCAGGGATCCACTGTTTCTGTGGATCACTCTGCACTCTCATGCCGGCTCCTTGAGTGCGCTTCTGTGTGCAGCAGGATGCCTCGCTTCCCTGGGCTCGCACGTGGTTGCCCCAGACCCTGGAGTCAATTTGCAATCGCGGGCTTGGTGGGTCAATTTACACCTGCCCTTGCTGTTCTGTGCACTCCCTTGCAGGCCATATTTGTGCCAATCTGTGGGAGGCCTTGCCAGCTGGTGCAAACGTTTGCCAGCCCGCCGGGTCACACACACGCTCGCCAACCCTCGCCGACCACTCAGCACAAGTGTGCACACCTGCACTGGGTGGTTTGGGGGTGTCTATATGTGCTTTTCGGCTTTTGGCTCTTTGGGGGTGTGGTCTCTTCCCGCACAATGGAGACTATGGCAAGGAGAAGGAGTCAAGACTCCCCAGTTCCTCCTCTCGTTCTTTCCCAATGCCTCTGTTTCCAGTCTCACCTCATGGGTCTCTGGGTAGTTCTGTGACCCCTTCCGCCAAGGGTCCAACCCCTGTGTGGACTGCATTTCAATCGAAGCCAGTCTGGTTCGTGCGCGCCTCTCTTCTGCCTCTTTGGTGGCGCACTTTTCCAGCCCACAATGGAGACTACAGATTGGGGAGGGAGTCGGGACTCCCCGGTTCCTCCTGCGGTTCTTTCCCCAACGCCTCCATCTCCAGTCTCTCCTCAAGGCTCTCCCAGCCAGTCTGCATTCAGTCCCCCAGCTCACACGCACAAGCTGTGAGCGGAGCACACAAAAGGCAGGTTAATTGATTCCCTTATGCCTGAGTGAGATGGTAGCTGCAGACTGGGACGCGTGCCATCACCAGGGCTCCACCGGCCACGGTGTCAGTTCTCTTCACAACGTTTTCCTCACCAATCTTTTCCCAGGCACCAGCCCACCCTGTTGCCGCCTCTACCCTGAGATCAAGGAGGGTGGCTGCCACTGCAATTTTTGCGCTGGTCCTTTAAATATCTCTTTGCAGCCCCAGCCATCTGTCTCTAGCACAGAGCACCCCTAAGCTTTTCGGGGTTGCGTTTTGTCTGTATTTTCTTGGTTTTAGCTGCTGTTTAGCGGTTCCTGTTTATGATTCAGACCCCGTTCTTCTCGGGGGAAGCTAACTGGCCATTTCAATGTCCCTATAGTGCTAGTGCCTGTGGGCACCCAGCCCACCCTCTCGAGCCTCCACCACACTTCTCACCCATTGGGATGTGTGAGAGTTGAATCCACTGTCTGCAGCTCCAAGGCTCCTCTCCCACTATCGTTCCATTTTTTTCCAGGTCATTACTCCACTAAATAGCCGCAATTCCAGTGTGGCCTTGGGAGGAGGTCAGTGTGACTCGCATTCACTCCTACACCATCTTAATCTCCTCACAAATGATATTTGGATCTAGCCTTATTATATACAAATAAATACATCATTTCTATCATGAGCTGGTTTCTAAGAAATAGAGAATGTTAAATGAATAAACAAAATCAAATCAAAAGCATTTTTAGGCCTCTTATATCTAGCTGGTTTAAATCACAGCACTCAGCTAAATTTCCAGGACTTCTGGGCTACAGATGGTAGTGGGATTGAATTTTTTAACTTACAGTATGTTTACAAAGATTTAAATTTATTCATAATTGTATCAAGTTTGATGACAAACTTACCTCTTAGAACACCTGAAAGTTGACAAATTAGCTGCTGTGAACGACATTTTTTTAGCATTTGTATAAAATTGTAAATTACGTTAGTCTATGGGATAGAACGTTACCTGGACAAAATGTTACCTGGATTTCAAGGCAAATGTGGGCTTAGACAATATATTCTACCCAAGCCCGATAAATATGGTATAAAAATTTTTGTTATGGTTAATTCAAAAGTATTTTACACAGGAAATCTTGAAATATATGGCAGTAAGCATCCTGAAGTTCCTTACTTGATAAGTAATAAGCCAGCAAACATAATCAAGAATCTTGGAAGAATCCATTTACTCAACAGGATGTAATATTACAGCAAATAACTGGTTCACTGATATTAATTGTATCTCCAACTTGAAAATGAAGTGACTTTCATATGTAGGTACTATTCATAGTAATAAGCCCCAACTGCCCCCTGAATTTGTGTTTTCTAAAAATAGACCTGAAAAATCCAATTCATTTGCTTTTGGTCTGATGGCACACTTGTATCTCTGTACTCCAAAAGGGAAAAACATAATTTTAGTTTCAAGTATTCATTTTTATTATGCCATAAATTTAGATTCACAAAATCCTGGCATAAAGACTATTACAAACAAATAAATAAATAAATGTATGGATGTGGAGTGCAGAGAAAGAATGAAACAAGAATGACACCAGAGTTTTTGACCTGAAATACAGGAAAGGTGGAATTGCCATTAACTGCAACAGTGGAGATTTTGAGTGGAGGAGCTTGACAAGCAGATAAGAATGTCAGTGGGAGAGTTCATTAAGCACCCAATTGAAGATCTCAAGCAGAAGCAGAATATTCAGGTTTAGAGTTCAGGGGAAAGTTATAAAATGGATATATAAATGTGGGAATCACCAGCCTCTACACATTTTTTTTAAGTCAGGAGAGTGGATGAGACCACAGGGCAGGTGGGGAGAGGTTATATGTACATATTAGGAGAAAAGGGCCAAGAAATGAGACCTATGTCAGCCTACAGTTCAAGATGCTGGGGAGTCAGAGAAAGAGCCCAAGAAGAAGCAGCAAATGAATTAGGAAAAAATGAAAGAATGTTTTCCAGGAAGCAAAGAAAACAGTGTTTCATGGAAGGTGCTGTCCTCTATGTCAAGCGTACAAAGATAAATCATAAAATTGGTGAATGGGTTATTCAAAGTGAAGGACTCCACTAACTTTAACTAAAGAGATGAAATTAAGAAAGCTTAATCCAGAGAGCACTTGGAGGCAGTCCAGATACCTCTTTGAAGAAATTCTGTTGTTTAGAAGGAGGAGACTAGATGGTAGATGCAGAGAGATGTGGAGGATGAGAAGATCTGGGAGATAAAAAGATGCCACATATATATGGTAATGACCTAATAGAGAGGGAAAGAGGGGGTTTCTGGAGTGATGCCCTCAGTAGGTTATGGAGGGCAGGGTCCAGTTTACAAGTGAGTTTAGAGATTTGATAGTTCTTCTACAATAAAATGAAGGCAAGTGTCTCTGATCTTGTCATTTGTCTCAACAGAAAATGTGAAGAGAGGTCATTGATCATGTGAGTAGGAGGACAGGAAGGAGGTGATGAAGATTTATTGTCACATTTTAATTAATTGATGGATTGACTTTTGTTTCACAAATGCAAAATCTGTTCTTACATTATTTGGGGAAAGAAGGATGAGTAAAAAGAGCTCTGAGCATCCAGAGACAATCCCCCTCCAAAAAAACAAAACAAAACAAAAAACAAAAACAAATGCACCTCTGGTCAATGCTGAGAAGATACAAATGGTCTTTCTAAGTGACAAATATAATTTGGCAAATTCAGATAGAGACATTTCCATTTCTGCTGAATTTACTTTCTATTCCATGCACAAAAGGGGGCCACAGCACAACTGTATGATTCAGGTAGTTGACCTCACTTTAGGAAAAGCAACCTGAATAATAGAAAAAAGCTGGAGCATATGCCAAAAAAAAAAAAAGAAAAGAAAGAAAAGAAAGAAAGAAAAGAAATTGTTCCTCAGGAGACAGCAAGACTGAGCTAATTTTGCATGTACAATAAAACATTAATCAGTTTCAGCCTGAGGTCTATTTTCAAAACATAGAATATACCAGTCAATGGGCATGTTCTGAGGAGAGGTTCTGACACATTCTGATATATTCCCAGCATATTCCCAGAAGACTACATTTGGCTGAAGACATTTAGCTGTTTAAGAAATAAATAGTATCATCCAATAAAACACTTGCATTTTAGTGGGATTAATAATTTATAATAACACAAAGATAATGGAATTCCCCTCTTGAGAAAAAGAAAGGGCAACTGATAACAATTTAAAAAACCATGATATAAATTTCTGCCTACATTTATAGCCCTGATAATATAGAATTTAAAAAAAAAATTAAACTTAACATCTTCTTCAATTCTATAAGCCACTGTGTGAGACATCCGTATTTAAAAAGAAAAATCAGTAACAAACAGAGCAGCATCACTGGAGGTCTCCAGTGATTGGCTGGTCCAGAAGGGCAATTCTCAGGGGAGAAACCTACAAAGGAAGTTTATGAGATTTGACAAAGAAGTCAACATTGCTGGCCTTTAGATAACGCTAATCAACAGGACAGGTTGTAGTCAGTCTGTTAGATTGATCCAAAATAAATTGTGCATTGCACGGTTTTTATGTACTGTGATTTCCCAGTTTCTAGTATTCCTTACTCAGATAACAGAATGTATAAAAAAGTCATTTCTTGCCACAGGGCCTCCATCAACTGGAACTAAAGTCAGCCCTTTGACAAGGGGCCTTCTGAACAATCAGTTCTTGCAAACATGGCTTTTTCCCTGCTTCTCCCTTCTTTTAGCACCAGTATTGAATGCCATTCCCTAAAACAGATCTCAATTTATGTATCAGTTCTAATGACAAAAGTCCAGTAAGGAAATTCAGTAAAAGTGGATACTATAAAATACAATAAATCACTAAAGAAAATGGCCCCATGAATGAATTAGTAGGCTAAATATATTCTCACTTGTTTAATAATCTTTAAACTCATACCTATCACAGTGCCTGACACATCATAGGTGCTCAATAAATATATATCAAGTGAATTATCAATGAAGGGATGCCTCATGATTTTTTCTATTTTTGTAGTAAAATTTTACTGCTTTTCTTATCATAAAATCAGATTTTACTACTTCTCTTATATATTTAGGATATTCAATCATTTTTTATAAAGATGAGGAAACCACAATATTTACTTGTCTTATTATTTTGTTTATGTTTCATTTTTCACTTACAGAAAATTTACAATTTTATATTGGTAAATATCTGAATTTCTTTTCCATTGTTACTCTATTATTCATGCTTAAAAGATCTTTTTCTGATTCAACATAATATTTATTTATGCCTATATTTATTTATTTATTTATTTATTAAATATAGGCCTATATTTATTTATTTATTTATTTATTTATTAAATATAGGCAATATTTATTGCCTATATTTAATATTGACTTTTATTATTCCACATTTTATATTTAATTCAAACCTATTAGAGACTGGCATAATATCTAAGGGGGAGGAAATATATATTATTTTTAAAATTATTATTTAATTATATCAGTAATATTGTGTTATTTATTTATTTATTTATTTATTTATTTAAGAGAGGGGAAGGGAGGGAGAAAGAGAGGGAAATAAACATTGATGTGAGAGATAAACACCAATCAGTTCCCTATCATACTGACTGGTATGATCCAGCTGAGGATCATACCCACAACCAAGACATGTGACTTGAACAACAATTGAACTTTTGAACATGTGAACTTTTGGTGAATGGGACAATGTTCCAACCAACTGCACCATACCAATCAGAGTTAATGTATTTTCAATCAGACTTTTTATTTCTTTACTATTATTAACAGAATATATATTTGGGTCAATATCTGGACTATTTACATAGTTTCACTGATCTTTCATTATATTACTATAATAATATCATGCTATCTCAATTATTTCATAATATTTTAATATAAAACTGAACAATCACACTTTTCCCCAAAGTTTCTTTGTTATGTTGATCCATTTGTTCTTCTAGATAATTTCTGGAATTGCTTAGCAACATACACTAAATATCAATTATGTATAATATAAAATATATAAAGTTATATTTATATAAATATATATCCTTGAATTTTAGATTTGCAAAGATCCTGTATATTTATGTGTAAAGAACTGAAGTTATATAAAGTTCACTGTCGCCATCTAGTCACATGGCATACCTTTCATTATATCTCAATCTTTATATCTGTCAGTGAAATTTCACATTTTTCTTCAGAAGTTTTCATGTATTTATTTTGGAAGTTACCACTAAGTACTTTAGAAATAGAAAATATAAAGGAAAAAAATCCTAAATTATTACTTGTCCAGATGAAATCTATTGATATCTATTATATTTTCTTGAGCTTTATTATTTATACTTTTTTAAAAAATCATGTTTATTCTATTACAATTGTCTCAATTATCCCTCTTTTGCCCTCCTCCACCCACCCCACCCCCCCAACTGCCACAGTTAATTTCCACACTGTTTTCCATGTCCATGGGTCATTCATATATGTACTTTGTCTAGTCCCTTCCCCATCTTTCCACCATTGTCTTCCTTCCCCATCCTCTCTGGTCACTTTCAGTATGTTCCATGTTTCCATGCTTGTGGTTTATTTTGTTCATTGGTTTAATTTGTTGAATAAAGTACACTTATAGGTGAGATCATATGGCATTTGTCTTTCACCGAGTGGCTTATTTCACTTAGGATAACATTCTCCAGTTCCATTCATGTTGTTGCAAAAGGTAGGAGTTATTTCTATCTTTTTCTAAAATCTAGAATGATTTTATTTATTTACTTTTGAAATTATCAAGATCCATTATAACATATAGAAAAATTTAAATCCATTATAAAGTCTCAGCAATTGAAATAACATGACACCGGCACAGAAATGATCAAGTAGATCAGTGAAGTAAAATGAACATTCCATAAAAAAAAGTATCTATTTGTCTAACAGTGTAATATATAATTAAACTGATATTTCAAATCAATGGGGAAAAGGGGGCTTACTCAACAAATAACATGCATGGACCACTATTACTTGAAATAAAACAAATACAGAGCAATATTTCACACATTATACAAGAACTACTCAGGTGAATTAAAAATCAATATGTAAAATCTAAGAAGTTTTAGGAGAAAATACAAAATAATATTTTTCTTACCCTGAAGTAACATATGCAAGTCCAGAAGCTATAAAGTAAAATATTGACAATATGACTACATTAGACATTTAAGAATATACAGTAATACACATACAAAAAACTCAAGGGACAAGTAATAGAATAGAAAAGGATTTACAATACATCTAGAAAAGGGTTAATAGTTTTTTTTAGAGAAAAAAATTCTGCAAACATTCAATCAGAAAATGGATAAAGAATAACAAAAAGTCATTTAAAGTTTTTAAAAATAGAAACAGGCAAGAAATATACAAAAACAGGTTTAGTTTCAACTATTAACAAAGTAACAATTAAAATAACATATCATTGTCAGATTAATATGTATTAAAATAATTGCTAATATCAAGTATTGGTGACTGTGAAAGGAACGCTGGTATATCCATAGACTCTTTTTACTTATCCTCTTAAAGCACTCCCTTTAGAATATTTTGCAGTGCTGGTTTGGTGGAGGAGTATTCTTTTAGCCTTCTTTTGTCTGAAAAACTACTTAATTTACCTTCCATTTTAATTGAGAGCATTGCTGGTTAGAGCAGTCTTGGTTGAAGGACTTTGTTTTTCATGACTTGGAATATTTCTTGCCATTCCCTTCTGGCTTGTGGTGTTTCTGTTGAGAAGTCAGCTGCTAACCATATTGGGGCTCGCTTATATGTTATTACCTCTTTCTCCCTTGTTGCCTTTAGGATTCTCTGTTTGTCTTTGATATTTGCCATTTTAAAGATGATGTGTCTTGGAGTGGGCCTCACCGGGTTCCTCTTGAATGGGACCATCTGTGCTTCCTGGACCTGTTTAACTTTTTCTCTCTTCCAATTAGGGAAGTTTTCCATCATTACTTTTTCAAACAGGTTCTCTATTCCTTCCTCCTCTTCTTTTACGTCTAGTGTCCCTGTTATATGGATATTTTATGCTTCATGTTGTCCTGCATTTCTCTAAAAACCTCTGCATTCTTTTTGAGTCTTTTTTCATCTTCTTGCTCTTTCTGGGAGCTTTTTTCTAACTATCTTCCAGCTTGCTGATTCATTCCTCTGCTTCATCTAGCCTGATTTTGATTCTTTCTACTCTGTTCTTCAGTTCAGAAATTGTATTCTTCATTCCTACTGTCTCTTATTGATAGTTTCTATGTCCTTTTTCATGCTGATAATGTTTGCAATAAGTTCCTCATAGTTTCCCTGCACTGTTTCGTAATTCTCTCCAAGCTCACTCAGCTCATTGAGCTTCCTTAGAACCATTGTTTTAAACTCAGTATCTGAGAGTTTATTTCTATTTCATTTAGTTCTCTTTGTGAGGATTCCTCCTTTCCCTTAGATTGGGGCGGGGGTGTTCCTTTGTCCCATTGTGAGACTTGCTTTTTGTTTCTGCTTCTTATATTGATCTGTCTTGACTTCCTGACTTTGTGAACTTCTACAGTAGGAGACCAGTGTATGTTTCTTTCTGGATCTATCTGCCTCTGATGGTTTCAGATGTTGACCCATCTGACCTTACACAGACTGTTCGAGATCCAGTGACCTACTGTCTGTAGATGTCTCCTTCATTTGTTAATCTAGACACTCTGAATTCAGCAGTCAGGCTTAGACACCACTTCGTGGGGCACAGTCCCTCCTGTGGGCAGGGTCTCTGTGTCCTCTAAAGCTGCTGCATTTCGGTGGAGTGGTCTGCTTGAGCCAGATGGCTGCTGCTTCATGGGGGAGGGATCAGCACTGGGATCCCACTGGCTACTCTTTCCATTCTCTCCTCAAAGCCTCCATCTCCAATTTCTCTTCATATGTCTCTAGACCACTCTGTGCCCCCTTTAGCTAAGGATTTACTATCTGTGGCTGCCACTGAGTACTCAGCTGTCAGGTTTTAGCCCAGCCGGGCCAGGGCAGAGTCCTTCCTGGGGGCAAGGCTATTGGGTCCTTCACACTGTCTCTGCTTCAGAGGAGTGCTCTGCCTGAGCAAAATGGCTGGTGCCCTATGGGGGATGAGTCAGTGCTGCAATCTCACAAGCCACTCTCTCAGTTCTCTCCCCAGAGACTCCTTACCCCATATCTCCTCAGGCAGCTCTAGCCCACTCTGTCCCCACGTTTGCTGGAGACCAAGCTAAATGGCTGCAAAAAAAAATGTATGTGTTGGCCATTTAACACACTTTTCTTATCTCTAGCCACCTGTCTCTGGCAAAGAGCAACCCTACACTTTTTTGCAGCTGGTTGCTATCACTGTACTTTTTGGGCTCTGGTGCTATAAGCTGGAGATCCCCACTTATGTTTCCAACCCACTCTTCTCAGTGGTATCCAACTGGCCATTTCAATATCCTTCTGGTGCTGCCACCCATGGGTGCCCCGTCTGCCTTCTCAAGTCTCCACCACACTCCCTACCAGTTAGGTTGTGCTAAAGCTGATTCTTCTGTCTGTCCGAGGTTATAAGGCTCCTCTCTTGCTATTGTTCAGTTGTTTGTTCCCAGTGATTTCTCCACAATTTAGTTTTAATTCCTGATTGGTCCTGGGAGGAGATTAGTGTGACTACCATTCACTCCTCTACCATCTTGATTCTCAATATCTATTATATTTTATCTTTCTACATTACTCTTTAATAATATTTCAATTGAATCATTGCTTTTTTTTTGGTAGTTCAACAATTGGCCATTTACAAATGTTATATTGATTTCTTCTCATACATTTCTTTTTATTTTGGTAGATTTTTAGCCAACATCCTAGATGGCTCCCAGAGATCCTCACTTCCTGGTATTTACAGCATGACAAAGTACCTGAGTCAGAGCTGGTGTTTGTGATTGATAAAATATGGCAGAAATGGTAGTGTGTGACTTCTCAGTTGAAGTTATACAGGAACTGAATTTTCCACCTTGGTCTCCTCATTCACTTGCTCTGCAGAGAAAGGCAGCTGTCATGCTCTGATATATATGCAGCATGTTTACTGTATTTCTCAAACTTAGTTCATACTTTGAGCAGGATAATTCTTTATTATAAGGGCTGTTCTTTTCATTGTAAGGTTCCTGGCTTCTGTACACCAGATGGCAATATCATACACCCAACTGGGAAAACCAAAAATATCTCCAACATTTCCCATTGTCCCCTTGGGGCAACCTACCTCAATTCCCCAGATAAAAACCACTGTTTTGTTTTCTAGGTTATAGTATATCAATTGTATATTATCAGAAGCTTAGACATTTGACAACACTTATACATGCTCCAGAAATTCTCCAGTGTTCTATATACTAATTATTTCTAGCCTTGGACCGGATGGTTTCACAGGAGAATTTTACAAAACATTTAAGGAATAGCTAACCCCTGTCCTTCTCACACTATTCCAAAAAATCCAAGATGAGGAAAGACTCCCAGACTCTTTTTTATGAGGCCAGCATCACCCCAACCCCAAAACCAAATAAATATGCTACAAAGAAAGAAAACTACAGGCCAATATCACTGATGAACATAGATGCTAAAACCCTCAATGAAATATTGGCAAACCGCATCCAGCAATACATTAAAAAGATCATCCACCATGATCAAGTGGGATTCATCCCAGGGATGCAAGGATGGTTCAATATACACAAATCAATAAATGTAATACATCACATAATTATTTCTTTAACTTGGAATATTCACAGATGGGTGAACTTGCCCTTTTCTATTTAATTATTTTATTTAGCTCTCCAAATATTCTCTTTGCATTCTTTCATCCTATATTAAATTCATCTTCCTATTCCAAATCTGTTACAGGTTTTAATTTCATATAACCCTAAAATACAGTGTTGTTGGACATGGGAAGTGCCAAGAGAAAGCAGTAGATATCTGAAGTTTCATAGAAAGCCCCAGGAAGAAAAGACATCCATGCTGAGACCTGAATGACCATAGCAGGTAAAGTGTAAGTGATTGTAGATAATGCTAAAGTGTTACAGGGGAAAAAAAAAGAGGATAATACATGAAGGTTCTAACACTCAGAAAAGTGGGAGTAGAGGGAGCACACCTCAATATAATAAAAGCAATATATGAGAAACCTACAATAGGCAAAAACTAAAAGCTTTCCCACTAAGATGAGGAACAGGACAAGGACGTATGCTTTTGCCACTCCTGTTCAACATAGTATTGGAAGTCTTAGCCACAAAGATTAGACAAGAAATAGAATAAAACATATGCAAATTAGAAACGAGGACGTAAAACCATCATTGTTGGCAGAGGACATGATAGTGTACACGGAAAACCCCATACACTCCTCCAAAAAATGACTTGACCTAATATTTGAGTTTGTTAAAACAGTGGGATACAAACTCAATATTCAGAAATCGAAGGCATTTTTCTTGTTTCATATAGTTTATTTATTATTATTATTTTTCATGTTGTTTATACCAACAGCAAAATATCAGAAACAGAAATACCATGTGATCTCTCCTATAAGCAAAATCTAATCAACAAAACAAACAAGGAAGCAAATATAATCAAAGACATTGAAATAAAAAAAAAAACTGACAGTAACCAGAGAGTTGGTGAGGGGTATAATGGAGAAAAGTGGAAAGGTCATCAAGAAACTTGTATAAAGGATTCATGGACAAAGCCAAGGCATGTAGGATTGAAGGTGGGAGGTGGGGGTGGATTGGGCTCTCTGGAGTGGTGTGGGGAAAATGGAGACAACTCTACTTGAACAACAATAAAATAAATAAAAATAAAATAATATAAACTCAATGAAATTGAGAAACGATTCTTTGAAAAAAATAAATAAAAATCATAAACCTTATGCAGATTCATCAAGGAAAAAAACTGGGCCCAACAAAGAAAAATAAAAATAAATAAAAGAGAAGGTGTTACTGATACCACAGAAATACAAAGGAGTATAAAAGAATACTATGCACAATTATAGAACAACAAATTGGACAATCTACAAATGATTAAATTCTTAGAAACTCAATCTTCCAAAACTAAATCATGAAGAAACAGAAAACCTAAACAGATTGATTATCAGTTAAAAAAACTGAATAAATAATCAAAGAGCTCCCCCCACAAAAAAGGTTCAGGAACAGACAGCTTCACAGTTGTATTATTCCAAATATCTCAAGAAAAAGTAACATCTACACTTCTCAAACTGTTTCAGCAGATTTAAGAGAAAGCAACACATCCAAACTCATTCTACAAAGTCAGCAGTATCCTGATAAACCAGACAAACCAGACAAACACTACAAAAGAAAAAATACCAGCTGATATTCCTGAACATTGATGCAAAATGTTTCAGCAAAATATTAGAAAACCAAATTCAGCAAAACATTTAAAGGATCAGTGGGAGCTAAGATGGCGGAGGAGTGAATGGGAGTCAGGCTGACCTCCTCCAAAGACCAAACTGGAATTGCAACTAAATATTGGAGAAATCACCTGGAAAACAGTGCAACAATAGAGGGAGACGAGCCTTGGAGATGCAGACAGACAGTGGATTGAACTCTCACACATCCAAATGGTCTCCATTGTGCAGGAACAGACCACACCCCCAAAAGCTGCAAGGCACACAATAGACAGCCCAAAACCACCCAGTGCACCAACGCACACTCACGCCAAGTGGCCGGCAACGGTTGGCGAGCGTGTGTGCGGACCGGCGAGGGCTGGATAGGGCTCGCACAGGTTGAGGCCAACAGGGCCTGCGAGGGAGTGCGCAGATCGGCCAGGGCAGGCAAAAACCAACAAATGAAGACCCACAAGAGCACAGCAGTCTGAAGATATAGTGGATCCCGGGCGCCAGGGGTCACAGAGGTGCCGAGAGTCCCTGGAGGAGAGACTGGAGACAGGATTAACAGGAGACCCCTGGAGCTGACATCCTCCCAATTCCATAGTTTTCATTTGGTGAGGGTAGGAAATGCACCCAAAGAGCCAAAAACAGGGAAAACATACAATAGAAGACCCTAAACTGATAAGCGCCAGGGTGCCCACTGGCTTAGGGGGCGAGACGAGTATGTGAGGTCACAAATAAACCCCCTGGGTTGCGGCAAGCACTCACGACCCCAAGTGGGCTGGGGATCCTGCCAGGCCAGGAAGCTTGCTTAAGGACCCAGCATGAGAGTGCAGAGCATTCCACAGAAACAGTGGAACGCTGGACAAAGGGGTCACAGAGCTGCCCCAAGCAGGAGTAAGACACAGACAGTAGACTCCTGGAAGGCTCAAACAAATGACGCAAGGTCATATAGGGTCAACAACTGACATCATCAGAGGTGGGCCCAGAAAGAAAAGTAAAGAGGAAAATTAATTAATTAATTAATAAAAATATCTGCCTACTACCATAGAAGTTTAATCCACAAAGTCAAGAAATCTAGATGGCCCAAGTGAAGCAGGAGCAAAAATAAATAAGTAAATTACTTAACAGACTCTCACAGAAATGGGAAGAAAAAGAAGTTACCCCCAAATGAGTGGAAAAGGGGACTCCCCACAGAGAGAGCTAAATGAAATAGAGGCAAGGGAACTATCAGATACTGAATTCAAAATGATGGCTCTGAGGAAGCTCAATGAGCTCAGCCACCTCAAAGAGAACTCTGAGAAACTGCAGAGAAACTATCAGGATCTTACAGCAAACTGTATCAACATAGAAAAGGACATAGAAACTATAAAGAAAACACAAGAGGATATGAATAATACCATTTCTGAATTGAAGAACACAGTAGAAGGAATCCAAAGCAGGCTGGATGAAGCTGAGGATCGATTCAGTGAGATGGAGGATAAGGTAGAAAGAAGCTTCCAGAAAGAACAAGAAATGGAAAAACGGCTCAAAAAGAATGAAGAGGCATTTAGGGAAATGCAGGACAACCTGAAACGCAATAATATCCATATAATAGGGATACCGGAAGGAGAAGAAGAGGAGCAAGGGATAGAGAACCTCCTTGAAAAAGTAATGATGGAAAGCTTCCCTAATTTGAGGAGAGAAAGGCTCTCATGGATCCAGGAGGCACAGAGGACCCCACTCAAGAAGGACTCAAGGAGGTCCACTCCAAAACACATCATCATTAAAATGGCAAATGTCAAAGACAAAGAGAGAATCCTCAAGGCAGCAAGGGAGAAGGAGAAAGTCACTTACAGGCGGGCCCCGATATGCCTAGGAGTTGTCTTCTCAACAGAAATACTACAAGCCAGAAGCGAGTGGCAACAAATATTCCAAGTCATGAAAAGCAAGGGCCTACAGGCAAGGCTGCTCTACCAAGCAAGGCTCTCAATTAAAACAGAAGGGGAAATACAGAGTTCCCCAGAAAAGAGAAGGCTAAAAGAATACATCTCTACCAAACCAGCACTCCAAGATATGCTAAGGGGACTGGTTTAAGAACATGAAGGAAAAGAATGAGAGAGAGAGGAACACAGGTACAAAGAGAAAAGATGAGTAAGTTGCTATCTGTAATATCTCTCACTGTGAATGGACTAAATGCCCCAAACAAAAGACACAGGGTAGCTGAATGGATAAGAAAACAGGAACAACACATATACTGCCTACAAAAGACCCACCTCAGAGCAAAAGACCTACAAAGATTGAAAGTAAAGGGATGGAAGAAAATATTCCAAGCACATGGGCAAGAGAAGAAGGCAACAGTAGCGATACTTATATCAGACTAAATAGATTTCAAAACAAAAGCCACAAAAGGGACCCAGATGGGCACTTTAAAATACTTAAAGGAAGAATCTATCAAGGAGACATAAACATTATAAACTTATACGTACCCAACAGAGGGGCTCCCAAGTTTATAGGGAAAATCTTAGACGACTTCAAAAAGATACAGACAGCAACACACTGATACTAGGGGATTTCAACACTCCACTGTCAAAAATGGACAGATCTGCCAAACAAAACATCAATAAGTCTATAGTGGAGCTGAATTATGCACTGAATTAATAGACTTAACTGGCATATATAGAACCTTACATCCAGAAGAAGCAAAATACACATTCTATTCAACTGCTCATAGCAGTTATTCAAAGGTACACCACATGATAGGACACAAAGCAAACCTCAGCAAATTCAGGAAAACTGAAATAATACCAAACTTTTTCTTGGACCACAAGGCCTTGAAACTGGAAATCAACCTCACAGAGAAACTTCAAAAACATGCAAACTCATGGAAACTCAACAGGAGACTATTGAACAACGAATGGGTCAATAAGGAGATAACAGAAGAAATAAAAACATTTCTGGAAACAAGTGAAAAGGTACATACAATAGTCCAAAACCTATGGGACACAGCAAAGGCAGTCCTGAGAGGGAAGTTCATAGCAATACAGGCCTACCTAAAAAGGACAGAAACGTTTCAAATAAAAGACCTCACACTTCAACCTCAAGAAATGGAGAAACAACAACAAATAAATCCCAGAGCAAGGAGAAGGAAGGAAATAGCCAAGATTAGAACAGACCTCAATGACATAGATAATGAAAAGAACAATTCAAAGGATCAACCAGGCCAGAAGCTGCTTCTTTGAAAAGATAAATAAAATCGACAAGCCTTGAAGCAGACTCATCAAGAAAAAAAGGGAGAGGACTCAAATAACTAATATCAGATATGTAAGAGGAAAAATAACAACTGATACCACAGAAATACAAATGATCATCAGAAACTATTATGAACAATATATGCCAAGAAATTTGAAAATCTTGATGAAATGAACAAATTTTTAGAAAAGTATAATCTTCCAACACTGAAGGAGGAAGAAACAAAAAGCTTGAACAAACCGAAAACAGCTGGGGAAATGGAAGCCGTAATCAAGAAACTTCCAGCACACAAAAGCCCAGGGCCGGACACTTTCACAGGAGAATTTTACAAAACCTTTCAGGAAGAGTTAACCCCTGTCATTCTCAGACTATTCCAAAAAATCCAAGAGGAGGGAAGACTCCCAGGCTCTTTCTATGAGGCCAGCATCACCCTGATCCCAAAACCAGATAAAGACCCTACAAAGAAAGAAAACTACAGGCCAATTTTGCTGATAAATATAGATGCTAAAATCCTGAACAAATTATTGGCAAACCGCACCCAGCAATACATTATAAAGATTATCCACCACAATCAAGTGGGATTCATCCCAGGGATGCAGGGATGGTTCAATATACGCAAATCAGTAAACATGATACATCACATAAATAAAAGAAAAGACAAAAACCACATGATCATCTTGATAGATGCAGAAAAAGCATTCGATAAGGTACAGCACCCATTTATGGTCAAAACACTCCGCAAAATGGGAATAAATGGGGCATTCCTCAACATAATAAAGGCCATATATTAAAAACCTACAGCCAATATCATACTCAACGGGCGAAAACTGAAAGCTTTCCCACTAAGATCGGGAACACGACAAGGATGTCCGTTCTCTCCGCTTCTTTTCAACATCGTATTGGAAGTCCTAGCCATAGCAGTCAGACAAGAGAAAGAGATAAAAGGCATCCAAATAGGAAAGGAGGAAGCAAAGCTATCATTCTTTGCAGATGACATGGTAGTGTACATAGAAAACCCTGTAGACTCTACCAAAAAACTCCTCAACCTAATAAGTGAATTTGGCAAAACAGCAGGATACAAAGTCAACATTCAGAAAGCAAAGGCATTTTTGTACACCAGCAATGCAATAGAAGAAGAAGAAATCAGAGAAAAAATACCATTCGATATAGCAAAAGAAAAATAAAGTACCTAGGCATAAATTTAACCAAAGATGTAAAAGACCTGTACGCAGAAAACTATACAACATTGAAGGAAGAAATTAAGGAAGACACGAATAAATGGAAGCATATACCGTGCTCATGGATTGGAAGAATTAATATCATCAAAATGTCCATACTACCAAAGCAATTTATAGATTCAACGCAATTCCTATTAAGATACCAATGACATATTTCACAGAAATAGAACAGACATTTCAAAAATTTATATGGAACCACAAACGACCCCGAAGAACCTTAGCAATTTTGAGAAAGAAAAGCAAAGTAGGACAGATCACAATACCGGACATCAAACTCTACTACAAAGCCACTATACTTAAAACAATCTGGTACTGGCACAAGAACAGACCCATGGACCAGTGGAACAGAATACAAAGCCCAGAAATACTCCCAGGTCTCTATGGACATCTAATATTTGACAAAGGGGGCAGAAGCATAAAATGGAGCACTAATAGCCTCTTCAACAAATGGTGTTGGGAGAGCTGGATGGCTACAGGCAAAAAATTGAAATTGGATCATCAGCTGACACCATACACAAAAATAAACTCAAGATGGGTAAAAGACTTAAAAATAAGTCACAACACCATCAAAGTCCTAGAGGAGAACATTGGCAGGAAACTCTCAGATATCCCTCGCAACAATTTTTTCACTGATATGTCTCCTAAAGCAAGGGACATAAAGAAAGAATAAACAAGTGGGACCTCATCAAAATAAGAAGCTTCTGCATGACAAAAGAAAATATCAGCAAAATTAAAAGGGAGCCAACCGTATGGGAAAATATGTTCCCTAATGATACATCAGATAGAGGTTTGCTCTCCAAGATATATAAAGAACTCACTCGACTCCACTCCAAGAAGACAAACGATCCAATAAAAAAAATGGGCCAAGGACCTGGGCAGATGCTTTTCCAAGGAGGAGATACAGAGGGCCCAGAGGCATTTGAAAGGATGGTCAGACTCACTAGCCATCTGAGAAATGCAGATCAAAACCACCATGAGGTACCACCTCATACCAGTCAGAATGGCCATGATAAACAGATCCACAAACAACAGGTGCTGGCGAGGCTGTGGAGAAAAGGGAACCCTAGTCCACTGTTGGTGGGAATGCAGACTGGTGCAGCCACTGTGGAAAGCAGTGTGGAATTTGCTCAAGAAGCTGAAAATGGAACTGCCTTTTGATCCAGTGTTTCCCCTGCTGGGAGTATACCTTAAGAACACCAAAACGCCAATACAAAAGAACCTATGCACCCCAATGTTCATAGCAGCACTATTGACAATAGCCAAGTGTTGGAAGCAACCTACATGTCCATCAGTAGATGATTGGATCAAAAAATTATGGTACATAGACACAATGTAATACTACGCAGGAGAAAGGAAAAAAGAACTACTAAACTTCGCGACAGCATGGATGGAACTGGAGAGTATCATGGTAAGCGAAATAAGCCAGGGGGCGAAAGACAAATACCATATGATCTCACCTATAAGCGGAACCTAACCAACAATACAAAGATGCAAGGAATATATGACCAGCAACACTGAAAGGAAAAGAAATCAACAAAGACAAGAGGGAAGGAGTGGGGGGCAGGGAAAGGGAAGGGAAGGGGAAAGTCAAGGAACATGTAGAAGGACTTATGGACAAAACCAAAGGGGAAGAGCTGAGGGAGCGAAGGAGGGAGCGGGCAAGGGAAAGTGGCTGGGGGGAGGCAGATACAAATGTATTTAATAAATAAATAAATAAATGAATGAATGAATGAATGCATGCTTGGGGGAAAAATAAATAAAAACAAAAAACAAAAGAAAAAAGTAGAAACCTATGTCATACCATATAGAAAAATTAATTTATAATGGATCAGAGAAAAAAAAAAAAAAAAGAGGACCTGAATCGACATTTTTTGAAAAACATACAGATGACCAACTGACACATAAAAGAGATATGCAACATCAGTAATCACCTTGGAAATGCAAATAAAAACGGTACATGTCAGATTGGGTATTATCAGAAAGGTAACAAATTGTGTTTGTGAGGATGTGGAAAAAAGGAAACGCATGCATTGTTAGTGAAATAGCAAATTGGGGCAGTGACTATGGATAGATGCATAGAGGTTGTTCGAACAACTGTAAGAAACTACCATATGACCCCGAAATTCCACCTCTAGGTATCATAAGAAAATGAAAAACTTTAACATATGTGTCTCCCTATGTTCATTCAATGCAGCATAATTCACAATAGCCACAATATGAAACTAACCTAAGTCTCCATTCATAGAAAATGTATGATGATGTGGTATATATCTACAACAGAATATTATTCAGCAATAAGGAAATCAACATTTGTGACAGCAAGGATGGACTAAGAGGGTACGATGCTAAGTGAAATAAGTCAGAGAAAGGACAATACTGTATGATTTAACTTACACTTGGAATTTTTTAAAAATGAACAAAATAAAACAGAAATAGATTCGTGAATGTAGAAAACAAAATGATGAATGTCAAAAGGAGGGAGGTGAGGGCATGGGTGAAAAAGATGAATGGGAATAAGAGGTACAAACTTCTAGTGATAAAATAAATAAGTCATGGGGATATAACATACAGCATAGGGAATACACTCAATAGCATGGCAACAATTCTGAATGGTTACAACTGGGTGCTAGATGTATTGTGGTGATCACTTTGCAGGATATATTATAAATGTTGAAAAACTATAGTTCATCTAAGAAATCCATTTAATATTATGTCAACTCCTAAATTAATTTTAAAATTTTGAACATAATCATTTAATACATCTTTTTGAATTTTATGCAATTTTATACGTACTTTATGATTCTAATCAAGGATATTTAGTTTCTCTTACTTATATATCCCAGAATGTGGGCCTCCTCAACAAACACTTGAGATTTAATTATCAGTGTCACTGTTTTCCTGTATTTTTAGTAGATAGATTTCTTCTTATATTTTATCTATTTATTTTTTCTTACTAAATTAAGGTTTGTTTCGTCGGAGTTTTTCTAATTTAATTCCCCCATTGCCAATAGTTATTTTTCAATATGAAAGGGTTTTGGATTTTTTAAAAAAACATTACTGCCTAACTATATGGAGATTAGAAAATCTGACCTTAACGTTTCTTTTTATTGGAATTTATTGAGATAATTTTCAAAGCCTAGTAATATAGTTAGTGTAGATGTTCTACAGATGCTTCCAATGATGATGAATTCTGTTTTATGGTAAATTAAACAATACAATTTGTTTTAAGACTTTAATTTTGGAGAAAAGTTTTAGATACACAACAAAATTGAACAGAAAATACAGAGATTCCCCACATGTACCTGCCCCCACACATTCATAACCTCCTTCATTATCAATACCCATTGCCTGAGTTCATTGGTGACAATTTATGAATGTATACTGACACAATGATTATCACTCAGAGTTCATAGTTTCTTCTGAATTTACTCCTGGTGATGTATATTCTATAGATTTGGACAAATTTTAATGATACGGATACAACATTAGAGACAAGAGTATTTTTACTGCCCTAAAAGTTATCAGTGCTCCACCTATTTATCCCTCCCCAAACTAAGCCTTAGCAACCACTGATCTTTTCACTGTCTCCACAATTTTGCATTTTCTAGAATGTCATATAGTTGAAATCACACAGTCTGTTACTTATTCAGATTGACTTCTTTCACTTGGTAATATGCATTTAAGATTCATACATGTATTTCTATGATTTAATAGGTCATTTATTTTTAGCATTGAGTAACATTTCAATGAGTATAACAGTTTATCCATCTGGCTACTGAAAGGCATCTCAGTTGCTTCTGTTTGGGCAATTATTAATAAAGCTGTTGTAAACATATGTGTCAGGTTTTGTGTATATATAAGTTTTGAACTTATTTAAATATCAAGGAGTGAAATTACTGAATCCTCTGATACAGGTAT
Organism: Pteronotus mesoamericanus; assembly: GCF_021234165.1. Taxonomy (NCBI): domain Eukaryota; kingdom Metazoa; phylum Chordata; class Mammalia; order Chiroptera; family Mormoopidae; genus Pteronotus; species Pteronotus mesoamericanus. The sequence goes on along the minus strand of NW_026555329.1, from coordinate 47,772,379 downwards.
CTTAAGTTTGTTAAGAAACTATAAAATTGTCTTCCAAATTGAACATACCCTTTTGCATTCTCACCAGCACTGAGTGAGAGATCTTCTTTGTCAGCATTTGGGTTGTCAGTATTTAGTAATACAACAGTGTGGTACAGGCACAAAAACATACACAATGGAACAGAATGGGAAGTCCACATCCTTGTCAGCATTTGGGTTGTCAGTATTCTGGATTTAACCATTTTAATATGTGTGTATGGTATCCTTGTTATTTTGATTTGCATTTCTCTGTTGACATATGATCTGGAAAGTATTTTATTTCTTCTAAGATTAATTCATGGAATTTAATTATTCTTAGTTACATAGAATTTTCTATATTATGCCAATTAACTCTCATAACAACTTATCAAAGAACATTTTAAGGCAACAATGTTAAGGCACATTTATAGGCAAAAAACAAAGAACAAACAAATGACAGCTCAAAAAGATTAAGTGGAATGTATTTTCATATTATTATTTGTGATCTGTATAAATTCTTTAGTGAAATGACAGTCGGTCAAGGTCTTTGGACCATTCTTAATCAAGTTGTTTGGGGTTTTTTAATTAAATCATTTTTATTGTTATTGTATTGCTGAAGGTAAAGAGTTCTTTGTATATTTTAAATAATGGTCTTTTATCAGATTTTTTTTACAAATATTTTCTACCAGTATGTGGCTTATCTTCTCAGAAAATTTTAAGAAAGTCTTTTATAATTACCATGTATCCTGCAATGTTACTATAACTGTTTATTAGTTACAAAATGTTTTGTTGATTTTTTTGCATGTTCTACATAGACAAATATGTCATCTGTGAACAAAGACAGTATTAATACTTCATGTCCAATACGTACAATTTTTATTTCCTTTTCTTATCTTATTGCATAAGCTACAATATTGGGTAAAATATTAAAAAGGAGTAGCAAGAGGGGACATTCTTATTTTGTTCCTGATCTTTGTGTGAAAGTGTTGAGTTTCTCATCATTACACATAATGTTAGCTGTTAGATTTTGTAGATATTCTGTAGCAAGTTAAAAAGTCCTTCTCTGTGCTTAGTTTACTGAGGGCCTTTGTCATGAAAGGGTGTTGGATATTGTCAAGTGCTTTTTATTAGTGTATTAATATGACTATGAAGTATTTGTTTCATATTCTGTTGATATCATGAATCACATTAATTAATATTCAAATGTCAAACTGCTCTTGCATACAATATAAATTCCACTTCTGGTATATACTTAATTTTATACATCATTGGTTCAATTTGATAATATTTTGTTGAGATTTTTTCATCTGTATTTATGACAGATAATTGATCTCTATATTCTACCCTTTTAACGTGTTTGTTTGGTTTTGCTATTTTGTCAATACTGGCTTCATAGAATGAGTTAAGAAGTATTTCCTCTCCTTCATCCTCTGAAAGAAATAGTGGAAGATTGGTATTATGTTGCATAGAATTCACCAGTGATTCCATCTTGGACTGGTGTTTCCTGTTGTGGAAGGTTAGTAATTGTTGATTCAAGTTTAATATATACATATATATGCCTATCAGATCATCTGTTTCTTCTTGTGTGAGTTTTGAGGGTTGTGTCTTCCAAGGATTTGGTAAAATTTGTTATGCTATCAAATTTGTAAGGAAGCTTGTTAATAATATTTATTATTCTTTTAATGTCTTTAGGTTTGTAGTGATATCTCATCCTTTTGTTTTTCTTCTATTAGCAATTGGTGGTACCTCTCTTATTCTGCTTAGTTAAACGATATAAGAACCAATTTTTGATTTTATTCATTTACTTGATTATCTATATTAAATTTCATTAATTTCTGCCTTATTATTTTTTCTGCTTGCTTTGGATTATTTTTGCCTCTTTTCCTGTGTTCATATGGCATAAACGTAGATTATTAACTTCAGATCTTGCTTTTCTAATGTATGCATTCAATGATATAAATTTCCTTCTCAACACTTATTTTCTTGCATTCCACAGTTTTTTAATTTTTTTTTTATTTTTACAGAGAGAGGAAGGAAGAGAAAAAGAGAAGGAAAGAAACACCAACGTGGCGAAAAGCATTGATTGGTTGCCTCTCACATGCCCCCAGCTGGGGTCCTGGCCTGCAACCCAGGCATGTGCCCCGGCATGAAATCAAACCATCAACTTCTTGGTTTTCAGGACAATGCCCAAACCACTGAGTCACACTAGTCAGGATGCATTCCATAAATTGTTCTTGAGATTTCTTCTGTGACTCATGCATTATTGAAAAGTGCTTGTTTAATTTTTATGTACTTTGGGATCTTCAGGTTACCTTTTTGTTACTGATATCTAGCTTAATTACACTGTATTCTGAGAACAGATATTGTATGATTTATATCATTTCACATTATGGGGAGTGTTTTGTAGCCCAGAATGAGGTCTATTTTGGTGGATATTTCATGTCAGCTTGAGAAGCACGTATTTTTTGCTGCTATTGGATGAATTGGCCTACAGATCTCAATTATATTCAGTTCACTGTTTGTAGAGCTCATCTATGTCTTTATGTATTTTCTGCCTGCTGAGTCGATCCATTTCTAATAAAGGAGAGTTGAAGTATTGAACTAGAGAGGATTCATTCTATTTCTTTACACCATTCTATCAGGTTTTACCTCATGTACCTTGACATACTATTGTTAATGCATAAACATTAAGGATTGCCATGTATTCTTTAAGAATTTACCCATTTATTATTACATAATATCCTTCCTTATCCCTGATAAAGTGCCTTTTTCTGAATTCATCTAAGTAATTCAAATTTTCTCTAAAGAACTTCTTTGAACATGACTTTCAAGGCAGGTCCATTGTTAACAAATTCCCTCAATTTCTGTATGTCTGAGAAAGTATTTGTCCTTCACTTTTCAAAGGTAATTTCACAGAGTACGGAACAATAGGATGGGGGCTTTTCTTTCTCAGCACTTTAAATATTTCATTTCACTCTTTTCTTCCTTGCATGGTTTCTGAGAAATCAGGTGTAATTCTTTTCTTTGTTCCTTTGTAGGTAACATTTTCCCCCTGCCCCCAGCTACTTTCAGAATTATTATTTTTTTTAATTTTCTATAGTTTATATAACTGGGTGTAGTTGTTATATTTTTTAACTTTTCTTTTTTTATTATGGTTGGTGTTCTCTGAGGTTCCAGGATATTGTTTTGGTGTCTGACATTAATTTTTTAAAAATTCTGTTATTGTTTCAAATATTTCTTGTGATCCATTCTCTTTTTTTAACATGGTATTTGAATTTTCTGTTTGTTACACTATTTTTAGCTGTCCAATAATCCTTGCATTTTTTTTTGTTCTCTATATTTTTTGCCTTTGTTCTCTTTGATTTTCAGATTCAGGGATTTCAAATGCAATATTCTCCAGTTTGGAGATTTTTTTTCTCAGCCTCAACCAGTATTCCATAAGCCCATTAAAGGCATTCTTCATTTGGTATAATTTATCTCTAGAATTTTTATTGGTTCCTTATTACAATTTCATCCTTTTGTTTACATTGGCAAGCTTTTTTTTCCAATTTTAATATTTGATATATTTTACTTATCCCAAGTGATTTTTATAAATTCATGTTTTAAATTATAGTTAACATACAATATCATATTAATTTCAGATGTATAACGTACTAATTAGACATATAATAACTTATGAAGTGGACACCAGTATAAGTTTAGTACCCATCTAACATTATAAATAATAACTACAATGTTATTGACTATATTACTTATGTTGTATTTACATCACTTGACTATATTAAAAACAGGCAATTTGTACTTCTTAATACCTTTCATCTTTTTCTCTATGCCTTTAAACTCTACTATCCGGTGACTATGAATTTTTCTCTGCATCTATGAAGTCATATTTGTATACCTACCTTACTTATTTCACTTAACATAATACTTTCTAGGTCCATTCATGTTGTTGCATGATAAGGTTAATTTTTTTATGGCATAGAAATATTCAATTTTATATAAGAAATACATCTTTTCTGGGCTGGGTAGCTCATTTGGTTAGCACATCATCTCCATATGCTAAGGTTGTATATTGTACCCCCAGGCAGAGCACATACCAAAGTCTAGCAATGGGTGAATGGAGAAGAGGTACAAGAAATCTCAATCCTTCTCTCTCTTTATCCTTCTCAGGCTTCTACTCATTATCTCACTAAAAATCAATATTTTTTAAAATTCTGTTGTTTAAAAAAAGAACAGAGAGATTTCAAAATGGCAGAGAAATAAGTGGAAGTCACAAAGAACTCCTCCCAGGACCAACCTGGAATTACAACTAAATTGGGGAGAAATCACATGGAACAAACAACTGAACAATAGCAAGAGAGGAGCCTTGTAACTTTGGACACAGGAGAACTGGCTTTAGCACAATCTAACTGGTAAGGAGTGCGGTAGAGATTTGAGAAGGCGGGCGAGGCGCCCACAGGTGGCAGCACCCAAAGGATATTGAAATGACAAGCTGGCTCCCCCTGAGAAGAGCGGAGGCTAAACCAAGAGTAGGGATCTCTAGCCCACAACACCAGAGCCTGAAAAGTACACAGAAAACAGCCAGCTGAGAAAAGTGGCAGGGTTGACCTCTGCCAGAGACAGGTGGCTGGAGGTACAAAGAATTGTTTAAAGGACCAATGCATAAATTTTTATTTGCAGCCATTTACCATAGTCTTTGTCAAAGGTGGGGGCAGAGTGGGATAGAGACCATGAGGGGACACTGGGGAAGCAGGATTTGGGGAGAGAACTGAGAGAGTGGTCAACAGGATCTTGGTGCTGATTCATCCACCATGTGGCAGCAGTAACCTTGCTCAGGAAGAGGCCACTCCCCCTGAATGGCACCAGCGTCAAAGGACCCAATAGCCTCACGTGCAGGCAGGATTCCACCCTGCCTTGTGCTGTCTAAGCCGCCTACTGAGTGCAGAGTGGCAGCCACAGAGAGTAGATCCCTAGATAAAGGGGATGCAGAGAGGTCTGGAGACGGTTGAGGAGAGACTGGGGATGGAGGCTTTGGGGAGAGAATGGAGAGAGTAGCCTGCAGGATCCCAGTGCAAACTCCTCCCCCGTACAGCAGCAGTATGAGAGGACTCAATAACCATGCCCCCAGGAAGGACTCCACCCTGTCCTGAGCTGTCTAAGGCATCCTGCTGAGTGCAGAGTGACTAGATTAACAGCTGAAGCAGACAGCCACAAACAGCAGATTACTGGAAGTCTTGAACAGACTGCCTAAGGTCAGATAGAGAACATATCTGATATCAACAGAGGCACATTCAGAAAGTAAAAACAGTGGTCTCCAACTATAGAATTACACACCACGAAGTCAGGAAATCAAGACAGATCAACTTAAGAATCAGAAGCAAAAGAGAAGACTCTCAGAAATAATGGGAAGACACAGGAATACCCCCGACTCAAAGGGAAAGGAGGAATCCCCAGAAAGAGAAATAAATGAAAGAGGGGCAAGTAAATTATCAGATATTGAGTTCCAAACAACGGTTCTAAAGAAGCTCAATGAGCTCAGTGAGCTCAGAGAGAATTACCAAAAACTACAGGGATACTATGAGGAACTTACTGCAAACTACATCAGCATGAAAAAGGACATAGAAACTATCAATAAGAGACAAGAGGAAATGAAGTATACAGTTTCTGAGCTGAAGAACACAGTAGAAGGAATCAAAAACAGGCTATATGAAGCCGAGGACCAAATCAGCAAGCTGGAGGATAAAGTAGGAAAAAAACTCCCAGAAAGAGCAAGAAAATGAAAAAAGACTAAAAAAGAATGAAGAGGCATTGAGGGAAATGCAGGACAACCTGAAATGTAATAATATCCGTCTAATAGGGATACCAGAAGGAAAAGAGGGTGATGAAGGGATAGAGAACCTGTTTGAAAAAGTAATGATGGAAAACTTCCCTAATTGGAGGAGAGAAAAAGTTACACAGGTCCAGGAAGCAGAGAGGGTCCCATTCAAGAGGAACCCAATGAGGCCCACTCCAAGACACATCATTAAAAGGGCAAATATAAAAGACAAACAGAGAATCCTAAAGGCAGCAAGGGAGAAACAGGTAGTAACATATAAGGGAGCCCCAATACGGCTAGCAGCTGACTTCTCAACAGAAACCATGCAAGCCAGAAGGGGCTGGCAAGAAATATTCCAAGTCATGACAAGCAAAGGCCTGCAACCAAGACTGCTCTACCTGGCAAGGTTCTCAATTAAAATGGAAAGTGAAATAAGGAGTTTCCCCGGCAAAACAAGGCAGAAAGAATACACCTCCACCAAACCAGCACTGCAAAATATGCTAAAGGGACTGTTTTAAGATGAAGAAAAAGAGTCTATGAATACCCATTTCCTTTCATATTTGCCAATACTTGATATTACCAATATTTTTAATACTCATTAATCTGATTGTGACAATGATGTTATTTTAATTCTTCCTTTACTATGTGTTGAGACTAAACCTGTTTTAGTATATTTCTTGCTTATTTCTATTATTTTTTAAGAAAGGTTTTAAATGACTTTTTTGTATTTTTTTTTCACTTTTAGTCTTATTTTTTTCTCACCACCATTATAAAATTTTGATGTTGTCACTTAGGAATACATGTATAATAAAAATGTTCAGTTGACTCTGTTATGGAAATTGGGTTATACTGCCAGCTCTGTCATTAACTTACTGTGATGCTGAAAAATTATTTCACTTCTCTTGTCACAGTTTTCTGCTTCTCTATTTCTTTCCTCTTATTTTTCTTTTTTCAATAATCATTTTAGATGCAAGTACAAAAGACTATGGACTGAGACTTTCAATATAAACATAAAACACTTTCAAGTCTTGAAAGGCTTACAGAGAATAGAAGTGATATTCAAATAAATAACCAATTTGATAGAGCAATGTTACCAGTACTATAAAGTCTTTAGTTTTGTAAAATGCTATGGAAGCTCTAAAATGTCATTACAGTATCCTTTTGGTAGAGGTCATAAATCCCTAGTGGACTGTGATAATTAAAATTGTTCCACTTCTTTTCCTCTTCTTGAGACAAGTAAGTTTTTTCATAGGATGTTCAGTCCTCATCTCATTTAGTTTAGGTGGGATTGACCACATCTCCTCCTGACCAACCCATGCTGGGCACATAATCTAGGCCCAGACAATTCTCAACTCCATCTTACTCTAAATGGGTTTAAGATTGTACACTAACCATATGATCTCACCTATAAGCGGAACCTAACCAACAATGCAAAGAAGCAAGGAAAATATGACCAGCAACACTGAAAGGAAAAGAAATCAACAGACACAAGAGGGAAGGGGGGGGCAGGGAAAGGGAAGGGAAGGGGAAAGTCAAGGAACATATAGCAAGGACTCATGGACAAAACCAAAGGGGAAGAGCTGAGGGAGGGAAGGTGGGAGGGGGCAAGGGAAAGAGGTGGGAGGAAGGCAGAGACAAATGTATTTAAAAAGTAAATAAATTAATTTAAAAAAAAAAAGAAAAGAAAATCAAAAAAAAAAAAAAAGATTGTACACTTAAGTCAACAGAACCTAACCTGGACATCTGCCACTAGTGTAAGGAAAGAGTAAAATATTTTGTTTACTATATAATTTATAAAGGAAATTGATGTATAAAGTTGCTACCAAACAGGGCAAAGCCATATTGAAAGATTAGCTAAAAGGAAAAGAAAAACAACGCAAAAGAGGGAAAGGCAGACACCCAATCATGTCACGTGAATGCTTTGATAAAACTGTATTATAAATTGTCTTAAACTAACCAGTCATAATATGCCTCTGTAAGCAGGGAGTTATTTTTGCCAGTAGCCTGCACAATAATTTTAAAAATAAAGATGTTTAAATTAAATAATGTTTCAAATAAATTTTTTTTCATCTCAAAGCCTGTAAATAGTCACGTATGGTTTAATTTCCCATTACAGAATGGTGATAGTTATGTCATCTATCAAGCCAGTGAATGATAGGCGCTTTATTAGTAGGTAAATCTTTTGTATTCTTTATCCATTTATTAAGTAAAGGTTTGTAGAACATTTTCCCTAAAAAAATAAAACCTATTAACCATGTTTTAGATGTGTTTAAAATACTTTTCTATTCTACTCCTTGTCCTTTAATTTTTATATATTACTATATAGTTAAATGTTTAATATAGTTATATTATCAATATTTACTTTATTGCTTCCCTGTTTGAATATTTTACTTCAGGTTATGAAAAATATTTTTCTGTTTTCTTCTAAAACTCCTTAGATTTTTAACTCACCTGAATATTTCTTGTATAATGTGTGAAATAGGGCTCTATGTTTTATTTCAAGTAATAGCGGTGCATGCACCTTATTTCTTGAATAAGCCTTATTTTACCCATTGATTTGAAATATCAACATAATCATATATTATATTGTTAGACAGATATATATGTTTATCTCTAGGATGCTGATTATATATCATTGATCTACTTGATTATTTCTGTGCTAGTGTCATGTTGGTTTAATTGCTGAGACTTTATAATGGTTTTAAATATTTTTAGTGTTATATAATTAACTTTGACATTTAAAAAAATAAATAAAATCAATCTGCATTTAAGAAAGAGAGAGAGAGAGAGAGAGAGATGGGACTCCTACCTTTTGCGACAACATGAATGGAACTGAAGAATATTAAGCTAAGTGAAATAAGCCAGTTGATGAAAGAAAAACATCATATGACCTCATCTTTAGGTGGATTCTATTCAAGAAAATAAACTAACAAACAAAATAAACTACAGGCATGGAAACATGGAGCAGACTGAAAGTGACCGGAGAGGAGGGGGAAAGAGGACAATGGTGGAAAGAAAAGGAAGGGACTATACAAAAAACATGTATGAATGACCCATGGACAAGGACAACAGAGTGGGAATTGACTGTGGGAGCAGGGGTTGGGGGTGGGATGGGTGGAGAGGGTAAAGGGGTAAAAATTGAGACAACTATAATAGAATAAACATGATTTATAAATTTAAATAAATAAATTTTAAAAAATAAAAATTAAAAATTAAAAAAAGAACATATTCTTTTCAGTTTGTCTATCAATGAATACCTACGTTTCTTTCATATCTTTGCTATAGTACATATTGCTGCAATGAACAGAGGGATGCCTATAGCTTTTCAAATTAATGTTTTGGATTTCTTCACAAATGGAATTATAGGGTCATATATTAGTTCCATTTTTAATATTTTTAGGAACCTCCATTCTCTTTCCACTGTGGCTGTACCAATTTACAATCCCAGCAACAGTAACAATACATGAGGGTTCCCTTTACTTCCACATCTTCCCCAAAACTGTTTGCTCATTTTTTGGTAACACCCATTATGTCAGGTATGAGATAGTATCTCATTGTAGTTTTAATTTTCATTTCTCAATAATTGTGCTGTTGAGAAACTTTATATATATCTCTTGGATATCAGTATGTACTCATTGGAGAAATATCTATTTGTCTTCTGCTTATTTTAAAATCAGATTATTGGGAATTTTGGGGTGTTAAGTGTATGAGTTCCCTATATATCTTGAACATCGATTCCTTTCAATTAACCATTGCAGAATATGTTCTCCCATTCTACTTTTATTTGGTCGATGGTTCCTTTGCTGTGCAAAAATTCTTTAGTTTGATAAAGTCCTGCTTGTTTACTTTATCTTTTGGTTTTTTACACAGGAAGACATATCCAAAAAATTATTACTAAGTTTAATGTTAGAGTTTACTCTCTATGTTCCTTCTAGAAGTTTTATAGTTTTCAGTCTTAAATTTAAGTTTTCACTCATTATGAATTTATTTAGTATATGATGTAAGAAAGTGGTCTAGTTTTAGTTTTTTTGCAAGTATCTATCAAAGTTTCCCAGCATCATTTATTGAATATACTGTCTTACCCCATTGTATACTCTATGTCTTTTGTCACAGATTAATTGACCACACAGGCATTGATTTATTTCTGGGCTCTCCATTCTATTTCATTGAACTATGTGTCTCTTTGTATGCTAGTTGCTGTTTTGATTACCAGAGTCTTATAGTGTAGTTTGATATCAGGTAGCAAAACATCTTCAACTTGTTTTCTCAAGATTTCTCGGGCTATTTTAAGTCTTTTGTGTTTCTATATAAATTTTAGGATTATTCTACTTCTGTGAAAAGTGCTATTATTATTTTAATAAGGATTGCATTGATTCTGTAGATTGCTTTAGGTAGTATGAACATTTTAATGATGTTAATTCTTCCTGATCATGAACACGGTAAAGCATTCTATTTATTTGTACCTTATTTGATTTCTTATTTCAATTTCTTATAGTTTTCAGAGTACAGATCTTTTTCATCCTTGTTTAAATTTATTCTTAGGCATTTAGTTCTTTCAGATGCAATTTTAAATGGGACCATTTTTCTTAATTTCTATTTCTGATAACTTACTATTATATTTAAACATACAGATTATTTCTGAATATTAATTTTGTTTCTTACTACTTTACTTAATTCAATTATAAGTTCTAATAGTTTTTGGTAAAAAATGTTTAGGTTTCTTTATATATAGTATCATATCATCTGCAAATCATGACAGTTTTACTTCTTCATTTTCAATGTGGATGCTTTTTCTTTCTTTTTCTTGTCTGATACTGTGGCTAGGACTTCCAATTCTATATTGAATAAGAGTAGTGACGGTGGACATTCTTGTTTTGTTCCTGACTTAAAGATAATGCTTTCAGCTTTTCACCATTGAATATATCAGTCATGGGTTTGTCATTTATGGCCTTTATTATGTTTAGGTATGGTTTGTGTGTGTGTGTGTATACTCACATTGCTTAGACATTCTTAAATAAATAAATATATTTTGTTAAATGCATCTCTGTATCTATTGATATGATCATATGACTTTTTAATGTACTTTTATAGACGGGTTGGGGGGCAGACAAAAGAGAGAAAGAGAAACAACAATGTGTGAGAGATACATTGATCGGTTGCTTCTCACACACCCTCATTTAGGGACCCGACTTGCAGCCCAGGCAAGTGCCCTGACTGGGAATCAAACTGGCAACCTTTTGGTTCACAGGCTGGCACTCAATCCACTGAGCCACACCAGCCAGTGCATAATCATACAATTTTTATCCTTTGTTTGGCCTATATATTGTACCATGCTCATTGTTCTGTGGTTATGGAACCAACTTTGCATACCAGACATAAATTCCTCTTGATCATGGTGAATATTTTTAATGTATTGTTGTATATGACTTTGCTAATAATTTGTTGATAATTTTTGTATTTATATTCATTAGAAGTATTGGCTTATTTTTTTTCTTTTTTCTCTTTGTAGTGTCTATTTCTGTTTTGGGTATGAGGGTAATACTCATCTTGTAGAAAAAATGTTGAAGTGCTCCCTCCTTTTCAACTTTTTGGATTAGTTTGAGGGTAGATATTAATTCTTCAAGTATTTGTTAAAATTCACCTGTGAATCTATCTCATCCAGGAGTTTTGTTTGTTGGACTTTTTAAATATACTGACTCAATTTCATTTGCGATTATTGGTCATTACTGATTTTCTGTGTCTTCTTGATTTAATCTTCAAAGATTGTATGTTTCTAGGAATTTTTCTATTTCTCCCAGATGGTCCAATTTGTTGGCATATATTTGTTTGTAGTGTTTTCTTATGATATTTCATATTTCTGTGATTTCATTTATCACTTCTCCATTTTTAATTTTATTTGTTTAGGTCATTTCTCTTTGTTTCTTGAGTCAGGCTAAAATCTCATAAATTTTTTACATCTTTTTAAAGAACCAGCTCTTGTTTTTATTAGTCTTTTCAACTGTTTTTTAGTCTCCCATTTATTTCTCCTCTGATCTTTATTTTTTCCTTTCTTCTACTAACTATAAGTTTTGTTTGTTCCTTTAATAGTTCCTTTAGGTATAAGTTTAGATTGTGTATTTGAAAATTTTCTTGTTTTCTGAAGTAGTCATGAAATGCTATAAACTTGCGTGTTAGAACTGCATTGGCTGCAACCTAAGATTTGAATAGTTGTGTTTACATTTTCATTTGTCTGAAGGTATCTTTTGATTTGTTCCTTGATCTCATTGTTAACCTATTCATTGTTTAGTAGCATATTAAACAGTTGCAAAATAGCTGTGTGTTTTTCAGATTTCTTCTTGTAATTGATTTATAATTTTATGCCATCATAATCAGAGACCTTCCTTGGTATGTTTTCAATCTCCTTAAATTTATTCAGACTTGTGTTTTGCCCTAACAACATGTTGTCTATCGTAAAAAATGTTCCATCTGCACATGAAAAGAATTTATATACTGCTGCTCTTGAGTTAAATGATCTAGAAACATCAATTAAGTACAACTAGTCTAATGTGTCATTTAAAGCCACTGTTCGTTTTTTTTTTTACTTTTGTTTTTGTTGTTTATTTTCAGTTTGGATGATCTATTTACTTCAATGTGGTGTTAAAGACCCCTAAGTATTATTGTCTTTATGTCAATCTCTTTTTGTCCATCATTATTTTCTTTATATATTTAGGTGCTCCTACATTGGGTGCACAGATGTTTATAGAAGTTATATCCTCTTGTTGGGTTGATCCCTTTATCAATATAAATTACCCTTTTCTGTCTCTTGTCACAACCCTTCTCTTAAAGTCTATTTTGACTGGTGTAAGTGTTGCTACTCCATCTTTTATAAAATTTCCAATTTCATAAAATTTCTCTTTCCATTCATTTACTTTCAGTCTGTATGTATCTTTTAACCTGAAGTGGGTCTATTATAAGCAGCATATGTATGGGTTTGGATTTCTTATCTATTCAGCCACCCTATCTCTTTTCATTGTACCATTTAGTCCATTTACATTTAAAGTAATTATTGATAGGCATGTGGTTATTTATATTTTATTATTTTCAGATTGTTTTTATAGTTCTCTATTCCTTTTTTATTTTCTTGTTCTCTTTTTTTTGTATGTTGATGACTTTATGTAATGTTATATCGGGATTCTTTTCTCATTATTTCTTGTAAATCTCATAGATTTTTGCTTTCTGGTTAACATGTGAGAATATATATGTATATATACTTACATATATACTTATAAGTGTGTGTATATATATATATATATATATATATCTCAAGCTAATTTTATAGCAGTCTGTTTTAAAGTTATGATCTACCAATTTCAAACAATTTGCAGAATCACTGAATTTTTACTCAATGTTTATGTTTTTGGAAATGTTTTTACTCATTTGTGTATGTATGTGTATGTATCATTTAGATTTTGTAGTAATTACACATGGTCATCCCACTTTTGTATTTTAACTTTTGTATTAGCTTCATAATTGGCTGCTCTATTGTTGTTGCTCTTTTTCTGTCTGTGGGTTTTCCTTTACTATACTTTATTATTTTTACTTATCTTTTCTTTAAAATAAGTCCTATTAACATTTCTTATAATACTGATTTAGTGGTGATGAACTCCAGATTTTTTCTTTTCTGAAAAACTGATTCCTTTGATTTATTTATTTTTATTTGTGATTTGTGCCTTATTTTTGGCAAACTTCTATTTTTTTTATCGTTGTTCAAGTACAGTTGTCTGCATTTTCCCCCCACCATTTTCCCCCATGCCATCTCCTCCCACCTCCCACCCTCAATCCTACCTACCTTTGGCTTTGTCCATGGGTCCTTTATTCATGTCTCTTAACAACCCTTCCCTTTCTTTTCCCCTTTATTTTCTCCAGCTTTGCTGGGTAGAGCAATATTGATTGTAAGTTCTTGGCTTTCAATACTTTGAATAATTCATGCCAATCCCTCCTGGCCTGCAAAGTTTCCATTGAGGAATCAGCTGATGGTCTTATATGAGCTCCTGTATATATCCAACTGCTTTTCTCTCACAACTTTTAAGATTATCTCTTCATCTTTAATCTTTGGCATTTTGATTATAATGTGCTATGGTAAGACGTTGTGGGTTCATTTGACTGGGACTTTCTGTACTTCCTGGGCTTTATGTTTATTTTCCTTTACCAGGTTATAAAAATTTTTAGTCATTATTCCTTCCAATTGATTTTCAACACCTTATACTCCCTTCTCCTTACCCCAATGATGTGAATTTTGGTATGCTGGATGTTGCCTCAAAGGTACTTTAAACTGTATTCATTTTTTTTAATTATTTTTTTTTCATTTTGCTGTTCTAATTGTAATTGTTCTAATTATACTGTCTCCCAGATCACTGATAGGATCTTCTGCTTTATCTAACATACTGTTGATTCCATCTACTGTATTCCTTATTCTTTATTGCAGTTAACCCTGCAGATGGTACAGCTGATCTAAGAGATATTAAAAAAAAAAAAAACTATTTTCTTAAATAACATTACCTACATCAGGCTCGTAGGTTCAAAACCATGACTATCTGTGCATTTGTATGTGAATAATGTTAAAACATAACATTTAACCCATCAGTTTGGTTATAACATCTGCTACATAAGGGTATGTGATATTCAATAGTAAATTGTATCTGAGAGGTACAGCTCATCAAAATAGTTTTGCAAGTGTTATGAAAAGTATTTATGCCTGGACTATAGCAATACTGTTTTCAATGACTGTTTCAAATGTTACAAACATTTTGCAAAGCCAAAAGCTGAGAGGAAATGGGGCTGGACCCAGACCTCCCTGAACCCTGCTGCCTCTCAGCCTGGCTGATCTTGAATAATACACAGACTCTGAGGCCTCTTTCTTTCTTTTTTATTACTATATCTTATTGATTATGCTATCAAAATTGTCCAAATTTTTCCTCCTTTGTCCCCCTCCACCCAGCACCTACCACTTCCTAAGACAGCCCCTACCCATTTTTCATATCCAAGGGTTATACATATAAGTTCCTTGGCTATTCCATTTCCTATACTGTAGTTTACATCCCCATGGCTACTCTATAACTACCTATTTATACTTCTTAATCCCCTCACCTCTTCACCCATTGCCCTACAGCCCCTCCCATAGGGCAACCATCAAAACACTCTTCATATCCATGATTTTGCCTCTGTTCTCATTTGCTTTATTTGCTTTCAGATTCAGTTATTGATAGATATGCATTTACTGCCATTATATTGTTCATAGCTTTGATCTTCTTTTTCTTAAATAACTCACTTTACTACCTCAATATAATAATGGTTTGGTGATGATAAGCTCCTTTAGATTTTTCTTCTCTGGGAAGATCTTTATGTGCTCTTCAGTTCTAAGCAATATCTTTCCTGGGTAGAGCAATCTTGGCTGTAAGTCTCTACTTATGACTTTGAATATTTTTTGCCAATCCTTTCCAGCCTGTAAAGTTTCTTTAAAATTTATTTATTTATTGTTGTTCAGTTACAGTTGTCCCACCTTTTTCCCCATTGCTCACCCCTACCCCATCCTTCCCACATCCACATACAATCCCTGCTCTGTCCATGCCCATGAGTTCTCTATTCATGTTCCTTTGTTTGTCCCTTCCTCTTCTCTCCCCCAATATTCCCCACTCCCCTCCCCTCTGGTCACTGTCAGTTGGTTCTTTATTTCCAAGTCCCTGGTTCTATCTCGCTCATTTGTATGTTTTGTTAATTAACTTCCACTTATAGGAGAGACCATATGGTATTTGTCTTTCACTGTCTGGCTTATTTCACTTAGCCTAATGCTCTCCAGTATCATCCATGCTGTTGCGGAGGGTAGGAACTCCTTTTTTCTTTCTGCTGCATAATATTCCATTGTGTGAATTTATCATGGTTTTCTGATCCATTCATTTACTGATTGAGCACTTAGGCTGTTTTCAGCCCTAGGCTATTGTAAAAGGCGAAAGATTTATACAATCTGAAGAGAAATCAGAATATTATTGTAAGTAATACTGCTATGAACATAGGGGTGCATAGGATCTTTTGAATTGATAATTCAGGATTCTTAGGGTATAGACCCAGCAGTGGCATTGCTGGATCAAAAGGCACTTCCATCTGTAGTTTCTCGGAGGAAACTCCATACTGTTTTCCACAGTGACTATACTAGACTGCATTCCCACCAACATTGTATTAGGGATCCCTTTTCTCCTCAACCTTACCAGAACTTGTTGTTTGTTGATTTATTAGTGATGGTCATTCTGACATGTATGAAGTGGTATCTCATTGTGGTTTGAACTTGCATGTCTCTAATGCCTAGAGATGTTGAGCACTTTTTCATGTGTCTCTGGTTCCAATGTATATCCTCCTCTGAGAAGTGTCTGTCCAGGTCCTTTGCACATTTTTTAATTGGATTGATTGTCTTCCTGGCCTGGAGTCCTGGGTGTTATTTATATCTTTTGTAGCTCAAACCCTTGTCTGACGTGTCATTGGCAAATATGTTTTCCCATATGGCTGGTTCCCTTTCCATTTCATTGTTTTCTTTAGCCATGCAGAAACTTTTTAGTTTGATATAGTCCCATTTGTTCATTCTTTCCATTATATCCCTTGCCCTAGGGGATATATCTGGGGGACAGTTCAGAGAAAATATTGCTGCATGGGATGTCAGAAATTCCCCTGCTAATGTTTTCCTCCAGGATGTTTATGGTATCACAATTTATATTTAAGTCTTACCCACCTTGAGTTTATTTTCATGTATGGTGTGAATTGGTGATCTAATATCATATCTGCATGTAGCTGTCCAAATCTCCCAACACCAACTATTGAAGAGGTTATCTTTACTCCATTTTCTGTTCTTGCCCGCTTTTGAAATATTAACTGATCATATTAGCATGGGTTTATTTCTGGGCACTCTAAAGTTTCTTTTGAGAAATCAGCCAACAGTTTTATGGGAACTCCCCTGTTGGTAACTAACTGTTGCTTTTAAGATTCTCTCTTTAGGGATTAACAGCTGACAGAGACAGCCATGGACAGTAGATTCCAGGAAGTCTCGAACAGACTGCCTAAGGTCAGACAGGGTCAATATTGACATAATCACAGGCATATCCAGAAAGACAAAACAGCAGTCTCCTACCATAGAATTTCTCACCACAAAATCAGGAAGTCAAGACAGATCAATTTAAGGAGCAGAGGCATAAAAGAAGAGTCTCACAAATAATGGGAAGACAAAGAAACAACCCCCAGTCGAAGGGAAAGTAAGAATCTCCAGAAAGAGAACTATATGAAATAGAGGCAAGTAAACTATCAGATATTGAGCTCAAAACAATGGTTCTAAGGAAGCTCAATGAGCTCAGTGAGCTTAGATAAAATTACAAAAAACTACAGGGAAAATATGAGGAACTTACTGCAAACTATGTCAGCATTAAAAAGGACATAGAAACTATCAATAACAGACAAGAGGAAATGAAGAATACAATTTCTGAATTGAAGAACACAGTAGAAGGTATCAAAGGGAGACTAGATGAAGCAGGGGATTGAACCAGTAAGCTGGAGGACAGAGTAGAAAAAAGCTCCCAAAGAGAGCAAGAAAATAAAAAAAAAAAAGACTCAAAAAGATTGAAGAGGCATTTAGGGAAATGCAGGACAACCTGAAATGTAATAATGTCTGTATAATAGGGCTACCAGAAGGAGAAGAGAAACAAAGGATAGAGAATCTGTTTGAAAAAGTAATGGTGGAAAACTTCCCTCATTGGAGGAGAAAAAAAGTCGCACAAGTCCAGGGAGCACAGACGGTCCCATTCAAGAGGAACCCAGTGAGGCCCACTCCAAGACACATCATCATTAAAATGGCAAATATCAAAGACAAACAGAGAATCCTAAAGGAAACAAGGGAGAAAGGGGTAATAACATATAAGGGAGCCCCAATATGGTTAGCAGCTGACTTCTCAACAGAAACACCACAAGCCAAGAGGGAATGGCAAGAAATATTCCAAGTAATGAAGCAAAAGTCTGCAACCAAGATTACTCTACCCAGCAAGGCTCTCAATTAAAATGGAAGGCAAATTAAGTAGTTTTCCAGACAAAAGAAGGCTAAAAGAATATGCCTCCACCAAACCAGCACTGCAAAATATGCTGCTAAAGAGACTGCTTTAAGATGAAGAAAAAGAGTCTATGAATATATCGAGTACCTTTCACAGTCACCAGTACTTGATATTACCAATATTTTTAATACTTATTAATCTGATTGTGAGAATAATGCGTTATTTTATTCATTACTTTATTATTTGTTGAAACTAAACGTGTTTTTGTATATTTCTTGCCTATATCTATTATTTTTTTTAAACTTTAGATAACTTTTTGGTATTCTTTATCCATTTTTTGATTAAAGGTTTGTAGAATTTTTCCCTAAAAAAAAGATTAACCCTTTTTTAGATATATTGCAAATACTTCCCTCTTCTATTTCATCCTTTAACTTTTTTAATATGTATATTAACATATAGTCTTAAAAGTTTACTATAGTCATATTTTCAATAACTTACTTTAGAGCTTCTGGGTTTGAATATTTTAGTTCAGGGTAAGAAATATGTTAGTTTGTATTTTCTCCTAAAATTCCTTAGATTCTACATATTGATTCTTAACTCATATGAATATTTCTTGTATAATATGTGAAATAGGGCTCTATATTTGTTTTATTTCAAGTAATAGTGGTCTATGCATCTTATTTATTAAATAAACCTTATTTTCCCCATTGATTTGAAATATCAATTTAATCATATATTACATTTTAGATAGATATATACATTTGTTTCTAGAATGCTCATTATATTTCATTGATTTACCTGATTTTTTCTGTGCTGGTGTCATGTTGTTTCAATTGCTGAGACTTTATAATGGATTTAAATTTTTTAATATTTTATCATGGCTTTTGACACTTAAAAAATAAATAAAATCAATCTGCATTTAGAAAGAGAGAGAGAGAGAGAAAGAAAGGAAAACTACCTTTTGGGACAACATGGATGGAACTGAAGAATATTATGTTAAGTGAAATAAGCCAGTCGGTGAAAGACAAATACTATATGATCTCACCTATAAGTAAAATCTGTAAGTGAAATTTTGTTGAAAGACAACAAAATAAACTAATGAAAAAAATAAACCATGGGAATGGAAACATGGAGCAGACTGAAAGTGGCCAGAGAGAGTGGTGAAAGAGAACAATGGTGGAAAAGAAGGTGAAGAAACTAGACAAAGAACAGGTATGAATAGCCCATGGACATGGGCAACAGAGTGGGAAGTGACTGTGGTAGCAGGGGGTGGGGGTGAAATAGGTGGAGAGAGGCAAAGGGGTAAAAATGGAGACAACTGGAATAGAATAAACATGATTTAAATATTTTTAGAAGGGTAAATTTTGTTACTAAATTGTATTATTTTTGACATTTGACAACATGTATGACAATTTGCTTGCTTGCTTTCATATTCTCCCATTCCCTGTTTCTTTTGACTCACAATTATTTATACGCAACCTCATTATATAAAGGATCTCAGTAAGTTGGAGGATTGTGTGCATACCTGATTGACAAAGCAATTGTCAAAATTTGACTGAAATGTTTGGTATATCTGAATAACTATTATTTCATTCTCTTATACTATAGATGTTTGGGTCTATATTTGTATATAAATTTCATAATCTATTTTGGCTAAGTATAAACAAATATAAAAGTGTCTAGATTGTGACATGTTTCAATCCTTCATGGCATATAGTATAAATTTCTTAATCCTTTTTTGCCTCAATTTTGTCAACTATAAAACAGGGAAAAACACATACATAATAGGTTTGTTGTGAGGAGTACATGAGAAATGAGTGAATATATAATTTAAATCATCAATTCACACAGTAACAGGTTAATAAGATTTCTCTATGTAAGACTATTTGTATTTTTTCTAGTAAATACATTTGGAGATTTGATAGTCCTATTAAGATTCTCTCTTTATCTTTAACCTTTGTCATTTTAATTATGATATGTCTTGGCATGCGTCTCTTTGCATCATCTTGATTGGGAATCTCTGTGCTTCCTGGGTTTGCATGTTTATTTCCTTCACAAAATTAAGGTAGCTTTCTTTCATTATTTTTGCAAATAGATTTCCAATTTCTTGCTCTTTGTCTTTTTTGAAATCCTTATGAGGTGGTGTTGGAATGCTTGAATTTTTCCCACAGGCTGTTTACACTATCCTTGTTTTTTGGATTTTTTTTTCTTATTGTTCTAGTAGGTTGTTTTTTACTTCTCTATGTTACAAATCATTGATTTGATTCTCAGTTTCATCTACTCTATTGCTGTTTCTCTACAAACTGTTCTTTATTTCAATTAGAGTATCCTTTGTTTCTGATTGGATCTTTTTTAAGCTGTTGAGGTCTTCACTAAGTTCCTTGAGTATCCTTATAACTAGTGTTTTGAACTCTGCATCTCATAGATTGCTTATCTCCCATTTGTTTAGTTCTATTTCTGGAGTATTGATCTTTCTTTTATTTGGTACATATTTCTTTGTCTCCTCTTTTTGGCAGTTTCTCTGTTTGTTTCTATGCATTAAGTAGAGCTGCTATGACTCCCTGTATTGGTAGTGTGGCCTAATATAATAGGTATCCTGTAGAGTCTATTGGCACGGCCACCCCTTTCACCCAGGCTGGGTATTTGATATGCAACCTTCATGTTTTCTGAGTATACTCCGCTCATATTTGAGCCTTGATTGCTGTTGGCAGGTCAATGGGAGGGATTTTCACTGGCTAGTCAGCTGCAAGGACTGGCTTGGGAAAGCCCTTGGTTGTGACCACTGACCACCTTCTACCTTCCATGGAGGATCAGCTATGCAGGGGAAGGGTGGTTGTGTTCTGACATGGTCTGTAGCTGTCCAGTGGATATGCATGTTCTGGGTTTTCTTGTGTGTGTTGCAGGCCAAGGTGAGCTCCCACCTGTGTTCTGCCCAGGGCCACCCTGCATGAGCTATAAAGTATCTGAGATGGATGCTACTTGTGCTGGGCTTGGAGATTCCCAGGTGAAGCTAAACTATGAACCTAAGCTGGCTGCTGCCAGTTTCAGGCCAGGGGCCACTTAGCAAGTGGTAAAAGGGTTAGGGGCATGGATGATGGCTGTTGCTTGTCTGAGAAGATTTAAGAAGTTGTGAAGCATGAGCAAAAACAAAACATTCATATGGAAGAGCTACTCTTAACAGCATGGGTGGAACTATAAATTGAGTGAGGCAGAATATCAGTGGATCTTCAGGGTGGGGCAAACAGTGTTAGCCAGGCCGACGGTGTCTCTGATATGGCATCTGCCTGCTAGCTCTGTGGTTGTGTGAGGGCAGTATTCAGAAAAGTGACAAGAGTCTCTGCTTGCTTTTCTGTCTAAGAGAAAGCTGTCCTCCAGCTCTCACTTTCAAGCCAGACATTTTAGTTTCTCCCTGTATTCCATTGGTACCTTTCAAGCTACACAACCCCAGTGCTGGAGCTCAGAGGGAATGAATTAAGTTCACATCTGGGTTCTTGAGGAGGAACTGCTTGGGACTCCAGAAGTTTCTTCCAATGATTCAATCCCCACTGGTGTTTATAGTCAGAAGTTATGGGGACATATCCTCCTGGTTGTGGACCCCTGGGCTGGGGGACCTGGTGTGGGGCTGGGACTCCTCATACCTGAGACTCCCAAGTTTTTATCCACCACATGTGACTATAGGACCAGCAGATTCCATATCTCCTACCACTCTGGATGGATGCGGTTTCTTTAATTCCATTAAACTCAATTTCTGATGGTTCTGTATGATGGTTTTTCTACAGTTTAGTTGCAATTTTGATGTGACTGTGCAAAGAGATGAGCTGTGTTTACTTATGAAACTACCTTGACTAGAAGTCAGGCCTCACTTTGTACATGAGAAGATTTAAATATCCCTCAACTCTTAATGCCCTATTCTTTCAAGTCCTACACCTACTACCTGCTCTGATATAGAGAGAAATCTAATGAGCCATATTTTTCTCTCCATTTCTTCCATTCCCCTCCACCCATCCACATAAGGAAATCAATACAGGCAAAGGTCCACATCTTAATTCTGCCACCCTACCCCAGGTGGTTTTGATGAAATTTTGAAAAAGCCAAAAGAACTGATCATTAAATTCTTTGGAGAGTGTGGCAGACTAAGAGATGAGCTGTTCTGATGCCCTGTAAGGTGTGTGGTCATTGTTAGGATGCTTTGAGCTAGGTGGGCCTGGCTGCTCCTACCCAACACAGCTGTCTTTGAACAGGTAGATTGGCTCTTGGGGGCTCATTGTGCTTGAAGAAACTCTTTTAGGCTACAGTTCCTGCTAGAATTCTAATTCCTCCATTTTTCTACCACAGGTGTTACTCCCCTCTTGTACAATTGGTATCTAAGTCTGACACAGAAATGGTATTAGTTGTAACACAGAAGTCCTAATGTTTGTTTATTTTCCAAAATGGATCTTTGACTTCAGGAAACTTATCTTTCAGCAACCAGATACTCTTTGTAGCAAAAGATCTTGAATGTAGATTTCTTTTCCATTCTCTTATTCACAGATACATAGAAGCATAGTTCTCATCAGTTTTACCCAGTAGTTCTCAACTAGGGATACATATAGGAATAACTCCAAAGACTTTTACAATATGTGAATGCCGAGACTCCACATGTAAAGTTATACTTGATGTTTTGAGATGTAGCAGTGGTGTTAGCATAAAGTTTTCCCTCCTTTGGGCTTCTTCAATAAATGAGCATTTATCTTGCTAAGGATCATTCCAAAAGTTGAAAGGTATTCTACACTTAATTGTTAAATAAATAATCCCCAGTTCATCTCCAGGTATTTTTATGAGTCCAGCTAGCAATGTTGCAGACTTATTTCAAAGTATGGTGAATCTTCTTAGAAAGTACTATAGTAAGGTGAAGAAAACCGTGAGATCAATTTTAAGTTTAAAAACTTAGGCAAAAAATGGAAAAAGTAATAGGGCTTTCCTTTATTGTACAGAGTTTGGATCAAGATGTTTTGCATTGACTTTCCATGGAAACTGGTAATAAGTTAGCTATGTTCTGTCCCTTCAGGTTTCCAGTGTCATCGTTGTGCAAGAAGTTGTGGGTATGCTCCTATTTCACAAACTAAGCCCTTCATTTGTGATCTCAGTCTTCTCTCTGCCATTAATCACTAAGAGCTCACTCACATAAATGTCCAGGGAGAATATTTGGCCATTGCACTTCCTAGATCACTGAATAAACTCTCCTAAGTGATCTGTGTGCACATGTTAAATACAAGGAATATTATTTGAGGCAACAATTGTATTTGAATATACACACGAACTGACATTCTCCAGGACAGGGAAGCTCTAACTTTCTAAGAATACCAGTCCTAGAAAGAGGAGAGGAGGGACTTCTCCTGGAATGTTAAACTCACCTAAAAGGGACTACTGGTTGTTTTAAAGACTTCTCACTGTATATTTAAAGCCAAAGAAAAAATTTAGAAGTCCCAGGGTAATGTAAACAAATGAGAGTGCTTTTTGTTGGGGGAAAATGTTCTCTTAGCAAAAGTCAAGCCTTTTCCAAATGAAGAAGACAAGGGGGTGGGGGGATTAGCCAAGTGAATTGAGAGAAATCAAACCTCAGTCAACAGCACAAAAAAACTGGGATACTCAATAAGAAAAAAGAGCATTTAAAGTTACTGTAATGTGACTGTCCCTGGTTATTTGACAGTAAATGATTAAGCACTAATTTAATGCTTCCTGAATAAAATACATAAAATACTCATTCTCCAAATTACTCTACATTTATCAGTTTAAAAAGCTCCCATCTTGGTGAGTTGGAAGCAGCATCTTGTAATGGAAGAGAAGACATGAGCTTGAGGGTTGCTCACCCACCTGTGAGCTGATGAATGCCAAGACCCTCACTGAACATCTCATGGTTTCCTTTTCCTTAGTGCAGGATCATTTCAGGAATTAACTGAATATGCATGAGGATATGTAGATGTACTTAGTAAATCTGCAAAGTGATATGCAAATGTGAACTTTTATTTATTTTTTTAAACAAAACCCTCACTTAAGGATTGGCTGAGTGCATATTCCCAGGGCAGCACTAAGGCCCAGTAGATGGGGATTCCACCTTAAACAGGCAACTTCATTTGCATCCCTGCTCTTCACTTACACACCATATGCTTTGAAGCAGTGACATAACCCAGTTCCCTCATAGGTAAGGTAGGAACAATGGTCATACTCATGACTTCGGATTGTGATGAGTAGATAAGTATTCACAGAGGAAAGCATCCAATATAAATCATGATTCATAGTGTCCAATAGATGTGGGGCTGTCACCAAAAATTGTAAAACTTCTGAAATATGGGAAAGAGTGGACTTGGAGGGATATCTGAAGGAAGCTGAGGAAAGTGCTTCCTGGGACTACCATCAGCTGCAAGAGGTCCCTCTGATGAACTGGCAATCTCCTTTATGGCATGTCTGAGTCAACAGAAGAGAGCATTGCTCTTGTCTCCAGGTATATTTCTGTGTGCCCACATCTAATATAAGGCAATTAACCACACGACAGTGAGATTCACAGCTGCCATTTTGGAAGGACCATTATAGAGTGATTTTTTCCCAGGTATAAATACCCTTGTCACAACTGTATTTATTTTCACATCACAAAAGAGGAGCTGGAATGCAAAGAACATTATCTTAAAATGAAGCACAGTCAAATTTAGGGTGGATGACGGCGATAGAAAGGGACAGGTGATGGATCTTCATTTTAAAGAATTTCTGGGCTGGATATCTACAATAAGCTCTGGACTGAGGCACATTCCATTATGAATGGAGAGGATTTTTAATGGAATGACGTAGATGGGCACTTATAATCAGAAAAACACACTGACCTTCACACTACACAGGTGCAGCAGCATAATGACCCACCACGTGTATGCGCATCAATTCCTGGGGAAAGTCCAATGAAGTTAACTCAGTGTGTATCTCAAGCAAACAAAATCAGTCACATTACTCACGTGAAGAACCTGGTTCTCCCAACCTCCCACCAAGACAATTATGGGCAACAATATGTGAAAAAAAAATTACATGAGGATCATACACATTTTGATAAAATGGACAAAATGTAGCAAGTAATATTATTTTGTGTCATGAACAATTTGATTTGGATTTTAAACTTTAACTCTAAGGAATAAGAATCACAGGTTTGAATTTTTTTTTCTTTTCAGGAAACCAAGATTTGTAGTGGTGTCTTCAGGGGGGGAAAGTTCTGTCTACACCTCTGACCCCATCCTCTGAGAAAACTAAAATCATCCTCAGATGTGCTCCATTCAAAAAACCTCTTCAACCACAATGGAACTGGATATATAGTTAAACTGCTGAAAATATCACAGATTCACCTTGGTGCCTTTCTCATTTGGGCATATAATCAGATGTGAAAGACTTAGGAGGGAGTACCTCCCATTACAGGTAGAGTCTAGCAGAGTATTCCTCTAAGTGGCAATCACTGGTGACACCATCTGCACTTTAGCGCACAGAAACCATGCCAAAATTAGGACTTGACTGAAAAGATGCCAGGCACAGGAAAATTGCTGAAGGCATTTTACCAGGGTCCTCTTAGTCCAAGTATCAGTTTAGTACATAAGTCTTTATTCTGATTTTATTACCTCATATTTCTCTAAAGTTAAAGGTGCTATAAAAGTAATCAATGTGGTCTATTGAAGAAGAAAGTGGTATATGATGTCAAGTTTCTAAAACCCCAATGAAATCTGAAATTTTCCTGACAAATGAGTCACAAACTTGCATTCTAGATGCATAGATCATGGTCTCATCCTGGTCCTAGAAGGTCTGAAAGTAGAGAAAGAGAGAATTTGACCTATATGTACTAAGATCCTGCTCTGTGCCTAACCCTAGCTGGGTGCTGCTTAGCTTCCCAGTGTTGAAGAAAACTGCCTGGCATTCATTCCCTCTGTAAGACCCTTTCCCCTGTCATGGCCATCACTACCTCCCAGAAGCTCCTCAGGTAACCCAGCTGTACTCCATTTGTAGGCTCTTCCATGTTGGAGGTCCTCAGACCTTCCTATGTTCACACTAGGTGCCTGTATTCCTGCCCACGACCTCAATTATTACCTGAGCATTGGTAACTCCCAAATTTCTGTGACAGTTTAAAGCTCTTTTCTGATGTCCAAAAACAACACCCACTGGGATGCAGTATAAAAAGAGCTTATGATATTTAACCTTAAATCTGGTCCTCTCCCCACAAGCTCAGACTTAGCAATGGCTCCTCCACCTACCTGTTCTCCCTCTCAGAAACTTTGGTGTCTACCTCAACTCCTTTTTCTCCCCTGCTCATGTTCTTCATCCAATCAAGCACCCAGTTCATTTGACTAAATCTCTTAACAGTTCTAGAATCCATCTGTTTTTCACTATTTCTACCTCCTCCATCATGGCAGAAGTGTCCCTCCTACACAATCTCAATTTACCCTAAATGGTCTCTCTATCTTAACCTTGTCCCAAACACATATTTTGCCATGTATAATGCACAATTTTCTTGCCCAAATTTTTTAAGGAAAAATAAGGATGTGCATTATACATGGGTAGTACTAATTCTGTATCTATATAAGTGGTTTTAATTCTTTTATTTATGCTTATGCATTAAAAGTGTAACGCTGGAAAATAATAATGATATCTGTATTCAAAATAATACCCTGGAATGCAATCATCAGTTTTGTTTCTAAATATAAATAAATAAATAGTTGAATTAAAAATTAAAATTAAAGTGAACGATTCTTTTCTGAAAGTTGGGGTGCATTATATATAGGAACACATTATACACATCAAAATATGGCATTCTCTACAACAGATAGGATACTTTTTATACAGGGACATATCCTGTGGTACTTTCTGCTTTAATGGCTTCATACTTCCTTTACGTAAAAGTTCAAAACACAAGTTTGAAACTTATTTATTTCATGCAAACCTGCAAATCAATCTGGCCCTACCTCCTTCCGGGCCCCACTGCCTGTCTCCCTTCACCCCAGCTACAGGGACGTTTACGGTCTTCAGAGGCACTTGTTTCTCCTTGCCTTGAGCACTTCATTATGCTATTCCATCTGTCTAAAACATGCTTCCCTCAGCCCTTCTTTTTGCACAATCTTCAGTCCTCAGTCCCCTTGTGTCTTGTAGACAGGAGAGATGCCCCTGGAGTAGCACTCTGTACTTATTTTGACAGTTTTTAAAATACTTCTAAAGAACTATTAATGTAACTTGTTTAATGCCTGTCTTGCAAAATGACTAGAGTTTGCTGGCAGCTGGGCTGTTCTCCTCAGTAGTTACACAGAGCCTAGTATAAGGTCATTCTCACTATATACAATGAGAACTGGATGAATAAATGATTGAATGATCAGGGACTGTCTGAGTTCTTGAAGAACTTGCAGTCTAGATTTAGAAGGTATAAAAGAAATCTTAAGTTGAACTTGTCCTAAACCAAATGTTGATCCAGTTAATAAAACATATAGACACTCATTAATAGGGTAAGCACAACATAAAATAAAAGACCGTTCAAATTAGATGTTATTTATTTAATACTTAGCACTGGGGATATCGGTGCATTTCATTTTACAGCTTACTGTAAACTGTTTTCTTTCAGTTTTCTAATTGTTTAATTGTAAAACGATGCTGGTAAAGGAGAATGAGGTCAGAAATGGAGACTTTATTTAAAAATGAACAACATTAACAAGTATCCATCTCTAAATCCTGAAATCTCACACCACCCTACAAGAAGAACCTGGGCAGAAATACGTTGGGGCCCAAGGAGATTAATAACTGTAATGAAGCCCTGGCTGGGTGGCTCAGTTGGTTGGAGTATCCTCTCATACACCAAAAGGTTGTGGGTTTGATTCTGATTAAGTGCACATACCTAGGTTACCTATTTGATCCTCAGTCAGGGCACTGTTTCTCTTACATGAATGTTGCTTTTTCTCCCTCCGTCTCTCTCCCTCACCTCTCTTTCTCTCAAATAAGTAAACATATCCTCAGGTGAGGATTAAAAAAATTAAACGAGGACCAAGTGACCTCTCTACATCATAGCAACCAGGTAAGTGCTCTACACTGCCGCCTCCCACCCTTTCAGCACAACTAAGTTTACAGATCCAAATGGGCTCACCATTTCTGTTATACACATACAGGATCCTACCAGATCCCAGTGAATGAGTGTAAATATTTCAACTAGAAGAAATCCCAACAAGAAATGGCAATTGACATTGTTAGGGATCAACAAACATACCTTTTAAATAACCAGAGATTAGACAATTCTTTTTTCAAATTACAAGTGATTTATATGCAGGTATAGCTCTTTTTTTATTACACTCAAGGGGCTGTGACCCTTGGGGAAGACTCTTGGAGCCCAGTGCACAGGGCAGCAGGAAAGTTTAATGGGAAGGATGTCTCTGAATACCCTTGCAGCAGGGCCTATGGTGAAAGTGACAGGAAAGGAGGGGCAGCTAGGCAAGACAGAGCCTTTTACAAGGCTGCTTCTTTATGGGTCCCTGGGGTAGCTCTCCAAACCCTTGGTATTTTCTCTAGAGACCTGTAAACTAATCTTCTAATGGCACAATCTTATGAGTCAGGGTTAAAAAGCAGCAATTCTACCACAGTGGCCCAACATCGTGCCATTTTTATTAGGTCACCTGGGTAAAAGTCACCATTACTAAAAATCAAATAAATCAGGATAAGATATTACTCCAGAGCAAATATTGATCCTGATTTTATCCAAATGAGCTAAGGTCAAAGAACTAATACAGGTATAAGAATCAACCAGGGTCAAGATGGTGGCATAGGTAAACACTGTTCACCATCTCCCACAATCACATTAAAATTACAACTAAAATATAACAACCATCATTCAGAATCATCAGAAAATGAGTTGAACGGAAGACTGACAACTACAGAATCAAAGAAACCACATCCATCCAGACTGGTAGGAGGGGCAGAGATACAGAACAGCTGGCCTTACATCCATGTATGGTGGATAAAAAATTTGGAGCAATATCTCAGCAGTGAGGAATCGCAGCAGTGAGGAGTCTCAGCCCCACAGCTGGCTCCCCTGCCCAGGGTTTCAGTGCCAATAAGATAAGTCCAATAAGATAAGTTCAGTGCCAATAAGTCCCTATAGCTTCTGGCTAAAAAAAAAACAGTGGGGATTGAGTTGATGGAGGAAACTTCTGGAGTCCCAAGCAGTTTCCCTTAAAGAACCCACACATGAGCTTACTCAGGTTCACTCCATCTGAGCTCATCTGAGCACTGAGTTAGCAGCTTGAAAGGCACCAGTAGAATACAGGGAGGAATTGAAATATCTGGCACCAAGATGGGAGTTGGAGGGCAGTTTCTGTTCAACAGAAAGGTGGGAAGAAGCTATTGTCCCCTTTCTGAGCCCTCCCGCAAGGGCCAACAGGCAAGTGCTACATTGGAGACTCCATCAACCTGGCCAACAATGTATACCTCACACTGGAGATCCCCTGAGATTCCATCCCACCCAACTTATGGGTCCATCGAAACTGTTAACTAAGATTTGTCCATATGAATGGCTAGTTTTGGCTCAGGCTTCAAAACTTCCTAAATCCTATCAAACAAGCAACAGCCTGCCTCAGTAAGCCCGAAGCCCCTGTACCTCTGGCAAAGTGACCCCAGGCCTGAAACTAGCAGCAGCCAACCTAGGTTCACAGCTTGCTTTGCTTGGGATCTCCAAGCAGCAGCTATCTCAGACTGCTCTATAGCTCATGCAGGTTAGCCCTGGTGATAAATAGGTGGGCGGTGACCTTGGCCTGCACCACCCAGGAAAACCCAGAACCTGCGCACCCAGTGGACAGCTACAGACCATGTCACAGCACAATTACCTTGCCTCTGCACAGATGATCTGCCACAGAGGGTAGAGGTTGGTGGTCAGTGGTCACAGCCAATCCTTGAGCTGACTGGCCTGGATAAATCCCTCCTATTGACTTGCCAACAACAATCAAGGCTCAACTACAAGGGGAAGGAAGGTATACTCAGAAAAGACAAAGGGCACAAGTCAAGTACCAGCTTGGGTAATAGGAGGGGATGTGTCACTGTACCCTACGGGACACCTACTACATTAGGCCACACTACCAATACAGGGAGTCATAGCAGCTCTACTTAATGCACAGAAACAAACAGAGGGAGGCTGCCAAAATGAGGAGAAAAAGAAACATGTACCAAATGAAAGAACAGATCGAAACTCCAGAAAAAGAACTAAACCAAATGGGAGATAAGCAACGTATGAGATGCAGAGTTCAAAACACTAATTATAAGGATACTAAAGGAATTAGTGAGGACCTCAGCAGCATAAAAAAAGATCTAGTCAGAAACAAAGGATACACTAATTGATATAAAGAACAATTTATAGGGAAACAATAGTAGAATGGTTGAAACTGAGAATCAAATTAATGATTTGTAACATGAAGAAGCAAAATACAACCAATCAGAACAATAAGAAGAAAAAAGAATCCAAAAAAACAAGGTTAGGGTAAGCAGCCTGTGAGACAACTTCTAGTAGTCCAACATTCACATCATGGCTGTGCCAGAAGGAGAAAAGAAAGAGCAAGAAATTAGAAATATATTTGAAAAAACAATGAAAGGATACTTCTCTAATTTGGTGAAAGAAACAGACATGCCAGTTCAGGAATCAGAGAGAGTCCCAGACAGGATGGATGCAAAGAGGCCAAAGCCAAAACACATAATCACTGAAGTGACAAAAGCAAAAGATAAAGAGAGAATCTTAAAAACAGCAAGAGAAAAGCAGTTAGTTACCTATAGGGGAGTTCCCATAAGACTGTCAGCTGATTTCTCAAAAGAAGCTTTGTAGGCTGGAAGGGATTGGCAAAAAATATTCAAAGTCATGAAAAGCAGGAAACTACAGCCAAGATTGCTCTACCCAAAAAAGATATCACTTAGAATCAAAGGGCATATAAAGAGCTGCCCAGACCAAAAAAAAAAAAAAAATGTCTAGGAGTTCATCATCACCAAAACATTATTATAATAAATGTTGAAGGGATTTATTTAAGAAAAAGAAGATCAGTACTATGAACAATAAAGTGGCAATGAATACATATCTATCAATAATTGTATCTAAAAACAAACTGAGAAAACAAGAACAGATACAGAATCACGGATACAGAGAACTTTTTGATGGATGCCAGGTGGGAGAGTGTGGGGAATAGGTGAAGAGGTGAGGGGATTAAGAAGGACAAACATGTAGTTACAGAATAGCCATAGGATGTAAAGTACAGTATAGGAAATAGAGTAGCAAAAGAATTTATATGCGTGACCCACAGACATGAGAAATGGTGTGGGGATTGCATGAGGGACTAGGGGGTGCTGGGTGGAAGGAAAAATTGGGACAGCTGTAATAGCATAACCAATAAAATATTTTTTAAAAAGAAAAAAATACTAATATAGAAAGCCTAACATTGGTCCTCAGACCACATGGTGATTTGTCATGTGCTAAGATTTTATTTGTTTGTTTGTTTTTCCTATTCATTCAGTCTGCATTTAACAAATAGAGGGTTTTTGAGGAAGAGATCATGATAATTCATGGATGGCATTGATAAAAGTAAACAGTATAAAAGATGACACAATTTTATATACTATTTTTTTGTAATTACAGGAACAATATACATTTACTGTTTAAAAATCCAAGGCATACAGACAACATGATGAAAATTCATTACCCCTCCCCTTAAAGAAAACCAGAGTTCCTGGTTTGATGGGTTCCTCATTTCTAAGAAAGGGTTTGAGGGAAGTCTAGATAAGGTTCCACTTTCTGGGAAGCTAGGTCCGTGCAGGTCCTACTGGCCTGTGGGTGGGCATAAAGGGAAAGGAGCCCCAGAGTTGATGGTCCTCAAAGGAGGTATGTGATATTTAGTAAGAATTATATTTACTTTAAGCGGGTATACCTGATATCTGCCAAAAACCAGTCAGCTAGTATAATTAGCCCTCACAAATGACTACAATCCTGACTATCAATTATTTTAAGTCATTGCCAATATGGATGATTGACATTTAGGACCTGTTTTAGTTATAATGAGAGAAGCCAAGTTGCAAAGACATCTGAAGATATAAAATTTTCATTTTAGTGCCCTTAAGTCCTCAAGAAAATATGATACCCTCCTGTTTGTTACATTCTGAGACTCTAGCCCACTGTCTACTATCTGATAAATGTTGATAACTAATTAGATAAATGGGAGTAATAACTTGTATATGCACTTCCCTATTTGTGGGCAATTCCAAATATATCACACTAGACCCGCCGTGGGAAGGACAAATTAAGCTCAACTGTGCATGGTTGAATGATATTTTTAAAAACTTATTTCTTCTTAGAGACCAGAAAATTACATATGCTAATTTAATAAAATTATTCTTGTTGTGAGATCCCAAGAACAGGGGTTTTTTTTGTTGTTGTTGTTGTTTTTTTTACTAGATCCCCCCATCTTGTTGGTATTGCAGCAAAGACTCATCAGTTTAACAGCCAGTGTGGATAGTATGCTGAAACAAATGACAGTTTGGTTCTGTTTTCAACTTTGTAACTATGAACCCATCAGCACTACTTGGTTTTGTTTCATTCCAAGCTCATTTCTTTCAATCCTTTGTCTTGATCTCATTTAAATTTTCAGGATATATAAGACTTATTATAGCATAAACATAAGGGTATTAAAATTTGAATTCATTTTCCTGGGAAGAGGTCTCTTCATGAATCAACACCTAATAGCATCATCTCCTGTCATTAATAACTTGCAAAGCCTTCCAAATTCTCAGGCTCCTCCATACCTCTAGATCATTTTTCTTAAATTAAAAAAAAAAAAAAATAGGGTGCGAGAGCTTTGACTAACAGGCCAGGTTTAACTGAAGAACATGAACTTGATGGCATAGTCAGTGGGCTATTTCTTTTAATAGTTTGGAAGAAGGTGTGTGGAAGTTAAACTCATGTGCTCCCAGCCCCACACTGCAATTAGAACTAAATTATAGAAAAACCAACTTAAATAACTAACTGAAGACTAGCTGAACAGAAGTCTTACAACCAAGGATTTACAGAAGAAGTCACTTTGAGACTAGTGGGAAGGGAAATGCAAAAAAGGGTTGGCCATGAGCCCATGTGTGATATCTTAAAATAGGAGAGATATATGAGCAATAATGGTACCCCCTGAGGAACACAGGATTTCAACCTCATGCCCATCTTCCCAGTTCAGACCAACAGAGACTAAAATGGTGCCCACCTAACAACTTGCTGCAAAAATCAGTGGAGATTCTGTCCACCAGGGAGACATGGGAGTCTCTTAGAAAACCAAGTGTCCCTTAAAAGGCCAATGCATAAAATCTCATTCACAGTCACTCACCCTGAGATCAAGCAGAAGAAAGGTAGCTTGGAGCAAACTAGTCTTGTGAGAACAGACTGGGCTGTCTGCCTCCAGAAAGAAAACTGAAGAGACAGCCACCAGGGTCACTGTGCGGGATCCCTCTCCCACACAGCTCACAGGTGCCATATTTCCTGGGGCAACCTCCCCTCCCATCTGGATTCGCCTAGGTGGATTATACAAGCACTACTCTCCCTGCCCCCTGTTGCCTGACTCGCCAAAGCTCATGCCTTGTAGGGGAGTCTGCTGCCTGAGCCTCTGGTACAGACATACTTAAAGGGATCTTGAGGACAAACTAAGGGAGAATCAAAGACAGAGTTGTGGGGCTCTGGGGCAGACATCATTTTCTTTACCTACTCAATGTGAGCCAGAGGAACTCAGACACATGCCAGCCAGAACAGCCCTATCCCAAAACTCCATAGTAGCCCTGCTGCCCACTGGTTTGCCCCTCAAGTCCAGAGCAGTAAGCTTCCCAAACCCCAACAAGAGATCCACTAGGCTCATCTGGGGAGAAACATTTACTTCACCTTCCTGACTTCTGGTGGCCCCGCTTTGCTGAGCTTCTGCTCCACAGTATTATCAGCAGGTAGAGGTCAGCCTGGTCCCTGGCCCCTATGCTCCCCAGTCCTGCCACTCCCCACACCCATGCAGAAGACTCTCCAGCAGGCATTGGCAGTATCTGAGAAAAACTGAGTTGTGTGGCTGTTCGGTGAGTCCATTCTCTTCCCCTACCCCCAATACCGCTCAAAGAAGAACACCAGACAGCATCACCATTCCTGTGCAGATGCCTTACTTCACATGGCCAAATGTTGCTCTGTGTGGACCTGATGGACACTGCTGCCCTCACCCTGATGAATTGCTGAGACCTGGGCTAACCACAAAGGTCCATGGACATACAGTTGGTGGCAGCTGACCTTGGTGTACCCTGAGAATATTGCTGAGTGGACACAAACACAGCACTGGTGCTGAGTTTGAAACTATATAAATCTCTAGTGAACAACAGTTGCCCCTACTGGATAACTCACTGAGAACCTCCCTTAAGCAACTCAGAAATTCCAGAGACTCAGTAACCCAGCCTAACAGGCAGCTAACTAGTGAGGGCAAACATAAGAGACTCTTGGGAAAGATCTTCTGCCAGATGCAGTGCTAGTGGAAACTGACTTTGGTGTGCAGCTAGGCACCTCCTATGCACACCCAGGCCCAGCAGAGACAGCAACAAACTGTTTGTTTCTTTGTAGCTCTAATTAAGTATAAATATTATTCATTTACAAAAATGTAAATGAATTAAATGTTCCATTCAGAAGACATAGAGTAGCTGGATGGATAAGAAAACAATACCCATATGTATACTGTTTACAAGATACCCAACTCAGAAAAAAAATACACTTAGATTGAAGGTAAAAAAAAAACACACATATATATAAAATATATATATGCAAAAGTGAAAATAAAAAGCTGGAGTGGGAGTGTATATACAGCTTTTTATTTTCATATATATATACGAAAATATATATAATATATTATACATAAAATTTATAAGAAAAATAGACTCTAAAACAAAGGCTATGGGAGATAAAGAAGTACATTACATAATGATAATAGAATCAATCCAATAAGAGAATATAAACCGTATAAACATTTATGCACCCAACATAGATGCACCTAAATGTGTAAAGCAAATCCTGATGGACTTAAAGATAAAGATCAACAATAGTAAAAACATGATAAAAATTTCTTAACCCCCCAATGACATTAATGGATAGAACATCCACACAAAAATCAACAAAATAACAGTGATCTTAAATAACACACTACGTCAAATAGATTTACTTGATATTATCAGAGATTTCCACCCTAAAGGAACAGAATATACATTCTTTCATGTTAGGACATAAAACAAGTCTCAATAAATTTAAGATTGAAATCTTATTAAGCATCTACTCTAAACACAATTGTAAAAAACTAAAAATCAGTTACACCAAAAATACTGAAAAACACACAAACATATGGAGGTTAAAAAACGTATTACTAATAATGAACAGTCAATAATGACATCAAGAAATAAGTCAAAAATTACCCCAAGACAAATTAAAATGAATACATAACAACTAGAAAACACCTGGGACACAGTAATAGTACTCCCAAGAGAGAAATTCATAGTAATAAAGAGCTAGCTAAACTAGCAAGGAAAATCTCAAATAAACAATCTAACCTTGCACCTAAAGGAACTAAAAGAAGAACAAGAAACAGAGCCCAGCTTGGACTTCAAGATGGCAGAGGAGTGAGTGGAAGTCACACTGAGCGCCTCCCAGGACCAATCTGGAATTACAGTTAAACTGTGGGGAAATCACCTGAAAAGCAACTAAACAATAGCAAGAGAGGAGCCTTAAAATCTCAGAAAGACAGAGGAATCGAATTTAGGATGGCCTAACTGGTAAGTAGTGAGTTAGAGGCTCGAAAGGTGGACTAGGCGCCCATGGGAGGCAATGCCAAAAGGATACTGAAATGGCCAGCTGAATCCTCCTGAGAAGAGAAGGGTATAAACCATAAGTAGAGTTCTCCAGCCTACAGCACCAGAGACCCAAAAGCACAGAGACAAAAGCCAGCTGCAAAAAACATAGCCGGCACTCTCTGGCAGAGACAGGCAGCGGAAGACGCAATGAGTTGTTTGAAGGTCCAACACAAACATTTGTAGTGGCAGCCACTTACCCTGGGCTCCTGTGGAGGTGGGGACAGAATGGGCTGGAGCTCCCTGAGGAGACACTGGGGAGGGAGGCTTTGGGGAGAGAACTAAAGGACTGGATGGCGAGGTCCCAGTGCTGACTCACTCCCCATTCTGCACCTGCCATCTCACTCACACAGACCACTCCCCAGAATGGTAGCAGCATTAAAGGACATAATAGCTTCACCCCCAGGAGGCTCTGCCCAGGCCAGGTGTTGCACAGACAGGGTACTCAGTACAGAGCAGCAGTAACAGACAGTAGATCACTGGCTACAGGGGATACAGACTGGTCCAAAGCCCCCTGAGGAGAGACTAGGTAGGGGGAATTCAGGGAGAGAACAGACAGAGCAGCTGGGAAGATCCTGGTGTGGACTACCCCCCATCCAGCAGTAGCCATCTTGCTCAGGCAGACCATTCCACTGCAGCTACAGAAGTGTTAAAGGACAAAATCCTTATTGCTGATGGCAGAGTGATGAGATCAACAATTGGAGGAGAAAGACATAGACAGTAGATTCCTGGAAGGCTCCAAAGACTGCCTAGGTAAGAACAGGTCAACAGCTGACATTACCAGAGGCAGATCCAGAAGGAAAAAAAAATAGCAGTTGCATTCCTCAATGTTCACACCACAAAGTCAGGAAATCAAGACAGATCAATTTAAGAAGCAGAAGCAAAAAAGAAGAGTCTCAAAAACAAAGAGAGGACAAAGAGACACCCCCTCCAATAGAAGGCAAAGAAGGAATCTCCAGAAAGAGAATTAAAAGAAAAAGAGGCAAGTAAACTATCAGATATTGAGCTCACAATGGTTCTAAGGAAGCGTAATGAGTTGTGTGAGCTCAAAGAACATTGCAAAAAACTACAGGAAACATATGAGGAACTTACTGCAAACTATATCGGCATGAAGAAGGACAGAAACTATCAATAAGAGACAAGAGGAAATGAAAAATACAATTTCTGAATTGAAGAACACAGTAGAAGGTATCAAAAGGAGACTAGATGAAACAGAGGATTGAATCAGTGAGCTGGAGGATAAAGTAGAAAAAACCTCCCAGAAAGAGCAAGAAAATGAAAAAAAAGACTTAAAAAGATTAAAGAGGCATTAAGGGAAATGCAGGAAAACCTGAAATGTAATAATATACATATAATAGGGGTACCAGATGGAGAAGAAGAGAAGCAAGGGATAGAAAACCTGTTTGAAAAAGTAATGATGGAAAACTTCCCTAATTGGAGGAGAGAAAAAGTCACACAAGTTCTGAAAGCACAGACGGCCCCATTAAGAGGAACCAATAAGGCCCTCTCCAAGACATGTAATAATTTAAAAAGTAAACATAAAAGAAAAAGAATGCTAAAGGCAGCAAGGGAGAAGCAGATAGTAATATATAAGGGAGTCCTGATACAGCTAGCAGCTATTTTCTCAACAGTATCACTACAAACCAGAAGGAATGGCAAGAAATATGCCAAGTAATGAAAGCTATGGCATGCAGCCAAAACTACTCTGTCCAGCAAGGCTCTCAATTAAAATGGAGGGGTAATACGGAGTTTCCCAGACAAAAGAAGGCTAAAAGAATACATCTCCACCAAACTACCACTGTAAAATATGCTAAAGGACTGCTTTACGAAGATAAAGAAAAATAGTGAGAAAATGAGGATCACAGCTACATAGGGAAAAAATGAATAAGAACCTATCAATAACAACTTTAAAAAAAAGGATTAAATGCCCCAATCAAAAGACATAGGATAGCTGAATGGATAAGAAAACATGACCCGCACATATGCTGCGTCCAAGAGACCCAGCACAGAACAAAAGCCCTACAGAGACTGAAAGTAAAGGAATGGAAAAAAAATATTCCAAGAAATGAACAGGGCAAAAAAACCAGTGGTAGGAGTACTTACATGAGAAAAAAACAATTTCAAAACAAAGGACATAAAAAGAAACCTAGAAGGACACTTTAAAATAGCCAAAGGTAGAATCCATCATGAAGACAAAACATTATAAACATATATGTACCAAACATAGGAGCACTCAAATGTATAACGAACATCTTGCTGGACTTCAAGAAATATATAGACAGCATCACACTGATAAAAGGGGATTTTAACACCCCACTCTCAAAAACGGATAGATCTTCCAAACAAAACATCAACAAGGATATTGTGGAACTGAACAATGCTTCAGATCAAATGGACTTAAGTGACATTTATAGAACCTTTCATCTCAAAGAAGCAAAATACACATTCTTTTCAAAGGCACAATGAACATTTTCAAAGGTAGACCACATGATAGGACACAAAACAAATCTCAACAAATTCAGGAAAATCGAAATCCTCACAAGCATTTTCTTGGACCACAAGGGCCAGAAATGGAAACCAAACTCAAGGAAAAAACTCAAACACATTCAAACTCAAAATGACCGAATAGCACACTATTAAACAATGAATGGGTCAATAATGAGAGTTCTGGAAACTAATGGAAGCGAACACACAACAGTTGAAAACTTATGGGACACAGTGAAGGTAGTCCTGAGAGGGAAATTCATAGGAATACAGGCCTACATAAAAAAGAAACATTTCAAATAAACGACCTAACCCTCCAGCTTCAGGAATGGGAGAAACAACAACAAACAAAGCTCAAAGCGAGTAGAAGTAAGAAAACAATCAAGATCAGAGCAGAACTGAGTGACATAAAAAATAAAAGAACAATTCAAAGTGTCAACCAAGCCAGGAGCTTGTTCTTTGAAAAGATAAACAAAATCAACACACCTTTAAGCAGACTCATCAAGAAAAAAAGGATAGGACCCAAATAAATACTATCAGAAATGAAAGAGAAGAAATAACAACTGATACCTCAAAAATACACAGGATTGCGAGAAATTACTGTGAAAAAATTTATGTCGAGAAATTTGAAAACCTCAATGAAGTGGACAAATTTATAGAAAAATATAACCTTCCAACAATGAATGAAGAAGTAGAATGCCTGAACAGACCAATAACAGCTGGTGAAATTGAAGCAGTAATCAAAAAACTGCCAGCAAACAAAAGCCCTGGGCTGGATGGTTTCACAAGAGAATATTACAAAACATTTAAGTAAGAGCTAATCCCTGTCCTTCTCAGACTATTCCAAAAATTACAAGATGAGAGAAGACTCCCAAAGTCTTTTTATGAGGCCAGCATCATCTTCATCCCAAAACCAGATAAAGACACAACCTAGAAAGAAAACTACAGGGCAATAAAGCTGATGAACATAGATGCTAAAATCCTCAACAAAATATTGGCCAACTGCATCCAGCAATACATTAAAAAGATCATCAAACATGATCAAGTGAGATTCATCCCAGGGATACAAGAATGGTTCAATATTTGCAAATCAATCAACATAATACATCACATAAACAGAAGGAAAGACAAAAACCACATGCTCATATCAAAGATGCAGAAAAAGCATCAGATAAGGGACAGCACCCATTTATGATAAAACCACTCAGCAAAATGGGAATAAAGGGGGCATACCTCAAGATACTAAAGGCCATATATGAAAAACTTACAGCCAACCTCATACTCAATGGGCAAAATCTAAAAGCTTTCCCACTAAGATCAGGAACAAAACAAGGATGTCTAGTTTCACCACTTCTCTTCCACATTGTATTGGAAGTTCTAGCCACAGTGATCAGGCAAGAAAAAGTAACAAAATGCATCCAAATTGGAAAGGAGGAAGTAAACTAGCATCGTTTGCAGATGATATGATAGTGTACATAGAAAACCCCATAGACTCCACTAAAAATCTATGTGATGTAATAAGTGAATTTGGCAAAACATGAGGATACAAAGTCAATGTTCAGAAATTGAAGGCACTTTTGTACACTAAAAATGAAATATCAGCAGCAGAAATCAGGAAAAATTCCCCCTTGGTATAGCAACATGAAAAATAATGTACCTAGGAATAAACTTGACCAAGAAGGTAAAAGACCTGTACACAGATACATATACAACACTGAAGAAAGAAATTAAGGAAGACACAAATAAATAGAAGTTTATACCATGTTCATGGAATGGAAGAATGAATATCATCAAAATGTCCATCCTACCCAAAGCAATCTATAGATTCAATGCAATCCCTATTAAAATACCAATGATGTATTTCACAAACAGAAGAAACATTTTAAAAATTTATATGGAACCATAAACGACCTTGAATAGCTGCAATAATTTTGAGAAAGGACAAAGTAGGAGAGATCACAATATCTGACATCAAACTATATTACAAGGCGACTGTAATCAAAACAGTCTGGTACTGGCATAAGAACAGACACACAGATTATGAGAACAAAATAGAGAGTCCAGAAATAAACCACATCCCTATGGTCAATTAATATTCGACAAAGCATGCAGAGGCATAAAATGGAGTAAAAATAGCCTCCTCAACAAATGGTGTTCGGAGAGCTGGACAGCTTATCCAAAAAATTGAAATTCGACCACCAACTGACACCATACACAAAAATAAACTCAAGAGGGATAAAAGCCTTAAATATAAGTCACAACACCATAAAATCCTGAAGGCAAACATAGGCAGGAAACTCTCAGATACTACATGGTGCAATATTTTAACTGATATGTCCCCTAGAGCAAGGGACATGAAGGAAACAATAAACAAATGGGGCCACATCAAAATAAAATGCTTCTGTACGGCTAAGGAAAACATCAGCAAAATGAAAAGGGAGTCAACCATAGGAGAAAGTATATTTGCCAATGATACCTCATGAAGGGGTTTGATCTCCAAAATATATAAAGAAATCACATGACTCCACTCCAAGAAGACAAACAATCCAGTTAAAAAATGGGCAAAGGACTTCAACAGACACTTCTCCAGAGAAGACATACACAGGGCCCAGAGACATATGAAAGCTCCTTATCATTACTAGCCATCAGAGAATTGCAAATTAAATCCACAATGAGATACCACTTCATACCAGTCAGAATGACCATCAACAAACAATGGGTGCTGGCAAGGTTGTGAAGAAAAGGCAACCCTAGTACACTGTTGGTGGGAATGAACACAGGTGCAGCCACTGTGGAAAAATGTGTGGACTTTCCTCAAAAAGCTAAAAATGGAACTGCCTCTTGACCCAGTAATTGCATTGCTGGGATTATACCCTAAGAATCCCAAAACACATTCAAAAGAATGTATGCACCCCAATGTTCATAGCAGCACAATTTACAATAGCCATGTGCTGGAAGAAACCTAAGTGCCCATGATTCAATGAGTGGTTCAAAAAACTGTGGTACATTTACACATTGGAATACCATGCAGCACAAAGAAAGAAAGAGCTACTACCCTTCACAAGGGCATAGATGGAACTTGAGAGCATTATGGTAAGTGAAATAAGCCAGGCAGTCAAACACAAATACCATATGATCTCACTTGTAAGTGGAACCTAATAAGCAAAGGAAGCAGGTAAGGAAAATACGACCAGCAACATTGAAAGAAAGAAGAAACCAACAAGGATGGGCAGGAGGGAGGGAGGTGAGTAGTGGGAGGGGAAGGAGAAGGGTCAGAACAAGGAACAGGCATGAAGGACACATGGATGAAGTCAAGGTGGGGAAGGATTGAGGGGTGGAGGTGGGGGAAGTGGGTCAGGGGAACATTGTTACAGGTAAATGGATAGAAATATATTTGAAAAATTTGTAAAAAACTAAATAAATAAATTTAAAAAAAGAAAAAGAAACACAGTGGGAAGAAATAAAGATGTGAGAGTATTAAATGAAATAAAGACAAAAAAGAATATATGAAAGATCAATAAAAGAAATGGTTTTATTAAAAAAATAAACAAGATAGACAAACTTTACACAGACTAATTAAGAAAAAAGAAATAAGATCTAAATAAATGTCAGAAATGAAAACAGATTAAGTAATTATTGATACCAGAGAAATACACAGAATTATAAGAAA
Source organism: Pteronotus mesoamericanus (assembly GCF_021234165.1). NCBI lineage: Eukaryota > Metazoa > Chordata > Mammalia > Chiroptera > Mormoopidae > Pteronotus > Pteronotus mesoamericanus. The sequence continues at coordinate 47,730,459 of NW_026555329.1, read as the reverse complement.
ATATTACAAACAATTATAAGCCAACAAATTTGGAATTCAGAAATGGCTGAATTCCAAGAAATACACAATCTTCCAAGATTAAATCTAGAAGAAAAAGAAAATCTGGAGAAACTCATGAAACCAAACAAATCAAGCACTGATCACAACACTGACAACAAACAAAAGTCTTGGACAAGATAACTTTGCAGGAGAATTTTAGCACATATTAAAAGAACTCACACATATCCTTCTCAAACTATTTCAAAAAACTCAAGAGGAGTATAAACTCTCAAACTCATTTTAAGAGGACAGCATTATCCTAATTCCAAAACTGGACAAAGACAATACAAAGAAATAAAATTATAGGTTGAAATCCCTGATGAATGTAGATGCAAAAATCCTCCAAATATATTAGCAAACTATATCCAGCAGTACATGATCAAGCGGAATTTTTTTCTGGGATGCAAGGTTGTTGAAATATCTGGAAATAAATTGATGTGATAGAACACATAAAATGAAATATAAAAATCGCATGATCATATTAATAGATGCAGAAAGAGCATTTAATAAAATTGAGCACCAATTTAGAATAAATCTCTTCAGCAAAGTGAAAATAAAAAGAACATACCTCAACATAATAAAGGCAATTTATGACAAATCCACAGCTAATATTTTACTCAATGGGGAAAAACTAAAAGTGCTTCTCTTATGATCAAGAATAAGACAGGGATGTCTGCTTTTACCATTTTTATTTGACATAATACTAGAAATCCTAGCCTCAGCAATAAGACAAAATAAATAGATGGCATCTAAATTGGAAAGAAAGAAGTAAAACTCATTATTTTACTATTAAAATAAATTTTCTCATTATGGTTGTAGCATCCTCCTGTAACCAAAAGATTTTGATTAGGATTCCTGTTCAAGGCACATACCTACGTTGTGGCCCGATCCTCATTCAACATGCTTATGATCCCCAGTCCAGATGACTATGAGAGGAAAACAATCAGTTTCTCTCTTACATCAATGTACTATCTCTCCTTTCCTTTCTCCCTTCCTCTCTTTCTAAAAGCAATGAAAATAAAAAGGCCTAGAGTTAGGATTTTTTAAATAAATAAATAAAATATAGGCAAAGGACCTGAATAAACACTTGTCCAAAGAGGACCTATGAGATGGACAATAGATATAGGGAAAGATGCTCAACATCACTAATCATCATAGAAATGCAAATTAAAACCACAACATGATATCACCTCACACCTGTCACAGTGGCTATTATCAATAAATCAACCAAGTGCTGGTGAGGATGTGGAGAAAAGGGACCCCTCATGCACTGTTGGGGGAAATGCAGATCATATAATGCAGTGTAGTCCACAGAGAAAACAATATGATATGTCCTTTAAGAATTAAAAATGGATCTGTTTTATGCCCCTATGATTCCACTTCTGGGGATTTATACAAAGAAATCCACAACACTAATTCAAAAGAATATATGCACCCTTATGTTCACTGCAGCATTATTTACAATAACCAAGTTGTGGAAGCAACCCATGTAACCATCAGTAGATGGCTGGATAAAAATGTGGTGATACATATGTACAATGAAATATCACTCAGCCATAACAAAAGAATGAAATTTTACCATTTGCAAAAGCAAGGACAGACCTTATGAGCATTATGCTCAGTGAAATGGGTCAGTTAGAGAAAGACAAATACCATATGATTTCCCTTATATATAGACTCTAAAGAGCAAAATACATGACAAACAAAACTGCAACAGGCTCATAGGTACAGAGAGTGCATCAGAAGTAGGCAGAAGGTTGGTGTGTTGGGGACTGGGTAAAAGATCTGAAAGGCCTATGAATCCCCCAAAATTGGTTGTTAACAAAACAGTCATGGAGAAATAAGTAAAGCATAGGAAATATGAGGGGGGATGCTTAAAAACTGGATTTATTAAAAAATTGTGTACTTATTCTTACGTTTAAACTTTAGTCACCTTCAAAGTTCTCTCCTTTTGATGCAACACACTTATTGAGATGTTTTTTCCACTGCTCAAAACAGTCTTTGAGCTCATCTATTTTGATGCTTTTTAGTCGTCCTACTGTTTTTTTGTGTCACTTCATCCACATTGGCAAAACTTTTCCTTTGAGGACTTTTTTCATCCAGGGAAACAAAAGTTGCTTGGGATGAGATTGGGTGAATAAGGATGATGGAGAATGGGAGTCATGTCATTTTTGGTCAAAAACTGCTGAACACTAAACACAGTGTGGGCAGGTGCACTTGTAAATCACCCATCATGAAATGAGCAAACGGATTGAATCTTCAAAAAAAAATTCACTGAAGCTGAATGCAACCTCTCACAACAACAACAGCTGGGCCCCCAAAATACTCACCTAGTGCAGAAAGCCTCTACTACAAAGGACCTAACTTCCAGAAGATAATTCTGGTTTGTTGGAGTCCCCTCTCATATAGACAATAATATTGAGATAACTAAGAATGGTGCTGATTGGGGTACTGAAAATATCAAAGGGAGCACTAGGTAAAGTATATTGATTGTGTTACCACTAAGCAGTATACCTGAAACCAATAAAAAATAAAAATGAAAGAAATATATGCACAATCTTAACAATTGAAAGATGACTATTAAAATATTTTTAAAGAACATCAAAATGTTACATTGACCTTCATAAAGTGGCTGCATTAAGGATAATTTTATTTCTTTATAATTTTAAAAATATTTTCCAGTTTTTTTAAATGAACACTTATACCTTCTATTTAGATTTAATTGAAGAATTTCTTTAAAAAGAATTTTTGATAATGTACCATTTGTTAAAGCAGCTGCAATTATTGACTAAGGTATCAATAACGCATTTTTATATTTTTTTCCCATCAATCCTTCCATTCTTTTTTTAAATATTTAACCCAGGGCATGCCTATTATTAAGTTTAGAGAGAGGGGAATGGAGGGAGAGAGGGAAAGAAACATCAATGTGAGAGAGAAACATCAATTGGCTGCCTCACACACACACCCTGACTGGGGACCAAATCTACAACTGGGCATATCCCCTGATGAGAAATCAGACCCATGGCTCTTCAGTTTATGGGATGACACCCCAACTACCTGAGCCACACTGGCCAGGGCAATCCTCTCATTCTTGCATAGTATTAATTTGCTGTACCAGTTCTGCTAAAAAAAAGAAAAAAAACGGAAGACAAAGAAAGTAAATAAAATGAATGAAACACATAAGCAATGCAAAGCATAGAGAGTGAGTGTGCAAGTCACTTCTGAGCCATACGAGAAACTCAGTATGTGTTAAGTACAAATAGTGATTAAACTAGGAGCTTGCAAGACCTGGGCAGAATTCATAGTATGTTCTAACTACTGACAGTAAGTTAGATACCTGAAATGCTGAAAATAATAGAAAATGGAATATATGGTGGCAAAATGTCACTTAAAGCTGGGAAAGGATGGACAGACCAGGTCATGTGCTGACAGCTGGGTCATCCTTGACATCAACCGTCCATTGATGACACCCACTGTGTCCCCACTCTGACACCATATGTGCTTCACCCAATAAGTGTAATTACAAACCATGGCTGTTTAGCAATGAAGTGGCAAACTACAGTGACAAGCTAGCCATATTGCCCTAATGTCTCTCCAATAGAGTAGGGCATATCTATGGCCCCAGGTACCTTCAACCTGTGGATGCCATTCCTCAAACCCAACTCTGGCCATCATGGGTAAGGCTCCTGCAGCAGAGGGACAGGACACATCAGCTTTACTCGCTCGGATTCAGGAAAAGTAGCCCTACCTGCTGATAACCTACCCCAAGTATGTTAGTCTACCTCATCATTCCCCCTTGTTTGTGTTTAATTTGATTTTATAAACTGGGATTCAAGCATTTTAGTTTGGTCTGTGAGCCTTTCTGTTTTGTGACTTCTAGGATAGTTTACTTTATAGGTAATTGCATTAAAGTTCTTTCTTACATAACATGAAGAAAGGGAAATGTTCTCCACTCCAGTCTCGAGAATTATTCTTGAGAGAGGCTCAAGTGAGGGACTTAATGTAAGCGCATACATTTTCTTATTAGCAGCCAGAAATCAAGAATGGACCTAGATCAGGGAGGGATAATAGTTTGTGCATAATTATTAACAAACCAGGAGGATATGAACAAGGTTGAAGAGGAGTTTGGAATATGGAGGGCAGAGCATCATGAAAAAAGATGGGTTTGTTTGTATAATGTGAGACTGATTCACTTGGGATGGCCAGCAGAAGAGCCATTTCTCAATTTATCCTTATAGGAGCAAGCTCCCTGGTCCTCAGACAGGGTCTAGGAAATAAGAATTGAAATAATTCTTGTTATAAAAGTATCACTGATCAACTGAACATTTTATGAGAAATAATTCTCAATCCATGGCTCCCCTTTGCAATGTATTTTATTCCCATATTCTTTTGAAAATCCCTCCAACCTAACAGGATTTAGTAGTACCATGAAGAGACACATTAGCCCTCCTTTTTCCTAGTGTCACTATAAAATACATTTACTCAGGTGTAACTATGGATGTGTGAAAGAAATTTCAGAATGAAGAGCTTTATTTGCTTTGAATGCACTTAGCAAGTCTTCTTTTCTCCTGAGGTTAACTCTTAGGTGTTGTATTTCTACCAATTAATAATCTTCCCCATATTAGAAAACAACTATACACAAAAACTTTAAGGTTCAAGATACGTTGCAGGTCTGCTATTGTATTCTGTATGAAAGGGCACCCTGGAAGTGAGCAGTGAAGTAGCCCTGACAGATTTTGTGAGATGCATCTGTTTAAAGTCTGGTTAACTGCTGAAAGGTTCATAGTAACTTCCCTTGGTAATTATGCATTGCATATAATGTGGCAGGAGCCCTGTTCTCCAACACTAATGGGGAAAGTGTTTTGAGTAGGAAGGGGAGGAGTCGCCGAAGGGGCGGTGAGGAAAAAAAAAGCACTCAAGAGAGGTCTTACAGCTTTGCGGACTGTTGTCCCAGTTCCTGCAGCTGCACCCGCGACAAGCCAGGCCCCATCTCCGAGCTGCCGCTCCCGCCGTCGCCGCCCGCCTCACAGGAGCTGGGCGCCAAGCAGTGGCCGCACGGGGAGCTGCAGTACCTGGGGCAGATTGAGCACATCCTCCGTTGTGGCTTCCGAAAGGATGACCGCACAGGCACCGGCACCCTGTCGGTGTTCAGCGTGCGGGCGAGCTACAGCCTGAGAGATGAATTTCCTCTGCTGACAACCAAATGTGTGTTCTGGAAGGGGATTTTGGAGGAGCTGCTGTGGTTTATCAACGGATCCACAAATGCTAAAGAACTGTCAACCAGGGGAGTGAAAATCTGGGATGCCAATGGGTCTCGTGACTTCCTGGATGGCCTTGGATTCTCTAGCAGAAAAGAGGGGGATTTAGGCCCAGTTTAGGCTTTCAGTGGAGGCATTTTGGGGCAGAATACAAAGATATGGATTCAGATTATTCAGGTCAAGGAGTGGGCCAACTGCAAAAGGTGATTGACATGATCAAAACCAAACCTACTGACAGAAGAATCATTCTGTGTGCTTGGAATCCAAAAGATCTTCCTTTCATGGCCCTACCTCCATGCCATGCCCTTTGCCAGTTCTACGTGTCTACGTGGTGAATGGGGAGCTGTCCTGCCAGCTATACCAGAGGTCAGCAGACATGGGCCTGGGCGCACCCTTCAACATCTCCAGCTACTCCCTGCTCACCTACATGATCGCACACATCATGGGCCTAAAGCCAGGTGACTTTGTACACACTTTGGGAGATGCACACGTTTACCTGAATCATACTGAGCCGCTGAAAATGCAGCTTCAGTGAGAACCAAGACCTTTCCTGAAGCTCAAAATCCTTCGAAAAGTTGAGGCAATTGATGATTTCAGGGCTGAAGACTTTCAGATTGAAGGATACAATCCCCACCCGACTATTAAAATGGAAATGGTCCTTTAGAGTGCTTTTAAAGGAGTTGTTTGAAGGATACTGTCAGTCTTCTTATGGGTTGTTTAGATGCTTACAAGAACGTTCTTTTTGCTCTAGAGTAAGAAGGAAGTTAGGTCAAAAATCAGTTGCTAACCTGTCAGTTATTATTCATTAACCTAGGCTGTTGCCACTGGCAAATATAACTGTGCTGGTTCTCTTGGTAATAAAAGGCCTTGAGTTTGATTAACAACTCAATGAGGGTATATGAAAATGCTGAGACCTAATAAAGTGAGAAGAGTAAAAATGTATATACGCTTAACAAAAAACATGTGCATTCATTTCAATCCCATGTTTGTATAAAGGTTAATGAATTCCAAGAATTAAAGCTCTTCCCTCAAATTTGAGCAAGCTGAATAACATCAGTTATGATAATGTATAGTTGGTATGGTTATAAACATACAGAATTTTGTTTTACATATTGTTACAATAAAGAAGTGTTCTGCAAAACAGTAAAGGGAATCATGTAAAAACAATAAATGAACATTTAAAACTTTTAATTTTAACCCAAATATCTGTTTTTCTAAGTTTCTCCTTAGAGTTTCTCCTCAGAATAAATTTCTCCTGAGTGGAATTTACACAATTTATGACACAATCTGTTCTCTAAGGGAACTTCCATATTATCCAGGTGTAGCTTCTGTAAAGTGGAGTATCATCTTAGAAAACTTAAAGCACAAGCAAAGCAACCGAAAGACAATATCCTTCTGGATTTTAATGATGTTCTAATAAGATCTTGTAAACTGTCTCATATTTTGCTGTTTGTAATCTCTGTACCAGAAGTACCATCATCACATGCGAGCTAATCCGATATGGAGGATCTCAGGCTCCACTCACACCTGAAAAATCAAAATTTGCTTTTAACCCCACCATTGGGTGGTTTGTATGCACATTAAAATTTGAGTAACACTTATCTAGCTTGTATCTGTTTCAGTAACAATTTTTAAAGAGATCCACCCTTTCTTTGTATCCCCATATTTAATATTATTATGTAATACTTAAATGAATTATATAATTATAAAAGTAAACATAACTGACATGAACAAGTTTGGGAGAACACCCATCTGACTATTTGGTAGCATTCTACTCAAGCAGAAGAATGGAAGCAAATGAGTATGTTTAGCTGAGTGCTCATAACGCTGTGGGCATCACTCACGGTTTCTTTCAGAGAAAAGACAGAGCTTCTGTTAATCTAGTGAGTAGTTTAAATGTGGGCTGTTTAAAAGCAATGTATTGTTGCCCTGGCCAGTGTGGCTCAGTTGGTCAAAGTATCATCCCATAGACCAAAAATTTGGATTCCTGGTCAGGGCATATGACCAGGTTGCAGGTTCAATCCATAATGCAGATGCCTATGAAAAGGCACCCAATAGATGTTTCCCTTTCACATAAATGTTTCTCTCTCTCTATCTTTCTCCCCCATACTCTCTCTCTAAAAGCAATGAAAAATGTCTTCAAGTGAATAAAAAATATGTAAATATTTTAAATATAAAAATAAAAACAATGTACTACTTAGCAATTAATATTTGCTGATGAATGTTCATCATTTGTTTTTAATTCTAACAACAACATCATAGAAGGGCATTTGATGTAGGCATTGTGTGTTTGCCAGATATCTCCAGTATTCTTGCCTCCAAGCACCTCCAGGACTGCCTTTTCTGGCCACCTGAGGCATGGGAGCAGGAGACTCATCTAGCCAATGAGTAGAGTGGGAGTAACATCTGTAATTCTCAGCCAGAAGATTTAATTTTTGTGTGAGACTTCCCAGAGCACTTTTTTCCCCTTTTGCCCAGAGAACAGCAAATCAAAGGGCTTCAGCAGCAAGGAAACACCTGCCACTTAAAGACCCTAAGATTATGAGTCTTACTGCAACAGAACATAGTTCATTCTGACTAAAAGAATGTTCTTAATCCAAGTGTAGAATTAACTGAAGTTTGGCTCCTGTGATGGTTAACCACTACATGTATTAACCTGCCTGGGCTAAGGGAGTCCTAGAATGCTGGTAATTACTGCTGGGTGTGTTTGTAAAGGAAATTAGTGTTTGAATCTGTAGACTGAGTAAAGACATCTGCCCTAAGCTAAGTTATTTGGAGCCTGGTCCTGTGCATCAAAAGGTTATAGGTTCAATTCCCTCTTCTGGGGACTGTAGCAGAGGCAACACATAGATGTTTCTCTCTCTCTTCCTTCTTCTCTCTCTAAAATCAATAAAAAAAATATCCTCAGGTGAGGATAAAAATAAATACAATCTATTGAGGACCTAAATAGAACAAAAGCATGGAGAAAGGGAGAATTAGTGCTCTCTTTTCATGAGATGGTACTGAGACAGGAGATAGTATAGGAAGAACTCTGAGACTGCACTGCTGTTGCTGGCTAGCGTCTTGCGCCCTGGTTGCTGGGCAATGCTTTTTAACACTTAGGTAGGATAGATAATAAATTAAGGCAGGGAGGAGGGAGACATGTCTCACCCTCTAGTTCAACAGTCCTGAGCCTGGTCCAAAATATTGCCAAGTGTTCCAACATCACAAGAAACACTATATTAGTAAATGATGAGGGAAGTCCTTGAAATTCTATGTATTGTTTCCACTATCAGAGAAAGAAAGCCTTGAAACTGTGTATTCATCCCAAGGCCTGGAATGGGGAAGAGAAGGGGGTCCACAGTGCCTAAAGAAAAAGCCCATAAAACAACTTTGGTTAATGACCTGCCTTCTGTCATGTGTTTGTTTTATGACAAAATAAATAAATGGAGTACAGACCAATATAGGGATTTGGGCTGACAGAATCCCACACACACTTACATTTGGGTAGTCATGGCCCCCCAAGAAAAGCTGGCACCACTTTTACCCATCAATCAATATGTAACTTCTTCACCCCCATCCTGCCAAAGATATAAATCCTCAGAACAAAGTACTTGGGCCTTTTGCCACTCCTGCTCTTGCCCTTCTCCCCAATCTTGGCAACTCCTTTTCTCTTCCATTAGCATATATCACTAATAAACCCTGCTCACACACTAACAGACTTGCTGCTCTATAATCCTTTTACTGTGTCAGCAAGAAGAACCAGGTTTTTCTTGCTTACAGTACTTCCATCTTCTCTTGCCCTCAGACACTAGACCTGCTGGTTCTCAGGTTCTCAGACCTAATGGCTTTCCTGGGTTTCTACCTTGCAGATGGCAGCTTGTGGGACCTAGCCTTCATGACTATGTGAGCCTATTCTTATAATAAATGTTCTGTCATATTTATATCTCTCTATATAGCCTTTTGGTTCTGTTTCTCTGGAGAACCTTGACTAATACAGCTATGTTACAGAATTTAGATGATAAAAGGTATAAAACATGACAAATATTAAACTTCAATGATTCAAATAAGTGTTTACAAAAAGAGAATTTTTATTAGCTTACACACTTGTTAATCTGTAGATCTCCATAGTAAGTAGAATAAAATTTGAGAGGGTTGGGAGAATCTATTTCAGGGAATATTATATTCCTTAAGGTAATTCTAAGGGCAATTACAGAGATGGGGAAAGGAAGAAACCTTTTAATTTATACTATACATAGTATGGACTATGCTCTCCAGGCTCATTGCCTGTGATTACAAAAATAATCGTAAAGTAAAACAAAAATAAAATGCGGAAAGTAAACCCTATATTAAATAACTGTGAAAATAAGAAAATGTGCAAAACTAAAACAGAGACCAAGAAGTTTAAGATATAAAGAATACAATAAACAGAATAAAAAGCATTCTTTTCATTCTAAAATGTAAGGTAAAATAAAATATTAAAAGTTAAATATGTATTTCAGAAATTAACTCTAATATGTCTCAGTATGATGCACTTGAGTTTAAACTGTAATACAAAGGTGGTTAATTAACATCTGAAGTTCCTAAACCTGAAGTCCCACTCGCCAATCAACAGGAACAGTTCACAAGCATTGGGAGGGCTATAATGTAATAAGCCCAGACTATGATTGTCTTGCAAAATTCCCAATCCTACAGGATTTCAAGAGATCTTTACATTGACAAGAAGTAATGTTCAGGCACCTCCAACCTGGTATGAATGAGGTAAAAGAATCAGAGTAACAAAGTCAGGAAAGCCCGTTGAAGAGACATCCTAAATAAAGAACTCCATTTAGTTTTGTGCCCACAACACATTCTCTTACTTAATCCCATCACCAATTTAGCTGATCTTGTCATGAGGTTATTTATCATGTTTGTATTATAACTCACTGTTCCTGCTGGTGTGTGCTACAGTGCCCAAAAGTGCAGCAGATGAAGGCTTTGTTAAGTTTATAGCCAGGACATATAGTCGTTTTATGCTTTCACCTCCTTGATAATACGTTTCCACATTCAGTCTGCCAAATTCAGTCGGTCTTAACATATCACTCTTCGGTGTGGCTGTGGAGATATATTACTCTTACTCACTTCCAAATGTCTGAGGTTATCCACATAATTATCAAAAAAACCTAATATTTATCAGAAGAAACTGGCCAAAATGGGTAATTTCCAACAGATAAAATACAAAAAGTCAAAAGCTTCAAATCAAGAAGATAGACTAATAGAGACAAGAAAGGTAAACACTAAAGAGTTAGAACTGAATCTAATTATTAAAAGATTATCGTAGTTAGAAAAACAAATGATACTAGAAATGAGAACCCAAAAATTAATGATAAATTATTGATAAATGCTTCAGATAAACATTAAGAACAAAACAAGATTTTGGAATAAATAAAAGGTAATAGTGTCTATGAGAACAAAATATAGATGTAATAAATATTAAAAATTAAAATATCCTTTACCTTAGGGAATATATTGGTGAAAATATTGATGCATGAGACATGTGAAATTTTCCCATCTGTGTTTTCCTCTGGGACTTTTATGATGTCATGACATATTTAAGTCTTTTATCATTATTGATTTATTTTGATGTATAGTATAAATTGATCTAGCTTCATTTTTTTTTTTTTGCATGTACTTGTCCAGACCTCCCAAAACCATCTATTGAAATGGCTTTTTTTACTGAGTTTTATGTTCCTGCCCTCTTTGTCAAATATTAACTGACCATACTGACATGGGTTTATTTCTGGGCTCTCTATTCTGTTCCACTAATCTAAGTGTCTGTTCTTAGGCCAGTATTAGGCTGTTGTGATTACAGTGGCCTTGTAATATAGTTTGATATCCAGTATTATGATCCCTCCTCCTTTGTTCTTTCCCAAAATTGCTGAGGCTATTTGAGGTCATTTATGGTGCCATATAAATCTTTGGAATACTTCTAGATCTGTGAAGTATGTCATTGATATTTTGATAAACATTGCATTGAATCTATAGATTGCTTTGGGTAGTATGAATAGGTATATAAAGGAAAGACTAAACAAATGGGACTACATCAAACTAAAAAGCTTTTTCAAGGCTAAAGAAAACATCAACAAAATGGAAAGGGAACCAACTATATGGGAAAACATATTTGCCAATGATACCTCAGACAACGGTTTGATCTCCGAAGATCAAAAAACTCACAGGACTCCACACCAGGAAGACAAGCAATCCAATTAAAAAATAGGCAAAGGACCTGAACAGACACTGTTGGGAAATGCCCAGCCTGGTTTCAGGAGCTGTAACTCTGCCAACAGGCTGGAGGGTCCCAAGGCTGGAAATATTCAGGAGGCCTTGGGAAAGCAGGCTCCTGAGGCGACTTGGCCTGTCCCCCTCCCCCAGCAGGGACGTAGCCTCTGCCTCTCTGCTTTGCAGAGATGGATAGTCAAATAGCCAATGACGGATAAGACTCCTCGGGGGAGGAGCAACCTAAGACAGGTATTGGCCGATTTTTGGCAGCAGACCAGAAATTGGGGGACAAGGAGAAGGGACAAAAAGGCTCCTGCACCTCTCGGCTTGGCTTGGACATGGCCAGAGTCCTCAATGCAGCTGAGGAGCAGTCTCCTTAACCCTTGGTGGCTCCCTCCTCCCACCTGGCTCAGGCTTGAAACAGTGCAGGAAAAACAGCCCTAAATCAGATCTGGTGGGTCCTGAGGTAATCAGGCCTAAAAGTAAATTCTTTAGAGTGTGCTCTGTTCCTCCTTCAGATCTCTGGTCAGCTCATGCTGTGAAGGACCTTTATTTACACCCCTTACCTGGTATCGTTAAGACATTTACCTTATTTACACCTTTTGCCCTAAATCTTTAAGGCAACTTTAAGTCTACTCTCCCCTTATCTATAGTCTCTATTGATGATTCTAGTCTCTTCTTGAACCCAGGTAAATCAGTGATTTCCTGTCACTTGTTTTCCTAAAGGTATATATTCACTGTGAAACTTACCATACTGATGTAATGAGACAACGTATGCATTCCTGTTACCTGCCCCATTCATAAGATTTTCAATGAAAGCCTTGAAACAAAGGACAATGGGGCCTTCCCCACTAGGAGGATGTGCCATGGTCTTCTCCAGTAGGAGGGAAGTGCCCCGTCTGCTCTCCCGGCAAACAGAGAAGTGTTTGCAGTGTTTTGTGTTTATTCCCCCTCATCTGTGACAACCCTGGAATGGGCTCTGCAGGTTTCAGAGCCCTGCTCCCACCTCAGCTGGCCCCAGCTGGTTTCCCTCAGGTTTCAGGGGGTGCTGCGCTCTCTGTGGCACTCCCCTGCGGCAGTGTGTCCCTTATAGCTGCCTCACAATGTGACAAGACACTTCTCCAAGGAGGACATACTGAGGGCCCATAGACACATGAAAATGTGCTCAACATTACTTGCCATTAGAGACGTGCAAATTAAAACCACAACGAGATACCACTTCACACTGGTGAGAATGTCCATCATTAATCAATCAACAAACAAAAAGTGCTGGTAAGGTTGTGGAGAAAAGGGAACCCTAGTACACCGTTGATGGAAATGCTAACTAGTGTAGCCACTGTGGAAAACAGTAGGGAATTTCCTTAAAAATCTAAATATGGAACTGCCTTTCAATTCAGTGATCCCACTTCTGGGACTATACCCTAAGAATCCTGAATCACGAATCAGAACTTATGTACCCTAATGTTCATAGTAGCATTATTTATAATAGCCACTGGAAACAGCCTGAGTGCTCATCAGTAAATGAGTGGATCAAAAAACTGTAGTACATTTACACAATGGAATACTATGCAGCAGAAAGAAGGAAGGAGCTCCTACCCTTCACAACATCATGGATGGAACTGGAGAGCATTATGCTAAGTGAAATAAGCCAGGCAAATACCATATGATCTCACCTGTAAGTGGAAGCTAATCAACAAAACAAACAAATGAGCAAAATCGAACCAGAGACATGGAAATAAAGAACCAACTGACAGTGACCAGGGAGGAGGGGAGAAGGGAATAACAAGAGAAAGATGGGGAAAAGGAAAGTAGAGAAACACAAAAAGAAGACTCATGGGCATGGACAATGGGGGAGGGGTTGACTGTGGTGGGGGCAAGGTAGAGATAAGTAATGGGGAAAAATGCAGGACAACTAGAACTGAACAGCATAAATAAAAAATAAAATACATCACTTAAAAGATAAGCCTTCAAATTTCTTGATATTACCTTCAAATGGTAGATCTTGCTCTGGCTGGATGGCTCAGTTGCTTGGAGCATCATCCCATACATCAAAAGTTTACAGGTTCTGTTCCAGGTCAGGGCACATGCAATACCTAGGTTGTAGGTTTTATCCATGGTTGGGGTTCATACAAGAAGAAACCAATTGACGTTTCTCTCTCACATTGTTCCTCTCTCTCTCTCTTTTTCTCTCTCCCTTCCTCTTCCTAAAATCAATAAACACATCCTCAATGAGGATTAAAAAAACAAAATAAAAAACAGGTAGAGCCTAACTTCCCTCTGCTTGAGTGGTTGAATATAGTGACTCACTTTTAATTAATAGAATAAAGCCAAGGTGATGGTATGTGACTTCTGAGACTTTGTCATAAAAGCCTTTGTGGCATCCTATTTGCTCTGACTTGGATCTCTTACCCTGCAGAGGCAGCCATATGAAGGACATTCAAGCAGCAAAATGGAGAGCTTTGCATAACAAGGGAAACAGCCAATTGATAAATCATCTTAGAAGGTGATCCTCCAGGATGAGTCAGGCTTTAAATACTGTAATGTTGGCTGACATCTTGACTGCAACCTTGTGAGAGACTGAGACAGAACCTTCCATCTAAGTCACTCTGTGACACCTGGCTCTCAGAAACTGTGTGAGAAAATAAGTATTTGTTATTTCAAGCTACTAAGTTTTAAGTAATTTGTAAAGCAGAGATAAGCAATGAACACAAACTGCTAGAGGTATTTTAAAAATAAGCAAATATATCATCTGTAGAGGCTAGAAAGAATTCAAAAAGGACATGTTCTAATAGGGCCCTCCCATTGGAAATGAGGGAATCTCTAAGCATGAAATTCCCAGAGAAACTCTCTGAGGATTGTTTTAACCTTTGAGCAGATAAGTACTGGCAACTGTCTCCTATTGAATATCCACCAATTAGAGCAGCCTCATTCTCTCCTACAAACATTTCTGAGGACTCTTAAATACATGACCTAACACATATGCCATCCTAGCTTGGGGAGCCAGCTCATATTGGATTGTGAGAGATTATTTTATTTTCAGTATTTTGCATATCAATTAACAAAAACCAAGAAATTATATTAAAAATTTACATAAACATAAAATTAAATCAATTATATTTTTAAAAAGAGAATAAATACTTAAAACTTATCACATCCTGATTACTACACTACCATATGTTATGGTAGTTCAGTAATTTGTATGTGTCAAATCTCTATGATGAAAATGCAACATGTTCTTCTGATACTGTGCATCTCTTCCCAATTGTTTGTTTAGTGAGAATCAAAATGGTAGTTGGAAATCAGCCATAGAAGGAGTATTGACACATTGGGAATTGGTAAGTGCTATAAATCATGACTGATTTATTGTCTTTTTAATTGTCCATTCTTTAGAAGTGAAAGAGAAAATGTTAATAATGCAGATTAAACTTAAAAGTGTGTCATTTCTGTACCTGTTACATTTGGAATAGCATAAAACTTAGAGGAAATATTCTTCCAGTACTCAAAAATGTTTATCCCATTCATCATAAAGAATAAGTGTCTTTCTGATATATATCTTTATTATCTCACTTTTGTCTTACTAGTTAAGGTAAATGAAAATATCAGAGCAACATCAGAATCATGGCAGAATGAGAGGACTCTTTTGTTTCTCCTCTTAAATTTACAAGACAAACAACTATAACTCATCTAAGAATCCCTTGCTCAACACACGAAAACATTTGAAAGATCCAAATAGTGAAATATCTGAAGGTGGGCACATTGGAATGAGTCGAGGAGGAAAAACAGAGGAAAGATGGGGATAGTTACTGACACAGTCTGGCACCCACACTGCCTCTGGCAAGCCTTGGAGGAGGTGTTGGACTGTATCCCCCACATTAAGGCCTGAATTATAAAAGTGGCAGAAATAGTGATCCCTCTCAAAAAAGGCATTTCATCCTTTCCTCCCATCATTGTAGAGCCAGTACAGATGGCTGGGAAGCTTAAAACAACACAGAAATGTCAAAAGCCATTGCTGAAAGTCGGGGGAGTAGTAAAGTTGCAGATAATGAACTTGCCTCTCTATGCCACCCATTCCAGCAAAGCCAGGTAGAAGCATGGGAACTTGGAAAACCGGTTCTCTACCACCTGCAAAATGCACCCAGTACAGTAGTAGTGTCCCTGTAACGGAGGCACAGCAGTCACAGAGGAAATACCCACCATTCCAGTGGATACACAGCGTTTTCCTTAACACTGCTTCACTGTGATACCAGAGGTGCAAATAAGTACAGATAAGAGAAAACAAAAATTTTGCTACATACCGTCTAATAAAAAACACAAGAAGTACCTTACTTATCAACCTACTGAATTGTGAGAGCAAAGCAGAATGTAAACAAGAAAGGAGCTTAGTGCCTCAAATTCAAAGGCCAAGAAGTAATCCACCATATACCATGCACAACCAAAGTAACATAGAACACAGAAAGAAAACAAAAAGTCTCCGGAAACCAAAGTCAAAATCAAATACAGAAAATTTAAGATTGCAGATATAAGGCAGCTAAATGACATAAAAGAAAACTCAGAAAGACAGTTTAATGGGTTCAGGAAGAAAATCAATAAAGAAAAGGAATATTTTAGCAGAAAGATTGAAACTAAAATCAAACAAATCCTGGTGCTGAATAATACAATTAAAAAGATGAGGAATGCATTTAGAGAGCATTGGAAACATGCAGACAAAATTGCAGAGAAAATTAGTGAACTCAAAGACAGATATCTAGAAATGAGCCAGTAAGGAAGAAGAAAAAGTTAAAAAAAATGAAAACTTCTACAAGTACTATCTGAATCCATAAGAAAGAACAATATGAGGATAACAGATACATGAGGAGAGGAAAAAGGGAAAACACACACATGCGCACACACACACACAAAATTGTTGAGAACTTCCCAAGCCTATGGAAACAAATAGACTTTAGAATAAAAGAAGCTATCAGAACACTCTATTACATCAAAGCAAAAAGACCTCCATGATTTATTTTATTCAAACTGTCAAAAGATAATAACAACAACAACAAAAAAAAGAATTCTCAAGGCAGCCAAGGAAAAAAGACTGTAACTCAAAAAATAAACCCCATTTCATTTTATTTTTCAACATAAACTTTACAGACCAGGAGAGATGAAATGTGATATTCAAAATATTAAGAGAGAAATCACTAACAAAGAATAATATATCCAGCAAAGTTATCATTTATCTATAAAGGAGAAATGAAGGCAAATACAGACAAACAAAGCTGAGAGAATTTATGACTATAAGACATTTTAAGAAGTGCTAAAATAAGCTCTTCTGTCAAAAACAAATATATGCAAATCTTTAAGTAAGATGATAAACAGACACACAGAAAGAGAAAATTGCAATTCTACATCAGAATAGGGTATTAAACAATTATTACATAAAGGTTAAAGGGAAAAACATTGTAACAAAAGACTATAACTTCAGTAATTTGGAAACAAATGCAGGTGATGAGAAGGGATAGTTTGTGACAACACACTCATAAAATGGAAGAAGGAAAACAACAAAACTTGCATAGGTAAATGAAGATAAAACCCAAGAAAAAAAGTCTGTAGTATGTATGAAAACATTTTTTTTACATCCACCAAATGGTAAACACAAACCAAAAATACATAGTTTAGAAATGTAACATAAAAGAATGGGAGTGAAGAAAAAAAAATCATAGAAATCCACCAAACTAAAATAGAAGATAGAAACACATAGGAAAAGAAATAATGGAGACACAGAGTAACCAGAAAACAAATTATAAAATGGCTGTAGAGGGAAGAAGATGGCTACGTAGTAGGTGGGAGCTGAATCTACTTGCTTATATAACAAACTGGGACTCCTAGCCGATCATCTGAAGAACTGAGTGAACAGCCAACTAAATCCCAGCTTATTTCAAGTTTTTAAGCCAATGACTGCAGAGGACTTTGAAAACAAACAGTAAGGCAGCAGGCTGACAGGAAGGTTCCCCGGTCCTGTGCCTCGGACCCCAGATGCTGCGGTCCCCACGCCCTGCTCCAGGGACCATGGCTGCTGCAGGAATTTTGGAGGAGAGTAAGCTCAACTATTGTAACTTGTCAACTCCCTCCCCTCCCAGATCAGGGAAGCCACAGACCTCTGTTTCAGAGACCTGGTTGCTTGAAGGCAATGGGTGGGATAAAGATGCAGTGGGAGACACACAGCAGGCAGTGTTCCTCAGCTGGGACTGTTGTCACCAGCTGGGACAGTACCAGAAAAATTGAGGAGCTGGGAGACACCAGGAGATGGGAGAAAAGAAGGGCCGCAATTGATCATAACACTAGATAGCCCTGGGACCGGTCAAAGAGTTGGACTGGGTGAAAAGCCGTTATTGTTAGGAAAGGCCACCTGCACCCAAGGGGAATTCACTCAGCCTATGTGCAAGGACCCCTCACGCACAGCACAGTGGCAGACTAAGGAATACAGAGGAAGATGGATGCTATTTGCTCCAAATCAGGGCACCTCAAGGACTAATCAAAGGAGAGCAGCAGGGGTCAGAGAGGCAGCAGTTCCCAGAGATACTTAACTTGTTAGGGGAACTAAACTGCCCTGAAAGGTCTTTGCAGCTGTGCAGCGCCCAGGCCAGCAAAGAGTAAAGAGAAGGCATGTTAGCTGCTCCCACTCACTGAACCACACTATTCAAAACACTGCATACCAAGGTGGAGCAAATGCGTCCCCCTGGCACTTATGGACAGTGTGGACCATGCACTCTGAAGACTCAACTGGAGGCTGGGCACCAGTGAATACTGTAGCCCATACCCAGCCCCCATCCTCCCAGATCCACAGGAAATGGAAAAAAAAATAAAACAGAGCCCAGGCCCCCTCAGCCTGCAGCATCACAGAAGACCAGCAGAACCCTATCGCTGGGTTTAAGTCAACAGGAGGCCCTTTTTTTTATCTTTTCTTTTTCTTGCAAGTATAAGACTGTTGGGAACACTCTAGCCTGGTTCCAGGGACTTTAGCCTTGCTAACAGGCAAGAGGGCCCCAATGCTGAGCTCAGCAAGGAGGCCTTGGGAAAATAGGCCACTGAGGAGACAAGACCCATGCCCCGGGCAGGGGCACAGCCCCTGCCTCCCTCACATCACCCTGCTTCAATGATGGGTAAGACCCCTTGATTGCAGGGGCAACCTAAGGCAGGCATAGTAGCATCAGGGACATCAGGGAAGGACTTGGGGCACACGGAGAAGGGTCAAAAGAAGCTCACCCCTCAGCTTTGATATGGCCAAAGTCCTCATTCTATCTGAAAGAAGTCTCCTTATCCCTTGGTGACTCGGCCCTGCCCACCTGACTCAGGCTTGAAACAATACTAAAGGCAGGCACAGCCCTAAATTGGATCAGGTGGTTCCCTGGGACAATTAGGCCTGGAAAAGGAATGCATTAAATCCTATGAAACTTACTTTGCTAAGAATGTCCTGGAGTTAATGAGTACTGATGTTTGCAGTTGAGCATACAATGTGATCAGTTTCCCAGGTTTCAGGACTGAATGGGCACCACCCTAATCTGAGGAAAATCTCTTGTGTTCCTTCAATTGTTATCTATGATCTCTATTTGTTTTCTCTAAACATAGCCTTTTGACATTGATTGATAAGCTTTATATCCATACTGTGTACCCCTGTGCATATGGTTCTCAAAAAAAGCCACTTCAAGAGAAGGGCTTGGGGCCTGCTCCACTAGAGGGAAATGCCACTCGTTCCCCTGGCAGACAGAGAGAAAAGTGTCAGGGACAACATTTATTTCCCCATCAGTGACTACCGGAGTGTACTCTGTGGGACAAAGTCCGCCCTCAATTTCATAAGACAATAAACACGAACCTGGGAAAGGACCAAAGACAAATCCATAGAGAGAACAGAAGACTATATCCAAGGACTGAGAAAAAATTTCACTTTGCTATCCTTCAGAAATTGCATTTTATTTTTTGTTATTCTTATTTTATTTCCTATTTTATTTTTTATCACAGTTTATATTTAATATTATTATATTTATTCTTCAAATACATTTGTCTTCATTTTACCATCACCACTTTCCCCTGACCTTACCTTCCCCACTTTTGCTTTGTCCATGGGTCCTTTAAATATGTTCTTTTGTTTGACCCTTCCCCTTCTTTTTAACATTACTCCCTCCCTCCTTCCCTGTCATTACTGTT
This sequence comes from Pteronotus mesoamericanus, assembly GCF_021234165.1. NCBI lineage: Eukaryota > Metazoa > Chordata > Mammalia > Chiroptera > Mormoopidae > Pteronotus > Pteronotus mesoamericanus. The sequence goes on along the minus strand of NW_026555329.1, from coordinate 47,710,741 downwards.
GGTTTTCTTCTTTCTTTTTTCAATTTTGCTAGTTATATTTTCCTTACTTGTCTGTTTTGTGGATTAGGTTCCACATATAGGTGAGATCAGATGATATTTCTCTTTGACTGCGTGGCTTATTTTGCTTAGCATACTTATCTACAGTTCCATTCATGCTGTTGTGAAGGGTAGTAGCAATTACTTTCTGCTGTGTAGTATTCCATTGTGTAAATGCACCATACTTCTTTGATCCAATTATTTACGGATGGGCACTTACGTTCCTTCCAAAGTTGGCAATTTTAAATTGTGCTGCTATGAACATTGGGGTGCACAGGTTCTATCGAATTGGTGTTTTGGGATTTTTAGGGCATAATTCAGCAGTAGAATTGCTGGGTCAAAAGGCAGATCCATTTTTAGATTTTTGAGGAAATGCCACACTGTTTTCCACAGTGGCTGCATCAGTCTGCATTCCCGCAAACAGTGTACTATGGTTCTTTTTTCTCCACAACCTCACCAGTACTTGTTGAGTGTTCATTTGTTTATGATGGCCATTCTAACCGGTGTGAAGTGGTATCTCATTGTGGTATTAATTTTCATTTCCCTGCTGACTACTGATGCTGAGCATCCTGTCATATGTCTCTGGGCCCTGTTTATGTCTTCTCTGGAGAAGTATCTGTTTAGGTTCATTGCTGATTTCATAATTAGATCTTTTGTCTTCATTGAGTATAGTTGTGTGAGTTCTTTATATATTTTGAAGATTAAACCCCTGTCTGAAGTACCATTCACAAATATATTTTCCCATATGGTTGGTACCCTTTTCATTTTGCTGATGATTTCTTTAGCCATGCAGCTTCCTATATTGATGAGTTCCCATTTGTTTATTCATTCCATAATGTCCTTTGCTCTAGGGGACACATCAGTGAAAATATTGCTGTGTGGAACACCTGAGAGTTTCCTGCCTATGTTCTCCTCAAAAATTTTTATGGTATTGTACCTTACATTTCTCTTTATTTCATCCTTAGTTTATTTTTGTGGATGGTGTAAGTTGGTGGTCAAATTTCAATTTTTTGGTTGTAGCTGACCAGCTCTCCCAACACCATTTGCTGAAGAGGCTATTTTTACTCCATTTTACACTTCTACTCCCTTTGTTGAATATTAACTAACCATAGAAACATGGGTTTATTCCTGGGCTCTCAACACTGTTCATTGCTTGTTCTTATCCCAGTACCAGACTGTTTTGATAACAGTCACCTTGTAATATAGTTTAATGCAGGTATTGTGATCCCTCCCACTTTGTCCTTCTTTCTCAAAATTATTGCAACTATTCAGGGTCATTTATAGTTCCATATAAATTTTTTAACTGTTCTATGTCTGTGAAATACATAATTGGTATTTTAATAGGGATTGCATTGAACCTATAAATTGCTTTGGGTAACATGGACATTTTGATGATGTTAATTCTTGCCATCCATGAACACAGTATATTCTTCCATTTATTTGTGTCTTCCTTAATTTCTTTCTTCAGTGTTATATAGTTTTCTGCATACAGATCTTTTACCTCCTTGGTTAAGTTTGTCCCTAGGTACTTTATTTTTCTTGTTGCTAAAGAAAAGGGGAATTTTTTTTCCTGATTTCTGTTTCTGATATTTCATTGTTGGTGTACAAAAATGTCTTTGATTATTGAATATTGACTTTGTAACCCGTGATTTTGCCAAATTCATTTATTAGGTTGGGTAGTTCTTTAGTGGAGTCAATGGGGTTTTCTATGTACACTATCATATCATCTGCAAAAACGATACTTTTGATTCCTCCTTTCCAATTTGAATGCCTTTTATTTCTTTCTCTTGTCCGATCGCTGCATCTAGGACTTCCAATACTATGTTGAATAGAAGTATTGTAAGCAGACACCTTGTCTTCTTCCTGATATTAGTGGGAAAGCTTTTAGTTTTTGCCCATTGAGTGTGATCTTGGCTGTAGGTTTTTCATATACGGCCTTTATTATCTTGAGGTATGTGACCTTTATTCCCACCCTGATGAGTGTTTTATCATAAATGGCTGCTGTACCTTATCATGTGCTTTTTCTGCATTGATTGATATGATCATGTGGTTTTTGTCTTTCCCTTTGTTTATGTGATGTATTACATTTATTGATTTGCACATATTGATATTGAACTGTTCTTGCATCCCTGGGATGAATCCCACTTTACCATGTTTGATGATCCTTTTAATGTATGCTGGATGCAGTATTTCAATATTTTGTTGAGGTTTTTGCATATATGTTCAACAGCGATATCAGCCTGCAGTTTTCTTTCTAGGTTGTGTCTTTATCTGGTTTGGGGGTGAGGATGCTGCTGGCCTCATAAAAAGACTTCAGGAGTCTTCCCTCTTCTTGGAATTTTTGGAATCATCTGAGAAGGACAGGGGTTAGCACTTTCTTAAATATTTTGTAAAATTTGCCTGTGAAATTGTCGGTCCAGGGCTTTTGTGCATCAGGAATCTCTGATTACTTCTTCAATTTCACCAGGTGTTATGATTCCGTTCATGCTTTCTGCTTATTCATTCAGTGTTCGAAGGTTATATTTTTCTAGAGATTTGTCCATTTCATTAATGTTTTTAAATTCCAAGGCATATAATTTTTCATAGTAATTTCTTATAATCACTTGTATTTCAATGGTATCAGAGGAGTTATTTCTCCTCTTTCATTTCTGATATTATTTATTTGGGTCCTCTCCATTTTTTTCCTGATGAGTCAGCTTAAAGGACTGTCAATTTTGTTCATCTTTTCAAAGAACCAGCTCCTGGATTGGTTGAACCTTTGAATTGTTCTTTTAGTCTCTATGTCATTCAGCTCTTCTCTGATCTTGACTATTTCCTTTCTTCTACCCACTCTGAGCTTTATTGTTGTTGTTTCTCCAGTTCTTGAAGCTGGAGGGTTGTCGTTTATTTGAAATGTCTCCATCTTTCCTTAGGTAGACCTGTATTGCCATGAACTTCCCTCTCAGGACTGCCTTCACTGTGTCCCATATGTTTTGGACTGTCTTGTGTTTATTTTCATTTGTTTCCAGAAACTTTTTGATTTCTTCTTTGATCTCATTATTGACCCATTAATTTTTTAGTAGTGAGCTATTCTGTCTACATGAGTTTGAATGTTTTTGAGTTTTTTCCTTGAGGTTGTTTTCTAGTTTCAAGTTCTTGTGGTCCAAGGAAATGCTTGTTATAATTTCTATTTTCTTGAATTTGTTGAGGCTTTTTTTGTGTCCTGTCATGTGGTCTATCTCTGAAAATGTTCCACGTGCATTTGAAAAGAATGTGTATTATGCTACTTTGTGAAGAAAGCTTCTATATATGTAGTTAAGTCCACTTGACCTAATGCATTGTTAATTTCCACAATATCCTTGTTGATATTTTGTTTAGAAGACCCATCCATTTTTGACAATGGGGTGGTGGTGTTAAGATCCCCTACCCTCAGTATGTTTTTGTTTATATCTTTCTAGAAGTGCTCCAAGATTTTTCTTATACATTTTGGTGCTCCTATATTGGGTGCATATAGTTTTATAAAGTTTATGTCTTCTTGATGTATTTTTCCTTTCAGTATTATGACGTGTCATTCTGAGTCTCTTTTTATGGCTTTTGTTTTGAAATCTATTTTGACTGACCTAAGTATTGTTATCTCTGTTTTTCTTCCCTGTCCATTTGCTTGGAATATTTTTTTCCACCCATTTACTTTCAGCTGGTGTAGGCACTTTGTTCTGAGGTGGGTCTCTTGTAGGCAGCATATGTGTGGGCCATCTTTTCTTATCCATTCAGCTACCCTATGTCTTTTGATTCAGCACTTAATCCATTTACATTTAAAGTTTTTTTAATAGGATCTTATGCATTTTGTATCTTTATACCTGTGTTTCTCTCTTTTTCACACTTTTTATTCATCTTCTAAAAGCAGCCCCTTTAGCATGTCTTGCAGTGCTGGTTTGGTGGAGGTGTATTCTTTTAGCTTCTTTTGTCTGGGAAACTCCTTATTTCACCTTCCATTTTAATTGAGAGCCTTGCTGGGTAGAGCAGTCTTGGTTCCAGACCTTTGCTTTTCATGACTTGGAATATGTCTTGCCAATCTCTTCTGGATTACAGCATTTCTGTTGAGAAGTCAGCTGCTTACCTTATTGGGGCTCCCTTGTATGTTACTACTTCTTTCTCCTTTGCTTGCTTTAGGATTCTCTGTTTGTCTTTGATATTTGCCACTTTAATTCTGACGTGTCTTGGAGTGGGCCTCATTGGGTTCCTATTGAATGGAACCCTCTCTGCTTCCTGGAGTTGTCTGACTTTTTCTCTCCTGCAATTAGGGATGTTTTCCATCATTACTTTTTCAAACAGGTTCTCTATGTCTTGCTGCTCTTTTTTTTCTTTCTAGTATCCCTATTATATGGATATTATTATATTTCATGTTGTCTTGCATTTCTCTGAACACCTCTTCATTCTTTTTGAGTCTTTCTTCATTTTCTTGCTCTTTCTGGGAGCTTTATTCTATATTGTCTTCCAGCTCACTGATTCAATCCTTTGCTTCTTCGAACTTTCCTTTGCTTCTTTCTACTGTGTCTTCAATTCAGAAGCTGTGTTCTTTATTTCCTCCTGTCTCTTATTTTTCTTTTAACAACAGTCCTCTATCTTTATTTATAGTTGACCCTTGACAGCACAGGTTTGAATTGTGAAGATCCACTTAAATGTGATTTTTTTTAATTACTTAATTTATTTTTTCAAATACATGCCTCTGCCTTCCCCTCACCACTTTCCTTTGCCCCTTCCTCCCTCCCTTCCTCCCTCAACTCTTCCCTTTTGGTTTTGTCCATTAGTCCTTGCTATATATTCCTTGACTTTCCCCTTCCCCTCCTTTTCCCCCACCCCTCCTTGACAGTTTCTATATCCTTCTTCATGTTGATATAGTTTGCAGTAAGTTCCTCATAGTTTCTCCCTGTAGTTTCTTGTAATTCTCTTTGAGCTCACACAGCTTAGTGAGCTTCCTTAGAACCATTGTTTTGAATTTAATATCTGTGGTTTACTTGCCTCTATTTCATTTAGTTCTCCTTTGGGGTTTCCTCCTTTCCCTTCAATTAGGGATTGTCTCTTTGTCTACCCATTGTTTGTGAGACTCTTCTTTCTTGCTCTGCTTCTTCAATTGATCTGTCTTGACTTCCTGACTTTGTAGTGTGAATCTATAATATGCAACCATTGTTTTCTTTTTTTTCTTCCAGATCTGCCTGTGATGTTGTCAGCTTTTGACCCCTTCTAACCTTAGGCAGTCTTTTGGAGCCTTCTGGGAATCTACTGTGTGTGGCTGTCTACTTCAGGTGTTAATCTAGTCACTCTGCACTCAGCAGTAACGCTTAGGCACCATAAGGCAGTGCAGAGTCCTTCCTGGGGGTGGGGTTAACATGTCCTTTCACCCTGCTGCTGCTACTCAGGGTGAGCATTCTGCCTGAGCAAGATTGCTGTTGCCGTAGAGGCAGGAGTCAGCACCAGGATCCTACCAGCTACTCCCTCAATTCTCTTGCCAAAGCCTCCACCTCCAGTCTATTCTCAAGTGTCTCTTGACCACTCTGCATCCCCTTTTGCCATGGATCTGCTATCTGTGACTGCCACTGTGTACTCAGCTCTCAGGCTTCCACACCACTGGGCCAGGACTCAGCATCCTGACAGTGGGGTTATTGTCTCCTCTCATGCAGCTGTGGCTCAGGGGAGTGGTCTGCCTGAGCAAAATGGCTGCTGCCATATGGGGGATGAGTCAGCACTGAGACCGCCACCAGCTACTCTCTCAGTTCTGTCCCCAAAACCTCCTTCCCCCGTTTCTCCTCAGGCGGCTCTAGCCCACTCTGCCTTGCCTTTGCTGGAGCCCAAGTTAAGTGGCTGCAAATAACAATTTATGTGTTGACCCTTTAAATGGTTCTTTGCAATTCCTTTTGTCCATCTCTGACAGAGAGAAACCTTGCCATTTTTCATAGCTGGCTGTTGTCTGTGTACTTTTTGGGCTTTGGTGCTGTTGGTTAGAAATCCATGTCTATGGTTCAGACTTCACCTTTTTCAAAGGGATCCACTTGGCTGTTTAAATATCTCTCTGACACTGCCACCCATTGGTACCCAGGCCACCTTCTTGAGGCTGCACTCCTTTCCAGTTAGGTTGTGCTAAAGCCAATTCCTCCATCTGTCCAAGGTTTCAAGGTTCCTCTCTCACTACTGTTCACTTATTTGTTCCAGGTGATTTCTCCACAATGTAGTTATAATTCCAGATTGGTCCTGGGAGGAAGTGAACATGACTTCCGTTCACTCTTCCGCCTTCTTGAAGTCTCTCTCTCTTTTTGTATTTTACTTTTTTTTATTCTATTCCTTCAGTTTAGTTTAGTTTTGTTTGTTTAATTCCATTGTCTGACTTGTTTTCTTGTTCTCCCTTTCATGTCATGTTTTAATGTTTCTTCTGTCACTGCATTCATATTCCAATAACACACTACTCTTGATGTATTAATTTTTATTATTTTCACTCACATTACATATTTCTTCTCAAATTAATGCTGTTCCAAATCCCACACAGCACCTTCCTGTGGTCTTGCTCCATTTCGCTGTCATCCTGAGCTTTATTACTGTTGTGGTTAACTATACACTCTCCCACACTACCCGAGTTTCTATCCATTATTCACACTATACCTCACCATCTAATCTCGCATAAGCACTCTGCTTTCTGGAGTAAGCTCACATTCTTTCTCCTCTCTATTAAGAGTCTTATCTCTTTTTCGACCTTTATAAAGTGGCTACTTGGGTGAATTATCACAGTTATAGAGGTACTTCTCCAAGGATCTACTATCTGTTCTCTACTTTTTTGAACTTTAAATCCCATAGAATACCCTCCACTTCTCTTACAGCATTTCACCTTCACCATGCCCCTAATCACATACAAGATAATGGTGAAGTTGTGAATACCAGTAAATCTGCTAGAGGGAAGAACCCACCAACAAAGAGGCCAAAAACAAGTAGATACCAAGTACAAGAAGAGGGCCCACCCAAATGGAAAAAAGGGAAACTCCAGAGCATCCAGACAAAAAGGTAAATGAGACCACATGACTGAATGCCACAGAACTCCCACCGCAGAAATTTACCCTACAAAGAGAGCTGGCAAAGCAGAGCACCGAGAAACACAGAAACAAACAAAAAGGGTCACCTAAAATGGGGAAATTAAGAAAGAACCTGCAATTAAAAGGAACAGAAGACTCTCCACTAATAGAGTTAAATGAAATGTAGGAAAGTAAACTATCAGATATAGAATTCAAAAGAATTGCTAAAAGGATGCTTAAGAAACTCACAGACAACTACAAGGAACTGAATAGAAACAGTATGGAAAAGGCAATATAAACAAGAATCAGGAAGAAATGAAGAATTCAATTTCTGAAATATAAAATACAGTAGAAGGAATTACAAGCAGGCTGGCTGAAACAGAGGACTGAATTAGTGAGCTGGAAGACAAGGTAGAAATAAATACCCAGGTAGAGCAGCTGTACAAAAACATACTTAAAGAATATGAAGATACCTTAAGGGAAATGCAAGACAACATGAAATGCAACAACATTCAAATCACAGGAATACCCAAAGGAGAAAAAAGAAGCAAGGGATAGAAACCCTGTTCCAAAAACTAATGACAGAAAACTTCTCAAACTGGAGAGGAAAAATAACCTGGAAGTTCAGGAAGCACAGAGGGCCCCAATCAAGATCAACTCAAACAAGCTTACTCCAAGATACCTCATAATTAAAATGCCAAGTTTTAAGGTAAAAGAGAGAATCATAAGAGCAGCAAGGGAGAAACAAGAAGTAACATACAAGAGAACTCCAATAAGGCTAGCAGCTGAATTGACAACAAAATCACTACAAGCCAGAAGGGAATTCCAGGAAATATTGCAAGTGATGAAAGGGTAAGGCCAGCAACCAAGACTAATTTACCCAGCAAGATTCTCAATAAAAATGGAAGATGAAATCAGGAGTTTCCCAGACGAAGGAAGTCTGCAAGAATACACCTCCACAAAACTAGCACTGAAATATATGCTAAAAGGACTCTTATAAGAAGAGGAAGAAAAAGAACGAGAGAGAAAGGAACACAAGTACACAGGGGGAAAAAATGAATAAGTTCCTATCAATAATAGCCTTAAATGTTGATGGATTGAATGCTCCGATCAAAAGACATAGAGAAGCTGAATGGATAAGAAAACATCACCCACATAAATGTTGCCTACAAGAGACCCAACAGAGGAAAAAAGACATATAGACTGAAAGTGAAGGGTAGAAAAAAATATTCCAAGCAAATGGACAGAAAAAAATATAAGGTACCAATATTATATCAGACAAAATAAATTTCAAAACAATGCAATCTTATGCAGCAGAAAGAAAAAAAGAACTACTAAACTTCGCGACAGCATGGATGGAACTAGAGAGCATTATGCTAAGCAAAATAAGCCAGGGGGCGAAAGACAAATACCATATGATCTCACCTATAAGCAGAACCAAACCAACAATACAAAGATGCAAGGAAAATAAGACCAGCAACACTGAAAGGAAAAGAAAACAACAGAGACAAGAGGGATGGAGGGGGGAGGGCAGTGGAAAAGGAAGGGAAGGGGAAAGTCAAGGAACATATAGCAAGGTCTCATGGACAAAGCCAAGGGAGAAGGATTGAGGGAGGGAGGGGGCAAGGAAAAGTGGTGGACGGAAGGCAGAGACAAATGTATTTGAAAAAATAAATAAATTTTTAAATTAATAAATAAATAAATAAAACAAAGCCCCTATATATATATGTATATGTATGTATGTATATATATATATATATGTATATGTATGTATGTATATATCTATATATACACACACACACACATATATATATATATATGGAAACTTTCATCCCACAGAAACAAAATATACATTGTTTTCAAATGTACATGGAACATTTTCAAAGATAAACCACATGATAGGCATAAAAAAAGCCTCAAAAAATTCAGGAAAATTGAAATCATATCAAGTGTATTCTCAGACCACAAGGGCCTGAAACTACAATCCAACCTCAAGAAAAACTCAAAAACAAACTAACAGAGATTGGCTAGCATGCCATTAAACAATGAATGGATTAACAATGAATGAAGAAATCAAAAAGTTTCTGGAAACAAATGAAAATGAATACACAATTGTTCAAAACTTATGGGACAGAGCAAAGGCAGTTCTGAGAGGAAAGTTCATAGCAATACAGATCTACCTAAAATAGGTAGATACATTTCAAATAAACAGCCTAACCCTAGGTCTAGAAGAATTGGAGGAACAACAACAAACAAAGCCCAGAGTGAGTAGAAGTAAGGAAATAACCATGATCAGAGCAGAATTAAAAGACATAGACGTTAAAAGAACAATTCAAAGGATCAATAAATCCAGCAGCTGGTTCTTTGATAATAGAACCAAAATTAATAAGCCCTTAAGCAGAATCATCAAGAAAAAAGAGAGAGGACGCAAATAAATAAAATGAGAAATGAAGGAGAAGAGATTACAACTGACACCACAGAAATACAATGGACCGTAAAAAATTACTATGAACTACATACACCAAGAAATTTGAAAGCCATAGTGAAATGGACAAATTCCTAGAAAAACATAATCTTCCAAAACCTAATGAAGAAGAAACAGAAAGCCTGAACAAACTGATAACAGCTGGTGAAATCAAAGCAGTAATCAGAAAACTACCAGCAAACAAGGCCCGGATTGGATGGTTTCACAGAAGATTTCTACAAACATTTCAGGAAGTGCTTCCAGACTATTCTAAAAAATTCAGGAAGAGGGAAGACTCCTGAACTTTTTTTATATAGCCAGCATAATCCTAATCCCAAAATCAGATAGAAACACAATCAGGAAAGAAAACTACAGGCCAATATCGCTGGTGAACATAGATGCTAAAATCCTTACAAAATACTGGCAAACTGCCTCCAAAAATGTATTAAAAAATCTCCCACCTTGATCAAATGGGATTCATCATGCAAGGACGGTACAATATTGACAAATTAATAAACATAATATATCATGTAATCAAAAGGGAAGACAAAAATGACATGATCATATCAATACATAAGGAAAAAGCATTTGATAAGGTACAGAACTCATTTATGACAAGAACACTCTGCAAAGTGGTAGTAGAGGGAATATATCTCAACATAGCGAAGGCATAATGCGAGAAACCTACAGCCAACCTCATAGTCAATGGGGAAAAACTAAAATCTTTCCCACTAAGATCAGGAGTAAGACAAGGGTGTCCACATTCACAACTTCTATTCAATATAGTATTGGAAATGCTAACCACAGTGCTCAGACAAGAAAAGAAATAAAGAGTATCCAAATTGAAAAGGAGAAACTAAAACTTCATTGTTTGCAGATGACATGATAGTGTACATAGAAAACCCTACAGACTCCCCGCACCAAAAGAACTACTTGACGTAATAAGTGAATTTGGGAAAGCAGCTGGAGCAAAATCAGTATTCAGGAATCAAAGGCAATTTTGTACACCAATAACAAACAGCAGAATCAGAAATCAGGGAAAAAAATGCCATGAGCTATAGACACTTGAAAAATAAAGTACCTAGGAATGAACCTTACCAAGGAGGTAAAAGACCTGTAATCAGAAAACTACACAAGAGTGAAGAAAGAAATTGAAGACACAAATAAATGGAAGTATATACTGTGTTCATGGATTGGAAGAATTAATATCATTAAAATGTCTAGCCATGGCTGGTGTGGCTTTTAGGACTGACTGCTGGCTTGCAAGTCAAAGCATTGACAGTTCAATTCCCAGTCAGGGCATATGCCTGGGTTTCAGGCCAGGTCCCCAGTAGCGGGGCGCGTGAAAGGTAATCACACATTGATGTTTCTCTCCCTCTCTTTCTCCCTCCCTTCCCCTCTTTAAAAATGAATAATTAAAATCTTTATTAAAAATAAAACATCCTTATTACCCAAAGCAGATTAAAGATTCAATGCAATCCCTATTCAAATCCCAAAGACATATTTCACAGATATAGAACAAACATTCCAAAAATTTATATAGAACCATAAATGACCCTGAGTAGCTGCAACAATTCAGAGAAAGGAGAACAAAGTAGAAGGGATCACATACCCAATATCATACTATACTATAAGGCCACTGTAATCAAAAGAGTCTGGTACTGGCATAAGAACAGATGCATGGATTAATGGAATAGAGTGGATCCCAGAAGTAAACCCATGTCTCTGTGGTCAATTAAAATTGAATAAGTGGGAAGAAGCCTAAAAAGGAGTCAGAATAGCCTGTTCTACAAATGGTGTTGGGAGATCTGGACAGATACATGCAAAAAAATGAAAAATGACCGCAAACTTACACTATACTATAAAATACTTACAAATGGTTAAAAGACTTAAATATAGGTTGTGACACCATAAAACATGTCCCCTAGAGAAAGGGACATGAAGGAAAGAATAAACAAATGGGACCTAATCAAAATAAAAATCTTTTGCATGGCTAAAAAAAAAAAATCAGCAAAATGAAAAGGGAACCAACCATATGGGAAAACATATTTGCCAGTGATACCTCAGACAAGGTTTTGATCTCCACAATAAATAAAGAATTCACATGACTCCACTCCAAGAAGACACACAACCCAATTAAAAAATGAGCAAGGACCTGAACAGACACTTTTCCAAGGAGCATATACACAGGGCCCAGAGACATATGAAAGGATGCTCAGCATCACTGGCCATCAGAGAGATGCAAATTAAAACCACAAGATACCACTTCATACCTGTCAGAATGACCATCATAAACAAATCAACAAACAAGTGCTGGTGAGGTTTAGAGAAAAGGGAACCCTAGTACACTGTTGGTGGAAATGCAGACTGGTGCATCCACTGTGGAGAGCACTATGGAACTTCCTCTTAAAAATAAAATTGGTAGTGTCTTTGGAAGGGGCAATTCCACTGTTGGGATTATACCCTAAGAATCCTGAAACACCAATTCAAAAGAAGCTATGCACCCCAATGTTCATAGCAGCATAATTTACAATAGTCAAGTTTTGGAAGCAACCTAAGTGCCCATCAGTAAATGAATGGATCCAAAAACTATGGTACATTAGCACAATGGAATACTACACAGCAGATAAAAAGGAGTTCCTACCCTTTGAGAAAGCATGGATGGAAATGGAGAGCATTATGCTAAGTGAAATAAGCAAGCAGTGAAAGACTAATATCATATGATTTCACCTATAGGTGGAACCTAATCCACAAAACAAACAAGCCCACAAAATATAACCAGAGACACTGAAATAAAGAACAAACTGACAGTAACCAGAGAAGAGGTGTGAGACGATAACAGGGGGATATAGGAAAAGGGTCATCAAGAAATAAGGAGTGATAAAAGGCACATGAACAAATCCAAAAGTAGGTAGGATCGAGGGTGGGACGTAGGGATGGGTGGGATAGGGGGAAAAGGGAGAAAACTCTACTTGAACAATAATTCTTTTTAAAAAATAAAATATAATATAATGGCTGTAATAAATCCTCATATATCAATAATAACCCTAAATATAAATGGCTTGAACTCACCAATAAAAAGGCACAAAGTAGGAAGATGGATTAAGAAACAAGATATGACTATAGGTTGCATTCAAAAGTCCCATCTCAGCCACAAAGTCAAACATAGAGCCAAAGTGAAGGGGTGAAGGGTAATCTTTCAAGCAAATGGCATCCAAAGAAAATCAAGTGTTATACTTTTATCAGAAAAAATAGGGCTCAAGACAAACAGGTAACAAGAGACACAGATGGACATTTTCTAATAATAAAGAAAACATAATATTTATCAACATATATGTACCCAAAATGGGAGTACCAAAGTATATAAAGTGAGTACTGACTGAACTAATGGCAGAAACTGAAAAGAATACAATAATAGTAGGGGACCTGAATATCCCACTGACAACAATGGATAGATCATCCAAACACAAAGTCAATAAGGACATATTGACCTTAAAAGATACAGTATACAAAATGGACATAATTGACAGTCATAGTACTTTCCACCCAAAATGAGAGAATATATATTCTTCTCAAGTGCACAAGAATCTCAAGGAGAGATTTTATGTTGTCATACAGAATTAGTTGTGATAAATTTAAAAAGACTGAAATCATATGAAGCATATATTCAGATCACAATAGTATGAAACTAGAAATTACAACAAAAGAGATGGAAAAACACAAATATGTGGAAATTAAACAACATGCTATTGTACAACTATTTGGTCAAAGAAGAAATAAAAGAAGAGGCCAAAAGATACATAGACACAAATGACACTGAAACAATGTACCAAAATTTTTGGAATGCAGCAAAAGCATACTAAATGATAATAGAGTTACTGGCCTACCTCAAGAAACAAGAAAAATCTCAAGTAAACAATCAAATATCACACCTTTAAAAACTAGAAAAGGAGAACAAATGAAGCCCAAAATAATCAGAATTAAGGAAATAACAAAAAATTAGTATATAAATCATTGAAATTAAATATAAAAACAATAATAATGAAACATAGAGCTCGTTCTTTAACAAACTACTGGCTGGACTCACTAAGAAAATGGAGAAAAGGCTCCAATAAATGAAACCAGAAATGAAATAGAGGTTACAATGGACACCACAGAAATACAAAGAACTACACAAGAATGCTATGAAAGGCTATATGCTTCCAAATTTAATAACTTAAAAGAAAAGACAAGTTTTTAGGAATATATAACTTTCCAAGACAGAACCATGAAAAACTGGAAAACCTAAATGGACTAATCACTAGTACAGAAATTGAAATAACCAAAAACCTCCCAAAAAACAAAAGCCCAAGAATAGATGCTTTCACTGATGAATTCTACTAAACATTGAAAAAAGATTTAATACCTATTGTTTTCAAAATCTCCCAACAAATTCAACAGGAAGGGATACTTCTTAATTCATTTTACAAGGCCAGCATTGCTACAATACCAAAACTAGGCAATGATAACACATTAAAAAAAAACCTTACAGGCCAATATATTTGATGATCATAGATGCAAAAATCCTAAAGAAAATACCAGCAGATTAAGCACAACTATACATTAAAAAAATCATACATCACAATCACTATACAACACATTAAGAAACTGAAAGATAAAGATCATATGATAATATCAATAGATATAGGAAAAGCATTTGACAAGATACAGCATAACTTTAAGGTTAAAACATTTCATAAAATGGAAATAGAAGGAAAGTACCTCAAGGTATTAAAAGCTATATATGACAAACCATCAGCTAATGTCATCAATGATGAAAAACTGAAAGTTTTTCCCCTTGGATCAGAAATAAAACAAGTATGCCCACTGTCACCACTGTTATTCAATACAGTACTGGAAGTCAGAGCCAAAGCAATCAGAGGAAAAAGGGAATCCAAATTTAGAATAAAGAAGTAAAACTTTCACTCTTTGCAGATTACATAATTCTATACAGAGAAAATCCTAAATACTCCACCAAAAGACTATTAGGAGCGATAAAATAAAGTTTCAGAACACAAAATCAATATGCAAAAAGGCACTGAGTTCCTATATACTGATAACAAAATATTAGAAAGAAAAATAAAAACAGAAATTTCATTTAAAGTTCCAACAAAAAGAACAAAATATCTAGGGATAAACTTAAAGAAACTGATGGATGTTAATACTGAAAACTACAAGATTGTGTTGAAAGAATGAGAAAAAATAGAGAAATGGAAAGATATTCCATATTCATGGGCTAAAACAATTAGTATTATTAAAATGGCCACATCACCTAAAACAATGTAGACATTGAATAAAATTCTCATCAAAATCTCAATAGCATTTTTCACAGAAATAGAACAAAAAAAATCTTTAAACTTGTATGGAACCACACAAAAGATCAAAACAACTCTAAGAAAAAAGGACAAAGACAGAGTAATCATACCCCCTGACTTCAAACCATACTACAATGCTGCAATAACCAAACCAGAGGGTACTTGAAGAAAAACACACCAATGAAACAGAACTGAGAACTCAGAACTAAACTTACATGTATGTTGACAGCTAATTTCCAACAAAGAAGCCAAAAACATATAATAAAAAGAGGAAAAATATCTTCCATAAATACTATATACAAAACATTAACTCAAAATGGATTAAAGATTTGAATATAAGACCTGAAACAATAAGATACATAGAAGAAGGTCATTAATGGCAAAAACATGGTTTGCTTACTCAAAAGAAAAAATGGCTACAGCCAGTTTAGTTATTCTTTGCAGAAAAGCATCAATCATTTTGAAGACTTCCAGGTTTTTAGTAAGTTCTCAGGCCCCTGCTGGCACAGGGTATTCCCTTAATTTGCTGCCTAAGAATACACCAAATGTCACATCCTTACACCAGTGTAGAATACTTCATACCATGTTGTCAAGGAAAGGACTGGATGAATTTTTTGATGACCCAAAGAATTGGGGGGAAGAAAAAGTAAAATCTGGAGCTGCATGGACCCGTCAGCAATTAAGGAACAAAAGTAATGAAGATTGACATGAACTTTGGTATGTCTTACTGAAAGAAAGAAACATGCTTCTAACCCTACAGCAGGAGGCCAAATAGCAAATATTACCAATGTCAAGTCCAGAGTGGTTAAAAAAGGTAGTAGAATCCATGGATGTATTAGATAAAGTCATCCAGGAATAAGAAGATGCCTGAAGACTTCTTCCGACTCGTCAAGAAAAAGCTAGACCTGGTGCTTGTCGAAAAGACATCTTTGGAAGAATTATCTGGCACAAGTTCAAGCAGTGGTCTGTGCCTTGGCACCTAAATAAGAGACACAATAGGAAACGATTCTTTATGATGCCCTGTGTGGACCATTTTGACAGACTGAGATGTGAGAAACAAGCCCATATTCAAGCAAGGAAGAAAAATTGAGAAAAAAAAAAAGCTAAACTTCTTCAGGAAAAGTTTTCACATCTTTCTGAAGCCCAGAAGTCAAGTCTTGTCTAAGATATCTGAACTCTTAATTTACCATTTTGTTTTTCCTAGGTAACAATCTGTATAGAAAAGTAACTATATGTTAAGTGGCTTATAAATAAATTGTTTTAGTAAAAAAAATATAATAAAATAATAAGAAGAAAACACAGACACTAAATGCCTAAATGTATGGACATGGGTCTCAGAGGTTTTTGTGAATTTGACATCCAAAGTAAAGGGAAGTAAAAACAACAATAAATAAATGGGACTACATAAAATTTAAAAGCTTCTGCACAGCAAAAGAAACCAATAACAAAACAAAAAAGCAATGAACAAAATGAGAGAAGATATTTGTAAACAATACTCCAATAAGGGGTTAATATCCAAAATACATTAAAAAATAATACAAATCAACAACAACAAAAACAAAATTCTGATTAAAAAATTAGCAGAGGACCTGAATAAACATTTTTTCAGGAAAAGCATATATATGGCCAAGAGATGTATAAAAAAATTCGCAATATCACTAGCTACAGAGAAAATGAAAATCAAAACCGCAATAAGATACCACCTGACACCCACTAGCATGACTATTATCAGTTAGAAAAACAAGTGCAGGAGAATATGTGGATAAAAGGAAGCCCTGATATATTGTTGATAGAAATGCAAATTGGTGCAGCCAGTAAAACAGTTTGGAGTTTTCTCAAAAAATTAAAAATTGATCTACCATAAAACTCAGTAATCCTTTTCTGTGGTATCTGAAAACAAATATTTGAAAACACCTATTAATAAAGATATATCTACCTTGTGTTCCCTGAAGCATTATTCACAATAGACAAGGATTGGAAAAAAAAAGCCTAAGTGTTCTTTGACAGATGATTGGATAAAAAAGAAGTGGTACCTGTATATGATGGAATACCTAGGCAGCCATGAGAATGACTTTTTACCGTTTGCGACAACATGGATGGACCTAGGGGGGAGTAAAATTTCAGATAGCTCACATAGCAATATTTTTGCCAGTATATTTCCTAGGGCAAATGGAACTACATAATATTAAAAAGCTTCTGCATGGCTAAAGAAACCATCATCGAAATAAAAAGGATACCAACTATATCAGAGAACATATTTGCCAATGATACATTGGACAAGAGTTTAATCTCAAAATATATAAACAACTCATATGACTCAACATCAGGAAACCAAGCAATCCAATTAAAAAATGGGCAAAGGACCCAAATGCACACTTCTTCAACGGGGGCATAGAGATGGTCCATCGGCAAATGAAAGGATGCTTGACATCACTAGTCAAAAGAGAGATAAAAATTAAAACCACAATGAGATATAACTTTCTACCTGCCAAAATGGCTATCATTAATAAATCCACAAACAAGTGCTGGCAAGGCTGTAGAAAATAGGGAACACTAATAGTACACTGTTTGGTGGGAATGCAGTCTGGTGCAGCCACTGTGGGAAACAGTATTGAATTTCCTCAAAACATTAAAAGTGGAACCTAATTAACAGAACAAAGAAGACAGAAAAATAGAACCAGAAGCATGGAAACAAAGAACAGATGGACAGTGTTGGGGTGGGGGAGGGGCATAATGGGGGAAAAAAGGGGAAAGGTCAAGGAACATGTATAAAGGATCCATGGACAAAGACAAGCAGGGGGAGGACTAAAAGTAGAGAGCGGCTAGGCAGGAGAAAGTAATGGGGGCAAATGAGGACCACTGTAATTGAACAACAATAAAAAAAATTTTTAAAGAAAGTAAAAAATAAAATATAAATTTAAAAAATGGGACTACGTTTTGACCTAGTGACTTCACTTCTGGGAATATACCCAAGAATCCCAAAGCACCAATTCAAAAGAACATATGCAGCCCTATTTTCACAACACTATTTACAATAGCCAAATGCTAGAAATAGCCCATCTGTAAATGAGTGGATCAGAAAACTGTGGTTGATTTACACAATGGAATACTATGTAGCAGAAAGAAAGAAGGAACTCCTGCCTTTCATGATAGTATGGATGAAACTGGAGAGTATTATGCTAAGTGAAGAAAGCCATGAGGCAAAAGACAAATACCATATGATCTCACCTATAAGAGGAACCTAATGAACAAAACAAACAAACAAGGAAAATAGAAGCAGAAGCATGGAACCTTTGAGACAACTTTACAAATACCAACATCCAGATCATAGGGGTGCCAGAGAAGAGGAAGGGCAAGAAATTGAAAACTTACTTGAAAAAATAATGAAAGAAAACTTCCCTAATTTTCCAAAAGAAATACATATAGAAATCCAGGAAGCACAGAGAGTCTTAAACAAGTTGAACCCAAGAAGAACACACCAAGACACATCCTAATTAAAATGCCAAAGATTAAAGATAAAGACAGTCTCTTAAAAGCAGCAAGAGAAAAGCAGAGAATTATCTACAAAGGAATTCCCATAAGACTGTCAGCTGATTTCTCAAAAGAAACTTTGCAGGCTAGAAGGGACTGGCAAATCATTCAAAGTGATAAAAAGCAAGGATCTACAATCAATGTTACTCTATCCAGCAAAGCTGTTATTTAGAATGGAAGGGCAGATAAAATGCACCAGACAAGTTTAAGCTAAAGGGGTTCAGCATCACCAAGCCATTATTGCATGAAATGTCAAAGGAACTTATTTAAGAAAAAAAAGATCAAAATTATGAACATTAAAATGGCAATAAATTCAGTTATCAAAAATTGAATCTAAAAAACAAACTAAGCAAACCTCAGAACAGGAACCAAATCATAGATATGGAGATCATTTGGAGGGCTATCAGCAGGGAGGGGGAAATGGGGCAAAAAATGCAGGAATTAAGAAGCATAGATTAGTAGGTACAAAATAAACAGGTGGACATTAAAAATAGTATAGAAAATGGAGAAACCAAAAAACTTTTGTGTATGACCGATGGACAAGAACTAAGAGGGAGACAGCTAGAGAGTTGGGGGTAGTGGGTGGAGGGGGGCAAAGCAGGAAAAATTGGGACAACTTTAATAGCATAATTAATAAAATATTTTTTAAAATATACTAAAATAAAGTAACAGGAATCTAGATGATGGTGGGTATACTGTGAATCATCTACACCCTGAGTACCTTTATTTAATCAAATTGTTTTCCTAACGAATGGTTATGAGTACACATTCTCTCAAGGGCAAAGTATAGTCATTGGCTGCCAAGGAAGAAAAAAAATCTATACTGAAATTTCACATTTGAGTGTCCCTAAGTAAACCAATTTTTCCTGTCCAGAAACCAGATAACAAAACCTTTCTGCATTGCACAGCCATGCAAAGTGGCCCTTTAGTGATATTCTGGTTCTCTTTTAGTCTTTCATTGATTCAGGAATAAGAGATTATGTAATCCAAAAAATTAACTTCCTCCAGCCTCTGTACACAACACCCTGTCCCCCAGGAGTGAGAAGGCTAGTGTCCTCTCCTTGAGTCTCAAGATTTACTGCTCTTTCAATACGTAATGATCCTCTTTCACTCATTGCCTCAATTATCACAGACCTGAGAATTGTTCCCAGGTAGCCAAGGTATGACTGGAACATTCTCATGATGGTCATTTGCATCTGAAAGCAGGAATTTGCTACCTTCATTTATTTTTCCCTGGAGAACTCTAGTTTTAGGTTAAATTTTACCCCAAACCAAAGTATATAGAATAGAGAATCCAAAATACCTTTAAGATGGTGTAGGAGGTCCTTAGAGCTTACTGTTCTCCAGGACCTGAGATTTATGTTAATACATTTTGGAAACTAGTGGATTTAGAACCCAAAACAGTGGGTGCTTAAAGGCACAGTTAGGTATTTGACAAGGGCAAACAAAGTAGCCCAGGTGGAGATGAAATAGTCTCATTGTTGTGTCCTTGCAGCTGCTCATCCATTCCATCCTGAATTTAAAAAACAACCCTTTCACCTCACGCATTGCTTTCTACAAAACCTCTTCATACAGCATCCATGAATTTCTTATAATATGACTTGAAGAAATAAGAGTATTTTCCAACACCATGTATTCCTTTGAGACTCTTATAATGAGGGCAGACTTCTAATTGTCACACTGGTTCCCTACAGAGATTTGTGCCAATTCAGAGGACTCTAAGTTCTGGAGCAGTGGAATAGGGTAGGGAGGGCTGAGCCCTAAGCTTTTCATGTCGCCTTTGATTTTTTATTTTCTTCAAACCTAAGGTATGTTTGTAAGAGTGACACTGAACATTAAATGACACATTACATTAGAGTGCATATAAATAATAGTTTAATTAGTATATAATTTGACCCTGTCTGTAAGTATGCATGTATGTTTACTATCAAATACAGGCATATGTGAAAAGATGAATGAAAAACAAAACATCCTAGAAGTCTCTAAAGCTAAATGGTGGCAATACTAAGAATTATAGAGTAATATATGGCATATTTTATAGTAATTAAAAATCTTGCATCTGCTAAATATTCAGGTCTTTAGAACTTAAAGCTCACAGCACACAAGTAATATTAATCTCAAAAGCTATCACATGAATACCAAAAAAATCATTTTACTTTTATTATTTATAAATGCCACCTTACTGAAAAAGATTTCCTGCCATCCAGTGGACAACAGGGAGAAAAGATAAGGATGTCTAATCTCTGAGGAAGATTGTATATTAAATACTTTCAAGGCTGATATCTTATCATTCACAGAAAATTCTTCAAAATTTCAAGATCGTAAAATTTTCTAAGACATGAGCTAAAACTCCCTTCATTTTCCTTTCACTCTTCTCATACATGTGTTATAATCCATTGCAATGAATTTTTTATAAGACTGTCATTCCCACGAAGCTGTTTGCATGGATTTTGTAAGTGTCCTATCCATGGAACATGGCCAGTGCTCAGTGGGTTAACAGAAAATGTGATATCCAAACTTTTAAATGTTTAATCAAACTTCGAGCAAGATCTAAAGAAATACCAGGCTTACATGATTTTTAAAAAGTCTTGAAAAATGAGATTTTATAAGAACAACAGACCAGAACTTAAATGTGTGTGTGTATTTAACTAGTGACTTTGAGCAGCTCAATACCTAGTGAAATTACATTTTCCATCATGCACAATAGATGTGGAACTCTTTTATTGTAGAGATGCAATTTTCATTCCATACAAGAAAGCCAGGCATTTTTTTTATAAACTCATGCACTTATTTTCATTTGTCTTAACTTAATACAACTAAGCCCAAATGTTTCTGAAAAGATCAATAATGAAAGATTTGACTCAAGAGTCAACTCCTCTAGACAGCTTTTCCTCATCCATCTCTACCTTGAGGTTTGGTTAGGTACCCTTATATCCTGGGCAGCTTCTACCTTAACACTTGTCATGTTAATATTATCTGATTGCTTTTCCGTCTCCTTCATCAGACTATGAGGTCTTTCACAATGACCCATGCATCTTTGTGAACTAGCGACTCCAACTGTGTTTGAATCATGTGCGTATGCATAGCACCAGTTAGATAACTGAATTAATTGAATGGGCAAGGAGTTAGAAGGGAGGTCTTTTTTGGGGGGGGGCATAGAAACTCAACATGTTAGTGGCTTTTGGCATGGTTTCTTACTTCTGGCATGATTATGACAGACATAGCATCTCCACTTTATTTGTCTGAATATTAGATTCATAGCATATTTTTATAACCACTGTCATGACTGATTGATAAGGAAACCATTACCAGTAAAAGTTAAATGATTATGCTGGGTTCACAATGCTTGTCTACAGATAAAAACCATAAAGAAATGGAAAAAACTCTATATAGTACATCTATGTCTTTTTCAAATGCACAGAAACCAAAAAATTTTAAAAACTATATAATGTTCTCAAGTAACTTAAACTTCACAGAATAAATAAATGTCCTATATCTAAATGGATAATTTATTGTTATTAATAACCTGTGATGAGTGAAATAAGGCTAACTGTCAGAAGATGTTTTACTCATTCTCTCTCTGTCTCAAGTCCAGTTTTCTTGACATTATTTTCTAATGTTTATATATAATTATATATATATATATAGTGTGTGTATACATATACATATAATATATACACACACATATATATAAACATTATATATATTCTAACATAATTCAAGGTAAGTGGTTACCAATGTGTTTCAAAATTCTCAAACTGTGGACACATGAGTTTTTAAAAATATAGTAAAAGAAAAATAAATATATCCACAAGATACATCACAAACAATTCAGCAACGTATAGTAGTTACAGCTGAAATACATACTAGTGAAAAATAAAACTTTTCATTTATATTATTTTCATTATTGAGGGATAGATTCACTGTAGACACTAAAATTGAATTTCAAGCTTGCCTAATGGTATTTCTTGAAAAATCAGACAGGTTCTGGAGCAGGCAAGCAGTTAAAAGTAAAGACTGGCTCAAAGGGGATCTCAGCAGTGGGGTACAGGAAAGAGGCATGGAGCCCTGCACATGACAATGCCTCAGGTCAGCTACTTCAGCATGTCTTCAAGACATCTTCAGCTCAATTCCTACAAATATGCCTCACTATTCAGAAATGCGCGCTTGTATTTTGTTGTTCATGTACCTTTTAATTGTTTTTTAAATGAAAGTGAAACACAAACAAGTCAAAAATAAACAATAAATAGCGAATAGCAATGGGACAGTCCTTTTTCCAGCTTTTGCAGTTGCCTCTCTGTCAGGCCCACACAAATGAGATGCCCACTCTGACCACTCTAACTCCCCGGCCTGGTCTTTGACCTACCTCCCTTTCAGTCCCACAGCCTGCACTTGTGATGGGTCCAGCCATTCCCTTCAGTGTCTGCCCTATCTCTCCTCCCTGCATGCAGATGGCCAATGCTCTGCAGGCCTTAGAGCACAATATGTACCCTCAGCATACCAACAACACCCAGCTTTCTTTTCTTTGTTTCTTCTCTTACACTCAAATTCTAGCTACACTAAATCACATGCTATTCAAGAACAGGAAAACAGTTTCCTTCTCTACAGTTGTATTCTACAGTTTGCTTCACCTGCATTATCTTTAACTCTCTGCTTCTCCAAAGCCTTCCATAAAATTTAAATCTCTTTACCTCTTCTCAAGATGTGATGGTTGCTGGTAGCACCAAGCAGGCAATGAAGAATGAATAAAATAAGTGAGAATTAAACAAAAAGCTTTTGAGGGCAATTCAATTGGTCAGAACTTGGCAACTATATCCCAGAGATCCTGAGTTCTGGTTAGTGAGAAAGAAAACTGGGAGCATGTAGAAATCCAGCAGTCAGTGGGTGACCCAGGGCAAGCTCCCTGGATGTCTGGTGAGTCGCCTAGACCTTCAAACAGGTGGTTAGGAGCTTGGTCACAGTGGGTTAAAAGTGGAGACAGAAGTCAAGCTTCCCTCCATATCCTCATTCTTCATAGCACTTCTTTTTGAAGAGAATAAGGATGGCAGGGGGCAAACATCATACCTGTCAGTGCACACTTTGGGGGCTCGTGTACATGATAATCAACCAAAATGCTCTTCCAAAATGAATGACAAATCTAATGGAGTCGGCATTCCTTTCTCAGCTTAGCAGTAAAGGGAAAGTACTGGAACCTGGTTTTGTTTGTTTGTTTGTTACTGAGAATGCTTCTTACAAAAAATATATGGCGGAAGGCATTGAGATTTCTCTCTACATGTCTGTGCCACCATGCTCCTTGTCAGCTGACTTTCTTGCCTTTGCCTGGATATCACAGGGGATGCTGAATCTGTTAATGAGCTTGAGAGCCATGGTTACAACACAGACCTTGGAGTCTTACAAATGTAAGTGACTTCCACCTACTGCTCCTATGACATTAGGCAAGTTCCTTAACTTTTCTAAGACTCATTTTCTTCATCTATGAAACAACAATAATAGTCTCTCACAGACTTTTTGAGAGAATTAGCTTAGGTGATGGTTACAGAGTTACCTAGAACAGTGCACATAACAAATGTTCCATAAACTACGGCTATTATTATTTTATTATTTACTATAATAATATGGGATCTTTGTTTATAGGAACCATTAACTCAGTGTAAGTGGCATCCCGTGTCCTCAACTAATTATTTTTTTAGAAAGAGGGTGAAGGGAGAGAGAGAAAGAGGGATGTGATAGGGAAACATTGTTTAGTTGCCTACCATAGGTACCGTGACTGGGGTTAGAACCCATGACCATTTTTGGAGTACTGGACACAACCCTAACCAGCTTAGCCACCTCAGCAGGGCTTCAAGTGAGAACTTCTTCAGTTTCCTCTTCTCCCTACAAGGTATCCTGGCTTACTTCCTGTAGTAGCATGAATGATGTCCTCCCTGCCCAAGATATGTCTATATCCTAATCCATGAAAACTGTGAATATTACCAATTTGGAAAAAGGTTGCATGTAGAAAATTAAGTCAAATATCTTGCAATAAGAATATGAACCTCATAGAATCAAGATGGTGGAAGAATGAGTGGAAGTCACACTGACCTCTTCCCAGGAAAAACCTGGAATAACAACTAAATTGTGAAGAAATAACCTGGAACAAACAACTGAACAATAGCGAGAGAGGAACCTTGCAACCTCAGAGGGAGAAGAATTGGGTATAGCACAATCTAACTGGTAAGGACTGTGGTAGAGACTCAAGAAGGCAGGCGGGGCACCCATGGGCAGCAGAACCAGAAGGATATTGAAATGGCCAGGTGGATCCCCCTGAGAGGAGCAGGGTCTAAACGAAAAGCAGGGATCTCTAGCCCACAGCACCAGAGCCCAAATAGTATACAGAAAACAGCCAGCTGTGAAAAGCAGCAGGGTTGCTCTCTGCCAGGGACAGGCAGCTGGAGATGCAAAGAGCCTTTTAAAGGACCAACACAACATTTTTATTTCCAGCCACTTACCCTGGTCTCCAGCAAAGGAGGGGGTAGAGTGGGCTAGATAGACTTGAGGAGAGATAGGGGAAGGAGGCTATGGGGAGAGAACTGAGAGAGTAGCCGGCTGGATCTCGGTGTTGACTCATCCCCCATGTGGCAGCAGCCATCTTGCTCAGGCACGGACCACTCCCCATGAGTGGCACCAGCATCAGAGGACCCAATAGCACTGCCCCAAGGTGAGATTCCTCCCTGCCCTGTGCTGTCTAAGCCGCCTGCTGAGTGCAGAGTGGCAGCAACAAACATTAAATCCCTGGCTAAAGGGGGCGCAAAGAGGTCTGAAGACACTTGAGGACAGGACAGGAACGGAGGTTTTGGGGAGAGAATGGAGAGAGTAGCCAGTGGGATCCCAGTGCTGACACCTTCCCCAAGAGAGGGCCCAATAACCCCATACTCAGGAGGGACTCTGCCCCACCCTGAGCTGTCTAAGGTGGCCTGCTGAGGGCAGAGTGACTAGATTAACAGCTGAACAGAAAGCCAGAGACAGTGGATTCCTGGAAGTCTAGAACAGACTGCCTAAGGTCAGACAGGGACGACATCGGACATCAACAAAGGCAGATCAATAAAGGAAAAACAGTGGTCTCCTACCATAGAAGTTCACATAACAAAGTCAGGAGTCACGACAGATCAACTAAAGAAGCAGAAGTAAAAGAGAAGAGGCTCACAAATAATGAGAATACAAAGGAATACCCCCTACTTGAAGGGAAAGGAAGAATCCCCAGAAAGAGAACTAGATGAAATAGAGTCAAGTAAACTATCAGATACTGAGTTTGAATCAATGGTTCTAGGGAAGCTCAATGAGCTCAGTGAGCTCAGAGAGAATTACAAAAAATCTACAGGGAAACTACGAGGAACTTACTGCAATATATGAGCAATGAAAAGGACATATAAACTATCAATAAGAGACAAGAGGAAATGAGTAATACAATTTCTGAGTTGAAGAACACAGTAGAAGGAATCAAAAGCAGGCTAGATGAAGCTGAGGACTGAATCTGTGAGCTGGAGAACAAGATAGAAAAAAGCTCCAAGAAAGAGCAAGCAAATGAAAAAAGGCTCAAAAAGAATGAAGAGGCACTGAGGGAAATGCAGGACAACGTGAAATGTAATAATATCCTTATAGTAGGGATACCAGAAGGAGAAGAGGATGAGGAAGGGGTAGAGAATGTGTTTGAAAAAGTCATGATGGAAAAATTCCCTAATTGCAGGAGAGAAAAAGTCACACAAGTCCAAGAAGCACAGAGGGTCTCATTCAATAGGAACCCAATGAGGCCCACTCCAAGACACATCATTGTTAAAATGGCAAATATCAAAGACAAGCAGAGAATCCTAAAGCAAGCAAGGGAGAAAGAGGTAGTGACATATAAGGGAGCCCCAATACGGCTAGCAGCTGAATTCTCAACAGAAACCCTGCAAGCCAGAAGGGACTGGCAAGAAATATTCCAAGTCATGACAAGCAAAGGCCTGCAACCAAGACTGCTCTACCCAGCAAGCCTTTCAATTAAAATGGAAGACAAAATAAGGAGTTTCCCAGACAAAAGAAGGCTAAAAGAATACACCTCCACCAAACCAGCATTGCAAAATATGTTAAAGGAACTGCTTTAAGAAAATAAAGAAAAAAGAGTCTATGAATACCCAGTTCCTTTCAGAGTTGCCAATACTTGATATTACCAATATTTTTAAATACTTATTAATCTGATTGTGACAATGATGTTATTTTAATTATTCCTTTATTATTTGTTGGAACTAAACCTGTTTTTTATATATTTCTTGCTTATTTCTATTTTTTTTGAAAAAGCTTTAAATGACTTTTTGGTATTCTTTATCCATTTTTTGATTCACTGTTTGTAGAATCTCCCCCCCCAAAAAAAACCAACAAACCATTAACCCTTTTTTAGATGTGTTGCAAATATTTTTCTATTCTATTACTTGCCCTTTAACTTTTTTTACACATATATTACTGTGCAGCCTTAAATGTTGAATATAGTCACGTTGTCAGTATTTTACTTTATAGCTTCTGGGTTTGAATATTTTACTTCAGATCATGGAAAATGTTAGTTCTTTTTTCTTCTAAAACTCCTTAGATTCTACATGTTGATTTTTAACTCACCTGAATATTTCTTGTATAATGTGTGAAATAGGGCTCTATATTTGTTTTATTTCAAGTAATAGTGGTCCATGCACCTTATTTGTTGAATAAGTCTTATTTTCCCCATTGATTTGAAACATCAACTTAATCATATATTACATTGTTAGACAGATATATACATTTGTCTCTAGAATGCTCATTTTATTTCCTTGATCTACTGGATTATTTCTGTTTTGGTGCCATGTTGTTTAATTGCTAAGACTTTATAAGGGTTTTACATTTTTCAAATATTTTATGATTAACTTTGACTTTTAAAAAAATAAATAAAATCAATCTGCATTTAGAAAGAGAGAGAGTGATGGAACGCCTACCTTTTGTGACAACATGGATGGAACTGGAGAATATTAAGCTAAGTGAAATAAGCCAGTTGATGAAAGACAAATACCATATGATCTCCCCTATAAGTAGACTCTATTCAAAAAAATAAACTAACAAACAAAATAAACCACTGGCACAGAAACATGGAGCAGACTGAAAGTGACCAGAAGCAATGGGGAAAAAGGGCAACAGTGGAAAGAAAGGGAAGGGACTAGACAAAGAACATATATGAATGACCCATGGACAACAGAGTGGGAATTGACTGTGGGGGGAGGGATGGGTGTAGGGGGGGTAAAAGGGGAAAATAGAGGCAACTGTAATAGAATAAACATGATTTATAAATTTAAAAAACTATAAAAAAAAATAAAAATTTCTAGGACCAAAAAAAAAAAATCAACCTGGATTAGCCAGGTGGGCCCTAAAGCCAATGACAGGTGTCCTTACAAGAGAATCACAGAGGAGAGACACAGAGAGAAGAGGAAGAGACAATGTGACCACAAAGACAAGAGATATTGAATTGATGCTGCCACCAGCCAAACAATGCCTGGAGCCACCATAAGGTAGGAGAGGCAAGGAACTCATTCTCCACAGAGACACTGGAGGGAGCATAACCCTGTAACACCTGAATTTTGAACTTCTGGTCTCCAGAACTTTGCGAGAATAAATTTCTCATTTTAAGTCAACAGTTCATGGTTTTTGTTACAGCAGCCTTAGGAAACTAATTAACTCATAAATAAATTTTAAAAAATTATCTTGCATTTATTTTAAGTTCCTTTTTAAATTTAATTTATTTTTGTATAATAAAATTAAACAAAGACTAGCAAAGAGTAACTCAATAGTTAGGTAGATAAAAGTACTAATCAATAAACCTCAATGTTTGCTGAAATGGTGATTAATAATGTAAAATCCTTTTTCTCCTTTCAGCATTTATGAAAAAAGAGAGATCGCAGAGTGGCAGATGCTTCCATTACATTTGCATATTCCATTAATTCAAATGGGCAGGGAGATGAAAAGCACCAGCATTTACAAAGAAATTAACAGAAGTTGGGTCATAGCTACAATCAAAATTTAGAGGACACGGATGCACACAAGTAACATGAAAAATAAACTTTGTAGAATAATGAGTAAAGGGGCAATGGTAAAAATAAAAGAAAAAATAAAACATAATTAGCCAGGAATAATGGAATTGCTGAATCTTAGTGACCCAGGGACTTCAGAATTCATGTAGTTCACCTTCCAAGACAATGAAAGCAGTAATTACCTCCACAACAGCTAGTGACAGTCATTCTTAAGCCTCTACTTGAAACTTCCAGAAATAGGGAGTTTACAACCTCACAAACCTGCATTATCTGTAAGCTGGCTCTGATTTAATAAATTTCCACAATTATTGCATTTGTTCACTTAACAGATGGTGACCAGTCCTGTACTATATGTCAAGCACTGTTATATACAAAAATGCAGAGCCTCAAGAGCAGTTATGGCTAAACCAGTCACACAGGAGGAGGCAGAGACTGAGCAGTATGCTACTGTGTTCCTCCCACATTTATTAATGGGATATCTGAGGCAGGGAAACTAGCGGGGGGGGGGGGGGGCGGGGGGTGTGTGTGTGTGTGTGTGTGTGTGTGTGTGTGTGTGTGCACGCGCAGGAGGGGTCCAGGCTTTCATTCACTAAGTCAAATATTGTCAGCCCACATCATATGGACCAAAGACTATTTTTAGATCCAGACACTACAGAGAAGAAATTAAATGAAATATCCTTGCCCCATGCAGCTTCTATTGTGATGGGGGATACATATAACAAATAGATACGAAAATATCTAGTATGTCAGGCAATAACAAGTGCAATGGAGTAAAATATAAAGCAATAAAGAGGGACAAGGAGTGTCTGGAGTGGACAGGTTGATAGGATGTGCCTACCCTGGCTGGTGTGGCTCAGTGGACTGAGCATCAGCCTGAGAATCAAATCGTCACTGGTTCAATTCCTGGTCAGGGCACATGCCTGGGTTGCAGGACAGATTCCCAGTTAGGAGCATGTGAAAGGCAACCAATGGATGTTTCACTCACACATTACTACTGTTTCTCTCCCTCTTTATCTCACTCCACTCCCCTTTCTCTGAAAATAAATAAATAAAACATTTAATAATTAAATAGGATGTGCTTGGCTGAGCAGAATGAACCAGAAAGAAACCCAAAGAAAAATGTGTGCTAACTCTGCTTTTATCCACACCCCGTGTTGACCCTCAACAAACATGACATCATCTAGCTTACCTTCTTCCATCAGGTCTTCCTCTTTCCAGACCAGTTCTAAAATGTTTTGGATAAGAATGCCATTAAACAGAAAACTGAGAGACTAGTTGTATCAATAACATTAAAAAAAACCCAAATTAATCTCAAAAAACAATATCATAGAAACATAAAAGCAAATGCAAAGGGAGCCCTTTGGAAAAATTCTATTATCACTCTTGATTCTCAGTCAATCAGGACACATAACTCCATGTGGACCTGGCAAGAGAGACCCCTACCCTTAGCCCCAAGCATTATAGGCCCTGCAGGTCCCTCCAGCCCTACCTCACCTTCCAGGGCCCAGGGTCCTGGAGTCTTCGTCCCCTCAAGAAAGCCAGCAATTCAGAAGAAGAAGCAAACTATAGAAATGAAAAAGAGCTAAGTTATAAAAATTAAGTAAGGTAAACATATTGAATAAAGTAGACAAATCAATGGTAAAGAAGACAGAACTGTGGCTAGAACAACTGAAGCTCTCAAATTCATGAAAAGCAAAAGCTTGTTTTAGAAATGAAATTTGGCACAATTTTATTGGCCTTTCTGAGGGAACTAGACAAACTAAGCCCTTTTTATTTAGAAATAGTAACCATTATAATTGCTAAAAATGTTTGGGATAAAAAAGAAAATTAACAAGATGCATTATAAGGATTAAAATAACAATAATTAACAAAGTGATCTTAGCATAGAAATACACAGATCAAGGGAACAAAAAAATTCTAAAAACAAACCCTAATACCTTTAAGACATTGTTTCAATAAAAGTGGCATTTCAGAACAATGGTGAATGAGTTAATCACTCAATTAATACTAGGAAGTTACAGAAGAAAAACATCATACCTCTCTGTTATCAAAATAAAGCCTAAAAATTGAAATGTAAAAAGAAAATCATGGAAGTATTTGTACAAAACACAGGCGAATAGTTATATCCTGTTGGAAATGAAGTCACCTTGTCTTTTTCTAACCATAACATTGAAACCCAGCATGATACTGTAAAGTTAAGGATTGAGAGTTCTGGCCACAGAAAAGAAAAAAAAACAATTATTTGTATGAAAAATAATCATAAATAAAATCCAATGGTAAATAATAGACTGAAGGAAATATTGAAAACATATATAAAAGACAAAGTTTGATATTTTTTACAAATAAAGTACATTTTAAATTATAAAACA
Organism: Pteronotus mesoamericanus; assembly: GCF_021234165.1. Lineage (NCBI taxonomy): Eukaryota > Metazoa > Chordata > Mammalia > Chiroptera > Mormoopidae > Pteronotus > Pteronotus mesoamericanus. The sequence goes on along the minus strand of NW_026555329.1, from coordinate 47,679,892 downwards.
ACTAGACACACAAATATGAGCAAATATCATGAAGACGCCACCCACCAATCAATAACTGTATATGGGCAAAGTAAATACAAAGCTGTTCAAGCTTACTGGTTATCAAAAGAACTCAAAGTAAAACAACAGTTTCATTTTTCTCATTTATCAATTGGCAAGGATTTTAATACATGAAAAATACTGTACTACAGTTGCAAAGATACATGAAAATGATGATTTTCATACATATTGCTATAATTATAAATTTACAAAAACTTTCCGATGGGCAATCTGCCAATGAAGATCAAAGAGTTTAAAAATTTGCACACACATAAACCCGTCGTACTTTTAAAATATTTAAAGGACTTTTATGGTGTTGCAACTTATATTTAAGTCTTTTATCCATCTTGAGTTTATTTTTGTGTATGGTGTCAGCTGATGATCCAATTTCAATTTTTTGCATGTAGCCAGCCGTCCAGCTCTCCCAACACCATTTGTTGAGGAGGCTATTATTACTCCATTTTATGCTTCTGACCCCTTTGTCAAATATTAGATGCCCATATAGACCTAGGCTTATTTTTGGGCTTTCTATTCTGTTCCCCTGGTCTATGGGTCTGTTCTTGTGCCAGTACCAGATTGTTTGGAGAATAGTGGCTTTGTAGTATAGTTTGATGTCCAGTATTGTGATCTCTCCTACTTTGTTTTCTTTTCTCAAAATTGCTGCAGCTATTCGGGGTCGTTTATGGTTCCATATAAATTTTTGAAATGTCTGTTCTATTTCTGTGAAATATGTCATTGGTACCTTAATAGGGATTGTGTTGAATCTATAAATTGCTTTGGGTAGTATGGACATTTTGATGATGTTCATTCTCCCATTCCATGAACACAGTATATGCTTCTATTTATTTGTGTCTTCCTTAATTTCTTTCTTCAATGTTGTATAGTTTTCTGCATAAAGGTCTTTTACCTCTTTGGTTAAATTTATTCCTAGGTACACCATAAAAGTCCTAGAGGAGAATATTGGAAGGAAACTCTCAGATATCCCATGCAGCAATTTTTTCACTGATATGTCTCCTAGAGCAAGGGACATAAAGGAAAGAATAAACAAGTGGGACCTCATCAAAATAAGAAGCTTCTGCACGGCTAAAGAAAACATCAGTAAAATGAAAAGGGAGCCAACTTTATGGGAAAATATATTTGCTAATGATACATCAGATAGAGGTCTGATCTCCAAGATATATAAAGAACTCACTCAACTCCACTCCAAGAAGACAAACGATCCAATCAAAAAATGGGCAATGGACCTGGGCAGACGCTTTTCCAAGCAAGAGATACAGAGGGCCCAGAGACATTTGAAAGGATGCTCGGCATCACTAACCATCAGAGAAATGCGAATGAAAACCACAATGAGGTACCACCTCGCACCGGTCAGAATGGCCATCATAAACAGATCAACAAACAACAGGTGCTAGCGAGGCTGTGGAGAAAAGGGAACACAAGTGCACTCTTGGTGGGAATGCAGACTGGTGCAGCCATTGTGGAAAGCAGTGTGGAATTTCCTCAAAATGCTGAAAATGGAACTGCCTTTTGATCCAGAGATTCCCCTGCTGGGACTATACCCTAAGAATTCCAAAATGTCAATTCAAAAGAATCTATGCATTCCAATGTGCATAGCAGCACAATTTACAATAGCTAAGTGTTAGAAGCAAGCTAAATGCCCATCAGTAAATGATTGGATCAAAAACTATGGTACATTTACACAATGGGATACTACGCAGCAGAAAGAAAAAAAGAACTACTACACTTTGCGACAGCATGGATGGAACTAGAGAGCTTTATGCTAAGGGAAAAAAGTTAGGGGGTGAAAGACAAATACCATATGATCTCACCTATAAGTGGAACCTAACCAACAATAGAAAGATGCAAGGAAAATAAGACCAGCAACACTGAAAGGAAAAGAAACCAACAGAGACAAGAGGGAAGGAGGGAGCGGGGGTGGGGAAGAGGAAGGGAAGGGGGAAAGTCAAGGAACATATAGCAAGGACTCATGGACAAAACCAAAGGGGAAGAGTTGAGGGAGGCTGGGAGGGAGGGAGGGGCAAGGGAAAGTGGTGGGGGGAAGGCAGAGACAAATGTAGTTGAAAAAATAAATTAATTAATTTAAAAGAAAAAAATATTTAAAGGAAAGTAAGAAGTTTGAGTATAAAGATTTAGCTAAAAGAATATAAATCTTGGAGTTATTTGTATAAGAGAGAAATGTTGGTTAAATAGACTGTCAGATTCACACCATGGAATGAATGATTAGTGCAATGATTCTCAAAGTGTAGTTCCTAGACAGGCAGCTCCAGTATCACCTAGGAACAACTTAGAAATGCATCTTCTCTGGCTCTTCCCAGACCTACTAAATCATGAATTACTGAGAGTCATCAGTCCAGAAATCTTTGCTTTAAGAAACAGGTAATTCTGAGGTGCACTACAATGTAAAAACCTCTCGTTTAGTGTATAAATCAGGGTCCTAGGAAAATCTAGATGGAATATTCAAATTGGTTAGTTCTAAGAATTTTGAAAATGGACCATTTATAAAATTAAATAAACCACTCAGGATCATGAGACTCAGGACAGTGAGACTGTATTATTATCCCTGAGACTGGGGGTAGGTGGATGGGTAGCAGGGTGGGAATGACTGCTGACTGGAGTTACGCTCTCAGGCAAAAGACTCAGGTAACTCCTAATAACCCCACAGAAGCACAGCAGTAGAATAAATACCCCAGCCTTCCATTCCTTCCTGTTTCTGATCTCCTGCTAGTGCTCTCCACTGGATGAACTCAGAGTATAGAGGAACCCATTAATACAGTCCACTCCAGTCTGACACTGGGTACAAGCAAGATGAAAGAGTAGAGGAGGGTTTGGATGATCAACAGAAGATATGCACATATGCAGCCATGGAAAATAATTGTATAAAGGAATATTCATGTGGAATGTGTTTATGAAATATCAAATCTTTTAATAGCAAAACATGATCCTTCTTTCATTTGAAATATATATCATATATATTTCCCACCAATACATGAAAATAAAATCTTATAGATTATATACCAAAGCAGTAATAGTGGTTATTTCTAGATCTTGAGATAATGGGCAAGTTCCTGTTAATTGATTCTCTTGTCTATATTTTCTACAAGTTCTATAATGAAGAAATAAAAAAAAAATTAGGCAATCACTTAAAATAACAAAGAGAATCTCAAAGAAAGTTGGGAAACCAGTATATTTTTCAATTACTTTACTTGATAATTGAATTATATGAGTTATAATCACTCATACTGGCCAACATTTATTTCCTTTTAACTTAAAAAAAATGGGGATATATACAAGACAGTGGAAGAGTAAGTGGAAGCTACACTAACCACCTCCCAGGATCAATCTGGAATTAAAACTAAATTGTAGAGAAATCATCTTGAATCACCAACTGAACATTAGCTGGAAAGAAGTCTTATAAGCACAGACAAACAGAAGAAACCACTTCACCACAACAAGGCTGGTAGGGAATACAAAGGAGGTGCAAGAGGTCTGACTAGGCTCCCCTGGGCAGCAGCTTAAGTTCTGGAGGAATATTTCAGAGGCCATGGGGTACCCCTTGAGAAGTGTGGGATCAAAACCAGAAGCTGAGCACCACAGCCTAAAGTCCCAAAGCCAGAAAGGAACCCAGATAACATCCAGCTGTGTAAAGTAGCAGGTTTCTGTCTGCCAAGGAGAGAAACCGGAGATGGAAAAAGCCTGTTAAAGCAAGGATCTCTAACACCTAGGCCACAGAACAGTACCAGTCCATGGCCTGTTAGGAACAGGGCCACACAGCAAGAGGTTAGTGGTGGGCGAGCAAGTGAAGATTCGCTTACATTACTGCCTGAGCTCTGCCACATGTCTCTCTCTCTTCCGACAATCTATGGAAAAATTTTCTGTCATGAAACTGGTCCCTGGTGCCAGAAAGTTTGGGGACTACTGTTTTAAAGGGACAGTGCAAAAAATTTCTCTTGCAGTCACTTACCCCAGGCTCCAGAAGAGGGAGGGCAGAGTGGAGTATAAAGGCTAGAGGAAAGTCTGGGGTTGGTGGCTCTAGGGAAAGAACAGAAGGAACAGTCACCAGGATACCTGTGCTGAGTCATTCCCCACATGCAGCAGCCATCTTGATCAGGCAGAACATTCTTCTCCAAGTGGCATCAACCTGAAGGTAAGCAATAGCCCCACCCACAAAAATTACTTTGCTGCACACGGTGGTGCTTGAACCAGCCTGCAGATTACAGCTTGAGGCTAAAACCTTGATTAGTTTAACAAATAAGGCAGTAAAATCAAAGCATCAGCTTAAATGGGAAGAAAAAGAAACAGATCCCAAATGAAAAAACAAGAGAATTTTCCAGAAGTACTAGATAAAATGGAGGCAAGCAATTTATCAGATAGAGAGTTTATAGCAATGATTATAAAAATACATGGCAAGAAAAAAGACATAGAAACCATAAAGAAATGACCAGTCAGAAATAAAGAATGTAATATCTTAAATAAATAATACACTGGAAGTAATCAACAGTAGCTTAGATGAAGCAGAGGATTGATTCAGTGATTTGGAAAACAAGGTTAAAAAAAATTAACAAAACAGCAAAAAAAAAAAAAGAATTTAAAAAAATTAGGAGAGCTTAAGGCACATTTTGGACAACATGAAGCATAACAACATATGCATGACGGGAAAATCAGAGAGAGTGAGTAAGGGATAAAGAACATATTGGAAAAAATGATGACGGAAAATCTCCCTAATCTGGTGAAGGAAAACCCAGGAAGATCACAGAGTCCCAAACAAGCTGGGCTCAAAGAGGCCTACACCAAGACATATCATAATTAAAATGACATGGCTTAAAGACAACGAGGAAATCCTAAAAGCCACAAGGGAAAAGCAGGTAGTTATGTGCAAGGGAGCATCAAGTAGACTGACATCTGATTTCTCAACAGAAACATTTCAGGCCACAAAAGAGTGGCATGAAATATCCAAGATGATGAAAAGTGAGGGCTTACAACCAAGGATACTTTACCCAGCAAGGCTATCATCTAAAATTGAAGGAGAGAAAAGGAGCTCCCTGAAAAAGTAGGCTGTGGTGCAGTACTGGTTTGGTGGTAACAAAGTTTTAAAGGACTTTGTTACCACCAAACCAGTACTGCAACAAATATGAAAAGGCTTTCTTTAAAAAGAAAAAGAAGACTAGAAAGAAGAAAAAACAGATGAAAATAGTCTAACAATAAATGGCACTAAATATGTATCTATCAATAATCTTCTTAAATGTAAAATGGCTTAAATGCTCCAACTGAGAAACGTAGAATACATTAATGGATAAGAAAACAAGACCATTCTATATGTTGCCTCTAAGAGACCTGTCTCAGATCGAAAGGCACACAGACTAGAAAACAAATATTTTATGCAAATGAAAAGGGAAAAAAAGCTGTGGTAGCAGTACTTACTTCCAACAAAATAAACTTTTAAACCAAAGCTATAGTAAAAGCCAGAAAAGGACACTACATAATGATAAAGAGAAGAATCTTACAAGAGGATATAACCCTAGTAAACCAATATAGTTGCACTTAAATATGTGAAGCAAAATTTCATGGACCTAAAGGGAGAGATTGACAAAAAATATAGTAAAGTCTGGGATTTTAACACACCATTGACTTCACTGGATAGATATTCTGGACAGAAAATCAGCAAGGAGGCTGCAACCTTAAATGACACACTAGATCTAATGGATTTAATTGATATCTTCAGAGCATTTCATTCCAAAGCAGCAAAATATACATACTTTTCAAGTACACATGGAACGTTTTCTAGGATAGACTAAATGTTACAGCTCAAATAAAGTACCAGTAAGTTTAAGAAGATTGAGATCATATCAAGCATCTTCTCTTACCACAGTGCCATGAAACTAGAAATTGATCACTAGAAGAACACTGAAACACACACAAAGACATGGGAGCTAAATAACATGTTACTAAACAATGAATGGGTAAACAACTAGATCAAGGAAGAAATCAAAAGATACTTTGAAATAAAAGAAAATGAGGACACAATTTTCAAAAATCAGGCACTTTGAAAGCAATCCTAAGAGGGAAATTTATAGCATTACAGTCCTGTCTCAAAACACAAAAAAAAGCTCAAATAAACAACCTCACTTGACACTTAAAGGAACATGAAAAATGACAAAACAAAGCCAAAAGTGAAGCGCAGCACTCATTTATGATTAAAAAAAAGACCTCTCAGCAATATGGGATGGAAGAAATATGCTTAAACGTAATAAAGGCCGATATGACCAACCCACTGCCAGCAAAATACTCAATGGGAAAAAGCTACATACATTCCTCTTAAGATCGGAAACAAGACAGGGATGTCTGCTGTCACCTCTCTTGTTCAGCAAAGTACCGGAAGTCAGAGCCACAGCTATCAGACAAAAAGCAGAAATAAAATGGATCCAAATTATAATGGAAGAAGTAAAACTAGCATTATTTACATATAACAAGGTACTATACATGGAGAACCCCAAAGATTCCACTGAGAAACTGCTACAACTGATAAATTAATTCAGCAAGGTAGAGGATAAAAAAATTAATACTCAGAAATCAGTTGCATTTTTATATGACAATTTCAAACTAACAGGAAAATTAACAATCCTATTGACAATTGCTACAAAAAGAATATAAAACCTAGTAATAAATCTAACCAAGGATGTAAAAGACCTGTACTTGGAAAACTATAAGGTACTGAAGAAAGAAACTGAAGATACAGAAAAGTAGGAGCACTGACCATGGTCATGAATAGGAAGAATTAACATCAAAATGTGCATACTACCCAAAGCAATCTATAGATTCAGCACAATTCCTATCAAGATTCCAATGATGTATTTCACAGAATTGGTAACAAATATTTCAGAAATGCATATGGAACCAAAAAATTCCCCACATAGCAACAGCAATCCAGAGAAAGAAAAATTGGAGGAATCATGCTACTGATATCAAGCTATAATATAATGCCATAATAATCAAAACAGCGTGGTAATCAATGGAACATAATAGAGAGCCCAGAAATAAACATACACCTTAATAGTCAATATTTGACAGAGGAAGCAAGCCCTCATAATAGGCTAAAGATAGTTTATTCAGTAAATGGTATTGGAAAAACTAGACAGATACGTGCAGAAAAATAATGCTAGACTACTTTCTTGTGCCACACACAAGGATAAAATCAAAATGGATTTAATACTTAAATTTAGACCTGAAAAAATAAAAATCATAGAAGAAAACATAGGTAGCAAATTTCAGACTTTGCTTGTAGCCTTGTTTTATCAGATATATCTCCCCAGGCAGGGGGAACAAAAGACAAAATAAATAAATGTGACTGCATCATACTTGAAAGTTTTTGCAGAGCAAAAAAAATCATCAACAAAATAAAAAGACAATCCACAGAATGAGAGAACATATTCACTGATACATCTAATAAGGGATTAATGTCCAAAATTTATAAAGAACTTACATATCTCAACACCAAAAAAACAACAATCCAAATTTAAAAATGGGCAAAGGACCTGAATAGACACCTCTCTAAAGGGGGACATACAGATGGCCAATAGACATGTGAAATGATGCTCAACATCACTAGTCATCAGATAAATACAAATTAAAACCACAATGAGAGATTATCTCACACCTGTCCAAATTGCTATCATCCATAAATAAACAAACAACAAGTGCTATCAAAGATATGGAGAAAATGGAACCCTTATGTCCTCTTGGTGGGAATGAAGATGGTTAAAGCCACTGTGGAAAGCAGTATGGAATTACCTCAAAAATTTAAAAATGGATCTAACTTTTGACCCAGCAATCCTACATCTGGGAATACAACCGAAGAAACCCAAAACAGTAATTTGAAAGCACATAAACACCCTATGTTCAATGCAGCATTATTTACAATCACCAAGATACGGTGCAGCCCAACGGTCCATCAGTAGATGAGTAGATAAAACAACTATGGGATTTTGACACAAAAGAATACTACTCAGCCATAAAAAGGAAAATAAATTTTACCCTTTGAGACAGTGTGGACTGACCCGAAGAACATAATGCTACAGGAAATAAGCCAGTCAGAAACATACAGCTACCATATGACTTCACTCATATTTGGAACAAATTGAGCTAACAAGCAAAATTGAGGCAGACTCATAGAAAGCAGGATGACAGCTGTTGGGGGGCTCATTAGGAGGTAGAGAGATTGTGCAAAAGGACCCATGGAAATGTACAACGATGTTATGATTTCAGGGTGAGAGAAGTATAAGGGGACTAAATGATAAAGGGGAAAAAATACAATAAAGATTAAGTGAAAGAGATCCAAAATGGCTGCAGAGTAGCTGGAAGCTCCATCCATTTATTCTCAGACCTAGATCAGTCTTGTAGCTAAACTACAGAGCAATCAGCTCAAAAATCCAGCTGAGAATGAGAGCATGTGTGAGTGTGTGCACAGATGAGTGTGTGGGCATGAGCATGAATAGACAAGAGCCTGCCCACCTGCAGGGCACTTGGGAGTAGGAGCCCGGGGTCTCCTAGCAGAGCAGCAGCTGCTGCCGCTGAGGCTGAACTCAACACTATACCTGCACAGATTTAGGGCAGAAGCCATTCTGAGGAATTTAAAATCTTCCTTGGGCAGAAGCCTCCACAGTGCCTGCACCTCAAAGCGCAGATGTGACTCTGTACCTGCTGTCCTGGGCAGGGCCACACACTCATTCTCCCCCAGGAGCCAGAATCCCAGGACTGAGGTATTCACTGCAGAAGAGGTTGTCATCTACCTGACCCTCAGTACCACTGTTCCTCAGTGAATGGAACAGAATCTGAGGAGATGGGAAAACACTTCCACCATCTTCTCTGAAGACTGAACAGTGTCCCCACAGGGGTGACCCAGGGTGCCCACCTTCTCGATGACATCAGAGGCCCGCTCTGGAGCCAGGTGGATAGGTACTGATAGTTCCCTCAGGTCATGAAATGAATGGCTCTTGGGCCCTGGGCTGATGGAAAGCCAGTAAGGCACAACAGTGGGGACAAGCCAAATCTGAAGACAGCACAGACTGTGGATTGCTTATAGTCTCAAAAAGGCTGCCTAAGGCTAGAATAGGATACCATCTGACAATACTAGGGATGGACCCAGAAAAAGAAGATGGTGGTAAACACTGGATTCTACTGAGACAAATTCCACCATGGTCTTCTTCGATATTTGTGTTATTTTCTTCCTGCAGAGCTTTTTTTTTTTAATCACTCAAAAACAGCAAAAAATAACCCTGGCTGTTATGGCTCAGCGAACTGAGTGCTGGCCTGCGAACCAAAGGGTCACCAGTTCAACTCCTAGTCAGGACACATGCCTGGGTTGCAGACCAGGTCCCCAGTAAGGGGCATGCCAGAGTCAACTACACATTGATGTTTCTCTCCCTCTTTCTCCTTCTCTTCCCCTCCCCCTAAAAATAAATGAATAAAATGTTTAAAAAAATAAAATAAAAAATAAAATAAAAACAGCAAAAAATAATCATTTATATAACCTATGGTTTCTTTTTGAAAAGTTTAATCATACTATAGTAAGAAAAATCTAATACAAATGCAAAACAAAATTTAGAAAATAATTGGTTTCTCAATAACATCTTCAGCATGCCAAACACATTAAAAAAACTTAGTAATACTTAAATAATTAATAAAACTTTCTCAACATACTGCATTAAAATAAATATATTTAAAGATGAACTTGGCCAAAATGATAATTATAAGTGTTAGAATGATAGCAGATACAACTAAAATATATGTATATTATGATAAAGAACAGAATAGTATTATGAGAATGACAAGACAAGATATTCAGTTTTCAATCATTTTTTACCTGTCATTCTGGAACAGCATCAAACCATACCAACTAAAAATTAAATTATTTAAGAAGCAGATAATGTCATGGAAAAAAAGCACAGCAAATCAACCATAGCCACTCTAATCCAATAATACTAAAAAAAAATAAGTTTGAAGGTTAATCTATAAGAAAGCAGAATGCTAATTACCATATTAGAGGATATTTGGTAACTTCTGCCCTCACAGAATTATGACATCACTGTAGGGTCTGTAAAAAAAGTTTTTTTTCAGAGGAGAAGATGGCAGTGAAGTAGATAGGGGTTGAGCCCACTTGCTGGTTCACCAAACTGGGACACTCAGCTGACCTTCTGGAAAACACAGTGAACAGTCAACAGAATCTTAGCTGATATGAAGTTTTGAAGCCAAAGAGTGCAGACAATGCTTCAAATAGGCACATACAAGACAAGGTGGGATTTGTGACTACCAGTAACCACACTGGAGGGGAGAACCCACCACCAAAGAAGCCACATACATGTAAAGCCCAAGTACAACAAAAAAGCCCACACAAATAGAAGAAAAGGAAATCCTAGGGCATCCAGACATGGAGATGAAAGAGATTGCACTGCTAAGTCCCAAGAAATCCTACTACAGCAGTCCACCACATGAAGACAGCAGGAAAAGAAGAGCACCCTAAAATGCAGAAACAAACAAAAAGTCACCTAAAATGGGGAGACAAAGAAAGAATCTTCAATAGAAATGAATGGAACAATCCCCAGTAAAAAAGCTAAATGAAATTGAGGCAAACAATCTATCAGAAAGAATTTTTTTAAAAATGGTTATCAGGATGCTCAAGGAACTCAATGACAACTACAAGGGACTGAATGGGAACAACAGCACCATGAAAAAGGAAATAGAAACTATGAACAAGAACCAGAAATAAATCAAGAATACAACATCTGAAATTTAAAAAAAAATACACTAGAAGGAATTAAAAGCTGGCTGGATAAAGCAGAGCTCCAAGTTAATGAGCTGGAAGACAAAGTAGAAAGAAATACCCAGGTAGAGCAACAGCATGAAAAACACTCAAAAAGTATGAGGATAGCTTAAGGGAAATGAGGAAAACATGAACTGTTAAAACATTCAAATAATAGAAATACCAAGACAAGAAGAAGAGCATGGAATAGAAAACCTGTTTGAAAAAATAATGACAGAAAACTTCTGTAACCTGTAGAGGGGAGGAGCCACGCAAGTTCAGGAAGAACAGAGGATCCCAAACAAGATGATCCCAAAGAGACACACTCCAAGGCACATCACAGTTAAAATGCCAAATTTTAGAGAAAAAGAACCTTAAAAGCAGCAAAGGAAAGGAAAGGATCACATACAATGAACCTCCGAAAAGACTAGCAGCTCATTTCTCAACAGAAACACTACAAGCCAGAAGAGAATGGCAAGAAATATTGCAAGTGATGAAAGGCAAAGGCCTGCAACCAAGATTAATCTATCCAGCAATGCTCTCATTTAAAATGGAAGGTGAAATCATGAGTTTCCCAGACAAAAGAAGGTTAAAAAGAGTACACCTCCACCAAACCAGCATTGCAAGACATGCTAAAGGGACTGCCTTAAGAATATGAAGGTATAGAGTGAGAGAGAGAGAGAGCGAGGAACACAGTACAAAAGGAAAAATTTCAAAGAATAAGTACCTTTTAGTAGTAACATTAAATCTAAATGGTTTAAATGCCCTAATCTGAGATATAGGGTAGCCAAATGGATAGGAAAACATGACCTGAGTATATGCTGTCTACAAGAGACCCACCTTAGAACAAAACACCTACACATACTGAAAATGAAGGCTTGGAAAAAATATTCCAAGCAAACGGACAGGAAAAAAAGCTGGGGTAGAAATACTAATATCAGACAAAATAGATGTCAAAACAAAGACCATAAAAAGGGACAAAGAAGGTCATTTCATAATTCTAAAGGGAGGAATCCCACAGGAAATTATACACATTGTAAACATATATGCATCCAACATAGGAGCATCCAAATATATTTCAAAAATCTTGGACAACTTCAAGAAAGAGAAAGACAGCAACAGACTTACAGTAGGAGATATTAACATCCCACTGTCAACAATGGACAGATCTTCCAAACAAAGAATCAACAAGGACATTGTGGTACAGAATGACATGCTAGATCAAATGGGCTTAATATGCATAGAAAATTCCACCCCAAAGAAGTAAAATTTACATTCTTTTCAAATGCGCATGGAATATATTCAAAGATGGGCCATGTGATAGGACACAAAACAAGCCTAAAAAATTCAAGAAAATTGAAATCATATCAAGCATTTTCTCAGATCACAATGGCTTGAAACTAGAAACCAAGATCAAGGATAAAACTCAAAAGCAATCAAATCCATGGAGACTGAATGAGATGTTATTAAACAATGAGGTCAAGGAAGAAACTTAAAATTTTGTTTCTGGAATCAAATGAAAATGAACACACAGCAGTCCAAAACCTATATACACAGTGAAGACAGTGCTGAGAGGGAAGTTCATAGCCATACAGCCTATCTAAAAAGAAAAATTTCAATATAAACAATCTAACCCTACTTCTATAAAAACTAGAGGAACAACAACAAACAAAGCCCAGAGAGAACAGAAGGAAGGAAAAATCAAGATCAGAGCAGAATTAAATGACATAGAGACTGAAAGAAAAATTCAAACAATAAATAAATGTAGGAGCTGTTTCTTTGAAAGATAAACAAAACTGACAAGACTTTATTAACAAGACTCATCACAAAAAAAAGAGGACCTAAATAAATAAAATCAGAAGTGAAAGAGGCGAAATTACAACCAATACAACAGAAATAAAAAGGATCATAGGAAATTACTATGAACAACTATATGCCAAAAAATATGAAAACCTGGACAAAATGGACAAATTTGTAAAGACATACAATCCTCCAAAAATGAGTGAAGAAAAAGCAAAAACATTAATAAACCAATGTTAGCTAGTGAAATTGAAGTTGCAATCAAAAAGCTCCTGGCACACAAAAATCTGGGCCAGAAGGATTCACAAGAGAATTTTACCAAATATTTAGAGAACAGCTAACCCCGATTCTTCTCAAACTATTCCAAAAATTGGAGGAGAGAATACTCTCAAACTCTTTTTATGAGTTTTACCTAATTCAAAAACCAGATAAAGACACAACAAAGAAAGAAAATTAAAAGCCAATATCAATGATGAACATAAATGCTAAAATCTTCAACAAAATATTGGAAACCAGATCCAACAATACATTAAAAAGATCATACACCATGATCAAGTGGGATTCATCCCAAGGAGGAAAGGATGATACAATATACACAAATCAATAAATGTGATACACCACACAAACAGCATGAAAGATAAAAACCACATGATCATATGAATAGATGCTAAAAACATTTGAAAAGTAACGGCACCCATTTATGATAAAAAACACTCAGCAAAGTAGGAATACAGGGAGCATATCTCAACATAATAAAGGCCATAAATGAGAAACCTACAGCCAACATCATACTCAATGGGCAAAAGTAGAAATTTTACCCCTTATAGCAGGCCCAAGACAAGGGCATCCGCTTTCACCACTTGTATTCAATATAATATTTAATGTTCTGGCCACAGCAATCAGACAAGAAAAAGAAATAAAAGGCATCCAAATTAGGAAGGGGGAGGTAAAACTGTCATTGTTTGCAGATGTCATGGCAGTGTATGTAGAAAATTGCATGGACTCCACCAAAAAACTACTCAGCCTAATAACTGAATTTGGCAAAAGAGTAGGATACAAAATCAACATTGAAAAATTGAAGGCATTTTGTACACCAACAATGAAATACCAGAAACAGAAATTAGGAAAAAAAAATCCTACTTACTATAACAACAAGAAAAATGAAATACTTAGGAATAAACATAACCGAGAAGGTAAAAGAACTATACTCAGAAATTTACACAACACTGAAGAAAGAAATTAAGGAAGACACAAATAAATGGAAGCATATACCGTGTTCATGGAATGGGAGAATGAACATCATCAAAATGTCCATACTACCCAAAGCAATTTATAGATTCAATTCAATCCCTATTAAAATACCAATGACATATTTCACAAACAGAACATTTAAAAAATTTATATGGAACCATAAATAATCCCGAATATCTGCAATAATTTTGAGAAAGAAGGACAAAATAGGAGCGATCACAATACCTGACATCAAACTATATTACAAGGCCACTATAATTACCACAGCCTGATACTGGCATAAGAACAGACACATAAACTAATGGAACAGAATAGAGAGGCCTGAAATAAACCCATGTCAGTACAATCAGTTAATATTTGACATAAGGGACAGGAACATAAAACAATAAAAATAGCCCCTTCAATAAATCGTGTTGCCATAAAAGTTCTAGAGGAGAACATAGGCAGGAAATTCTGATATCCTACGCAGTAATATTTTTACAGATATATTCCCTAAAGCAAGGGAGATAAAGAAAAGAATAAACAAATGGGACTTCAACATAAGAACCCTCTGCATGGCTAACAAAAACATCAGCAAAATGAAAAGTGAGCCAATCATATAGGAAAGCATATTTGCTAATGATACCTCAGACAAGGGTTTGATCTCCAAAATATGTAAAGAATTCACATGACTCGATACCAGGAAGACAAAAAATCCAATTAAAAAATGGGCAAAGGATCTGAACAGACACTTCTCCAAGGAGGACATACACAGGGCGTAGAGAAATATGAAAAGATGTTCAGCATCACTTGCCACCAGAGAGATACAAATTTAAACCACAATGAAATATCACTTCACACTAGTTAGAATGGCCATTATAAACAAACCAACAAGCAACCAGTGCTGGTGATGTTGTGGAGAAAAGGGAAACCTAGTACACTATTGGTGAGAATGCAGACTGGTGCAGCCACTGTGGAAAACAGTACAGAATTTCCTCAGAAAACTAAAGATGGAACTGCCTTTCAGCCTAGCGATCCTACTGCTGGGAGTATAACCTAAGAATACTGAATCATCAATTCAAAAGAATCTGTGCAACTCAATATTCATAGCAGCATTGTTTACAATAGCCAAGTTCTGGCAACAGCCTAGTGCCATCAGCAAATGAGTGGGTCAAAAAATTTTGGTATATTTATATAATAGAATACTATACAGCAGATAAGAAGATGGAGCTCCTACCTTTTGCTGCAGTATGGATGGAACCAGAGAGCATTGTGAAAAGTGAAATAGGCCAGGTGGTGAAAGACAAATACCATTTATCCCACCTATATGAGGAATCAATCAACAAAACAAAGAACAAAATAGAACCAGAGACTTGGAAATAGAGAATAAACTGACAGCAGATGAGAGTGGGGAGGGGGAAAAGAAGGGAAAAGGTCAAGCAAGGAAGCAGGAATAGAGGACTCATGGACACAGACAACTGGGGGGAGATTGACTCTGGGAGTGGGTGGAGGACTACGTAGGGGTGAGCATTGGGGAAAATGGTAGGACAACTGTAACTGAAAATAATTTTAAAAAAGGCATTTGTTCTTTATGCTTGGATTACTGAAGATGTCTTTTAAATATAACCTCTCCATTTCAGTAGACTTCTTAAAAAGGTTGAGTCTTTTAATTTTCTTTAAAATCTTAACATTCCAATAAAGTCCTATTGAATTTAAGGCAGAACAGATTAGTTGAACATTTTATAATTCTATAAATTATATTCTAACCCAGTATATTAAGTTAATACTCATGCATAATCAGGTTTCTTAAATTTTTAAATACCATGTATGATAGAAACATAAGGCAATATTTCAAACTCTATTCAATTAAGTCAATGCCATTGGTGACAATTGTGAAAATCCAAAGCGTGATGTGAAATGGTGTAAATTTCTATAGTCTACAAGAATTAATTAGGTTTATTATATCCTCTAGTTGGTTTCTATGACCAGGACCCCAGAGAAAATAACACTGAAGAAATCAATACCAATAGAAAATACATTAACTTTATTACAGGTATTGTTTAAAACTAAAAACAAGCCACAACTAATGCATGGTAAAAATAAAATATAATGTCACCATAGTTTTCAATCAGCAGTATAGAAACTGAGTTTGTGAAATTGGTAATATAATGTCCAGAGATGAGAAAGTAAAATAGATCCGTATGAGGGAAAAGTAGGATGGAGAAAAATGGTAGCAAATAGAATGATACTGAATTTTCTATGTTCATTAGGAAAATAAAGGACTACTGTGAGGCTACAACAACCACCAAATGTTGTAGTTTATTATAAAATTTTAAATCTCAAAACTAAAAGGACATTCAAATATAAAATATATCATAATTTGGCTTTCTGATAACTTAAATGTTTACTTGTAATTGAAACTTCTTAAATTTTAAATAATGAATCGTATTCAGAAGCCAAGTGATTTATAGTATACACTAAGTTTATATTTAGAAAATATTTTTATAATTCAATATTTTAAAAAATACATAATAAGTAAAAGGGAGGCTTATCAAAATTGTTTAAAACTCAGTGTATTGTCTTCAGCTTCAGTAATCTATAAACCTATTAAAATATAGCTAGAATCAAATTTTAAAACTGTCTTGTAACAAGGTAAAGACACCAAATATCTATTATAAACATTTTGAAAATGTAGTTATATCAAAAGTACTGACCATTAATATTCTCTAGAATACGGAGTTCTAAAATGAACAAAAATTTATACACAGCTTTCTAGCTTTTAAGAGAAATACTTCATTTTGTTTCATTAAAAAAATTACCTCCAATGGATTTTATTAATAGAGAAATAGCACAATTCTTATTTAGTACCTAAATTTTCTTTGGCAGAAATATGGAATTTTATTTTTTCCTTCATAATTTATGCATTTGTCTATGGGCCTTAGGAACAGCAACACTCTCGGGCTGATGCCATCATGAATTTTGCTTAAATTTTAAAGGACAGAAAAGTTTTAAACCCCACAGGTTAAACTGAATCATATAAACCAACAGATTCCACATGAATAAATGAAAGGCAATTGTTTTTCTTTTTTCAATTGTTGAAATGCATTTGTCTCCACTTGCCCGACATTGCTTTCCCCTGCTCCACCCACCCCTACCTCCCTCCCTTGATCCTTCCCCACTTTGTCTTTGTCCCTGTGTCCTTTACACATGTTCCTTGACCTGGCCCCTTCTCTACCCCTCCCCGCCACCACCCTTCCACCTTCCCTCTTGTTTCTGTTGGTTTCTTTTTTCTTTCAATGTTGCTGGTTATAATTTCCTTGCTTGTCCATTTTGTTAACTAGGTTCCACATATAGGGGAGATCATATGGTATTTGTCTTTTGCCCCCTGGCTTATTTCGCTTAGCATAATGCTCTTCAGTTCCATCCATGCTGTTGTGAAGGATAGTAGATCTTTCTTTTTTCTGCTGTGTAGTATTCCATTGTGTAAATGTACTATAATTTTTTGATCCATTTACTGAGTAGCACTTAGGTTGCATCCAGAACTTGGCTATTGTAAGTTCTGCTGCTATGAACATTGGGGTGCATAGGTTCCTTTGAACTGGTGTTTTGGGATTCTTAGGGTATAATCCTAATTCCATGGGTCAATTCCATGGGTCAAAAGGCAGTTCCATTTTTAGCTTTTTGAGGAAATTCCATTCTGTCTTCCACAGTGGCTGTGCCAGTCTGCATTCCCAGCAACAGTGTACTAGGGTTCCCATTTTTCTACAACCTCTCCAGCACCCATTGTTTATTGATCTGTTTATGATGGCCATTCTGACTGGTGTGAAGTGGTTTCTCATTGTGGTTTTAATTTGCATTTCTGATGGCTAGTGATTATGAGCATCCTTTCATATGTCTTTGGGTCCTGTGTATGTCTTCATTGGAGAAGTGTCTGTTCAGGTCCTTTGCCCAATTTTTCACTGGATTGTTTGTCTTCCTGGAGTGGAGTCATGTGAGCTCTTTATATATTTTGGAGATCAAACCCCGTCTGAGGTATCATTAGCAAATACATCTTCATATATGGTTGGTTCCTTTTTCATTTTGCTGATGTTTTCTTTAGCCATGCAGAAGCTTCTTATTTGGATGAAGTCCCATTAATTTATTCTTTGCTTTATATCCTTTTATATCCTTATATCTTTGCTTTATATGCTTGCTCTAGGGGACATATTGGTGACAATATTACTGTGTAGGATTTCTGAGAGTTTCCTGGCTATGTTCTCCTCTAGGACTTTTATATTGTCACAACTCATATTTAAGTGTTTTATCCATCTTGAGTTTATTTTTGTGTATGGTGTCAGCTGATGATCCAATTTCAATTTTTTTGCATGTAGCTGTCCAGATCCCCCAACGCCATTTGTTGAAGAGGCTATTTTTACTCCACTTTATGTTTTTGCAGCCTTTGTAGAAAATTACTTGACCATAGAGACATGAGTTTATTTCTGGGCTCTCTATTCTGCTCCAATGATCTATGTGTCTGTTCTTATGCCTACACCAGACTATTTTGGTTACAGTAGTCTTGTAATATAATTTGAGGTCAGTTATTGTGATCCCTCCTATTTTGTTCTTCTTTCTTAAAACTGCTGCAGCTATTTGGGGTCATTTATGGTTCCATATAAATTTTTGAAATATCTGTTCTATGTCTGTGAAATACATCATTGGTATTTTAATAGGGATTGCATTGAATCTATAAATTGCTTTGGGTAGTATGGACATTTTGATGATGTTCATTCTTCCAGTCCATGGACACGGTATATTGCTTCCATTTATTTGTGTCTTCCTTAATTTCTTTTGTCAGTGTTTTATAGTTTTCTGTGTACAGGTCTTTTACCTCCTTGGTTAAGTTTATTTGTAGGTATTTTATTTTTTCTTGTTGCTATTGCAAAGGGGATATTTTTCGTGATTTCTACTTCTGATATTTCATTGCTGGTACACAAAAATGAAAGGTAATTATAAAACATGAAATAAAAATGGAATTATGTCAACTGTAAAAGAGAATGAAACTTAACCAGCCAAAATAGTGCTACTGCAATATAATTCATTTTTTAAAAAACTGCATTTGTAATGTAAACATAAAAGCCAAAACTCAAAGTGAGCATAATAGTTATGATGCAGCATTAGGTGCCTTTTTGTCAGTGAATGAATACTAATGGCCAGAAATCAAACAATATTTTAAGATGAATGTATGCACCTTACCAGAGATGTTTATGTTTAGTACCAGAGATGTTTACATTTATTACCAGAGATATCTTAGCAATTCCTTATTGCTCATTCCTCATAAAATAAGCAGAATTGTTGTTTAAAAAAAATAAAACAAACCATTGTGGTTCTGAATACCCATTCACAGTTGACTTCAACAGTGTATCTGATATAGGAGACATTATTTGTCACTGGCAAAAGCATGTGGTGGTCCTCAGTCCCAAGTGAAAGGGCTTGTGCTAAAGTCATATCAGAAAGCTACACATCCAAAGTTTCAGATAAAGGGCTTTTTTTTTGTATAGAATATCGTCCACTTACATGTGATCCTCTATACTAGAATCTAGAATTTTATCTGCCTTGGAATGAACTTTTGTTTTGTGCTTCTTTAAATTTTAAATATCCATGTAACAATTTCCACATAATTCACAGGTAATTGTTCGTTCTCTGTGTGTTTTTCAGAATGAGTGATAAGAGAAATAGAACCAGCAAATGCCTACCCATAAATATCACACATTCAAGGTTTTTCTCCAGTTTGTCTATGAATATGATAAATCAGTGTGCTGGTGTGGGCAAATCTCTGTCCACACCTATCACAGACATATGGTTTATGTCCACTATGTTTCCTGGCATTAATCCTGAGATTGCTAGAAGTTGCCAATTGTAAGTTGTGTATATCACTTTGATAGGGTTTTTCTTCCCCATGATACATGCAACTATGAAAGATTAGCTAGAATTTCTGAGCAAATCCTTTATCACACAATCCACATCTGCATGGCTTCTCACCTGTACAAGGTCTCACATGCATTTTCAGCTGTTTACACTGAGTAAATGCCTTTCGACAGAAGTGGCAAAAATAAAGTTTAACTCCTTTATGTATTCTCATGTGCCTTCTCAAACTGCTGGCTTCTGAAAACATTTTCCCACATGTATTACATATTGGCTTGGCTTTAGAATACTTTTGATCCAGCTCTTCCCCAGATCTCTCCAGTTCATAAGAGTTCTTGGCACTGGCTATATTAGACATAAAGTGTCCTTTCAGAGCACAATTTGGCTGCAAGTTTCCACATTTCCATCTCACTGTAACAGTGTGCACAATATTTTGTACTGGAAGAGTATCTTCCACAACTGATGTCAACTCAAGCTCTGAATTATCATTTCTTTGTGCAACCTGTTCTATTACAGATGCGGACAATTTTTTGGAATCTAGAAATAACTCAACAGATGCATTCTCTAAAATTCCACTGGGATATTGCACTCTTTTATTTTGCCTTATTTTCTGGGAGTTGAAGACCTTCTCCTTTTTTTAGTTTGAGACCACTTTTTTGCTAAAACCTCTTGTTTAGGAGTTACCCGAATTAAATCTATAGACACTTCTGATTTCTCCCAACTGTTATAATCTTGTAGAGTAAGAAGACAAGTCTGTTGATTCAATTCAATGTTTCCAGTAATACTTGATATATCTGTAGAAGAGGGATTAGCAATAAAAGCAAAATCTTCCATCTTTATTTTACATTTAGTGATCACCTCTTCCAATTTGAGATAGTCAGCAGTCTGATAAATTACTTTAACATTTTAACTGTAAGGAAACAAGGCTGTCAAGGTTTAAATTTCCTGTGTGTATAGACTCCAATAGTTTCTTAAATCCATCTGCCTTCACTTTACTCTGATCAAGAAAGTCATTGTACTCAGAAGTGTTCCTGTGTATCACACCAACATACTCACTAAACAAGGCAAGCACATTCCTATGAGCTTTAAACTGGAATTCCCCAATCACTAGGGTGCAATGACAAAGAAAATCTTCTTCCCACTGTGTTAGGGACCACTTTGTGTGGTATTGGGAATTGTAGCTGCTACCCACCTGCCCAACGGCAAGCTAGTCCCTGCCTATAAGCCTCGACTGGAAAGCCAGAATGCTGGGAGGCACATGAACTGATGTTAACACCAAGGGGCCCCTGGAGATCTGGCCTAAAGAATGCAATATAATTACTGAAGCTTGCTCTGTTGGCACTGCCCTGATAAGGAAAAACCAGATGTTTTACTTCACAGTAAGGAACAAATTCCTGAGCTCCGAAACTGTGTCTTAATGAGCATCTGGCACCAACTTGTCTGACAGACCTTGATTTAAGACAAACCTGTGTATTTCTTCAATTTATTATTTATAGCTTTGTTGATATAGATTGATAGGCTTTGCATGCATGCTGTACACCCCTGCATGCATTTCTCTCTCAATAAAAGACACTTCAAGAGGGGGGCTCGGCACAGTCTCCACTAGAGTGGATCGCTACCCCCTTCTCCTGACAGGCAAATTATGTCTGGTACAATTTATTTATTCATCTGTGGCAACCAAGAAGACTCTCCAGGAACAGAGCCTCCCTCACCATTGTTCACTCTCTCTGAAAGGTGCTTAGAGTGGAGCAAATACCACATTTTTTCCATTTCAAATGGAAAAATTTGAATGGAATTTTACCCTTGTTCTATAGCAAAACAAGCAGGTATACTGTTTCTTCACTCTCTCCATCACTTTGGGAGGGTTTCGACACTATTTCTTTTCCATCAAGTTTGTGCCTATAAGGTCACTAGTTTGGTTTTTTTTATTTTAGTTTATTTCAAATATCATATTTTGCTTTTCCCTTCTCTTACTCTATTTCACTTTCTTCCTTCCTCTTATTATTTTTGTTTTAAATTGTATTCTTTCTCTTGTTAAGACTTGTTTCAATTCCACACTTTTACTGTTTCTCCCCACTCCAGCCACTCAAAACCAATTTTCTCATCATTAGTCACCTCACATTCTTTTCCCTTCTTAAAATACCCTTATTCTCTCTTCATCTTTTTCAGTCTTTGTACATTGGTTGTTGATATAGTGGTTGTTGTTGCATTTCCTCAGTATTATTCCAAGATCTTCACTATTTTTTGTATTTCAAATCTCAAATTTCACCATTCCCATCTCCTACTCCACTTTGTCTTCCTTCTGACCTTTCTTTTCTTTATTTGACATTTTAATATTTCCTTGCCTTTGCTTGGTTTCATTCCACACTCTTAATATTTCTTCTCCCTGTATCCTCTCAAAATCACTTTATTTCCTCTAAATATCTCATAAGCTTCCTTCTTTCTTTTTTCCTTCTTATTCCCATTCCTCCAGTGTTAATCTTTGCTCATTTGTTGTTGATATTTTTGTGATGGATCTTTTGCTCCAATTTGATTCCTATCATTTTCACTATTGTTTATAAATTTATTTTAAACCTCATCTATACATTTCCCTTTTCTTTCACCATTTCCCCTTTTTCACACTCCTTTTTTAATTATGTAAACTCTACATTCTTCCTTCCCTCATGTTGTTTCTATTCCTTGATCTTATTATTTCTCTTCCATCTACCCTCTCAAAATCATTTATATTTTAGTTAGTCATCTAATTTACATATTTCCTTTCTCATAATAGTGAATCTCTTTACACCTTATTAATACTTGCTCATTTGCCATTGGTAGTGTGGTTCAGTGTATGGGTTATTATTGTAGGTGTGGGTTTAGTTTCCTTGGTTGTTTTGTTTTCTTCTGATAGCACCTGTAGGATAGATGATGGGACTCTCAGACAGTCAGCTAGAGAAAAGAACCAACCAAAGAATGATCCAACAACAAACAAAACTCAAAAACAAGAGAGCCCACATCAACAGCATAAAGGGTATCCCAGGAACATCCATCTCAGGAGATCAAAGAGACTACATCACAGAGTGCCATGAGTCTCCTACCACAGAAGGCCACACCACAAAGACAGGGACTCAAAGCAGATAAATCTAATACATCAAACAAACAAAAAGAGTCACCTAAAATGGGGATACAAATTACTAGTCCCCAATCAAAAGAAAGGGAGAGATTTCCCCAAAAACTGCTAAATGAAATTGAAGCAATCTCTCAGAAATTGAGTTCAAAATACTGGTTATAAGGATGATCAAGGACTCAGTCAGAACTATACGGGATTCTATGGAACCAACAAGGAACTTACTGGGAACTACATCAGCATGAAAAAAAGCACATAGAAATGATCGAAAAGAGACGGGAGGAAATGAAGAACACAATATCTAAAATGAAGGATATACAGGAAGGAGTTAAAAGCAGGCTAGATGAAGGAGAGGATCGAGTCACTGAGATGGAGGAGAAGGTAGAAAAATACTTCCAGACAGAGCAACAAAATGAAATAAAAACCCCAGAAAGAATTAAGATGATTTAAGGGAACTGCAGGGCAACATGAAATATTACAATATTCATATCATAGGGATACAAGGAGAAAAAGATCAGCAAAGAATAAAAACTGTTTGAAAAAATGATGAGAGAAAATTCCCTAAGTAGATGATGTAAAAAATCATGAAATTCCAGCAAGCAGAGTGTCCTAATCAAGATGAACATGAAAAAGCCCCCTCTAAGGTACATCATTATTAAAATGGTAAAGTTTAAAGACAAAGAGAAAATATTAAAGACAGCTAGCAGAAAAATGTGGTAACATATAATGGAGCATCAATAAAGCTATCACCAGATTTCTCGAAAGAAACACTGCAAACCAGAAGGAAAGGGCAAGAAGTATTCAAAGTAATGAAAAGCAAAGGCCTTCAACCAAGACCACTTTACCAAGCAAGGTGCTCATATAAAATAGAAGGTGAAATAAAGAGTTCCCCAGACAAAATGGGGATAATAGAATACATCTTCATCAAATCAGAATCACAAGAGATTCTAAAGGGACTGCTTTAAGATAAAGTAAAAAAGAGAAAGAGAGGAACGCAGGTGCAAAACGGAAAAAGTGACAATGAATAAGTTCTGACCAATAATAACCTTAAAAAATGTTTTAAGTGTCCCAATCAAAATACATAGGGTAGCAAAATGGATGAGAAAACGTAACCTACATATATGCTGTATACAAGAGACCTAACTCAGAAAAAAAGATTTACACACACTAAAAGTAAAGGGAGGGAAAAAAATATTCCAAGCAAAAAGTCATGAGAAGAAGGCTGTGATAACAATACTTATAACAGACAAAACAGATGTCAAAGGAAAGACCATAAAAAGAGACAAAAAGGTCACTACATAATAGTTAAAGGAGTAATCCATAAAGAAGATATAACCCTTGTAAACATATATGCACCTAAACATAGAAGCACATAAATACATAAAAAAAGATTTTGGAGGACTTCAAAAAAGACACTGATAGCAACACCACAAAATACAGTAGGGGATTTTAACAGCCCATTTTCAACAATGGATAGGTCTTCTAAGCAAATAATCAACAAGGATATTTTGACATTGAGCAACACTCTAGATCAAATGGACTTAAATTGATATATACAGAATCTTTCATCACAAAGGGAAAAAATACATTATTTTCAAATACACATGGAACATTTCAAAAGACAGATCACCTGGTAGAACACAAAAGAAGACTCAAGAATATCAAGAAAATTGAAATACATCAAGCATCTTCTCAGATCATATAGCTTGAAACTAGAAACCAACCTCAAGGAAAAAATAACTCAAAAATATTCAAATACATGGAGACTGAAAAGCATGTCATTAAATAATGAATGGGTCAACGATGAAATCAAGGAAGAAATCAAAAAGTTTCTGGAAACAAATGAAAATGAACACACAACACCCCAAAACCTATGGGACACAGCGAAGGTAGTCATGAGAGGGAAGTTCCAAGCAATACAGGCCTACCTAAAAAAAGATGGAAAACTATTAAATAAACAAGGAAAACTACATCTACAAAGACTACAAGAACAACAACAAACAAAGCCCAGGGCAAGTAGAAGTAAGGAAATGACCAAGATCAGAGCAGAGCTGAATGACATAGAGACTAAAAGAACAATTGAAAGGATCAACAAATCCAGGAGGTAGTTCTTTGAAAAAAAGAAAATGGACAAACCTTCAAGCAGACTCATCAAGAAAAAAAGAGAGAGGAACCAAATAAATAAAATCAGACATGAAAGAGAAGTTACAACCAATACCACAAAAATACAAAGGTTTGTAAGAAATTACTATGAAGAACTACATGCCAAGAAATTGGAAAACCTGGGTGACAAGGTCAAATTTCTATAAACTAAATTCCCAACACTAAATTAAGAAGACACAGAGGCCAGAATAGACCAATAACAACTTGTGAAATGAAGTAGTAATCAAAAACTGCTGGCACACAAAAGCCCTGGACCAGATAGTGTCACAGGCAAATTTTGACAAACATTCAGGGGAGATCTAACTCCTATCCTTCTCAAACTATTCCAAAAATTCAGGAAGTGGGATGACCCCCAAACTCTTTTTCCCAGACCTGTATTATTCTAATTCCAAAACCAGGTAAAGAGATAACAAAGAAAAAAAAACTACAAGCCGATATTGCTGATAAACCTAGACAATAAAATCCTCAAAAAAATATTGGCAATCCTACTCCAGCAATACAGTAAAAAGATCATACAGCATGATCAAGTGGGATTCATCCCAGGGATACAAGGATGGTACAATATTCACAGGTCAATAAACCTAATACACATAATTAAAAAAATAACGAGAAAAAAATCAACTGATCATATTAATAGATGCTGAAAAATCATTTGAAAAAGCCTAGGTCCATTTATGAAGAAAACAGCAAAGTGGGAATAGAGGGAGCATACCTCATATAATAAAGGCCATATAAGAGAAAACTACCGCCAACATCATACTCAATGGGAAAAAACTAAAAGCTTTACCTTTAAGATCAGGAACAAGACAAGGATGTCTGATTTCAGGGTTTTTGTTCAACATTGTATTGGAAGTTCTAGCCACAACAATCAGACAAGAAAAAGAAATAAATAGCATCAAAATGGAAGAGGAGGAAGTAAAACTGGTATTATTTGCAGATGACATGGTAGTATATATAGAAAACCCTATAGATTCCACCAAAAAACTACTCAACCTAATAAGTGAATTTGGTAAAATAGTGGGATACAAAATCAATACTCAGAAACAAAGGCATTTTTGAACACCAACAATGAAAAACTAGAAACAGAAACTAGGAAAAAAAATCCCATTTACTAGAGCATTAAGAAAAATAAAGTACCTAGGAATAAACTTAACCAAGGAGGAAAAAAACCTGTACTTGGAAATCTACAGAACATTGATGAAAGATTTTAAGGAAGATGCAAATAAATGGAAGCATATTGTGTACACAATTTGGAAGAATTAAAATCACTTAAGATGTCCATGCTACCCAAAGCAATCTATAGATTCAAAACAATTCCTGTTAAAATATCAATGGCATATTTCACAGATCTAGAACAAATATTCCAAAACTTTATATGGAACTAAAAAAGTCACTGAATAGACTCAGCAGTCTTGAGAAAGAAAACAAAGTAGGAGGGATTATATACGTGATATCAAAATATACTACAAGGCAACTGTAATCAAAGCAGTCTGGTACTGGCATAAGAACACACAGATAGATCAATGGAGCAGAATAGAGAGCCTAGAAATAAACCCATGTCTCTGCAGTCAGTTAATATTTGACAAAGGGGACAGGGACATAAAATGGAGTAAAAATAGCCTCTTCAACAAATGGTGTTGTGAGAACTGGACAAGTACATGCAAAAAACTGAAACTAGATCGCTGACTTACACAATACTCCAGAATAAACACAGATGGATAAAAGACTTAAATATAAGTTGTGATACCATAAAAGTCCTAGAGGAAAACATAGGCAGTAAAGTTTCACAAATCCCAGCCAGAAGTATATCTCTTAGGACAAGGGAAATAAAGGAATAAATAAACAAATTGGACTACATCAAATGAAAAAACTTCTGCACAACTGAAGAAAACATCATCGAAATGAAGAGAACGACCGTATGAGAAAACATATTTGTCAATGACAACTTGGACAAGGGTTTGATCTCCAAAATACATACAGAACTCATATGACTCAGCACTAAGAGAAAAAACAACCCGATTGAAAAATGGACAATGGTCCTGAACAGACACATCTCAAAGGAGGACATACAGACCAACCATAGACATATAAAAGGATACTCAACACCACTACCCACCAGAAAGATGCAAATTTAAATATTAATGGGATACCACCTCACGGTGGTCACAATGGCCATCATAAACAAATCAACAAACAAGTGCTGGCAAGGATGTGCAGAAAATGGAAACCTACTGCACTGTTGGTGGGAATGCAGATTGGTGCAGCCACTGTGGAAAACAGTATGGAATTTCCTCAAAAAACTAAAAATGGAACTGTCTTTTGACCCAGCAATTTCACTGCTGGGATTTTACCCTAAGAATTTGAAGTGCCAATTTAAAAAAAAAACAACCTATGAATCCCTATGTTCATAGTAGTGCTATTTATGATAGTAAAGTGCTGGACACAGCCAAAGTGCCCATCAGTAAATAAGTGGATCCCAAAACTAGTACATTTACACAATGAAATACTACACAACACAAAGAATAGACTCCTATCTTTTGCAACAGCATGGATGTAACTGGAGAGTGTTATGCTAAATGAAGTAAGTTAAGCTAGGCAGTGGAAGACAAATATCATATGATCTCACCTGTGAGAGGAACTTAATGAACAAAACAAACAAATTACCAAAATAGTACCAAGGCACAGAAACAAGGAACAGACTGTCGGCAACCAGTGGATGGGTGTGGGGTGATAAGGTTGGGAAAAAGGGGAAGGTACTAGTCAAGGAACATACATAAATGACCCATGGACAGGGACAAGCAGGTTGGTGATTGACTGTGGGAGTGGGCTAGGCAGAAGAGAGGGGAATAATTGGTACAGCTCTTATAGAAAAACAATGAAATATTTAATAAAAAAACCAAACAAAATATCTGTATATTCAGGGCTAAATTGGAGCAGCAGTGATGGAGAAAACAGGAAATGAGAGGCAAGTGGGAAGAGAAGGATGACAGCAGCCTCTGGAACAAGGCAAAAACTGACTGAAACCCACATAATAGAAACAAAATATCCTGCTATTTTCTTCTATCTCCTGTACCCATGAAGTGCCATTATCCACATAAAAATAAGTAAATATGGAAAGAAAAAATATTAAATATAATATAGATAAATAACATTGGTAAATAATGTGGGTATTGAAATAGAAAACAATGAATAATACTAATAAGTAACATTTATTGAACATTTCTGGAGTGATGACTATAAATAAAACACTGTGCAGAAAGCTTTTCCTGACCAAGCTCAAATGTTCACCATAAGCTTCAAAGAGTTTTTTTATTCCCCTGTATAAAAAAGAAAACTAAAACTGTGAGACATGAAGTTACTAGCCTAAGTCTTCACATGTCATCAGTATAGGAGGAAGGACTCATTCAAACTAAGGGCAAAAGCTCTGTTCTACATTTCTGTGGATGTGAGTGAATTTAATTTTGAAAACAACATATAAATTCTATTCTTAGGAAAATATACCTTGTGGCTGAGCAATTCACTGCATAATTTATTATCTTAAGAGTAATGGTTTCATGTCAATATAAATCAAAATTATTAGTTTAACAGTCTACTCAGAGATAATTATATATAAAATATGAAAACTTTTAAAATTTTTCCATCCTCTGCTTTTAAATAATTCACCAAGAAGAATAACTCTGCGGATAATGTTTCTGAGTCTTTGATAGAAACTACTAGAAAAAGAGGAGGAATCAAGGTGGTGGAGTAGTGAGTGGAAGTCACACTGACTTCCTCCCAGGACCAACCTGGAATTACAACTAAATTGTGAAGAAATCACCTGAACAATAGTGAGAGAGGAGCCTTGTAACCTCAGAGAGAGAAGAATCTGCTTTAGCACAATCTAACCAGTAAGGAGTGAGGTAGAGACTCGAGAAGGCAGGCGAAGCTCCCATGGGCATGAGCACGAGAAGGATACTGAAATGGCCAGTGGGATCCCCCCAAGAGGAGTGGGGTCTAAACCAAAAGTGGAATCTCTAGCCTACAGCACTAGATCCCAAAAAAGTACACAGAAATCAGCCAGCTGCGAAAAGCAGCAGGGTTGTTCTCTGCCAGAGACAGGCAACTGGGGGTGCAAAGAGCCTTTTAATGGGCCAATGCAAAATTTTTATTTGCAGCCACTTACCCTGGTCTCCAGCAAAGGTGGAGGCAGAGTGGTCTAGAGACACCTGAGGAGGGACAGGGGAAGGAGGCTCTGGGGAGAGAACTAAGAGAGTACTCAACCAGAACTCGGTGCTGACTCATGCCCCACATGGCAGCAGCCATCTTACTCAGGCAGAGACCACTCCCCTTGAATGGCACCAATGTCAGAGGACCCAATAGCCCCACCCCCAGCTGGGATTCCACCACGCCCTGTGATGTCTATGCCACCTGCTGAGTGCAGAGTGGCAAACACAGATAGTAGATCCCTAGCTAAAGGGAGTGCAGAGAGATCTGGAGACACTTGAGGAGAGACTGGGGATGGAAGCCTTGGGAGACAATAGAGAGAGTAGCCGGCGGGATCCCAGTGCTGATTCCTCCTCCATCAGTCAGCAGCCTGAGAGGACCAAATAACCCCATCCACAGGAAGGACTCCGCCCCCCCACCCCCGAGATGTCTAAGGTGGCTTGCTGAGTGCAGCATGACTAGATTAACAGCTGAAGGACAGAACCACAGACAGTAGATTCTAGAAACTCTTGAACAGACTGCCTAAGGTCAGACAGGGACAACATCGGACATCATCAGAGACAGATCCAGAAAGTAAAAACAGTGGTTTCCTACTATAGAAGTTCACACAACAAAGTCAGGAAATCAAGGCAGATCAACGTAAGAAGCAGAAGCAAAAAAGAAGAGTCTCAGAAATAATGGGAAGACAAAGGAATATCCCCTACTCGAAGGGAAACAGGAATCCCCAGAAAGAGAAATAAATGAAAGAGAGGCAAGTAAACTATCAGATATTGAATTCAAAACAACGGTTCTAAGGAAGCTCAATGAGCTCAGTGAGCTCAGGGAGAACTACAAAAAACTATAGGGGAACCACGAGGAACTTACTGCAAACTATATCAGCATGAAAAAGGCCATAGAAACTATCAATAAGAGACAAGAGGAAATGAAGAATACAATCGCTGAATTTAAGAACTCAGGAGAAGGAATCAAAATCAGGCTAGATGAAGCTGAGGATCAAATCAGCGAGCTGGATGACAAGGTAGAATAAAGCTCCCAGAAAGAGCCAGAAAATGAAAAAAAGACTCAAAAAGTGAATAGACATTGAGGGAAATGCAGGACAACCTGAAACATAATAATATCCTTATAATAACCATACCAGAAGAAGAAGAGGATGAGGAAGGGATACAGAACCTGTTTGAAAATGTAATGATGGAAAGCTTCACTAATTGGAGGAGAGAAAAAGTCATGCAAGTCCAGGAAGAACAGAACGTCCCATTCCAGAGGAACCCAATGAGGCCCACTCCAAGGCACATCATCATTAAAATGGCAAATATCAAAGACAAACAGAGAATCCTAAAAGTAGCAAGGGAGTAAGAGGTTGTAACATATAAGGGAGTCCCAATATGGCTAGGAGTAGACTTCTCAACAGAAACACTGCAAGCCAGAAGGGAATGGCAAGAAATATTCCAAGTCTTGAAAACCAAATGCCTTCAACCAAAACTGCTCTACCCAGCAAAGCTCTCAATCAAAAAGGAAGGGAAAATAAGGAGTTTCCCAGACAAAAGAAGGTTAAAAGAATACACCTCCGCCAAACCAGCATTGCAAAATATTATAAAGGGAGTGTTTTAAGATGAGTAAGAAGAGTCTATGAATACCCAGACCCAGTTCCTTTCACAGTCACTAATACTTGATATTACCAATATTTTTAATACTTAATCTGATTGTGACAATGATGTGTATTTTAATTGTTACTTTATTATTTGTTGAAACTAAACCTGCTTTTGTATATTTCTTGCCTATTTCTATTTTTTTAAAAAAGCTTTCAATGACTTTTTGGTATTCTTTATCGATTTTTTTAAATGTTTGTAGGATTTTTTCCCTAAAAAAAAAAAAAGAAAAGAAAAAACCATTAACCCTGTTTTAGATGTGTGGCAAATACTTTCCTATTCTATTACTTGTCCTTTATCTTTTTTATATGTATATTAATGTACAGTCTTAAATGTTTAATATAGTCATATTGTCAATATTTTACTTTATAGCTTCTGGGTTTGGATATTTTACTTCAGAGTAAGAAAAATATTAGTTTGTATTTTCTCCTAAAACTCCTTAGATTCTACATATTGATTTTTAACTCACCTGAATATTTCTTCTATAATGTGTGAAAAAGGACTCTATATTTGTTTTATTTCATGTAATAGTGGTCCATGCACCTTATTTGTTGAATAAGCTTTATTTTCCCCATTGATCTGAAATATCCATTTAATCATATATTACATTGTTAGATAGGTATATACATTTGTCTCTAGAATGCTCATATTATTTCATTGATCTACTTGATTTTTTCTGTGTTGGTGTCATATTGTTTTAATTGCTGAGACTTTATAATAGATTTAAATTTTTTAGTATTTTGTAATGGATCTTGACATTTAAATAAATAAATAAAATCATTCTGCTGGAAGGAAAGAAAGAAAGCAAGCTCCTACCTTTTGCAACAACATGGATAGAACTGGAGAATGTTGTGCTAGGTGAAATAAGCCGGTCATTGAAAGATTAATACCATATGATTTCATCTGTAAGTGGAATCTATTGAACAAAATAAACTAATGAACAAAGTAAACCAAAAAGCAAGGAAACATGGAGCGGACAGAAAGTGACCAGAGGGGAAGGGGAAGGAAGACAATGGTAGAAAGATGGAGAAGGGACTAAACAAAGAACATGTATGAATGACCCATGGACATGGACAGCAGAATGGGAATTGACCGTGGTGGGGGGCTGGGTGGGGAGGGCAAAGGGGGACAAATTTAGACAACTGTAATAGAATAAACATGATTAAGAAAAGAAATATCCAAGATTTTACTGCATATATTTTCTCCTAATATTTTTATGGATTTAATCCATTTCAAGTTGTGTGTGTGTTTGTGTGTGTGGCATAAGAATGTGGTCTAGTTTCATTTTTTTAGAGGTATCTATATAATTTTTCCAACACCATTTATTGAATAGACTATCTTAGTTTCTGTGTATGTTTTTGCATCCTTTGTCAAATATTAATTGACTATAAAGGTGTGGGTTTATTTGTAGGCTTTCTATTCTGCTCCACTGATCTATGACTATTTTCATAGCAGTACTCTGCTGTATTGCCTTACAGTATAGTTCGGTATTTGTAGCGTGATTCCTCCAACTTTGTTCTTTCTGAAGATCATTGTTGCCTTGGAGGTCTTTTGTGGTCCTGTATGTTTTTGGAATATTTATTCTACTTCTGAGAAATACACCATTGGTGTCTGGATTGGAATTACATTGAATTTGTAGATTGCTTTGGGTGGTATGGACATTTTAATAATGTAAACTCTTCCTATCCATGAACATGGTATATGCTCCCATTTATTTGTATGCTCTTCAATTTTTTCATAAGCTCCTTACAACTTTTTGAGTAAAGGTCTTTCACCATCTTTGTTAAATTTATTCCTAGGTGTTTTATCATTTTTTAAGAAACTGAGATGGTGAGAGTGGAAGGTAGGGTGGGTGGGGCCGGGGAAAGTGGTGGCAGGAAAATGGAGACAAATGTATTTAAACAATAAAAAGTAATAAAAAAGAAACAAAAATTCAAAAAAAGAAATTGAGAATGGGATTATTTTATTCATTTCCCTTTTTGATAGCTTAGTATTGGCATATAAAAATGCAAGTAATTTCCAGATATTAATTTTGTATCCAGCTACTTTACTGAATTCATTTAACAGGTCTAGAATTTTGTTTTTTGGGGGATCTTTAGCATTCTTTGAATATAGCATCATGCCCTAAATGGTGCAGCTCAGTGGGTTGGGCATCATCCTGCAAACCATGAGGTTGCCAGTTCAATTCCAGGTCAGGGCACATGCCTGGGATGCAGGCCAGGTCCCCATTTAGGTGTGTGTAGACAAGCAACTAATCAATGTTTCTCTCACACATCCATATTTTCTCCCTCTTTCTCCCTCCCTTCCTCTAAGAATAAATAAATAAAATCTTAGAAAAATAAATAATCATGTCTTTTGCAAATAATGACAGCTTTATTTCCCCTTTTCTAATTGGATATCTTTTATTTCTTCTTTTCTGATTGCTGTGGTTAGGACTTCCAGAATTAACAATAAGAGTTGTCCAAGACATGGAAGCAGGATAAGCGTCCATCAGTAGATGAGTGGATAAAACAGCAATGGGACATTTATACAAAGAAACCCTACTCAGCCATAAAGAAAAAGAAAAATTTACCTTTTGCAACAGTGTGGATGGACTTGGAGATCAGTATGGATGGACCTAAGTGAAATAAGCCAGTCAGAGAAAGACAAACACTATATTATTTAACTCATATGTGCATCTAACGAACAACTGAACTAACAAGAAAACAGACATACAGATGGAGAACAGATGACAGCTAGTGGGGGGAACGGAAGTTAGGGAGTGTAGGGATTGAGCAAAACAAAGGACTCATTGATATGGACAACAGTGAGATGATTGCTAGGGGCAGGGAGTGTAAGGGGCCTAAATGGTAATGGAAAAAAAATAAACATTATATTTTAAATAATAAAAGTAAAAACAAATGTGTCAAAAAAAGTTTTGAAAGTGAAAATCCCTTTCTTGGTTCCAGTTGTAGAAAAATGTTTTTAGTTTTTGTCTATTGTCTATGATATGACTATGGTTTGTCATATAATGCCTTTATTATATTACAGTATGTTCCCTCTATTCTGACTTTGCTGAGAGTATCATAAGCTGTTGATAGATTTTATCAAGTGTTTTTTTTTTTTGCATCTATTGATATGATCATGTGTTTTTTATCCTTCATTTTGTTTATTTGGTGTATAATTTGTATTGATTTGTGGATATTGTATCAACATTGAATCATTGGAATAAAACTAACTTAATCATGGTGTATGATATAGTTTTTTAGATATTATTTATTTAGTTTTAGAGAAATGGGAAGTGAGGGAGATAGAGAAGGAAAGGAGAAACATCAACATGAGAGAGAAAATTTATCAGCTGCCTCTTGCACACCCAACACTGGGGAACTGGCCCAAAACCCAGGTATGTGCCCTGACTGGGAATTGAACCAGTGACCTCTTGGTTTGTGGGAGGATGCCTAAACCATTGAGCACCACCAGTCAGGGTTGGTGTATAATCTTTTTAATGTACTGCTAGATCAAATTTGATAATATTTTGTTGATGATTTAATATCTATATTAACCATGAATATTGGCCTATAATTTTTTTTCTTTTTAGTGTCTTTATGTGGTTTTGGAATTAGGTAAATGCTGCACTTATAAAATGTGCTTTCTTTTTTTGTTTGTTTTAATTAAGACATTTAGTATATACTTTTTAAATTATTTTGCATTTTTATTGTTGTCCAATTACAGTTGTCCTCATTTTACTCCCCATTGCTCTTCCCTGCCCTACTCACCCCTCCTCCCACAGTCAATCCTCCCCCCACCCTGTTGTCTTTGTCTA
Source organism: Pteronotus mesoamericanus (assembly GCF_021234165.1). Taxonomy (NCBI): domain Eukaryota; kingdom Metazoa; phylum Chordata; class Mammalia; order Chiroptera; family Mormoopidae; genus Pteronotus; species Pteronotus mesoamericanus. Next base: position 47,645,189 of record NW_026555329.1, on the reverse strand, counting down.
TGTGCCCTTTATACATTTTCCTTGTCTACCTTTTTTTTCTTTGCATTCTTTAAATTTCTTCCTTTTTTTTTTAATTTTTCAAATACATGTCTCCATTTACTCACCACTACTTTCCCCTGGCCCACCCACCCTCACCTCCTTCACTACCTTGGCTTCGTCCATGTGTCCTTCACAACCGTTCCTTGATCTGACCCTGTCCTTTCCACTCCCCGCTACACTCATCCCTCCCTCCCTCCTATCCCCATTGGTTTCTTCTTTCTATGTTGCTGGTCATATTTTCCTTGCTTGCCCATTTTGTTTATTAGGTTCCACTTATAGGTGAGATCATATGGTATTTGTCTTTCACTGTCTGGCTTATTTCACTTAGCATATGCTCTCCAATTCCATCTATGCTGTAGCAAAGGGTAGTAGCTCTTTCTTACTTTCTGCTGCATAGTATTCCACTGTGTAAATATACCATAGTTTTTGATCCACTCATTTTCTAATGGGCACTTAGGTTGCTTCCAGCATGTGGCTATTATAAATTGTGCTGCTATGAACATGGGGGTGCACAGGTTGTTTCTTTTGAGTTAGTGTTTTGGGATTCTTAGGGTATAATCCCAGCAGTAGAATAGCTGGGTCAAGAGGCAGTTCCATTTTTAGCTTTTTGAGGAAATTCCACAGTTTTTTCCACAGTGGCTGCACCTGTCTGCATTCCTACCGGCAGTGTACTAGAGTTCTCTTTCCTCCACAACCTTGCTAGCACCCATTGTTTGTTGACATATTTACGATGGCCATTCTGACTGGTGTGAAGTGGTATCTCATTGTGGTTTTAATTTGCATTTCTCTGATGACTAGAGTTGCTGAGAGTCCTTTCATACATCTCTGGGCCCTGTGTATGTTCTCATTGGAGAAGTTCAGGTCCTTTGCGCATATTTTAATTGGATTGCTTGTGTTCCTAGAGTGGAGTCACATGAGTTCTTTATATATTTTGGAGGTCAAACATCTGTCTGAGGTATCATTGGAAAATATATTTTCCCATACATTTGGTTCCCATTTCATTTTGCTAATTTCTTCTTTAGCCATGCAGAGGCTTTTTATTTTGAGGTCCCATTTGTTTATTCTTTCCTTTATTTCCCTTGCTTTAGGGGACATATCAGTGAAAATATTGCTGCATGGGACATCCGAAAGTTTCCTGCCTATATTCTCCTCTAAGACTTTTATGGTGTCGCAACTTATATTTAAGTCGTTTATCCATCTTGAGTTTACTTTTGTGCGTGTTGTCAGTTGGTGGTTGAATTTCAATTTTTTGCATGTACCTGTGCGGCTCTCCCAACACCATTTGTTGAAAAGGTTATTTTTACTCCATGTTATGCTTCTGCCCTCTTTGTAGAATATTCAAAATATGGAACACTTCATGAATTTGGGTGTCATCCTTGCATAGGGGCCATGATAATCTTCTCTGTATCATTCCAATTTTAGTATATGTGCTGTCAAAGCAAGCACGTAAAATGAGCCTTCTGTTGATTTGATGTTGTAAAATCTTTCTGGTGAAAATTCAGCTAACAGTTTTATGGGAGCTCCCTTGTAGGTAATTGACTGTCTCTCTTGTGTGGCTTTTAATATTTTCTCCTTGTCTTTAAGTTTTCCCATTTTAATTATAATGTCTTAGCATGGGCCTCTTTGGGTTCATCTTATTTGGGACTCTCCATGCTTCCCGAACTTGTGTATCTTTTTCCTCCACCACATTAGGGAAGTTTTCTGTCATTATTTCTTCAAATAGTTTCTGGGTCCCTTGCTCTCTCTCTTCTTTTTTTGGTACCTCTATTATGCTGATGTTTTTACGCTTTATGTTGTCACAAAAGTCCTTTAAATGATCCTCATTTTTTTATTTCTCCTTTTTTAAGCTTTTATTTATTTATTTTGAGGGAGGGGAAGAAGAGAGAAGGAGATGGAGAGAAACATCAATGTGCGTGGTTGCATCTCATGCACCCCCTGCTGGATACCTGGCCTGCAACCCAGGCATGTGCCCCACAGTGGGAATCAAAACAGTGACCTTTTGGTTTGCAGGCCAGCACTCAATCCACTGAGCCACTCCAGCTAGAGCATCATTTTTTAATTTTTATCATTATGATTATTAATATTATTATGATTGCAGCTGCTACTTTGATTGGGTATTTTATTCTATCTTGTCTTTCAAATCACTGATTCAGTCCTCTGCTTCATCTAACCTACTGTTTATTCCTTCTGGTGTACTCTTTATTTCAGCTATTTCATTCTTCATTTATGACTGGTCCTTTTTTGTAGTTTCTATGTACTTTTTCATGCTGTTGAGCATCCTCATAATCATTACTTTGAACTCTACATCTGATCAATTGATTTAGTCCATTTTATTTAGCTATTTTTCTAGTAATTCTCATGTTCTTTCATTCAGGACCTATTTCTTTGTCTCCCCTTTATGGCTGCTTCTTTTGTTTGTTTCTATGTACTGAGCAGATCTGCTCAAAACTCCTGGTTTTGGTGTGGTACCCTTATGTAGTAGGTGTCCTGTAGCATTCAGTGGCACAGTATTCTTGATTACCTCTGCTGAGGGCTCTAAGAACTTCCCTTGTGCATGTTATGTGTGCACTCCTGTTGTAATTAAGTCTTAAATGTAATTGGCCCATTCATGTTTGAGATCAGCTCACAAGATGGCTGAATGTGACACCCATCCCATAACAGAGTGTGAAAGCTGCTGTGCAGGTACTAATCATGTGAAGTGGAATTCATCTCTGCTGAGCATGGTGCCTACCAAGATATCCCTGTGGATATGCTGGCTGTGGAGTTTATTTGACCCTGGTCTGCTGTCTGAGAATGGTCTTTAGGTGTGTTGGTTCTGGGCCTCTTTGCAAACACTCTAGTGTAGTCGGATATTACATTTGCCTGGCCTTGGGCAGCTTGTTTGGAGCTATCAACATTTCACAGCTTGTAGCTTTCTCTGCTCAGACTTGGTGCCTGCAGAAAGCTAAATTCAAATTTCTTGTAATGTAGATTTTTTTCCCATTCAATAAGTTTACTCTATGTATACCCTTCTTTTCATGCTACATTTTGTACAAAAATTGTCTTTGTCTTAAAACTTCGTTTTTCTTCTTTTCATGTTACATTTTGTACCCCTTTTCTATGCTGCACCCTTCTTTTCATGTTACATTTTGTACAAAAATTGCCTTTGTCTTAAAACTTTGTTGTTCTTAAAGTATTCTTTTTTCTCCACAGTTCCAATTGTCATGAATCCTAATTCTCTTGGTAATTCTGTTCATTATTTATATAAAACAATTTTATTTCCTTGAAGATATTTTAAAGAGTCATTAAATTTGATAGCAGTATATTGCAACTTAATTAGGGTATTTACATTTTTATACACTTTCCTAATTTATAAGAACTTCATTATATGTTATCTCATTTAGTAGAGCAAAGCACAGGTGTGTTATTTTGAAAGTTATGCTACAAGCTAGCCAGGCACTCAATGGCTCTTCTTCAGGAGACTCAAAAAGGAAACTCACTAAGTACTACAAGACATAGCCTTAGGTTGCAGTTTGTATCCTTTGTAGGAGATCAAGCCAAACACAAACTTCAGTACTGAGGAAGAGAATTTAGGTTGATTCATCAGTGTTAACATTTTAGTTCTGAGACGACAATCTTATTTGCATAAATCAAATGTTATATAATTTTATTTTTCTACAGCATCTTTTTTTAACTCATGTTTATTCTATTACAGTTGTCGCAATGTTTCCCCCTTTGCCCTCCTCCACCCATCCCACCCTGCCCCCCTCTCCCACAGTCAATTCCCACTCTGTTGTCCATGTCCATGTATCATTCATACATGGTCTTTGTATAGTTGCTTCTCCTTCTTTCCACCATTGTCCTCCTTCCCCAAATCTTCTGGTCACTTTCAGTCTGCTCCATGTTTCCTTGCCTGTGGTTTATTTTGTTTGTTAGTTTATTTTGTTGAATAGATTCTACTTATTGTTGAGATCATATGGCATTTGTCTTTCACTGATTGGCTTATTTCACTTAGTATAATATTCTCCAGTTCCATCCATGTTGTCACAATAGGTAGGAGTTCCTTCTTTCTTTCTTTTTTAAATGCAGATTGATTTTATTTATTTTTTTAATGTCAAGATCCATTATAAAATATTAAAAACTTTAAATCCATTATAAAATCTCAGCAATCATGACACCAGCACAGAAATAATCAAGTAGATCAATGAAATAAAATGAGCATTCTAGAAACAAATGTACATATCTGTCTAACAATGTAATAAATGATTGAATTGATATTTCAAATCAATGGGGAAAATAAGGCTTACTCAACATATAAAGTGCGTGGATCACCATTCCTTGAATTAAAACAAATATAGAGCCTTATTTCACACATTATACAACAAATATTCAGGTGAGTTAAAAACAAATGTTATATAATTTTAAAACAGAAACAAAAAGATAACCCTAACATTTCCTCTGAACAACGTTCCTGTTTCACTATGTAAGAGATATTATCATTCAAAAATGCATTTTAGAACCTGCCAATGACAGAAAATGTAACAGAAGTGAGAGACCTCTAGCAGGAATCTGTGATCTGGCATTTGATGAGTCGTATTAAAGAAGCACTGCTTTCTGCACTCCAAATATAGAAAGTCCTTGAAATTTTCTCATTATTTGCAAACAGAAGAATTGATTTTAAAAATACTATTAGAATTGATATGGGTTTCAAGTAACATGTCAGGATTAAAGGTATTTCTTCAAAGAAAAATTCCTTTTTGACAACTATCAAAAACAATTAAAATATCAAAAGTAAATGACCTATTTGACAACAACAACAAAAAAACATAAAGTACATAGGCATATACTCGGAAGTATCCCATAGTAATGAAATAGCAAGTAAAAACTATTATTATTTTTACCTCAAATCTGTATGGTTTACACAGAATCTTTCTAATTCTCAGAGCAACTTCACCTTGTGGTTGTTAATGTCCCATATGAATCTGAGGAAATGAGGTCAAGTCAAATGAGTAAACTTTTAGATGACACACAGCTCTCAGCAAAGTCAAGCCAAGAACCTTTGTCTTTCTTCAAGGTCTTTTCAAAGTCCACTCCTCACTGTTCTGATCAGTCGCACGACCCATCTGGAGAAAACTGTCAGATGCTGTGGAGTAAACTTGAACTGAAATTAGAGTCATCGGTATTTTCAGATGGAAAAAAATGGATATTAAAAAGAAGTTATTTTATTTCCTCAAAATAATCTACAGATTTAATGTAACTCTGACCAAAATCCCAATGGGACTTTCTTTGGGGAGTGGGGAGACTTTTTGTGGAATTGTTACCCTAAAGTTCATTGCTATGCATAAACAGTGAATGAATGAATACATGCCTATCTCTGCTCCTTCTTTCCAACCTGATGAGACAGCAGTACAAGGCTTCAAAAGCCATAAAGCCACAAGAACAAGAAAATACAAAAGAATGAAAATAGATAATAAATAATCTACATATTTTTGAACAATGGAAAATGTGGGAATAAGTGGTTTTTTTTAGAAAAGCAGAGACCAAAGAACTAGCAGTGAGCAGGAAACAAGCCAATTCACATTACAGAATCACAGAAAGTTCTAGAACTGGAAGAGAGGAGACGCGTCAAAATAAGAGAAAGTGTATATAGTTAAACTTGGCTTTCACATCCTCTTCCCCACCGCAGCAATTAATAGAAAGTTTATTTTCAAAGGAAATTGTATTTTTCCCCAAGTTCCAGATTATGAGGCATCATACACAAGAGAACAGTCGAGCTATTACTAAACTGAGCAATGATGAGCTCAGACAGTTCCAGCTCCCAGAACTTTGGCAATCAAGCTCAAATCCACAGGAAGGAGTTTGGAGGATTTTCCTTCTGAGAAAATGACCATCCCAAAGAAAATCACATACAGATGTAAGGATTGAAAGGCTCTTCCAATAAATTGAGGTCTATCAACTAATAAACTAAGCCTCATACTTAAACATGACTGGACAGTCAAGGATGACCAAATATTTGAAAAAAATCTCAAAACAGAAAATATAAATATAAAATTAACAGGCAGGTTTTAAAAAACTGGGAGAAACAGGCATCAAAGAGCATAAAAAAACTAACAACAAAAAACTAATAATATACCCTTATATGAGAGTTTGTCCATGAAACAAGAACAAGAGTCTACAAAAATAGAACCAAAAGAGTAACATGAAGTTTTCAGAAAATAAACATTTATTTCTCCACCAAACAATTATTAAAAACCAATTGGAACTTTGGTTCTCAATTGTTATGCTGTTAGTTTATATCTCTTATTTTAGGATACTTTGTTCATAGTTTAAAACTCCCCAAAATACTGGTTTCAATGCTTATAACTGGTTCATCTATTCTCTTTCTTTCTCTTTTTGGTCATACATTCTGATGAATTTAAATCAATGGTGCACTTCCTTGAAGATTGTTTCCACGAATTATATTTCCACAAATTATATTCCTAAGTATCAACATGTCACAAAGTGTTTCTTTTGTGACCACACAAACCCTAGTTTGCCTAGTTTGCCAAATCTGGGCAGGTCCCCTGCTGCACTGCCAGCTCTGGCAGCTCATATGAACTACTGTAAGCCCATAATGTTAGTGACTTGTTTCTTTGTCATTAGTCAATTATTGTGACAAATGAGCTATTTGATAACTCTATTGGTGCCTTCCATTTTTCTTTTTTCAATGTAAATGTTGATGTAATTTTCTCTGTGTACGTGAAATTAGGACATATGGTTAGAATATGTATATGTACGTGTGTTTTTCATTATTTTATACAGGCTCCAAAGGACTTCTTTCATCAGAAACCACAAAATTTTCCCTAACAAAAGAAAATTTTATTTTATAAATGTTTAAATATGACTACTTTTTCATCTGCTCCAAGTAGGAGTGATGAGGAGATTCTAGATATACAAAATCTATCCCTTCAACTCACTTATCTTTTATAGTTCTATTTATTTATATTTTCATTCTATATTCTATAAAAATTCCTAAAATTAGTTTTTAAATCTACAACTGAATTTTTAGCAGTGTTTAAGTGGTATTTATTGCCATTATTAATGGGGCCCTTTCAGCAATCAAATTTTCAATCATTTTTCATAGCAGCCTATTTTTTGGGCACAGTATCCTCTTTGAAATCGCCAATTAGGGCATAGTTAAATGTTTCTTCTAATTTTTTAGATCCATTCTATTTTATATATTTTTTCTTAATTCTTCACATCTTTCCCCACTTAACTTCAGTTAAGATTTGTCATTGTTTGCCCATATTTATCAAATTAAAGTATAAATCATTTTTACAAGAACAGTGTTTACTGAGTACTTTCTGTGTGATAGGTACAGTGCTAAATAATATAAACTGCAAAATAATTCTATGAAATAAATGTTATTATCCTCCCTGACTGTCATCGGGAGGTGAAAAGATGAAGGTAGCTGTGTTGAGTTAGGGATTCTGTCCAAATTATTGATGTCTTTCAGCATCTCAATCCCATTGTATCCTCTATACTCTGTTTGGAACAATGGGAACATCTGTGTAGTCAGACCTATGGGTACCCAGAGGAAGTCCTGAAGAGCACATGAACCAATTTTTTCTTTTCTTTTTTTTTTTTCCGTATTTGCTGTGCAAGTGCAGAATCAGTGGAGACTCCTTCTATCTGCCCAGGTAAAAGCCAGCTGCAACCCATGCCTGCTGCACCTACAAACCCAGTCACAAAGTGAAGCCTGGGAGCAAGGCCATAGCTGCCTATGGGGATTGTGTAGAGACATACATAGAGGTCCTTCATCACCCACTCCTAACCACCCCCTACAACCTCTGGGCTGGGATTTGGAGGGGTCACCTAGGATACACACTTTCCCTGGATTCCCTGGATTGCCTGTACTAAATTGAAGGTCACAAATCACCAACTTCTTTGTCATTCTGATCTCATCTTTAAAGTGTTGGTTCAGTGATGGTACCCTTCCATGTTTAAAAAAAAAACTATCTTAAATCAATTGTTAATAGTACTAAGCAGAGTTGGTGTTACAGAATCCCACCAATGCTGTTCTGGAACAGTTTTGGGGTTTGATTGCCTGCTGCCAAGAAATATAACTCCCTCTGCAAGAGTTTGGTGAAAAAAAGAAAAGGATTGTTTATTTAAAGGTTATAAAGATTTAGAATAATGGCACCTTTCTGCTGTTAAGTTTTTCTCCCTTTAAAAATACTCAGGAACACATAGCCCTGCCTCCTTTTGCCAAACTAGGCCAGTTTTGGAATACATCACTCAGAGGCAACTCAATATTCATGATCAACGTTCAGCTCCAAGCCTCCCTCACTAATCCAGGTGGCTAGGCAGGTCCCCATAGCTCCATCAACTCTGCCAACCATCTTCTTCAGGAGACATGAATCTGGACATGTCCTCTGCTGCACTGCCAGCTCTGGCAACTCACCAGACTTCTCTCTTTCAGACCTCCTCTCTCCTACTCCAGACCATGTGTCTTCTCCCCTTTGTCTTTCAGCCTATCCTCATTAAAATGCTAGGCCTGGAACTTCCTCCATGACCTCATATCTGGTCCTTCCTATAGTGTGTTAATGTCCACCATTTTTTCCATTTCACCAGTATTTTTTACCTTATTTTGGCTGCCATCCTTAGTCAGGGCAAAAGTTCTCAGCAATGTATGGTCATCCAGAGTGAACATTTGCCTCCTACCTCTTGCACAGGTGCTATATGAGCTCTACAGATTTTTCACGAGCCACTGAACATTTTCATAGTCACGAACAGAATTTGCGCTGGGTTGCAGCCCTCTTCTCTTCAGGAAGATGCAGCTATTAACTTGCCATTGTTATGCAATGTATCTTAAATGCCATATCACCTACCTCCCCCATTCCTCCAATCAAGGATCATGGAAGTTGTTCTATTTTCAGGGGACTCTTGCCCTACACCCCATTGCATTAGGAGCAATGTAACTAAAAGCTTAGGTCCTAGAGTTAGATAACCTTGGTTCAAATCCTGGCTACACAAATTACTATGAGAAGTTGAGCAAACTATTTTACTTCTCTAAATATCCTGTAATGACATTTAAAGCATTTAGCACAGTGCCTGATGTGCAGTAAAAACCATAAATATTTGTTATCATTATTTTTTACTGTAAAACTTCTAGAGTCAGCCATGCTACCAGGTTATCTGAGACCAACTATAATGATTTTGAATTGTTTGAGTTAAGCTTCTTGGGTGGGGTGGGGGAGAGGTATAAATAATAGAAAATTAAGAGCAAAATCAAGGGTCCAAAGATGGTGATGAAGTAGGTGGGAGCTGAGTCCACTTACTTGTGCACTCAACTGAGACATTTAGTTGATCTTCCATAAAACAAAGTGAACAGTCAACAGAATCTTAGCTGATATGAAGTTTGGATGCCAAAGTGTGTAGAGGATACTTCAAAGTGGGTGGTATGGAGGCTTTATAGGTGGTCAGGGAAAGTCCCCAGGTATGGCACCAGAAACCATGGCTGCCATAGGGAAAACACTAGAGGAGACCCTGGTCAGGAATAGGAGCATAGTAGCTCCCTCCCCTCCCAGGGTGAGGAAACCACAGACCTGTGCCAGGAGTGACTTCAGTTCACAATGTTACCATGGAGAAACAGGCTGCACACACGCATATAGTAAGCAGTACACCCTAGCTGGGGCAGCAGCCACCATCCAGGACAGTGCCAGAGAATGGAGGGATTCTGGCTGCCCCTGGAGCTGGGGGAAGAGTAGGGCCATGACTAGCCATGATTGAGATAGACTCTTGACTTGCAAGAGAGTTGGAGTGTGTGGAAAGACAAGCAGTGGCTTGGAGATGCAGCAGCACCCACAAAGACATTTTTCGAAAGGAGACCTGAGGTGTGCTGGGCAGAGACCACACATGTATGCACCTGGCTGGCCAAGAAGGAGGGAGAATTGTGGGCATGATTTGCTCTCACTTAGTGCACCCAGTGGATTGATCAAAGGGGTGCAAAGTAAAGTGGTTTCTTGGCCCTGACCAGGTGCAAAAATGGAAAATGGAAAGTGCAGACTGCAGAGTCCTGTAAATGCAGTGGACTGGAAAATGTGCACTTCTGATTTTTGTAGCCAGGCTGAGCCTCTTTCCTTGGCAGAATCACTGGAACAGGAAAACTGAGTCCAGCCCCTTCCTCCTACAGAAGGGAAAGATCTGCAAAACTGTCTGGGCAGGCTTAACAACTACAAGTGGGTTTTTCCAACAGAGTAATCTAGCAAGACTAATGCCTAAAAGGGTTGTAGGGAAAATGGAGTCAATCAGGCTCCTTCACCTGGATGTCTGGGCAACTGAGGTAAACAATGTTCCCATAAGCTTGGGAATGGCCCATATGAGCAGAATCATGCTTTGTTATATAAATATATAATATCTTGGCACCCTGCTGGCTTTTTGGGCAGTTAATATTAATGGAGTTGGTACTTCCCATGGTGTGACATGTGGCTTGCAGCATGCATGGATCACCCCACCCTTCAATAAAAGCATATCAGGCATTCCCACAGCTCTTCAAATATTCTTCCATCTGCCCTAATCCCAGTTGAACCTGCTTGACATTGAAAGGCTACAACACAAAGACCCACTTTGAACTCCCCACAGGGAGACAAGATACACTGGGTTCTAGGGCCCTGTTTCACTAAGACCATCAAAAAAGGAAGTTAAGAAAGGGTACAACAAGGGGAATTAAGGGAACCACTGAGAATTGGTTTGCACACAGAGCTGCAGACTACATCAAGCAGAAGAAAGCTAGCACTCGTACACAGATTGTCTCCTGCCCGGTGTGAAACAGACAGCTATTTAAGCAGAAACTACACATTGTTGGAAATAAACTGGGGCAGACTAAAACAGGAGGAGAAGGGGTAGAGGAAATGCACCCACGATTTTCCCAGAAGATTTGACAGTGCTTCCAGGGGATACACAGAGACCTAACCCTCTCAATCACAACAGGGGATGGAGATACAGGTGGTGCTTCCAGAAGTTGGACGACCCACCTGGGACACTGACCTGAGGGAAAACCAGAGACAAATCCAGAAAGAAGTCAGAAGGTGAACAGCTGAGACAAATTTCACCTTGCTTTTCAGCAGAACTTACATATTTTTTTATTTCTCTTCTTCTTTTTTTTTAGTTTGGTTTTTTCCCCTCTCATATGGGTTTTAATTTTTCGTTTCACTCCACTCATATTTCAAATGACTCACTACTATTGGTCTTTTATTTTTTATTCTTTTTCTTCAGATCTTTCTTTTTCATATTGTTGTTATTTTAAATCCCATACAGCACCCTTCTCTGGTCTTTCTCCATTTGTCATCTTCCTGACCTTTCTTACTGTCATTGTAAACTTAATTTTCTCTCACATTATTCCATGTTACTATCTCTTAATCTCACTATTTCTCCTCCAGCTAACCTCACAGACTTTCTTTCTTATGTCAGGTGGCATTCTTTCCTCCTCTTATAAGTGTCTTATTTCTTTTCTACATTTATACACTGTGGCTAGTTGGACAAAATACATTGGTTATTGCTGTTTTACTCCAACAGAAATCCTATTTGTTCACTAATTGTACTTTAAATCCCATAGGATAATTTATCCCCGTCTTGCTCCATTTTGCCTTCTTCCTGCCCCTAACCAGTTGAGTGAGGAATTGTATTTAATTTTTTCTGCTCTCTTAGCCTGGGCTTTACCCCATGCTCTTATGAATTTGCTTATCCTTTCCTCTCAAAATCATTTTTCTTTACTGTATACAGCTCATATTCACTTCTCTCTTTTGTATAATATTCTTATTCCCTTTCCACCTTTATTAAATTTCATTCAGCTGTCATTGCTATTGCTCTGCTGCAATTTTTCTGCAATTTTGCTCCTGTTGGTCCAAATCTTTTTAATTTTACTTCAAACCTCATAGTAGAGTCTTGTCTTTACTTACTCTATTTTTGCCATTGCCCTTCAGTGTTTTACTTATGTTTAAATTTTATTCTTTCCCTTTCTTCACCTCAGATCTATCCGTACTCTCATTAATTCTCCTCCATCATCCCACTTAAAAACATTTTCCCCTCCTTTAGGCACCTCATATTCTATTTGTCCCATATTAAAATATACTTGATCTCTCTTCATGGTTCTTAATCTTTGAACAATTGCAGTTAATATTGCTGATGTGGTGTTTTTGTTTTGTTTTGTTTTGTTTTTTGCTGCTATATGTCTAGTTGTCTGGTAACACTGCTTTGTTAACCAACACCTGTACAATAGCATACAAGACGACGTAGGAGTGGTGACTACCAATAAGCCCACTGGAGGGCTGAACCCAACAGCAAAGATGCCCCCAAAAGCAAAGCCAAGTACAAGAGGGAAGCCAAGTACAAGAGGGACCACACAAACAGAAGAAAGAGTAACCCTAGAGCATCCAGACATGGAGATCAAAGAGATTGCACTACTGAATCCCACTGAACTCCTACCACAGAAGTCCACCATATGACAAAATACAGGCAAAGTAGAACACCCTGAGACATAGAAACAAACAAAAAAGGTCACCTAAAATGGGGAAACAAAGAAAAAAACCCAATCAAAAGAAATGGAAGAATCCCCAGAAAAAGAACTAAATAAAATTGAAATAAATTTCAAATTTTTATCAGATATTTTCAGATATTTTGTCAAATATCTGAAAAAAATACACTAGGAGGAATTAAAAGCAGGCTACACAAAGCAGAGGACTGAATCAGTGAGCTGGAAGGCAGGGTGAAGCAACACAATTAAAAAATACTCAAAAAGTACAAGGATAATGTAAGGGAACTTCAGGACAACATGAAACATAACAACATTTGCATCATAGAAATACCAGAAAGAAAAGAAAAGGAGCAAGGCATAGAAGAGCTGTTTGACAAAATAATGACAGAAAACTTCCTGAACTTGGAAAAGGGAAAGGCCATGCAAGTTCAGGAAGCACAGATGAACCCAAAGATGAACCTATTCAAGATGAACCCAAAGAGGCCTACTCTAAGACACATCATCATTAAAATGCCAAATTTTAAAGACAAAGAGAGAATCTAAAAAGCAGAAGGGAGAAACAGATAACAACATACATGGGAGTCTGATAAGGTTAGCAGCTGATTTCTCCACAGAAACACTACAAGCCAGAAGGGAATGCAAGAAGTATTCTAAGTAATAAAAAGCAAAGAACTACAACCAAGACTAATCTACCCAGCAAGGTTCTCATTTAAAATGAAAGGTGAAATAAGGGGTTTTGCAGGCAAAAGAGGGCTAAAAGAATATACCACCACCAAGCCAGCACTGCAAGAAATCCTAAAAGGACTGCTTTAAGAGATGAAGAAAAAGACAGGGAGAGAGAAGAACACAGGTAAAAAAGGAAAAAAATGACAATGAATAGATACCTTTCAGTAGTAACATTAAATGTAAATGTATTAAATGCTCCAATCAAAAGACACGGGGTACCTGAATGGATAAGAAAATATTTACTTTTTGCACTGAACAACACAATAATGAAATTGTCTATACTGATATATACAGGTCTTTTACCCCAAAGAAGCAAAATATACATTATTTTCATATGCAAATGTAATATTTTCAAAGACTGACCACATTATAAGACATTAAAAAAGCCTCCACAAATTCAGGAAAATTGAAATCATATCAAGCATTTTCTCAGACCACAAGGGTTTGCAACTAGAAACCAACCTCAAGGAAAAAACTCAAAACAATCAAACCCATGGAGACTAAATAACATGATATTACAAAGAATGGGTCAAAAATGACATCAAGGAAGAAATAAAAAAGATTCTGAAAAAAATTAAATTGAATACACAACAACCCAAAACCTATGGGACACAGTGAAGGTAGTCCTGAGAGGGCAGTTCAGAGCAATACAGGCCTCCTAAAAAAGACAGAAAAATTTCAAATAGATGATCTAACCTACACCTACAAAAACTAGAGAAACAACAACAAACAAAGCCCAGAGTGAATAGAAGGAAAGAAATAATCTAGATCAGATCAGAATTAAATGACATAGAGACTAAGAGAACAATCCAAAGGATCAATAAATGTAGGAGTTGTTTCTTTGAAAAGATAAACAAAATCAAAAAGCCTTTAAGCAGACTCATCATGAAAAAAAGAAAGAAGACCCAAATAAATAAAATCAGAAATGAAACAGGTAAAATTACAACTGATATCAAAGAAATAAAAAAGATGGTGAGAAATTACTATGAACAACTATATGACAAGAAATTTGACCACCCAGTGAAATGGACAAATTTCTAGAAATGTATACTCTTACAAAACTGAGTCTAGAGAAGCAAAAAGCCTGATTAGACTGGTATCAGCTACTGAAACTCAAGCAGTAATCAAAAAACTCCTGGCACACAAAAGCCCTGGGCCAGAGGGCTTCACAGGAGAAATTTACCTCACATTTAGAGAAGAGATAACCCCAATTCTTCTCAAATTATTCTAAAAAGTCCAAGAAGAGAGAAGACCCTCAAACTCTTTTTTAAGAGGCCAGTATTATCCTAATTCTAAAACCAGAAAAAGACACACAAAAGAAAGAAAACTAAAGATCAATATCGCTGATGAGCATACATGCTAAAATCTTCAACACAATATGGGCAAACCATATCCAGCAATACATTAAAGAAATAATACACCATGATCAAGTGGGTTGCATCCCAGATATGCAAGGATGGTACAATATATGCAAATCAATAAATCTAACACATCACATAAACAATGTAAAAGTCAAAAACCACAAGATCATATTAATATATGCTGAAAAAACACGTGGTAAAGTACAGCATCCATTTATGACAAAACACTCAGGAAAGTGGGAGTAGAGGGAGCATACCTCAACATAATAAAGGCCATATACAAGAAACCTACAGCCGACATCATACTCTTGGACAAAAATTAGCTTTCCCCATAAGATCAGGCATAAGATAAGGGTGTCCTCTTTCACTATTTCTATTCAACATGATATTGAAAGTTCTAGTCACATTAATCAGACAGAAAAAGGATATAAAAAGCATCCAAATTGGAATGGTGGAAGTAAAGTTGTCACTATTTGCAGAAGACATGATAGTGCACATAGAAAACCCAATAGACTCCACTAGAAAACTACTCAACCTAATAAATGAATTTGCTAAAACTGTGGGATACAAAGTCAACATTCAGAAATCAAACATCTTCATACATCTGAAACAGAAATCAAAAAACAAATCCCATTTACTATAGCAACAACAAACATAAAATACTTAGGAATAAACTTAACCAAGGAGGAAAAAGACTTGTAGTCAAAAAACTACACAACACTGAAGAAAGAAATTAAGGAAGACACAAATAAATGGAAGCATATAGCGTGTTCATGGATTGGAAGAATTAGCACCATCGAAATGTTCATACTACCCAAAGCACTCCATAGATTCACACAATCCATTACAAAATAGCAATGACATATTTCAAAGATATAGAATAAACATTTCAAAAATTTATATGGAACCATAAATGACACCAAATATCCTCAGCAATTTTAAGAAAAGAGAACAAGGGAGGAATGATCACAATATCTGATATCAAACTATATTACAAAGCCACTGTAATCATAGAGTCTGGTATTGGCATAAGAACAGACACATTAACCAATGGAACAGAATAGAGAGGCCAGAAATAAACCCATATCAATATGGTCAATTGATATTTGTCAAAGGGGGCAGAAGCATAGAATGGAGTAAAAATAGCCTCTTCAATAAATGGTACTGGGAGATCTGGACAACTACATGCAAAAAGATGACACTAGACCACCAACTTACAGCATACACAAAAATAAACTCAAAATAGATAAAAGACTTAAATATAAGTCGTGACACCATACAGGTCCTACAAGAAAACATAGCAAGGAAAATCTCAGATATCCCACCCCGCACAATATTTTCAAAAATACATCCCTTGAGTCAAGGGATATAAAGGAAAGAAAAAACAAATGGTACTATGTCAAACTAAGATGTTTCTGCATGGCTAAAGAAAACATCAACAAAATGAAAGGGGAACAAAACATATGGGAAAACATAATTATCAAAGATATTTCAGACAAGGGTTTGATTTAAAAATATGTAAAGAACTCATAAGACTGACACCAGGAAGACAAACAATTCGATTAAAAAATGAACAATGGACGACACAGGTACTTCTCCAGGGTGGTCACACAGAGAGCCCAAGACACATGAAAAAATCATGAACATCACTAGCCATCAGAGATGCAAATTATAACCACAATGATATACCACTTTACAAAGGTTAGAATGGCCATCATTAACAATTCAACAAACAACAAGTGCTGGTGAGGTTGTAGAGGAAAGGGAAACATACTACACTGTTGGTGGGAATGCAGTCTGGTGCAGCCACTGTGGAAAACAGTATGGAATTTCCTCAGAAAACTAAAGATGGAGCTGCCTTTTGATCCAGCAATCCCACTGCTGGGATTATACTGTAAAAATCCTGAAACACCAATTCAAAAGAAACTATGCATCCCAATGTTCATAGAAGCATTATTTCCAAGTGCTGGAAACAGTCTAAGTGCCCATCAGTAAATGAGTGGATCAAAAAACTGTGGTATATTTAAATATTATGCAATAGAAAGAAAGAAGGCACTCATACCTTTCATGACAGCCCTACTCTATTCTTCAAGGACAGAACTGGAGTGTATTATGCTAAGTGAAATAAGCCAGGCAGTGAATGACAAATACCATATGATCTCACCTATAAGTGGAACCTAATGAGCAAAGCAAACAAATGAGCAAAAAGAACCAAAGACATGGAAACAAGCAACAAACAGTGACAAGATGGGAGGGGAGAGCGGTATAAAGAGGGAAAGAAGGGGAAGGGAAAAGTCAAGAAACATGTATAAAGTACTCATAAAAACAGACAATGGTGGGGGTTTGACTGTGGGGTTGGTGGGGTGGGCATGGGTGAGGAACAGAGAAAAAGGCAGGACAACTGTAACTGAACACCAGTAAAAAATAAATACATAAAGAAAATATATTTACAAGAAAAAAGTAAAAATAATTTTAGCATGGAGTTTCTTAAGTATAGTATTTTAAACAAAAGTGAGCTCTGTTTTCCAGTGAGTGCAAGTTTGAAATGAACAATGTTCTAAAGAGCTCCTAAAAAATATGTTGGTCAGAACCGAAAATCTGTAAATGGCATTATATAATAAAGATATTTTGGGGAAAGGAAAAAAAGAAAAAGATGACTAGCATCATGTCAAAGGACCCAACTTGAAGCCTCTCCCTACTGGCAAAAGATGGGATAGTCATGAAAAATAATTGCAATGAATACATAAAAATGTTTAAAGTCATGAGTTGGTAATAATAACAGAAAAGAATAAAATTAATTGATCACCACTAAAAAAAAAAAAGCAAAATCATTATTTGCAAATGATATGGTATATAAAATCCACCTCTATTGTATGAGTGCAGTTATATAAAAAATTATTTTTTTAAGTTTTAAGGAATATACTTGTAGATTTGTTTAATTTGTTTTTATTTTTTATTTTTACATAATTTAGACACAGAAAAATGTCAAAGGTAAAACAGAGACTTTCAGTTTATATTCCACCAACCATCTCTTAATGTTAATATTTTCCATTACCACAATGCATTTATCAAAGCTAAGTATTTGTGCAATATTGCAATACTGGCCACCATGGGGGATGGAAGACCTGGAGCAGGGCTATTGAGAGTTACTTTTTGTATTAGTAACAGGCCAGCTTCCTGCCTTAACTGGAGAAGGGCCATTGAGAGTCATTTTTTTTTAATTTATTTTTTTACATTTGTCTCCACCTTCCCACCACCACTTTCCCCTGCCCCTCTCCCCCAACTCCTTCCCTCAGTCTTTCCCCACTTTGGCATTGTCCATGAGTCCTTGATATATGTTCCTTGACTTGACCCTTCCCTTCCCTTTCCCTGCCCACCCCTCCCTCCTTCCCTCTTGACTCTGTTGGTTTCTTTTTTCTTCCAATGTTGCTGGTCATATTTTCCTTGCATCTTTGTTTTGTTGTTTAGGTTCCACTTATAGGTGACATCATATGGTATCTGTCTTTCGCCCCCTGGCTTATTTTGCTTAGCATAATGCTCTCTAGTTCCATCCATGCTGTCGCGAAGTATAGTAGTTATTTTTTTCTTTCTGCTGCGTAGTATTCCATTGTGTAAATGTACCATCTTTTTTTGATCCAATCATCTACTGATGGGCATTTAGGTTGCTTCCAACACTTGGCTATTATAAATTGTGCTGCTATGCACATTGGGGTGCATAGATTCTTTTGAATTTGTGTTTTGGGGTTTTTAGGGTATATATAGTCGAGCAGGGGAATCTCTGGATCAAAAGGCAGTTCCATTTTTAGCTTTCTGAGGAAATTCCACACTGATTTCCACAATGGCTGCACCAGTCTATATTCCCACCAACAGTGTACTAGGGTTCCCTTTTCTCCACAGCTTCACCAGCACCTGTTGTTTGTTGATCTGTTTATGATGGCCATTCTGACCAGTGTGATGTGGTATCTCATTGTGGTTTTCATTTGCATTTCTCTGATGGCTAGTGATGCTGAGCCTCCTTTCAAATGTCTCTGGGCCCTCTTTACCTCTTCCTTGGAAAAGTGTCTGCCCAGATCCTTTGCCCATTTTTTAATTGGATCATTTGTCTTCTTAGAGTGGAGTCTCGTGAGGTCTCTATATATTTTGGAGATCAAATTTCTATCTGATACATCATTAGCAAATATATTTTCCCATATAGTTGGACAGCTACATGTAACAAATTGAAATTTGATCATCAGCTGACACCATACACAAAAATAAACTCAAGACGGATAAAAGACTTAAATATAAGTTGCAACACCATAAAAGTCCTGCAGGAGAGTCATTTTTCAAGTCAGTAACAGGATAGCTTCAAACATCTTATGCAAAAACGGTTATTTTACATCTCAACAAGGGTAACCAGGAAGGTTTGAAAGACTTAATACAGAATGTAACTGAGAGAGGAGAGATAGAGCCTGCAAGAGAGACAAAGGGAAAAAGATTCTGGGAACAATAGGAATGCCACTTGGGAAGAAAAGAGTAGAAAGGACCCTTGCTAATGGGTCATGAAAAGGTGCCACATGTTTTGGGATTAAGAACTCCAGATTGTCGTGGCAATGCAGCGGACGGTGCTGGGAACCACGAGAGGCCTGCCTAGCTGAGCCCCGGACTTCTGTTCTTTTTTTTCTGAAGGATGGTACCCCTGACTGGCCTAACTGGGCAAAGGGGGGAAGGCAGGACTGTGTTTGTTAGTGGGTGTTTTAAATAGTAGGTGTTTTTAAGGGATTTTGAGATTTAAGGGTGACATTTAGCCATCAATCAAACCTGTATAACTTTTCAATAAATAGTTTCTTTCTTTTTCACCAGACTCTGCCATTGGGAGCCATAATTCCAAGGGTGGCAGGGAAAGGACCTACAACCGAGGGACCACAAGGAAGGGAGAGGGGCATTGTTTTGGTAATAGCATCTGGGTACCCCCCACAGGTCCATTGTTTGGTAACAATATTATTAATTAGAGACTTTATTTGCACATTTTACTTATTTTCTGTTTCTAAGATTCCCCCCATTTATCTGTCATGTCTCCTCAGTACCCTCCAATCTATGACAATTCCTGTCTTTTCCTTGTCTTTTCTAACTTTGATACTTAGAGTTCTTCTTAAGAGTTATATGTTATGATATCCTTCAGTTTGGGTTTGTCTAATATTTTCTCACAGTTAGATTAAGGTTTTGTAACAGGGGTTCAGGGTCCTCCCCAAAGGAGATTTGTAATGGAGTCCAGAAATTGGGGTGTCTAAGAAAAATATAAGTTAATCTCACCTGCCCCCAACCAAGGTGGGCTGCCATGGGGGATGGGAGATATGGAGCAGAGCCATTGAGTCATATTGCATGTCAATAATAGGAGGATAGCTTCATACCTCATATGCCAAGGTGGTTATTTTACTTATCAACAAGGCTACCCAGGAAGGTTTGCATACCTTTAACTCAGGATGCAACTGGGAGGCAGGTCCTCTGGTTACAGTGCCTGCTGAAGGAGTCCAGAGATGGATGTGCAGGGGAGGATACACCCAGGGGTTTAAACCCAGGTGTAACAGCCATGCTAGAGGCTTTTGGCCACACAGTTTTGGGAGCTGAGTGGCTGCTCCCTTGAGCACATGGCTGAAGAAGCAGAAAAGCAAGATGTAGCAGCCAGGCAGGTGCCTTCCCCTGGTTACAGTGTGTGTGCTTGAAAGCTCTGAGATGGTTTGCTCCACGCCACAAGGAAACAATGCGAAGACCATGCAGGAAGAAAAGGGGAGAAAGGACTCTTACTAAAGGGCCATGAGAAGGTGCCACATGGTTCTGAATTAAGAACTGGAGATCACGGCAATGCAGTGGATGGTGCTGGGAACAGCGAGAGTCCTGTCTAGCTAAGCTCCAGACTTCTGTTCTTTTTCTTCTGAAGGGCAGTACCCCTGACTGGCCTAACTGGGCAAAGGGTGGAAGGCAGGACTGTGTTTGTTAGTGGGTGTTTTAAATAGTGGGTGTTTTAAAGGGATTTTGAGATTTAAGGGCGACATTTAGCCATTAATCAAAACCTGTATAAGTTTTGAATAAATGCTTCCTTTCCTTTTCACCAAATTCTGTCATCAAAAGCCATAATCTTTAAGGGCAGTGGGCAAAAGGACCTATAACAGAGGGACCCTGGGGAAAGGAGGGGCATTGTTCTGGTAATAGTATCTGGAGTTCCGCCCACTATGGGTCCGACATTCATTAACTGTTGTGCATTTTGCATAAATATACACAGAAGTGATGTGCCCTTCTCAGTGTATCCCATGTGGAGGTATGTGATGTTCATATGTCTCATTACTGGTAATATCAGCTTTGATCACTTGGATAAAGTGGTATCTGCTCTAAACTTAATATTTTCCCTCTGTAATCAATAAATACATTGGGAAAGATGCTTTGATACTATGCAAATATCATGTTCCTCCTATAATTTTTACCTTATAACTTTAGTATCCATCCACACATCTTACCTAAAACAAGTATTGCTGGGGTGTTTTGTTTTAAATTTTTATTTATTAATTTTGAAAGAGATCTAGAGAGAGAGACACTGATTTGTTGTTCCATTTTTTTATGCATTTATTGGTTGATTCTTGTATGTGTCTTGACCTTGGATTGAACCTGCAACCTTGACATATCAGGATGATGCTTTAACTGAGGTACCCAGCCAGGGCCTACTGGGGTGTTTTAATGGTGATTTTCAATTTCTTCTCTAAGAACTGGAATTTTTTCTATTAAAAAAAAAAGTTGTCCTACATGTTTGAGACCCACTCAATTTCAGAGCATGAGGAGGCTTTAGAGTATTCCATGACTTAAGGTGGAAGAAGCATTGGCATCACCTGAGAACTTGTTAGAAATGCAAAATCTGCCCTGTCTGGTGTGGCTCAATGGATTGAGTGCCAGCTTGCAAACCAAAGGGTTGCCGGTCTGATTCCCAGTCAGGGCACAAGTGGGGTTGTAGGCCAGGTCCCCAGTAGGGGGTGTGCAAGAGGCAACCACACATTGATGTTTTTCTCCTTGTTTTTCCCCTCCCTCCCTTCCCCCCTCTCTAAAACTAAATAAATAAAATCTTTTAAAAAAATGTAAAATCTGAGGCTCCACCCAGGATCTACTAGATCAGACTCTGCATTTAAACAAGATTCCTGAGTGATTCATGAGTTTCAAAGCTTGTTTTAGCTCCGCATTTATTAAGGAAATTGACATTTGAGGTCATACTTTGTATTAGAGGCAGAAGGAGTCAACACTCTTGACTCCCAGTTCATGATCCTCTTCTTTTTGGTTGATTGATTCCCAAAGAAATTGGGTCATTTGGCACTTTGGGGGCCCTTATTGCTTTTAAAAACTATTTTAAAGCTGCTTTATGTGCTAGTGAAGACAAGAGATAATATGTAAAAAGCACCTGGTAGAGTAAGCTAGCCTGTGATCT
Source organism: Pteronotus mesoamericanus (assembly GCF_021234165.1). Classification (NCBI taxonomy): domain Eukaryota; kingdom Metazoa; phylum Chordata; class Mammalia; order Chiroptera; family Mormoopidae; genus Pteronotus; species Pteronotus mesoamericanus. The sequence goes on along the minus strand of NW_026555329.1, from coordinate 47,623,126 downwards.
ACACAGAGATTTGAATGCAGATGTGGCCTAACTGTTGGGAGTGTGGTGTCAGCCTTGATGGCAGAAAGTTCCCTAACTCAAGGCCATGCCTTTCCAATGGTGACCCATACAAAAAAACAAGAATGTAGAGGTCCAGCTATTTTTGCCACACACGGAACAATCCTGATGACCATTTAAGCTCCAGAGGCATTCCCTGCAAAACATCCCAAACACCTAACTCCATCTCAGAGTTAATTTCCAAGAGAACCCAAACTGCCACATGATACAAAATAGGTTCTCAAGAATTGGGAACAACTGTTATGAATATGATTGTTATATTTTTAGGGGCAACCTTTAAATATTGTCCATATGACTAAATATGAATTAACTCTAATATTTATTAAGTACTTAGCATCTGGTACAGTGCTAGTTATAAAGATACAGTATTTAGTGAAAAAATTCTGCTGTCAAGTAGATAAAGCTGAAAACTAAACAAGATTGTACAATTAACAAAAATGCCATTTTGATGAACTGCTGTGGTCCCTTCTCAATACAAACTCTCCCGACATTAACATGCTGATAAAGCTTCACTAAGGGCCATCACTGGAGAACCCTGGAGTCTGGAGGTAGAGGGTCACCATTCATTTTCTAAAAACAAAAAAGGATACAACCTGTTTTAAACTAAAGAAACTCATTGTATCCTGAACAATGATTTTGCTTCCCCTTGCTTGCTTACCCTTGACACATAAAAGTTCACAGATGGGTGTCAGCAAATTCTACACTTTCCAGTCATAAAGAATGTGGCACTGAGATTTTAGGGCTCTGCTTTTTAAAAGTATCCTTATACTTTGATTTCAGCTCAATCACAACAGCAAAAGAAAAACTACATTGTTTTTCTATTGCAAATGACTGTGCCCTAAAAGCCAAATGAAATCATGTTTCTTCAAGAAAAGAGCAAAATGCACTCTATGTGGCTATCGTAGCAGGCAGAAATAGTATAAGGCTAAATTATTTACTCTGATGAAATATCTCTTAGTTTGAAGTTTGAAGTGTTGTAAAAAAAAAAATTCTTGCATGATTAAATTGGTATTACCATTACAAAAATCATACCAGGCACATTAAAATGTTTAACTGGGTACTACCTATAGTATTATTCTTTAGTTCTGGCTTTGAAAATTTAATAAAAGTTTCCTTGGATTTTAGACAATTTGAATTGTCTTTCACACACACAAAAATATTTATGTACAAATTTCCATTACCCACTACTGGCCAGAGGCAAGTTCCTTAATGGGTATACAATTATAGTAGCATATAAAGCAGACTTAAGATAATTTTTAAAAGCAGTAAGGGCCACCAAAGGGCCAAATGACCCAATTCTCATGTCACCATTTGATGATCTCTATGGTTTACTCATGCCCTGTCTTTATTTTCTCACGTCCACATGTTCTCAGTTATGTACCATATTCTACCAGGCAACAGAAGAAGTGGAGAATCACTGTCTGTGTGTAGACATGGGGCTTGGCCAGTGCCCAGCTACCACTGGCTGCTGATATGCCCTGAAAGGACAAAGCTAATGTCATTTTTTACTGTGGTGCCATTTGCTAAGCAGAACTATGACTTTGTTAAACATGACTGCCATTTTATTCTTCTGAGCTTATGTCCCCAGGACTGGAAATCACTGGACAGCAAGAACAGAACATGACTAACCACTCCTTACAGTCAGAATATAACATTGAAACAAACTGCAGCTTATAAAATAACTAGTAAAACCTCTTGTGTTGCAATATCCCTAGCATCCCAGGGGTCACACAAAAGAAACGTTCCCACACTTTCATAATCCAATTATAATCCAATAAAAACTCAAAGCCTCTATATTTCACTGCTGGTGTGTATCTCCACACCATAACCCTTCCCACTCTTGGAAAGTGAATAAACTTTGTTCTCTGCCTTTCTTCTCTTTGTGAATTTTTTCACAGCTCCGATCACCAGTCACCTTAAAACACTCCACTTGTCTTCCTTGTTTATAAATAAGTTCAGTGGGTGTGTCCAACGAAGGATGGTATGTTCACATCCTCTATTTCTCTGCTTCAGAAGTTTCTCTCAATGATACCTCAGACAAGGATTTGATATCCACAATACACAAAGAACTCACAGGCATCCACACCAGGAAGACAAACAATCCAATTAAAAAATGGGCAAAGGACCTGAACAGACACTTCTCCAAGGAGGACATACAGAGGGCTCATCGATATATGAAAAAAGGCTCAACATCAGTAGCCATCAGAGAGATGCAAATAAAACCACAATGAGATACCATTTCAGACCACTGAGAATGGCCATCATTAACAAATCTACAAATAACAAGTGCTGGTGAGGCTGTGGAGAAAAGGGAAACCTAGTACACTGCTGGTGAGAATGAAGACTGGTGCAGCCACTGTGGAAACAGCATGGAATTTCCTCAAAAAACTAAAAATGGAACTGCCCTTTGATCCAGTAATTCCACTACTGGGATTATACTCTAAGAATCCTTAAACACCTATTCAGTAAAGCCTATGAACCTCAATGTTCATAGCAGCACAATTTACACTAGCCAAGTGCTGAAGACAGCCTAAGTCTCCAGCGGTAAATGAGTGGATCAAAAAACTATGGTATATTTACACAATGGAACACTATGCAACAGAAAGAAAGAGGGAACTTCTATCCTCTCTGACAGCATGGATGGAACTGGAGAGTATTCTCCTAAGTGAAATAAGCCATGAGCTGAAAGGCAAATACCATATGATCTCACCTATAAGTGGGACCTAATCAACAAACCAACGAATGAGCAAAATAGAACCAAAGACATGGAAATATAGAACAAACCTAGAGTGATCAGAAGGGAGGGGGGAGAGGTATAACTCGAGAAAGAAAGGGAAGTGACAAGTTAAGAATATGAATAGAGCACTCATGGGCATAACAATAGGGTAGGGATTGACTATGGGAAAACAGGGAAGGGCAGGGCAGGAGTGAGCATGGTGGAAAAAGGTGGGACAACTGTAACTGAAAAATATATTTTTTAAAATAATAAGATACCTTCTATGGTTAAAATCCTATTCTAGAACTACCACGGGTTCAGAACTACTGCAATGATATTTGGTCAACTTATTAAGGCTATAACTTCTATATTCACATATAAAAGTTCAACTCCCCATTTTTACACCTGTTAATAATTCTTATTTAATTATTTATTAATAATTTAAAATTTTATATAATCATTGCCTTATAGCCAAAGATATATCATTGATTACATAAATATATATAATCCAGTGGCTCTCAACCAAGGGGTGATTTTGCTCTCCAAGAGCCATTTGGAGATGTCTGGAAAAATTTTTGCTGGTTACAGCTGGGCTGGGCTGCTATTAAAGGGCAAAAGGCTATGGATGGCTACAACATCTTAAAAAGCACAGGGCAGATCCCTGTAATAAAGAATGATTACCAGAGGAAAAAGATGGCAGAGGAGTGAGTGGGAGTCATGCTGACCTCCCAAGACCAAATTGGAATAGTGACTAAATAATGGAGAAATCACCTGGAAAACAATGGAATGATAGAGTGAGAGGAGCTGCAGAGCTATGGAAAGACAGTGGATCAACTTTTACACATCCAAATGGGTGAGAAGTATGGTGGAGGCTCCAGAGGGTGGGCTGGGGGCCGACAAGCACCAGCAACAGAGGGCCAGTGAAATGGACAGTTGAATCCCCCCAAGAAGAACAGGGTCTGAACCATAAACAGGGACCCCTAGACTACAGCAGCCAAAACCAGGAAAACACACAGACAAAACACAATGCTAAAAATCTTAGGGGCGCTCCTTGCCAGAGACAGGCAGCTGGACATGCTAAGAGACATTTAAAGGGCCAACAAAAAAATCTGCAGTGGCAGCCACCTTCCTTGATTTCTGGTTAGAGGTAGCCGCTGGGTGGGCTGGTGCCTGAGGAAAGATTGGTGAGGAAAACTTTGTGAATAGAACTGAGACGTTGGCCAGCAGAGCTCCAGTGATAACTCAACTCCCACTCTGCAGCTACCATCTCGCTCAGGCATAAGTGAATCAATAAACCTGCCTTTTGCACACTCCACACACAGCTTGTGCATGTGTGTGGTCTGGGGGCTGAGTGCAAACTGGCTGGAAGAAATAAAACATTCCTGGCCAAAGGGAATACACAGTAGCATAGAGACCCTTGAGGAAAGACTGGAGATGGAGGTGTTGGGGAAAGAACTGGAGGATTAGCCTGGATTCCCAGAACTGACTCCCTCCCCGTTTTGAGGTCTCCATTCAGTGCAGGCAGGCCACGCCCCCAAGGAGGCAGAAGCAGGGACACGATTACAACATAGTACACAGAAATAATGGATCTCTGGCCTAAGGGGTCACAGAGTTGCCCAGAGACCCACATGGAGAGACTGGATACAGAGACATTGAGGAGAGAGCTGGAGGGGTAACCGGGGAGTCCCGGTGGTGAATCCTCCCCCAGTACATGTTCTCCATCTTGCTCAGGTGGACTACTCCTCTGAGTGACAGCAGCATATAATGACACAATACACCCACAATCATGAAGCACTGTTCCACCCTGTGGTGCCTAAGTCTAACAGATGAGGACAACGTGACCAGATTGACAGTTACAAGAGACAGACTCAGACAGCAGACTCCTGAAAGGCTCAAACAAAGGACCCAAGGTCAGATAGAGACAACAACTGATATCATCAGAGGCAGACCCAGAAAAAAACACAAGAAAAAATAAATAAATAAAAGATCTGCCTACTACCATAGAAATTTAATCCACAAAGTCAGTAAATCTAGACAGATCAATTGAAGAAGAAAGAAAAAAAAAAAGACTCACAAAAATGGGAAGAAAAAGAAGTTCCCCCCAAATGAGGGGAAAGGAAGGATTCCAACAGAGACAGCTAAAGGAAATAGATGCAAGGGAACTATCAGATATTGAATTCAAAACAACGGCTCTAAAGCTCAATGAGCTCCGCCAGCTCAAAGATAACTGAGAGAAACTGCAGGGAAACTCTCAGGAACTTATGGCAAACTATATCAACCTGGAAAAGGACACAGAAATTATCAAGAAGACACAAGAGGATATGAAGAATACCATTTTGCATTGAAGAACACAGTAGAGAGAATAAAAAACAGGATAGATGGAGATCAAATGAGCGAGCTGGAGAACAAGATAAAAAAAATTCCACGAAAGAACAAGAAATAAAAAAAGAAGACTCAGAAGGATGAAGAGGCAATTAGGGGAATGTAGGACACCCTTAAATGCAATACTATTCGCATAATAGGGATACCAGAAAAAAAAAGAAGAGCAAGGCATAGAGAACCTGTTAGAAATTTTAATGATGGAAAATTTCCCCAATTTGAGGAGAGAACATGTCTCACGGGTCCAGGAAGCACAGAGGGTTCCATTCAAAAGGAACCCAATGAGGCCCACTCCAAGACACATCATCATTAAAGTGGCAAATATCAAAGACAAACAGAGAATGCTAAAGAAAGCAAGGGAGAAACAGGTAGTAACATACAGGGGAGCCCAGATACACCTAGCAGCTGCCTTCTCAACAGAAACACTACAAGCCAGAAGAGAAAGGCAAGAAATATTCCAAGTCATGAAAAGCAAAGGTCTACAACCAAGACTGCTCTACCCAGCAAGGCTCTCAATTAAAATAGAAGGAGAAATAAGGAGTTTCCTAGGCAAAAGAAGGCAAAAAGAATACGACTCCACCAAACCAGCACTACAAGATATGCTAAAGGGACTGGCTTAAGAAGATGAAGAAAAAGAGTGAGACAGATAAAAGCACAGGTACAAAGGGAAAAAATGAATAAGTTTCTATCAATAATAACTCTCAATGTAAATGGACTAAATGTCCCAATCAAAAGACACAGGATAGCTGAATGGATGACAAAGCATGACCCACACATATGGTGGCTGCAAGTACCCACCTCAGAGCCAAAGACCTACACAGATTGAAAGTAAAGGGATGGAAAAAAATATTCCAAGCAAATGGGCAAGAAAACAAAGCAGGTGTAGCAATACTTATATCAGACAAAATAGATTTCAAAAAAAAGGCCATAAAAAGAGACCCTGAGGGACATTTTATAATACTTAAAGGAAGAATCTATCAAGAAGACATAAACATTGTAAACTTATATGCACCCAACATAGGAGCACACAAATATATAATGAAAATCTTGGATGCCTTTGAAAAAGATATACACAGCAACACACTGATAGTAGAAGATTTTAACACATGACTGTAAAAAATGGACAGACCTTTCAAACAAAACGTCAACAAGGATATTGTGGAGCTGAATGATGCATTAAATCAAATAGAATTAATTAACATATAAAGAACCTTATATCCCAAAGAAGCAAAATACGCATTCTTTTCAAATGCACATGGAACTTTGTCAAAGATACACCTCATGATAGGACACAAAGCAAGCCTCAGCAAATTCAGGAAAATTGATATAATACCAAGCATTTTGGCAGCCTACAAGGGCTTGAAACTGGAAATCAACCTCAAAGACCACGAGGGCTTGAAACTGGAAATCAACTTCAAAGAAAAACCTCAAAAACTTCAAACTCATGGAGACTGAACAGTACTCTATTAAACAATGAATGGGTCAACACTGATATAAAAGAAGAAATCAAAAAGTTTCTGGAAACAAATGAAAATGAACATACAACAGTCCAAAACCTATGGGACACAGCAAAGTCAGTCCTGAGAGGGAAGTTCATAGTAACACAGGCTTATCTGAAAAAGATAGAAACATTTTAAATAAATGGCCTAACCTTAAAACATCAAGAACTGAAGAAACAACAACAAATAAATGCCAGAGCAGGAAGAAGGAAGGAAGTAGTCAAGATCAGAACAACTGAATGATATAGAGACGAAAAGAACAATTCAAAGAATCAACCAATCCAGGAGCTGATTCTTTGAAAATATAAATAATATCAACAAGTCTTTAAGCAGACTCATCAAGAAAAAAAGGGAGAGGACACAAACAAATAATATCAGAAATGAAAGAGGAGAAATAACAACTGATAACATAGAAATACAAAGGATTGTCAGAAACTACTATGAACAATTATATGCCAAGAAATTTGAAAAACTCGATTAAATGGACAAATTTCTAGAAAAGTATAATCTTCCAACACTGAAGGAGAAAGAAACAGAAAGCTTGAGCAGATCGATAGCACCTGGGGAAATTGAAGCAGTAATCAAGAAATTGCCGGCACACAAAAGCCCTGGGCTGAAGGGTTTCACAGAAGAATTTTATAAAACATTTAAGGGAAAGCTAACCCCTGTTCTTCTCAGACTATTCCAAAAAATCCAAGAGGGAAGACTCCCAGATTCTTTTTATGAGGCCAGCATCACCCTAATTCCAAAACAAGATAAAGACCCAACAGAGAAAGAAAACTACAGGCCAATTTCACTGATGAACATGGACACTAAAATCCTCAGCAAAATATGACAAACTGCATCCAGCAATAGATTAAAAAGATTATCCATCACGATCAAGTGGGATTCATCCCAGGGATGCAGGGATGGTTTAATATACACCAATCAATAAATGTAATACTTCACATAAACAAAAGGAAAGACAAAAACCACATGATTGTGTTGATAGATTCAGAAAAAGCATTCGATGATGTACACTACCCATTTATGATCAAAACACTCAGCAAAATAGGAATAAATGCAGCATTCCCCAATGTAATAAAGGCCATATATCAAAAACCTACAACCAACATCATACTCAATGGGCAAAAACTAAAAGCTTTCCACTAAGACTAGGAGCACAACAAGGATATCTGTTTTCACCACTTCTCTTCATCATAGTATTGGAGGTCCTGCCACAGCGGTCAGACAAGAAAAAGAAATAAAAAGTATCCAAATTGGAAAGGAGGAAGTAAAACTATCATTGTTTGCAGACGACATGATAGTGTACATAGAGAACCCTGTAGACCCCACCACAACTATTCAACCTAATAAGTGAATTCAGCAAAACAGTGGGATATAAAGTCAATATTAAAAAATCAAAGGCATTTTTGTACACCAGCAATGAAATAGAAGAAATCAGAAAAGAAATACCATTCAATATAGCAACAAGAAAACTAAAGTATCTTGTAATAAATTTAACCAAGGAAGTATAAGACCTGTATGCAGAAAACGACACAACAATGAAGACAAAAATTAAAGAAGACTCAAATAAGTGGAAGCACATACTGTGTCATGGATTGGAAGAATAAATATCATCAAATGCACATCCTACCCAAAACAATTTATGGATTCAATGCAATCGCTATTAAGATACCAATGGTGTTTTTCACAGAAATAGAACAGGCATTTCAAAAATTTATATGGAACCATAAATGACCCCGAATAGCCACAATTTTGAGAAAGAAAAGTAAAGTAGGAGGGATCACAATACTGGACATCAAACTATACTAAAAGCCACTATACTCCAAACAATCTGGTACTGGCACAAGAACAGACCCATAGACCAGTGGAACAGAATAGAAAGACCAGAAATAAGCCCACATCTCTATGGGCATGTAATATTTGACAAAGTGGGCAGAAGCATAAAATGGAGCAATAATAGCCTTTTCAACAAACGGTGTTGGGAGAGCTGGACGGCTACATGCAAAAAATTGAAATTGGATCATCAGCTGACAAAATAATAAACTCAAAATAAGCTGACAAAAATAAACTCAAGATGGATAAAAGACTTAAATATAAGTCGCAACACCATCAAAGTCTTAGAGGAGAACATTGGCAGGAAACTCTCAGATACCCGATGCTGCAATTTTTTCACTGATATGTCTCCTAAAGCAAGGGACATAAAGGAAAGAATAAACAAGTGGGACCTCATCAAAATAAGAAGCTTCTGCATGGCTAAAGAAAACATCAGCAAAATGAAAATGGAGCCAACCATGTGGGAAAATATATTTGCTAATGATACATCAGATAGAGGTTTGGTCTCCAAGATATATAAAGAACTCACTCGACTCCACTCCAAGAAGACAAATGATCCAATCAAAAAATGGGCAAAGGACCTGGACAGACGCTTTTCCAAGGAGGAGATACAGAGGGCCCAGAGACATTTGAAAGGAGGCTCAGCATCACTAGCCATCAGAGAACTGCAGATCAAAACCACCATGAGGTACCACCTCACACCAGTCAGAATGGCCATCATAAACAGATCCACAAACAACAGGTGCTGGCAAGGCTGTGGAGAAAAGGCAACCCTAGTACACTGTTGGTGGGAATATAGACTGGTGCAGCCACTGTGGAAAGCAGTGTGGAATTTCCTCAAAAAGCTGAAAATGGAACTGCCTTTTGATCCAGTGAATCCCCTGCTGGGACTATACCCTAACAACACCAAAACGCCAATACAAAAGAACCTATGCACCCAAATGTTCATAGCAGTGCAATTTACAATAGCCAAGTGTTGGAAGCAACCTAAATGCCCATCAGTAGATGATTGGATCAAAAAATTATGGTACATATACACAATGGAATACTACGCAGCAGAAAGAAAGAAAGAACTACTAAACTTCACGACAGCATGGATGGAACTGGAGAGCATTATGCTAAGCGAAATAAGCCAGGGGGCGAAAGACAGATACCATATGATGTCACCTATAAGCGGAACTTAACCAACAATACAAAGATGAAAGGAAAATAAGACCAGCAACACTGAAAGGAAAAGAAATCAACAGAGAGAAGAGGGAAGGAGGGAGGGGGGACGGGGACAAGGAAGGCAAGGGGAAAGTCAAAGAACATATAGCAAGGACTCATGGACAAAACCAAAGGGGAAGAGCTGAGGGAGGGAATGAGGGAGGGGGCAAGGGAAAGTGGTGGGGGGTTGGCAGAGACAAATGTATTTCAAAAAATAAATTAAAAGAAAATTAAAAGAAAAAAAAAAACAAGGAACACAGATCTTGACTTCAAAAGAGCAGTTCTAAGGAAGCTCAGAGAGCTCAAAGAGAATTACCGAAAACTACCAGGAAACCATGAGGAAATTATTTCAAACTGTATCACCTTGGAAAAAGAGACATAGAAACTATCAATAGAGGAATGAGGAAATGAAGAATACAAATTCTGAATTGAAAAACACAGTAGAAGGAATGAAAAGCAGGCTCTATGAAGCAGAGGATCAAATCAGTGAGCTGGAGGACAAGGTACAATAAAGATTCCAGAAAAACCATGAAAATGAAATAAAGACTCAAAAACAACGAAGAGTTATTCAGGGATACACAAGACAACCTGAAACATAATAATAAAAAGCATGATAGGGATACCAGAAGGAGAAAAAAGGAAGAATGGATAGAGAACGTGTTTGAAAAAGTAATGATGGAATACTTTCCTAATTGGAGGAGAGAAAAACTCACCCAAGTCCAGGAAGCACAGAGGGTCTCCTTCAAGAGGAACCCTGTGAGGCTGACTCAAGATGCACCATCATTAAAATGGCAAATACCAAAAACAAACAGAGAATCCCAAAGGCAGCAAGGGAGAAAAGGTAGTAACATACAAGGAAGCCCCGATATGGCTAGCAGCTGACTTTACAACAGAAACACTACGAGCCAGGAGGGAATGGCATGGAATATTCAAAGTAATGAAAAGCAACAGCCTGCAGCAAAGACTACTCTACCCAGCAAGGTTCTCAATTAAAATGCAATGTGAAGTTTAGAGTTTCCAAGACAAAAGAAAGCTAAAAGTATTTGCCTCCTCCAGACCAAAACTACACGATATGCTAAAGGGACTGCATCAAGAAGATGAAGAAAAACAATGAGAAAGAGAGGATCAGAGGCACAAAGGGAAAAATGAATAAGTACCTCTCAATAATAACTTTAAATATGAATGGATTAAATGCCCCAATCAAAAGATATTGGGTAGCTAAATGGATAAGAAAACATGACCCACACATATGCTGGCTGCAAGAGACCCATCTCAGAACAAAGCCCTACACAGACTGAAAGTAAAGGGATAGAAAAAAATATTCCAAGCAAATGGAGAGGAAAAAAAGCAGGGGTAGGGGTACTTATATCAGACAAAATAGATTTCAAAACTAAAAAGTCCATAACAAGAGACACAGAAGGACACTTTTTAATACTCAAAGGAAGAATCCACCACGAAGACATAAACATTGTAAACATATATGTACCCCACATAGGAGCACGCCAATATATACGGAAAATCTTGGAGGACTTCAAGGACAATACAGACAGTAACACAGTGAGAGTTGGGGATTTTAACATCCCACTGTCAAAAATGGATAGATCTTCCAAACAAAACATCAACAAGGTTACTGTGGAACTGAATGATGCATTAGATCAAATGTACTTAACTGACATATATAGAACCTTTCATCCCAAAGGAGCAAAATACACATTCTTTTCAAATGCACATGGAATATTTTCAAAGATAGACCACATGATAGGACACAAAACATGCCTCAACAAATTCACAAAGATCAAAATCATAACAAGCATTTTCTCAGACCACAAGGGCTTGAAACTAGAAACCAAACTCAAAGGAAAAAACTCAAAAACAGTCACACTCATGGAGATGGAATAGCACACTACTAAACAATTAATGGGTCAATAATGAGATCAAAGAAAAAATCAAAAAGCTTCTGGAAACAAATGAAAATGAACACACAGGAGTCCAAAACCTAGGAGACACTGCGAAGGCAGTCCTGAGAGGGAAGTACATAGCAATACAGATTTACCTAAAAAAAACTGAAACATTTCAAACAAATGACCTAACCATCCAGTTTCAAGAACTGGAGAAACAGCAACAAACAAAGCCTAGGGCGAATGAAAGGAAGGAAAGAGCAGAATTGAATACATAGAGAATAAAAGAACAATTCAAAGGATCAACAAATCTAGGAGCTATTTCTTTGAAAAGGTAAACAAAATTAACAAGCCTTCAAGCAGACTCAAGAAGAAAAAAGGGAGAGGACCCAAATAAATAATATCAGAATTGAAAGAGGAGAAATAACAACTGATACCACAAAAATACAAAGGACTGTAAGAAATTACTATCAACAATTATATGCCAAGAAATTTGAAAACATCAATGAAATGGACAAATTTCTAGAAAAAGCATAATCTTCCATCACTGAATGAAGAAGAAGCACAAAGCCTGAAAAGACCAATAACAAACAGCTCATGATTTTGAAGCAGTAATCAAAAAACTCCCAGCACACAAAATCCCTAGACCAGTTTCACAGGAAAATTTCTAGTTTCACAGGAAAATTTTACAAAACACTTAAGGAAGAGCTAACACCTGTCCTTCTCAGACTATTCCAAAAACTTCAGTAACAGGGAAGACTTCTAAACTCTTTTCATGAGGCCAGCATCATCTTAATCCCAAAATCAGATGAAGAAACTACCAAGAAAGAAAAGTACAGGCCGATAAGGCTGATGAACATAGACACTAAAATCCTCAACAAAATAATTGCATACCATATTCAGCAGTACATTAAAAAGATCATCCACATGATCAAGTGGGATTCATCCCAGGGATGCAAGGATGGTTCACTATTCGCAAAACAATAAACATAATACATCACATAAACAAAAGAAAGACAAAAATCACATGATCATATCAATAGATGCAGAAAAAGCATTTGATAAGATATGGAACCTATTTATGATAACAACACTCAGCAGGGTGGGAGCAAAGGGGGCATACTGCAAAATAATAAAGGCCACATATGAAAAACCTGCAGCCAACATCATACTTAATGGGCAAAAACTAAAAACTTTTCTACTAAGACCAGGAACAAGACAAGGACATCCGCTTTCACCACTTCTATTCAAAATAGTATTGGAAGTCCTAGCCACAGTGATCGGACCAGTAGGAGAAATAAAAAGCATCCAAATTGGAAAGGAGGAAGTAAAATTATCATTGTTTGCAGATGACATGATAATATACGTAGAAAACCCCATACTACACACAAAAACTATTTCACCTAATAAGTGAATTTGGCAAAAGAATGGGATACAAAGTCAATATTCAGAAATGAAAGTCACTTTTATACACTAGAAATGAAATATCAGAAACAGAAATCAGAAAAAAAGTCCCCTTTGCTATAACAAGTAAAATAAAGTACCTAGGAAAAAACTTAACAAAGGAGGTAAAAGACCTTATGCAGAAAACTATACAATATTGAAGAAAGAAATTAAGGAAGACACAAATAAATGGAAGCATACGACATGTTCATGGATTGGAAGAATTAACATCATCAAAATATCAATATTACACAAAGCAATTCATAGGTTCAATGCAATCCCTTTTAAAACACCAATGACATATTTCACAGATATAAAGCAAACATTCAAAAATTTATATGAAACTATATACGACCCCAAATAGCCGCAGCAAAGTTTAGAAAGAACAAAATAGAAGGGTTCACAATACCTGACATCAAACTATGTTTCAAGACGACTGTAATCAAAACAGTCTGGGATTGGCATAAGAACAGACACATAGATAATTGCCATAGAATAGAGAGCCCAGAAATTAACCCATGTCTCTATGGTCAATTACTATTTGGCAAAGGATGCAGAATTATAAAGTGGAGTAAAAAATAGCCTCTTCAACAAATGGTGTTAGTAGACCTGGACGCTTACATGCAAAAAATTTAATTCGACCACCAACTGACACCATACACAAAAATAAACTCAAGATGGATAAAAGACTTAAATATAAGTCGTGACAACATAAAAGTCCTAGAGGAGAACATAGGCAGGAAACTCTCAGATATCCCATGCAGCAATATTTTTACCTATATGTCCCAGAAACTAAAGGACATAAAGGAAAGAATAAACGAGTGGGATGTAATCAAAATAAGTAGCTTCTGAACGGCTAAAGAAAACATCAGCAAGAAAGAAATAGAACATGGTGGAGGAGTGAGTGGAAGTCACACTGACCTCCTCCCAGGACCGACCTGGAATTGCAACTAAACTGTGGAGAAATCACATGGAACAAACATCTGAACAATGGTGAGAGAGGAGCCTTTTAACTTCGGAGACAGAAGAATCGGCTTTAGCTCAATCTAACTAGTAAGGAATGTGGTACAGACCTGAGAAGGCGGGTGGGGCGCCAACAGGCGGCAGCACCAAAAACGATATTGAAATGGCCAGTTAGATGCCCCCCCCCCCCAGAAGAGAGTGGTCTAAACCAAAAGTGTGGATCTCTAGCCCAGAGCACCAGAGCCCAAAAGGTACACAGAAAACAGCCAGCTGCTCGGTTGAAAAGTGGCAGGGTTGTTTTCTGCAAGAGACAGGCGGCTGGAGACACAAAGAACTGTTTAAAGGGCCAACGCATGAATTTTTATTTGCAGCCACTTACCCTGGTCTCCTGCAAAGGTCAGGGAGAGTGTGCTGGGGACACCAGAGGAGAGACTGGGGGTGGAGGCTTGGGGAGAGAACTGAGAGAATAGCCGGCAGGATCCTGGTAGGATCTCGGTGTTGACTCATCCCCCATGTGGCAGCAGCTACCTTGCTCAGGCAGAGACCACTCCCTCAGAGCGGCACCAGTGTCAAAGGAACCAATAGCCCAGCCCCCAAGAGGACACCCACCCTACCATGTGCTGTCTAAGCTGCCTGCTGAGTGCAGAGTAGCAGCCACAGACAGTGGATCACTGGCTAAAGGAGGCGCAGAGAGGTCTGGCAACACTTGAGAAGAGATTGGGGATGGAGGCTTTGGGGAGAGAACAGAGAGAGTAGCCGGCGGGATCCCAATGTGGACTCCTCCCCCATAGGGCAGCAGCCTGAGTGGACCCAATAACCCCACCCCCAGGAGGGACTCCGCCCCCCCCCGCCCCCGAGATGTCTAAGGTGGCCTGCTGAGTGCTGAGTGACTAGATTAACAGCTGAAGTAGGCAGCCACAAACAGTAGATTACTGGAAGTCTCGAACAGACTGTCTAAGGTCAGACAGGGTCAACATCTGACATCATCAGAGGCAGATCCAGAAAGTAAAAACAGCAGTCTCCAACCATAGAAGATCACACCACGAAGTCAGGAGATCAAGACAGGTCAACTTAAGAATCAGAAGCAAAAGAGAAGAGTCCCAAATAATGGGAAGACAAAGAAATACACCCCACTCGAAGGGAAAGGAGGAATCCCCGGAAAGAGAACTAAATGAAATAGGGGCAAGTAAACAATCAGGTATTGAGTTCCAAGCAACGGTTCTAAGGAAGCTCAATGAGCTCAGTGAGCTCAGAGAGAATTGCCAAAAATTACAGGGAAACTATGAGGAACTTAATGCAAACTATATCAGCATGAAAAAGGCCATAGAAACTATTGATAAGAGACAAGAGGAAATGAAGAATACCATTTCTGAATTGAAGAACACAGTAGAAGGAATCAAAAGCAGTCTCGATGAAGCTGAGGACCAAATCAGCAAGCTGGAGGATAAAGTAGAAAAAAGCTCCCAGAAAGAGCAAGCAAATGAAAAAAGACTCAAAAAGAATGAAGAGGTGTTGAGGGAAACACAGGACAACCTGAAACGTAATAATATCCTCATAATAGGGATACGAGAAGGAGAAGAGGATGAAGAAGGGATAGAGAATCTGTTTGAAATAGTAATGATAGAAAACTTCCCTAATTGGAGGAGAGAAAATGTCACACAAGTCCAGGAAGCACAGAGGGTCCCATTTAAGAGGAACCCAAGGAGGCCCACTCCAAGACACATCATATTTAAAATGGCAAATATCAAAGACAAACAGAGAATGCTAAAGACAGCAAGGGAGAAACAGGTAGTAACATAACATATAAGGGAGCCCCAATGCAGCTAGCAGCTGACTTCTCAACAGAAACCCTGCAAGCCAGAAGGGAATGGCAAGAAATATTCCAAGTCATGAAAAGCAAAGGTCTGCAACCAAGACTGCTCCACCCAGCAAGGCTCTCAATTAAAATGCAAGGTGAAATAAGGTGTTTCCCAGACAAAAGAAGGCTAAAAGAATACACTTCCACCAAACCAGCACTGCAAAACATGCTAAAGGGACTGCTTTAAGATGAAGAAAAAGTTTCCATGAATACCCAGTTCCTTTCAGAGTTGCCAATACTTGATATTACCAATCTTTTTAATACTCAATATGATTGTGACAATGATGTTATTTTAATTGTTCCTTTATTGTGTGTTGAAACTAAACCTGTTTTAGTATATTTCTTGCCTATTTCTATTATTTAAAAAAAAAGGTTTAAATGACTTTTTGGTATTCTTTGTCCATTTATTGACTAAAGGTTTGTAGAACTCTTTTCCCTAAAAGAAAAAGTAGAAAAGTGGGGAAAAAAACTGTTAACCATGTTTTAGAGGTGTTGCAAATACTTTTCTATTCCTTGTCCTTTATCCTTTTTTATATGTATATTACTATATAGCTAAATGTTTACTATAGTCATATTGTCAATATTTACTTTATAACTTCTGGGTTTGAATATTTTACTTCAGGTCATGAAAAATATTAGTTCTATTTTCTTCTAAAACTCCTTAGATTCTACATGTTGATTTTTAACTCACCTGAATATTTCTTGTATAATGTGTGAAATAGGGCTCTATATTTGTTTTTTTTTCAAGTAATAGTGGTCCATGCACCTTATTTGTTGAATAAGCCTTATTTTATCCATTGATTTGAAATAACAACTTAATCATATATTAGATTGTTAGACAGATATATACGTTTGTCTCTAGAATGTTCATTATATTTCCTTGATCTACTTGATTATTTCCATGCTGATGTCATGCTGGTTTAATTGCTGAGACTTTATAATGGTTTTAAATTTTTTAAAAATATTTTATAATTAACTTTGACATCTAAAAAAATAAATAAAATCAATCTGCATTTATGAAAGAAAGAGAGAGAGAGAGAGATGGAACTCCTACCTTTTGCGACAACATGGATGGAAGTGGAGACTATTAAGCAAAGTGAAATAAGCCAGTTGATGAAAGACAAATACCACATGATCTGACCTATAAGTGGACTCTATTCAACAAAATAAACCACTGGCATGGAAACATGGAGCAGACTGAAAGTGACCAGCGGGGAAGGGGAAAGAGGACAATGGTGGAAAGAAGGGGAAGGCACTAGACAACGAACATGTATGAATGACCCATGGACATCAACAACAGTGGGAATTGTCTGTGGGAGTGGAGGGTGGGTGTGGAATGGGTGAAGGGGGGTAAAGGGGTAAAAATTGAGACAACTGTAATAAAATAAATATGATTTACAAATTAAAAAATAAAAGAAAATGTGAAAGGATTGCTGAGAAATAAAAATATATCTGCAAAATGAAAAGGGAACCAACTGTATGGGAAAATATATTTGCCAATGATACCACAGACAGTGGTTTGATCTCCAAAATATATAACGAAGTTACACAACTCCACTCCCTGAAGACAAATAACCCAATTAAAAAATGGAGAAAGCATCTAAACAGACACTTCTCCAACTACGACATATACAGGGTCCAGAGACATATGAAAGAATACTCATCATCACCAGCCATCAAAGAAATGCAAATCAAACCATAATGAGATACCACTTAACACCAGTCAAAATGGCCATCGTAAATAAATCAACAAACAGCGCGTGCTGGTGTGGTTGTGGAGAAAAGGGAACCCTGGTACACTGTTGGTGGGAATGCTGACAGGTGCAACCACTGCAGAAAAAAGTATGGAGTTTCCTCAAGAAGCTAAAAATGGAACTGCCTTTTGACCCAGCTATTCCTCTGCTGGGATTTTACTCAAAGAACCACAAAACACCAATTAAAAAGAACCTATGCACCCCAATGTCATAGCAGCACAATTTACAATAACCGAGTGCTGGAAGCAACCTAAGTGCCCATCAGTAAATGAGTGGATCAAAAAATTGTGATACATGTACCCAATGGAACACTATGCAGCAGAAAGTAAGAAAGAGCTATTACCTTTTGCTACAGCATGGATGGAACTGGAGAGCATTGTGGTAAGTGAAATAAACTAGGGGGCAAAAGACAAATACAATATGATCTCACCTATAAATGGAACCTAATCAGCAAAGCAAGCTGGCAAGGAAAATATGACCGGCAACATTGAGAGGAAGAAGAAACTGACAGAGACAGGAGGGTGGGTAGGAGGATTGTAGCAGAGAGGGGAAGGAGAAGTTTCAGATCAAGAAACAGGTATGAAGGACACATGGATGTAGCCAAGGTGGGGAAGGACTGAAGGGGATCCTGGCGGTGGGTGGGGAAGAGGATATTGTTGGCCGGTAAATGGAGACAAATGTATTTGAAAAATTTTTTAAAAATAAATACAGTTTAAAAAATATTGAATTTTCTGGAAAAATACAAAGTAGAATAATAATTCAGAAAAAGGAGTTTGGGTAGATAAATTGGAGTGTGTCTAGATCTAAGAACACCGTAAGGTCTTTTTCTAAGTTTTCTATAATGATTATAGATCTCTATACACAGAGAAAATAGTATTTAAAAAACAAAAGTTTTTAACACTGTTTTATTGCTCTGAAACATGTTCTCACTCAGTGGTGAAAGTCTACCTAAAGACTTTGTGGTTCTAAAACTGAGCTCCATTCGGAGAATTGGTTTGAAATTGGTTGAGAATTAAAGGGGAAAACCCTTTGTAGTTCACAGATAGCGAACCAAATGCTTGACAGACATGAGAACAGGAAGTTTCCTTTTAAGAAATAGGATGTGTCACACTGTGCATATGCATCTATGGGACCATGGCTTCTCAGGTAACTTAGGATAAATAAACCAACTCTGAGTGTCCTTGAACACTTCAAATGACTGAAGCTCTTCATGTGCTCCTCTACTTTGTAGATTAACTGGGCTAGATAAGGCAAAGTTACTAATACAGTCCCTGATTTAAGATGGTTCAACTTAACGATTTTTCAATTTTAAGATAGCAAAAGTGATACACATTCAGAAGAAGCCATACTTCAAATTTTGAATTTTGATCTTTTCCTGGACTAGGGATATGCAGGATGATACTCTCGTAATGCTGGACAGTGAGCTACAGCTGAGTCAGCCATCAGATCTTGAGGATAAACAATCTATACTACAACCCTATTGTGTACTGTGGTGTCCATGTGTTTTTGAATATTGTGTTTTGTGTTTTCACATTTCATCATGTCTGGTGAGAAAAAGAGTAGGGCAATTAACACTGAGATGAAACTCAACATAATTGCCCAGCATGAAGATGGCAAGCTATGACTGCAGAAATTATATGAGATATTCAATACTTTATTATAAAATATGATAATAAAAAAGCAAAATGAAAGGCCAGATTAAATAAAATAAGGTTCCTGCAATGTTACAAGACTAACAGGCTCGGTTGGAAGAAATAGAAGCTGATCCTAGCAAAGATTCATTTCTCCGCTTTGTGGTCAGCACTGGGAACAAGTGGTGGGCTTAGTGAATCAACATGAGGAGGTATTTGGGTGTTTGTGGGTGGTGCCCATGCTTGACTTGACAACAAGGGCACCCAGGAGTGTGCATCTCAGAGTTTCCTACCTGATATGGTGCCTCTATTCTCCACTCTCTCAGAAGACCCGTCCTTGAGCTGGCAGAAGGAGCTAGGACTATGGAGATAGAAAGAGAAGCAGAGAGCTTTCTGGGAGTGTCAGAGTCAACTCTGGTAACAACACTGAGATAAGGCAGAGGGTTTGATTTTCCAGACCAGGGTGGGGTTTTACAAGAAGGAAAGACCAAGAGCCAGGGAAATCATGGCAATGATTACAGCCCCACAGCTAGGTGCATACTATGGAGGCCTGGTCCCATGGGCTACTCAGCAGTTACCTCCATACCCTAGAAAGCAGGTTGAGTTCAGGCAAACAGTAGGACAGGTAAGATCAGAGCTTGGCTAAACACTGAATTGCACCCTGAAATCCACCCTGGCCTCAACCTAAAGATTGGTACTCATTGCTCTAAGTACTGGGGGTGTGATACTTTGTCTCTTCAAATGTGCAATAAAGGGTTTAAGCAAGTCCTCTACAGTTCTCAGTGAAAATAATATGGTTACTCACATGCTTGGCTTTTGTGGGGGAAAAAAGCAAAACCTACCCCTACCACAGGGTATGCATGGCCACCCTAACAGCTTGCCCAAGCTGATGCATTGTAAGGGTGAAAATACAGGTTTAGGCAAATGGCTAGAATTAAAAGTGGGGGGCTAGAATAAAATAGAAGCTTCAGGTTCTCTGACAGTTCTTTGATAAAACCCCATCAAAGCTTTTATAAATTGGGATGCCAAAAGAGGCAACTAATTATGCTCCAGGTGAGACTATAAGGCATAACCTGAGGCAACATGCCCCCAACCACAGCCAACCAAAACACCCCTGTCAAGTATTTTTTTTTCTCTTAAGGTGTGCACTTTTATTGAACTATCTCAGCATCTCCACCAACTCCCAGGGAGACCAAAAGTTTTCATACATTAAAAGTTGGGTGACAAAAAAACATGGGTTCACATGGCGACTCACCATTCAAAATGAAAGAATAAAATGAACAGGTATTAATGTAGAAGATTTTTAAAAATTGGATTACATAATTCACAAACAGCAATCCTATCACCCGCACTTGAGTTGACTCAGATGAGGTCTTCTTAGGGAGGTGTTTGTGAAGGCATGCCTGTAGCAATGCATCTCATGATATTTGGAATGGCTTTTAAAAATGTAAAATCAAAATACTTAGCCACATGGCAGAACTTTGAGGATACAAACCCAGCTGACTGCTATCATATCTACCATTCCAGTTTTTAAATACTGAGTCAAGTGATAATACATACATACATACAGCCAGGCCAATGTAACTTATTTTCTGCACACCTTAAGTTTTGTCAAGGACGGCTGTAACACACCATCTGCCTAAAAGCATTTGTGGTGACAATGGAGGGTCAGGAGTCATGATCTCCTGCATGCTGATCCACATCTGCTAGAAAATGGATAGGGAGGCAAGGATGGAACCATTAATCCACACCAAGTGTTTGTCCTCAGAAGAGTGATGATCTTGGTGTTCTATGAGTTAGAATGGAATCTCCCTCTCCATGTTGTCAAGGATGCCTAGAAACAAGGTCATACCAGGAAGCACCATATTGTAATAGATGGCATATGTTTTAGATATCAATTTCACACTTTATGATACAGTTGAAGGTGCTTTCATGTATACTTTAGAATTCCATTCCTAAGAAGGAATGATGGAAGAGACCACATGTAGTAGAACCACTTGTTATCAATGGTGATGACTCCACCTTCATAGCTTACAGTTCTTCTCTAAGGATGATCTAGAGGTGGCAGTGGCCATCTCCTGTTATAAGTTCAGGGAAAAACAGCAGAGCTCCTCCTTGATGTCTCACACAATTTCCTGCTTTCTTATGGTGGTAAAGTTCCATGAGAATCTCCTGAGGCAGTTTCTTAGGTCCAGGACAGCCACATACACACACAGGATAGCATAAGGGAAGGCATGTCCCTCATAAATAGAAACAATGTGGTTGACTTTATTGTTAGAGTCCATCACACACCTGTAGTATGGCCAGAGGCATAAGAACAATATGGCCATGTATGTGGCTAGGGGACTGGAAGTCTTAGATATGATTATTTTCTGTTGGTTGGCCTTGAGGTTTTAAGAGGACCTGTCAGCAGCAAAGGGTGTTCCTCAAGGGCCACATGAACCATGACGTAGAATGTGGTACCAGATCTTCTCCATGACATCCCAGTTGATGACAATGCCAAGGGTGATGGGGTACTTCAGGGTCAGGAGTCCCCTCTTATTCTGGGCCCCATCACCCACCTAGGAGTCCTTCTGGCCTGTGCCCAGTCATGCTGGGGATACCCCACAATGTAATGAAAGGTAGCCCCAGGGCTATGATCCTTGGAAAGGCTAGCCTTACACATGCTGGAACGAACTGTTGTTAACTATCATCATGACAATGTCATCATCCATGGTGAACTTGCAGGTGGACAAGTGGTGAGAGGCCAGTGTTTCCAGGGCTAAAGTAGGCTCAGTGGTCAATAGGTCATATCTTGCCCAAGAAGGTTACATGATGTACTCTTGAGTATGCAAGCAAAGAAAGACTATTTTCCTCTAGACTTCTGACCTATAAAAACTCATAACCCAGTCAATGTCTCTTGCCCACCCCAACATAGCAATTAAGACAAATAACACAATCTCTCCAATGAGTGTACTTGGAATGGCCATGTATTTTTTGCAGATTAGATACAAAATTGGTAGTCAGAAATATTTTCTCAAAGGTATTTAGGGCAGCTGAAGCTGCATAAGGACCTTTGGAGTCAGGCTCCTACAATCACACTTCCAGTTTCAAGCTGATGGGTTAAGAACTGACATCTTAAAGTGGCCTTTCATTCTCCAATCTGAGTTGCCACATTGCTGAGCCTAAGTATGGCTATTGCAACACGCACCACTCCAAGTGAGTCTTTACCCCAAGATCTGGTGCTTTGGGAGTTGTGTCAGGACAAGCCAGGACCCTCTCATTTTCTGAGACACACAAAGCTAACAAGTTGATGCTGAAATTTGGATCCTAAAAGAACCAATGTTTAAGCTTGGCAGATCATCAAGAAGCTGTACTGTCAAATTCCAAACCTAAAACAAAGATGTGGAAATCACATTAGCTGGGCAGAGAAAGCTTGTGGAATGTGGGAGGTCATGAGGAGCCAGCGTGGTGTCACTCCTGAGCTAAAATTAAGAGGATACGTTGGCTCTGTGTGCAGACAGAAATGAGACAGGGCAATCTTGTCAAAACAAGAGCCTGGCACAAAGAGAAACTTTCTTTCTCCAGAACAGTCTCTGGTACTACCATTCTCTACAGAGGTAGTAGATTCAATGTGTTAATACATTTCCAAGTCTCCATTTGGGAGACAAAGCTGCCTCAGTTGAATACTGGCATGTGAATAAGAATTATCCTGGAGCTTGGTTTTGTTGTTGTTTGTTGTTGTTGTTTTTTCTTCCTGGAGTTTGTTTTAAGATACTGATTTTAGGCAATATCCACAGTGTTGTTTAATTCTTAGAGGACAGATTCCAAGACTGAGGGAGCTTGGAGCCTGTGATTTTAATTAGCAACTCTCAAATGATTTTGATGCAGGATATCCAGGCCACACCTTAAGAACCAAAAGCAGCCATCCTGCTCAATCAGACCCGTTATTTTCAGGTCCTCAGAGAATTTTCTCCACATAGAAAATGTGTAACACAGGGCAATAAATGAATAAATAAATATATTCATACAGACTTAAGTCTAAGCATATTGTGTGCATTTCCTCAAAAGGAATAAAACATCGAGGTCAACTGCATCCAAAATATCAGAGGCTAAATTAGAACCATAGAAAAATCTTGTGACATAGTTTAGAGTCTTGCTGTCATCCCTCTGGGGCCAATATAATCTAAGTGATGAGTACTCCCCTACTGCTACAAAAGTGTCGATTTCCTCAGTTACTTACAGACTGATAAATGACTTCTCTAAAACCTAAATCTCTCAGGATATGTTATTAAAGCCCAAGAGAAACATCAATACTCAGCTGCATTCAAAGACAGGCACAGACAAGGAAACCGCTGACCCCAAAGGGCACGTGCAGCCCAACTCCTGCTTTAAGTTAACCAGATTGGCCAAAGAGTGGGCCAAAGTAGCCCATGTTTGGGCATTTTTTGGACAGGAGACTTCTAAGGGATTCCATAAACATGTGAGTGGGGCTTCCCTCATGAATTAGCAGAATCAAGAGTGTAATCACATAGAAACTTCATTTCTTTAATATGACCTTTTCTCCTTTCTTTCCTTTGGATTCACACTGACCTCACCTAGCACCCTGACTCATCAGACTTCTCCCTTGAATGTCTACTCCCTTAATCATTAAGCACTCAGGGCAATGAGTTTCTGATCAGCATCAAATAGTCTTAAGAGCAAAGCCCTGGATATGTTGACCATAGAGACAGAGTTTCAGTCAAACTAGAGATAACAGCTAGGCTTCAGTTGTTTCAGGTGAAGGCCCAGAAAAGCAGCAAAACCAAATGAAACAACGTCATGGCTGACATTAGGACAAGACACACTGATCAACTACCCTCTATCCTAGAACTTACAAATCAGTACAGACCACTACCCCGACCATGACTCTAACTCCCTTAATCATGATGATTAATGATTTTTCAGCTATATAACCCATCTCCTGGAAGCCATCAGGGAGCCAGGTCTTTGAGCATTAGCTCAGCTGTGTTTCTGGGCAAGGGCCACTTCCTAAAAATAAACCCTTACTTTATTTGCTGGAAGCTCCTTTTCCTGTCTTATTTGGTTTTGATGTGCACAGACAAATGGATCCCTTTAGTCCCGTTAACAACAGTTTCCTCATGACTCCACTTAGTGGACTCAAGCAAAGAATAGCACAATCAGAAGGTACAAGCCTTCAGTAGGAATATAAGGAAAAATGCCACTTGCCAATGCTGGCAGACCTTGCCACTGGGCAGCCATCTCCTCACTTAAGGAGATGTAGCAGAAAGAGACTTTGCACTCTTTTGGGCTCTCCTGAGCAACTGGGAGAAAACTAAACAGAATATATTAAATCACACTATAATTGAAGACTAGAAGACTGATCATGACATCTTTTAGAAACTACCTTTAAAAAAATAACAAAAGATAAAACTATGTATTTAAAATGAGAATTCTTTTTGAATGATGAAAGGGACAGCATTACTTCAGCATTTTGGTGTCTCTCAGTGAATGGAGCATTTGTATTTGCTCAAGAAGGAATTCATGAGAAAACTCACAGTAAGAGTTTTCTGGAAAACTGATATGAAAAGACAGGAGATTTCAGAGGAGCAGCAGTCATTTGGTAATTAAAGAGAAAAGCCTTTGTAACCTATGGCCTTCTCATTAGTCCTTAAATCATCATAAAAACAGCAAAACTCAGGATAAATTGGAAAGAAATTAATGAAGAGAAATGTAGAATAAATACAACTGATAAATGTCAAAATTTAAAACTTCAAGGATTAGAGATGAATATAAAGGAAAAAGTATAAAGAAATATAAATAATCATTAAAATATAAGTACCAATTTAACAACAAAGAAATGATAAAACAGCTTAAAGTGCAATAATATTAACATTGTAAGAACTTTTATTAGGCACTTATTACCTAGCCACTGCTGAGAACTTCAGAT
Source organism: Pteronotus mesoamericanus (assembly GCF_021234165.1). Classification (NCBI taxonomy): domain Eukaryota; kingdom Metazoa; phylum Chordata; class Mammalia; order Chiroptera; family Mormoopidae; genus Pteronotus; species Pteronotus mesoamericanus. The sequence goes on along the minus strand of NW_026555329.1, from coordinate 47,597,954 downwards.
GCATGTTATCATTTAATATTCCAAGTGGCTCATAACTAAATTCCACTTTACAAATCAGAAAACTAAGATTTAGGGAAAGGTTAGACAATTTACTTAAAGACAGCCAGAGAGGAACTGGTGGGAAAAACAGGCAAAACCACAGCCTCAGATCCACTGCACTGTACTTCATTTTCAAGGATGAAATCCTTAAAATTAATAATAAAATAAAAGAATTAAGATAAAATTCAACCAAACTTGAATTAAGAAAATAAACTTAAAAACTAAAAAGCTAAAAATATAATAGTGTGTTAAAGTTCTAAATGAAGAAAAACAAAAACTAGAAAATTTATAAATAAGGAAGATGTAAATGAAATAGAGAAGGTAACAAAAAAAAAGAGAAAAAAACAAAAACTCATGTTTTCAATAAAAAGATATTTAATCATAAACACAAGTTAAACTATTTGGCTACATGTGCCAAGTAAATATAATGTATAAAATGATGTTTTCACCAGCATTCTAACAGTTCTTTTGTAATAGAATGCGGAATGGTGGGTCCCGGAAAGTATTCCCCACAGCTCATGGTTGGGGAAAGGGCATGATATGGTGAAGATACTTTTCATAACAATAGCTAGTTGACAGCGGTGCTACCACCTTGGGCAAAAGATCTATGCAACTTTAAGACTGTAGTGACCTGTGACATAGCCAGGGAACTTATACAGTGCCTGCTCGAAAGGCAGGGAGGCAGAGGCACATATCGTGTCATGAGATACTCTTGCCCTGACTAAAGATGGGAGGCAAAAGAAAGTAAAAGATATGAGAGAACTGACAAGTGTAGCACATTTAGGAAGGGCTGGACATGAGGTCATATAGGAAACTCTGGGTCAGCATTTAAAAGAAAGGCAGGCTGAGTGAACCAAAGGAGATTTAGCCATGCTGCCTATAATGAGAGAGGATCTATGTCTATTCTGCTGAAAAGGCAGCCATAGGCAAGGAGCTATGAAGTAGAGAGATTCAACCATGCTGCCTGTAGTGAGGGAGAAGCTATATCTGCTCATCTGAGAAGGCAGCCATGAGGAAGTAGCCATGAAGTAATGAGATTTGGCTATGTGGCCTTGGGTGGTGAGGAAGGCAGTCATGCAGGCTGAGGAAAAGGTGTAAGGAGAGAACTGATGGAGCCTTGTGGGGATCTGAAAAGGCTGATAGAGCTGTGTGGGAACCTGTCCAACTAAGCATGGATTAGTGGGAGATGTCTGGAGTGCTGAGCTGTGGCTGGGAGGGCTGATGCTATAGACCAGGAATATTCAACACATGGCCTGCAGGCTGCACACAGCCCAACATGGCTATGAATGCAGCCCAACACAAAATGGTAAATTTACTTAAAACATTATCTACCTTTATTACTTAGATATGTACATTTTCTATATTAGTGATCACAAACTTGGGACCTACTCAATGATTTTAAAAGATTATCAAAAGGTCTGCTGCATAATTAGGATTCTTATGTGAGGACTTTTTTTGCATATCTGTGGTGGTGGATATCAGAAAAATTATGCATGCATCTTTTTTTTGCTCATCAGTTTTCATTAGTGTTTGTGTCTTTAATGTGAGGCCCAAGATGATTCTTCCAGTGTGGCCCAGAGATGCCAAAAGTTTGGACACCCCTGCTGTAGACTTTTGCTTCTCTGAAGGACATACAGAGAAACCTCTTTCTTGGGATGTGTGCTGTCCTGGACTCTACCATTGTAGTTTAACACAGTGTATGTTTTCCTGGACTACTAAATAGAGGCTGAGGAGAATGTACTCCAGATTCTGAAGGAGAGAGCTGCTGCAAGAGGTTGGTGATTCTGAAACTCACAAGTGTGCCTTCCAGAGGGGATGGAGAACTGTTTGCACAGCCAGCTTGAGAACATATAAGGAAATGGTGAACTTCTGGACACGATTTTGACTTATATGGTGGGGAGCAAGGGAAGTTCTGGGTCTCATGGGAGAACAGGGCTTCAAGCAGGAGTGCTACCAGCCTCACCCCCTTGAGGTTGGAATCCTGTAAACAAAAATCTGTTCTCTCAACACTGATTTTTGGGTCATGCATCAAGGCACCATGTGCACAAGCCCCACTTTGCTCAGTTACACTTGTACACCTGGGTTAAGCCAACCTGAGCAGCACAATTTCAACTACTTACATATGTTCAAGATGCTGGTTTCAGTCATTTGTGCTGCTGGGGAGATCACATTTTGGGAACCAATTTCCTCCTTTGAGACTCCTGCTTTCTTATTTTATTGGTCACATTTTCTCCTTTATTGCACTTAGTATTTCAGCATTGCTTTAATAAGATATTTTTCACATCATTCATGTGTAAAAAGATGATCATTGTAGAAAAAAATTTTATCTTTAGGAAAGAAGCATTTGTTTATCAGAGAGGGATTTTGTTCAAAGGTATTCACTAAAACAAAACTAACTTCTATGGTGGCTTAGCCAAGAGACAAATTTATTTTTCTCTCCTGTGACAAGGAGTCCAGAGATGACAGATCTGGGCTGGTATGGCAGCTACCCTATTGGGGATCCAGATTATTTTTTTATTTTCCCTTTCTTCATCACCATCTTTAGTGTGTGTCTCTCTTCCCTAGGTTACAAAACAGCTAGCAGCTACTGGCATTCCAGCCACCATGATCACATTCCAAGTCAAAGATGGAGGAAGAGTAAGGGCATTTGCATGCCAGATAAGTCAGCTCCCATTAGAGAGCTTTCTCATAAGTCCCACCTTGTGATTTACATATATGTCTCATCGGACTCAAGTATGTCATATGATTACCTCTACATGTAAGGAAGACTGGGAAACAGAGCTTTTAATTGGGACCATTCCAAACTTAAGTTAGAGTTCTATGAGGAAAGAGAAAGGAAAGAGGAGACAGTGGTAGGTAAGTAGCAGTTTATAACAAAATTCCTGAGATAAATACAGTGAGAAAGGAACAAATCCAATATATAAAAATATAATAGGTAAAGATTGTCCTGTGCTGTATATGCATACAAAAAGAGTTCATGTTTCCCCTAAAAATCCCATAAAAGCATCAGCAGCAACCTAAACCTATATACCTGGATAGCTGAGCAAAATGCCATAATTCTATTTTTTAGTCCTAAAATTATCCAAGCAGGAAAAAAAAAAAAAAGATTATTGAGCCCTGATTGAGTGGCTCAGTTGGTTAGAGTGTTGTTCATACACCAAAAGGTTGTGGGTTCAATCCTCAGTCAGAGTACATACCAAAGTTGAGGGTTCCCTTCCCTGTTCTGGTGTGTATGGGAGGCAACTGATCTACGTTTCTCTCTCACATCAATGTTTCTTTCTCTCTCTATCCCTTCCTCTCTCTCTAAAATCAATAAACATATCCTCAGGTGAGGATTAAAAAAAATTGCATTCCACTTAAAAACTTGTTTGAACATAGATTTCCCCCCCCAAATTAATAAATACAAAATTCATTCTACTCATTAAAAAAGAAATTATTCCTAAAATTTAAGTGGTGAATACACAATAAAATATACCAATAATGTATTTTATATAATTTTACACTTGAAATCTATATAATTTTATTAACTAATGTTGCTCTGATAAATTAATAATGTAAGAAAAAGAAAAACAGAATGGGAAACTTTGGCCACAAAACACCATAATTTGGATAAATCTCAACATATTGAAGAGGACTTGTAGCCAATTTTATTTTCCAAAATTGGGCACAATAAAATCACGTGACAATGTATGTCTCCATGTCGAAAAGATTCTGAGGCCAAATCTGGGCTCAGCAAAAGAGATGACTGGTGTGGAATTATTAACATGACAAGATGGAAATAAACTAGCTTGTTATCGAAGGTAGAAAAAAGTGAAAAGCAAGAGACTCACCAAAACTGCATGATTAAAAATTGACACAAATGAAAACAGTGGATGTAAGAAAGTATTAAATGAATACCAGTACTAGTTGTTGGGTTAAAAATTAAAATGAATAAAATAAAATAGACAAATTTCTAACAAAGATTATTTTTAAAAGAGAGAGAGGAATAGAGGGAGAGAGGGAAGGAAGGGGCAGAAGGAGGGAGAAAGAGAAAATATAATTTTTTAAATGAATATCACAGGTTAGGAGGCAAGTTAAAATTTTTAAAAGATCAATGGCAAATAATTTAAATTTAGGCAAATAGAACATTTTCTTTAAAAATGTATTTGTCTCAAATATAAGAAGAAACTTTATATAAACCAAGAATTTATCAGATCAACTCTGTAAAAAATATAAAGCCTAAGAAGATTTTACACATAAAGGCTTTCTGAATTACAGAAAATAATACTGCCATCATATTCATTTTTCAAGAGAACTAAAACAATGGTTTCATGCTTCATTTTTATAAATTTCAAATATATACTATTATATAAATGTAGCATAATCTCATTCATTTATGTAGGGATACATAAATATATTTTATATAGTTAATATTTACTTTATGTATAAAATACCAATAAATACATTTATTACATTTGTATATAAAAATAAGAATATTGAATTAGCAAAAAAATTTTAAAAATCATTAACAATGTTCAGGCTTTGTATATTTAAAGATAATAAGATAGTTCAATACTAGGAAATCTAGAAATATAATTGATAGCTTCACCAACTGTTTCAAGGAGAAAACAAACTGATTAACTTTATAAATCATCCTCAACCAAAATTTAATACTTACAAAACTAGGAATAAAGTAACAATAACTTATTTTAAAAAACTGAAATAAATAACCTGTACCATTTACCATTTAAAAAATTAAATCCATTTTAACAACAAAAGCAAGATAAAGGGAGAGAAAGAAGAAGGAAGGGAGTCAAGAAGGAAGAGAAAGAAAAAGATGAAAGAAGCAGGAAAAGAAAGGTGGGAGGAAAGAAGAGGGTAGAAAACTATAAAGATATGTACTTTTTCTCTTGCTACAACTTGTTTACATTCTGCACTGTTACTATTGCTCCCCCATCCAGCCTCTCAAAACCAATTTTCTCATCGTTAGTCACCTCACATTCTTTTTCCTTCTTAAAATACCCTTATTCTCTCTCCACCTTTATCAATCTTTATTCATTGGTTGTGGATATGGTGGTGGTTGTTACATGACTTCAATTTTATTTCTAGATCCTCACTATTTTTGAATTTCAAACCTCAAATTTTACCATCCCCCTTTCAAATTCTATTTTGCTCTCCTTCTGCCCTTTCCTTTTTTCATTTACATTTTAATTTTCCCTACCTTAGCCCAGTTTTCATTCTTCACTTTTAGTATTCCTTCAGCCTCTATCCTCTCAAAATCACTTTTTTCCTCTAAACATCTCTTAAAATGTCTTTCTTTTTCCCTCTTATTCCCATCCCCCTTACATTGTTTTCTTTCTTTCCTTTTTCTCCCTTATTTCCATCCCACATATATTAATATTTGCTCCTTTGTTGTTGATAGTGCTGTAGTAGACTTTTTTCTCCAATATGGCTCCTACTTTCTATCTCTTTCTCTCTCTCCCCATATTTATATATATAATCTATCCTATTTTTTTTTACAATTTTTTATTGTTTTTAAGTTACAGTTATCCTGCCTTTTACCCCATTGCTCTCCCTGCCCCATCCCCACTCCACCACTCCCACAGTCAATCCACTCCCCCATTGTCCATGCCCATGATCCCTCTATTCATGTTCCTTGACTTGGCTCCTTCCATTCTTTCTCCTGTTATCCCCCTCCCAACAATCCTCTGGTCATTGTCAGTTTGTTCTTTATTTCTAAGCCTCTGGTTCTATTTTTCTCATTTGTTTGTTTTGCTGATTAGGTTCTACTTACAGGTGAGATCATATATATTTGAGTAAGAAAGGGGGAAAGTATTCTATGAGCTTTAAAGTAAAACAAAATACTGAACAAATAGGAGTTCCATTGGAGGAGTACAGTAATAACCATGGTATTTCACCCAACTACCTGCTGTTTATAAAAGATGGAAAGGAAATAAGACCTGTATAAGTGGGGAAAAATAATGTGAGCTAAGAAAGAAGAGCACTTATGCAAGTTTAGATGAAGGAGAAACAGCAAGAGTAAGGAATAACAACATAGCATAATGTGAGAGAAAATAAAGTTTACAACAATAGTAACAAAGCTCAGGAAGATGGCAAAATGGATTAAGACTAGGGAAGGGTGCTGTGTGGAATTTGGAATAACAGTAATATAAGAAATATACAATCTGAATAACAAGAATAAAAAGACCGAGAGTAGTGTGTTATTTGGAATATGAATGAAAGAAGAAAAGTTAAAATGCTGTATGAAAAGAAGCAAAAACAAAAAAAAAAACTAAAACAGAAAAGAGAAATAAAAGAAAACAAGCAAGTTCTGGTTAAGAGCAAAGTGAAATTTGACTCAGCTGTTGGTGTTAGCCTTCTGACACCTTTCTGGATCCATCTCTGGTTTTCTCTCAGCTCCAGGTCCACGTGGGTCATCCAGCTTTGGGTGACATCGCCTCATCTCCTTCACCTGCTTCTAGAGGGAACTTCTGTTACCATCAACAGGGTGAGATCTCCGTGTCTTCCCTGGATGGCACTGTTCACTCACGGGAAAATTGTGGGTGTGTTCTCCCTTCCCCTAAAGTTCCCATCTTGGTTTGTCCCGGTTTATTTCCAATAATAAGTAGTTTCTGATTAAATAGCTGTCTGTTTCAAAGGGTGGGGGGCTGGGAGGGTAGAGGGCAATCTGTGTAAGAGTGACAGCTCTCTCCTACTTGGTGTAGCCTGCAGCTCTTTGTGTGAGCCAGGTCTGGGCAGTGCCCTGAATCTCCCTTGTTATATACTTTCTTAACCTCCTGTTTTGGTAGCCTCGGTGAAATAGGGTCCTAAACCTAGTGTACTTTGTCTCCCTATAGGGAGTTCAAATGGGCCCTTTTTGGCATTAGCCTGGCTATGTTACTCTCGCAAAAAACAAACAAACAAAAAGCCACCTGCTGGTTGTTAAGCCTGCCCAGCAGGTATTGCAGATCTTCCTAGCTCCTGCAGGCAGTGGCAGTTGGGGCTGGGGGTTGGGAGTTGGGGTCAATTTTCCCTTTCCAATGGTTTTGCCAAGAAAAGGGACTCAGTCTGTCGTACAATAATCACAAGTGCACAGTATACAGCCCACTGACTCAGAGCACTCTGCAGCCCACACTGTCCACTCTGTGCTGTTATGCTAGGCTCGTATCCAGAAACCTCCTTGTTTTGCACCCCTTTGATCAATCCACCAGGTGCACTGAATGGTTGCAAATTTCGCCCATAATCTTCCCTCTTCTTTGGCTGGGCAGCTGTGTGCACACCTGGTCCCTGCGCAGCATATTTCAGTTCCCCTTTTGAAAAGTCTCTGTGGTCCCCACTGCCACTCCAAATCACTGCCCGCCTTTCTACACACCCCAACTTTCTGTCAAGCCATGAGTTGATCTTAGACATGGAAAGTCGTGGCCCTCGTCTTCCTCTAGCCCTAGGTGCCTCCAGAATTCCCCCAACTGTCTGGCACTGTCCCATTCAGCAACTGCTGCCCCAGCCTGGGTGTGCTGCCAGCTATGTTCTCCCCAGTGACTTTGCACATTCAAGTCACTCCCTCCACGGGTCTGTGGTTTCACCACCCTGGGAGCAGGGGTAGCTGCTAGATTGCTATCCCTGACTTGGCTCTCCGATGTCCACACAGCAGCCATGGTATCTGGGACCACACCTGGGGACTCTTCCTGTCTGCCCATAAAACCTCTTTACCACGTGTTTTGAAACATCCCGTACACATTTTGGCTTCCAAACTTCATATCAGCTAAGATTCTGTTGACTGTTCCCTTTGTTTTTGCAGATCAGCTAAGTGTCCTAGCTGGATTCAGGAACAAGGTCCAACCTGCTTCACCACTATCTTCTACCAATTTTTTTCTCACTATGTATATTTTTTAAATTTCTGTTTAAACTTAATACTACATGCTTCCCTTCTCTTATTCCATTCTGCCTCCTTCCCTCCCTGTTTCACTTATGATATAATTTTTACTTCCTCTCTTTGCTTTGTCTCTGTTCCCTACTTTTACTAGAGCTCCTCCTTCTACCCTCTCAAAATCATATTTCTTTCAGTTAGTCATCTCATATTCATTTTCCTTTCTTATAATAATCTTAATCTCCTTACACCTTTATAAATATTGATTCATTGACTGTTGATAGTGTGAGTGTAGCTGGGGGTTTTGTTTGCAGGTGGGTTTTTTTTTTCCTCAGCTGTTTCGTTTTGTTCAGGCAGGACCTGTACAACAGCATGCAAGATATTGTGGGTGGAGTGACTATCAGTCAGACACCCAGAGAGAAAGGCCCACCAAAGAATGACCCAACATCAAACAAAACCCAATTACAACCAGAGAACCCACATAAATGGCAAAAGGGCATCCCCTAGAAATTAAGTTTAGGAAATCAAGGAGACTGCACCACTGAATCCCACAAGTCTCCTACCACAGAAGGTCATAGCACAGACAGGGAATCAAAGCAATCAATTCAAGAAGCAGAAACAGCCCTGGCTGGTGTGGCTCTGTGGACTGAGCACCAGCCTGCAAATCAAAGGTTTGTCATTTCAGTTCCCAGTCAGGGCACATGTCTGAGTTGCGGGCAAGGTTCCCAGTAAGGGGTGCTGAAGGGGCAACCACACATTGGTATTTCTCTCCTCTCTTCTCCCTTCCTCTCTCTAAAAATAAATAAATAAAATCTTTTTTTAAAAAAGAAGCAGAAACAAACAAGATGAGTATCCTAAAATGGGGAAACAAAGAAACAACCCTCAACTGAAAGGAAAGAAGGTATTCCCAGAAAGAGTACTAAATGAAATAGAAGCAAGCAAACTCTCAGATATTGAGCTCAAAATAATGGTTATAAGGATGCTTAATGAGCTCAGTGAGAACTACAAAGAACTCCAGGAAAACTATAAGGAACTTACTGTGATCTACATCAGCAAGAAAAAGGACATGGAAACTATAAACAGGAACCAGGAAGAAATGAAGAATACAGTAGAATAAATTAAAAGCAGGCTAGATGAAGCAAAGGACCAAACCAGAGAGCTGGAGGATAAGGTAGAAAAAATTCCCAGACAGAGCTACAGAACAAAAAAGACAAAAAGGACTTAAGGAAGCTGCAGAACAACATGAATCATAATAATATCTGTATCTTAGGGATACCAGAAAGAGAAGAAGAGCAAGGGATAAAAATTTCTTTGAAAAATAATGATAGAAAAGTTCTCTAACTTGATGAGTGAAAATGTCACACAAATCCAGGAAGCACAGAGGGTCCCAATCAAGATTAACCCAAAGAGCACCACTCCAAGGCACATCATAATTAAAGTGGCAAAAATTAAAGACAAAGAATTTAAATGAAGCAAGAGCCTTGTCTGGTGTGACTCAATGGATTAGTGCCGGCCTGAATATAAAGAGTCGCTGCTTCAATTCCCAGTTAGAGACTTCTAGCCAAGATGGAGGCATAGGTAGATATACTTTGCCTCCTCACACAACCAAAAGAAGGAAAACAACAAATTTAAAAACAAAAAATAACCAGAACTGCCAGAAAATTGAACTGTATGGAAGTCTGACTACCAAGGAGTTAATGAAGAAACACTCATCCAGACTGGTAGGAGGGGTGGAGATGGCTGCTGGGCAGAGAAGACACACAGCGAGGCAGTGGCAGGTGGACTGGGCAGACGAGGCAGTGGCTGTGAACCAGGTGGTCCCACACCTGCATGCAGATAAACTGGGAGTAAGAGCTGGAGAGTGAAACAGACCATGCAACTCAGGGTCCCAGAGGAGGAAAAGAAAGCCTCAAACCTCTGGCTGTAAAAACCTGTGGGGATTGCGGTGGCAGGAGAAACTCCCAGCCTCACAGAAGAGTTCATTGGCGAGACCACAGGGCCCTAGAAGTACACAAACCCACCCACCCGGGAATAAGCACCAGAAGGGCCCAATTTGCTTGAAGGTAGGAGGGGAAGTGACTGAAAGCCTGCCGAGACCCGAGCAAGCATCACTGTTCCCTTTGGACCTCTCCCCCACATACAATCTCACAACGCAGTGACTTGGGTTGCCCTGGCCTGGAGAATACCTAAGGCTCCACCCCTTCCAATGTTACAGGCATGCTGAGACAAAGAAATATGGCCCAAATGAAAGAAAAGATCAAAGCCCCCAAAATAGAACCAAACGATGAAGAGATAGCCAAACTATGAGATGCAGAGTTCAAAACACTGATAATAAGGATGCTCACAGAAATGGTTGAGTATGGCTGCAGAATGGAGGAAAAAGTGAAGGCTATGCAAAGTGAAATAGAAAAAAATATACAGGGAACCAACAGTAAAGGGAAAGAAACTGAGACTCAAATCAGCGATTTGGAGCAGAAGGAAGAGATAAACATTCAACCAGAACAGAATGAAGAAACAAGAATTCAAAAAAATTAGGAGAGACTTATGCACCTCTGGGACAACTTTAAACATTCCAACATGTGAATCATAGGGGTGCCAGGAAGAGAAAAAGAAGAGCAAGAAATTGAAAACTTATTTGAAAAATAATGGAGAACTTCCCCAATCTGGGGAAGGAAATAGACTTCCAAGAGATCCAGGAGGCTCAGAGAGTCCCAAAGAAGTTGGATCCAAGAACACATCAAGGCACATCATAATTACATTACCCAAGATTAAAGATAAGGAGAGAATCTTAAAAACAGCAAGAGAAAAGGAGACAAAGAGTTTCCATAAAGCTATCAGCTGAATTCTCAAAGGAAACCTTTCAAGCAAGAAGAGCTGAAAAGAAGTGTTCAAAGTCATGAAAGGCAAAGACCTACATCCAAATTACTCCATCCAGCAAAGCCTTCATTTAGAATGGAACGGCAGATAAAGTGCTTCCCAGATATGGTCAAGTTAAAGGAGTCCATCATTACCAAGCCCTTATTATATGAAATGTTAAAGGGACTTATCTAAGAAAAAGAAGAAGATCAAAAACTATGAACAGTAAACTGACAATAAATATACAACTATTGACAACTGAGCCTAAAAAAAAACAAGAACAAAAACAAAAACAAAAGCAAACTAAGCAAACAACTAGAACAGGAACAGAATCACAGAAATGGAGATCAGAGGTGAGGATGATGGGGGAGAATGGGAGGAACAGGTACAGGGAATAAGAAGCATAATTGGTAAGTACAAAATAGACAGGGGGAGTTTAAGAATAATATGTAAAAAGGAGAAGCCAAAGAATTTATATGTATGACACATGGATGTGAGCTAAAGGGGAGGGGCAATGTTGGTGGGAGGGGGGATGTTGCACAGAGGGGAATAAAGAGGAGAAAAAATGGGACAACTGTAATAGCATAATCAATAAAATATATTTTTTTAATTAAAAAAATAAAATACTAAAATAAAGATCAGTTCTTTGGAACATAAGGAAGCAAAAAAACTACCAATCAGAACAAGAAGAAGAAAAAAGAATCCATAAAAAGAAGATAGTTTAAGCAGCCTCTGGGACAACTTCAAGTTTTCCACTATTTGCATCATGGGGGTGCCAGCAGTAGAAGAGAAAGGACAAGAAATTGGAAATATATTTGAAAAAATAATGAAAGGACACTTCCCTTATTTGGTGAAAGAAATAGACATGCAAGTCCAAGAAGCACAGAGAATCCCAAATGAGATGGATGCAAAGATGCCCACTCCAAGACTCATCATAATTAAAATGCCGAAGGTTAAAAATAAGGAGAGAATATTAAAAACAGCAGGAGAGAAGGAGTTAGTTACCTACAGAGGAGTTCCCATAAGACTGTTAGCTGATTTCTCAAAAGAAACTTTGCAGACTAGAGGGAATTGGTAAGAAATACTCAAAATCATGAAAAGCAGGGACCTACAGCCAAGATTGTTCTTCCCAGCAAAGCTATAATTTAGAATCAAAGGGCAGATAAAGAGCTTCCCAGACAAGAAAAACTAAAGCAGTTCATCATCACCGAACCATTATTATATGATATGTTAAAGGGACTCATTTAAGAGAAAGAAGATCTAAACTGTGAACAATAAAATGGTAATAAATACATATCAAAAATTTAATCTAAAAAACAAATTAAGCAAACAAGAAGAACAGAGTCAGAATTGTGAATACAGAGAGAATTTTGATGGTTGCCAGTGGGAGGGGGTGTGAGTGAATGTGTGAAGAGGTGAGGGGATTTAGAAGTACAAACAGGCAGTTCCAGAATAGTCATGGGGATATAAAGTACACTATAGGAAATGGAGTAACCAAAGAACTTATATACATGATATAGACATGAACAATGGTGTGGGGTTTGCCTGAGAGAATGGAGGATACTGGATGGTTGGGAGCAAAGGGAGAATAATTGGGGCAACAGTAATAGAATAATCAATAAAATATAATTTTTAGAAGTCAACTGTTTTAAACTAAAAAAAAAAAAATTACCAGTTAGGGCATAGGCCTGGGTTGCAGGCCAAGTCCCCAATAGGGAGCACATGAGAGGCAACCATAAATTGGTGTTTCTCTCCCTCTCTCTCTCTCCCCCTTCCTCTCTCTAGAAATAAATAAATAAATATCTTTTTTTCTAAAGTATAAAACTTCTTAACACAAAGCCAGCAAGTAATAAATAGTAATGGTTATTATCTTTAAAAATAAATAAATACAACAAGAGAGAAAAAGCTAGTAACATATGAGGGAGTTCCAAAAATGCTATCAGCTGATAACACAATAGAAACACTAGAAGCCAGAAGGGAATGCCAAGAAATATTCAAAGTAATGACAAGCAAGGGCCTGCAACCAAAACAATTCTACCCAGCAAGGCTCTCATTTATGGAAGTGAATGGAAGTGAAATAAGGAATTTTTGAGACAAAAAAAAAAAAAAGGCTAAAAGAATACATCTCCACCAAACTAGCAATGCAAGAGATGCTCTAAGAAGATGAAGATTGAGAAAGAGAGAGAGAGAGAGAGGAACACAGGTACAAAGGGAAAAAATGGTAATGAATAAGTACCTATCAATAATAACCTTAAATGTAAATGGATTAATTGCTCCAAATGAAAGGTATATGGTACTTGAGTGAATAGGAAAACATGAGCCAGGAATATGTTGTCTAGAGTAGACCCAACTCAGAACAAAAGATCTACACAGACGCTAAGTGAACAGCTAGAAAAAAAATTCCAAGCAAAAGAGACATAAAAAAAAAAAAAAACCTGGGGTAGGAACACTTGTATCAGATAATGTAAATTTCAAAGCAAAGGCCATGAGAAAAGACAAAGAAGGACACAATCCATCAAGGAAATAATCCATCAAGAAGATATAACCCTTGTAAACATATATGCACCTAACATAGGAGCACCCAAATATATAAGGAAAATCTTGGAGGACATCAAGAAAGGTATCAACAGCAACACACTCATAGTAGGGAATTTTACACCCCACTGTCAACAATGGATAGATCTTCCAAGCAAAGAATCACAAGGATATTGTGATATTGAACAACACTCTAGATCAAATGGACTTAATTGATAATTAGAAACTTTCACTTCAAAGAAGCAAAATATACATTCTATTCAAATGCACATGGAACATTTTTGAAGGAAGACCACATAGAAGGGCACAAAACAAACCTCAACAAATTCAAGAAAATTTAAATAATATCAAGCATCTTCTTGGAGAACAATGGCTTGAAACTAGAAACCAACCTCAGGAAAAAAATTCAAAAACATTCAAATACATGGAGACTGCATAGCATGTTATTAAATAATGACTGGGTTAATAATGAGATCAAGGAAGAAATCAAAAAGTTCCTGGAAACAAATGAAAATGAACACACAGCAGCCCAAAACCTATGAGACACAGCAAAGGCAGTCCTGAGAGGGAAGTTCATAGGCCTACCTAAAAAGATCGAAACATTTCAAATAAATGACCTAACTCTACAGCTTCAATAAATGGAGAAACAACAAAAAACAAAGCTGGGAGCGAGTAGAAGAAAGGAAATAATCAAGGTCAGAGCAGAATTGAATGATATAGAGACTAAAAGAACAATTCAAAGGATCAAGAAATCTAGGAGGTGAATCTTTGAAAAAATAAACAAAATCAACCAGTCTTTATCCAGACTCATTAAGGAGAAGAGAGAGGATCCAAATAAATAAAATCAGAAACAAAAGTTTAGTAAGTAAAACCAGTACCACAGAGATATAAATGATTGTAAGAAATTATTATGAACAAATATATGCCAAGAAATTTTACAACCTCCGCAAAATGGACAAATTTCTAAAATAAAAAATCTTCCAAAATTAAATCAACATGAAGCAGAAAGCCTGAATAGACCAATAACAACTAGTGAAATTGAAGCAGTAATCAAAAAACTCCTGGCACATAAAAGCCCTAGACCAGACAGCTTCGCAGAATTGTACCAAACATTTAGGGAAGAGCTACTTCCTATCCTTCTTAAACTATTCCACAAATTTCATGAATACAGAAGAATTCCAAACTCTTTTATGAGGCCAGTGTTATCCTAATTCCAAAACCAGATAAAGACAAAACAAAGAGAGAAAACTACAGGTCAATATCACTAATTAACACAGATGTTAAAATCCTCGACAAAATGTTGGCAATCTTATTCTAGCAATACATTAAAAAGGTCATACACCATGATCAAGTGGTATTCATCCCAGGCATGCAAGGATAGTATACCATTTCCAAATCAATAAATATAATATACTACATAAAAAAATGAAAGACAAATATCACATGAACATATCAATCGATACTGAAAAAAAGCATTTGATAAAGTACTGCACCGTTTTGTGATAAAAACCCTCAGCAAAGTGGGAATAGAGAGAGCATACCACAACATAATAAAAGCTATAAGAACAATTCAAAGGATGATGAGAAAACTATAGCCAACATCATAGTCAGTGGGCAAAAACTACAGGCTTTTCCCCTATGATCAGGAACAAGACAGGTGTGTCCACTTTCAACACTTCTGTTCAACATCATATTGGAAGTTCTAAACACAGCAATCAGACAAGAAAAGGAAATAAAAGGTATCCAATTTGGAAAGGAGGAAATAAAATGATCATTATTTGCAGATGACACGATAATGTACATAGAAAACCCTATAGGCTCTAACAAAAATCTACTCTACCTAATGAGTGAATTTGACAAAATAGGGGGATACAAAGTCAATATTCAGAAATCAAAGACATTTTTGTACACCAACAATGGTGTACAAAACAGAAAGTGGGAAAAAAATTCCCATTTACTAAAGCAACAAGAAAAATAAAATACCTAGGAATAAACTTAACCCAGAAGGTAAAAGACTTGTACTCAGAAAACTACTGAAGACTAAAGAAAGAAATTAAGAAAGACAAAAATAATAGGAAGAATATACTGTGTTCATGAACTGGAAGAATTAACATCATCGAAATGCCTATATTACCCAAAACCATCATCTATAGATTCAATGCAATCCCTATTAAAATATAATGACATATTTCACAGGTTTAGAAGAAATATTTCAAAAATTTCCCCTGGCTGGTGTGGATGAGTGGATTGAGTGCCAACCTATGAACCAAAGGGTCACTTGTTCAATTCCTAGTCAGGACAAATGCCTGGATTGTGGGCCACATCCCCAGTAGGGAGTGCATGAGAGGCAAACACACATTGATATTTCTCTCCCTCTTTTTCTCCCCCACTTCCCCTCTCTAAGAATAAATAAATAAAATCTTTAAAAAAAATTAATGGAACAAAAAATGACCCCAAATAACATCAGCAATTTTTGAGAAGAGGAACAAAGTAGGAGTAATGATAATACCTGACATCAAACGTCAAATATAGCAGTGCTATATTACAAGGCCTCTGAAATCAAAATAGTCTAGTACTTGCATAAGAACAGACACATAGATCAATGTAGCAGAATAGAGAGCCCAGAAATAAACCCATGTCTCTATGGTCAACTGATATTTCACAAAGAGGGCAGGAGCATAAATTGAGTCAAAATAACATCTTCAAAATGGTGTTGGGAGAACTAGAATGGTACATGCAAAAAAAATGAAACTAGACTACCAACTTATACCACATACTAGAATGAAGTCAAAATGGATAAAAGACATAAAACACAGCCATGGCACCATAAAAGTCCTAGAAAAAAACATAGGCAGTAAAATTTCAGATATCTCATGCACCAATATTTTCACTGATATATCCTCTAGGGCAGAGGTGTCTAACCTTTCAGCATCTCTAGGCCATACTGGAAGAAAAGTTGCCTTGGGCCATAGATTAAATACATTGTGACAGGTAATCACAAAAAATATCATAACGTTTTAAGTAAATTTATGATTTTGTATTGGGCCGAATTCACAGCCACCCTGGGATGCATGGGGCCTGTGGGCCTCAGGTTACACACCCCTGCATAGGACAAGGGAAGAGTAAAGGAAATTAAAGGAAAGAATAAACAAATGGGACTACATCAAATTAAAAACTTCCACATGGCTAAAGGAAACATCATCAAAATGAAGAAGGAACCAACTGTATGAAAAAAATTTGCCAATGATACCTTGGACAAAAGTGAGATCTCCAAAATATGTAAATAACTCATAGGAACACCAGGAAGACGGACAATACAATTAAAAATGGGTAAACAGACACTTCTCCAATGAGGACGTACAGAGAGCCCACAGACACATGAAAAAATGTTCAACATCACTAGCCACCAGAGAGATACAAATTAAAACCACCGTGAGATATCATCTCACACCAGTCCGAATGTCTATCATTAACAAATCAACAAACAAGTGCTGGTGAGGATTCAGAGAAAAGTGCACTGTCTGTGAGAATGCAGACTGGTGCAGTCACTATGGAAGATAGTATGGAATTTCCTTTAAAAATTATCAGTGCAACTGCCTTTTGACCCACTGTTGGGAATAACCCTAAGAATCTCATATCACCAATTCAAAAGAACTTATACATCCCTATGTTCATAGCGGTGCTATTTACAATAGCCAAGTGATGGAAACAGTCCAAGTGCCCATCAGTAAATAAGTGGATTCAAAAACTGGTACATTTACACAATGGAATACTACACAGCAGAAAGAAAGAAGAGACTCCTATCTTTTGCAGCAGAATGGATGGAACTGGAGAGTATTATGCTAAATGAAATAAGCCAGGAGGCAAAGGACAAATGCCCTTCTCACCTATTAGAACTTAATTAACAAAACAAATGAGTAAAATAGAACCAGCGGCATGGAAACAAGGAACAGACTAGCAGCTACCCGAGGGGAGCAAGGTGGGTGATAAGTGGGGAAAGATGGGGGAGTGTCTAGTCCAGAAAAGGTATAAATGGCCCATAGACATGGACAACAGTGGATTTTGACTCTTGGAGCTGGGGGATGGGAGGGGGGGTAGGAAAAAGCAACAGGGGAAAATTGGGACAACTGTCATAAAACAATTTTTTAAAATGTAAGCACTAATGAGGGTTCAGAACCAGCCATCCCAAGGTGTGCCTCAGTAGTACATGGATTGTTTTGAGCTAAAGACAATTTTAGCTTCAGGCTCACGAAAAACTTCTGTCCCCCTGCACCTTTAACTAATTAGAAAAACTTCAATTAGGGAATCTGCCCATAATAAGAGATTATCAGTGATAACCTTTTTGACCTACCTATATGACAGGGTAAATTTTATTTGCTAAACATCTGCTCTTCTTATCATCCTGCAATGACTTTCGGAACCCCAAAAGTGCATTACCTCATCCCTAGCTCAGAATGTCTCATGTACCTTAGTCAACCTATTTATGAACTTCTTATCCATGTGTGGTCTCTGACTCTCATGTATGGGGGTGGTTTCCATACATATGTATGTATTAAATTTGGCTATTTTTTTTTTGCTAATCTGCTTCATGTCTATTTGATTATTAGATCGGCCTAAAGAAACCTGAGGGTAGAGGAAAGTGTGCTCCTCCTACATACATTCAATTTCTTGCAACAGTGATAACAAAAGGCTCCCATTGGCCAAAACTGGGTTAATTTGAGCATCAGAAAAATAATAATAATATCTGTAACTGATTGTTCACATTGAGTAAATGAAAATCTATGAGAACACAGATTTCTCTACCCTCAAGAGAAAGAGAAAAAAGAGGAAAGTTCTTTTTCACAAAAGAATGACAGCTAATTAATCTGAAAGGCATTATATAATCAGGAAGTCACCAATTTATAATAATGGATTCAGGGAAGGATTTGCTGGATGATAAAACAATTAAGTGAAATATTATTGGGGAATAGGAATTTGTCCCTATTACTAATTGTGAAAACAAACTACCTTTTAATGGAGACCTCTGAAGATCACTTCTTTAACCAATAGTTCATCATAAATAAATTAAATGATTTTATATCCACATCAAATATGGTACAGTTAATATCTATAATATACAAAATTTTTTTATAATTTGGAAAGAGGAACACTAAGACTTTACCTGGAGAAGGGGTATTGGCAAAACACAGATATGGAGAATTTGCAGAAACAGAGTTTCACTGCTTCTTTGCCTCTCTGCTGGCAGTGGGAGATACAACACTAGACAGGATTGCATCCATCTGGGTATCAGAATCCTAGCATCAGAGGCTTCATTAAATCAGGGTATTCTTCTCATGCACTGTCAGCAGGCCCAAGGACCCCCAAAATATATCTGCCTGCCATTCTTAGCCTGCAGCTTTCCATCCTTAATCACAAGATACCTAGCAGAAGTGGAAGGGCAAAGGACAACAGACTGTGCCAACTGAGCCTGCCCCTTTTTAATACAGAAAACATCTTTCTCAAAAGTTACTCTTGGAGAAGTCGCCTGGCCACATGAGTTACCTGCAAAGAGTCAGCCTCCTCCCTAGACAACGAGCAAAAACAGAATGGCTAAATCATAGTACTTAGTACTGATAAACTGGAGACTGGCACTTCATAGACTGGTTGTATATGGAATATATGGTTACAACTTTTCCAAAAAACAAACAAAAAAAAAACTTCAATATGTTTAAAGACACCTCAATGTACTTTAGCATTCATTAGTTCTGCTTTTGGGAATAATTTCTATGGAAATAATGAGAAATGAAGTCAGTGATTTGTGTACAGTGGTATTCATCAATGGAATACTTAAAATTTAAAAAAATAATAATAATAACATTAACTTCAGTGCCCTGTAATAGGTGAATGGCTGAAACTGCCAGGTTGGTTATCCAATAGCCTGGGTGTGTGAGCTTGTCAAGTCACAAAAACACATCAGGTCTCAGTGTTCCTATCTATAAAATGGGGTTAATAATATGGGGGTGGGAAAATGTAGGTTTACAGTTGTTTGTATGGAGAAAGACAAGAAGCTTATGATTATTAAAATAGTTTTATTAACTCAAAAGAGTGTCACAATGGAACTGTAAACCTATTTTTGCCCCCCTCTGTACTTCACACAGACACTTGGGAGGATTAAATAAAATATATGTAAAATATACAATAAGTACCACATAAAGAATTGGCACAATAAGTACAGGGGTTGGCAAAAATAAGTTTACAGTTGTGAGTAGGTGAAACATAGTAAGCAAAGCTACTATAATAATCATAACCTGCATGCCCTTTTCCATACAGACAATAGTAAACCTACTTTTGCTCAGCTCTGCATATACATATATATGGAATACTATAATAAGATTATCAGATAGCCAAATAAAATAACATACATGACATAAAAAATTGTATGACAAGTAAATACACTTGGTACATTGTTAAAAGGACATAACATTGTATTTATGGTATGACTGCAGTATTATATATAATGTATATATGCTTAGAGAAAATATATTAAGAAGACAATGGTTTTTACTTCTGGTCATTATAGGTGGTTATTATTTTATCTTTTATACATGTTTTTGTTTTCAAGTTATCTATCTTATATAATAATTTTCATATATTTCAGAGGTCAGTAAACTTTTTCATAAAGGGCCAGTTAGTAAATATTTAAGGTTTTACAGACCATATAGTCTTTGTCTTCACTACTCAGCTCTGCTGTTATAGCTTGAAAGCAGCCATGGATAATATGTAAATGATGGTGTGACTCTGTTCTAATAAAACTTCACAAAAACAAGAGTGAAACCAGCCTTAGTTTGCAGATCTTTGTTGTAGATAATGATACATACATGTTGTTTTTAAAAAATAAAATTTTAAGGTGGTGTAGCAAAAAATAAGAAAAGAGGAATTTTTGTAATGGTGAGAGCAGTAATGTAGAAAGTAAAGAAGCTTTGCACAGTGTTTTATGGACAAGAGAAAATGGGCTAATTACGGAAGAAGACAAAACTGATACCTCAGTGGAAGAAGGAATCAAACTGATGGGGTTGTATTAAAAAGAGAGTGATAGAAAACTATATATGTATACCTTGTCTCTCACTGAATTTTGTCCTATTTCCCACAGCAGGGTGAGGCAGTAGGAGGCTCCTGGGACCACTAAACAGCCAGGTTAGAGAGCAAACTTGGAGATTATCACCCAAGAAGTCATAGAAAATGTAAGTACCCCAGGCCTTATCCAGCACCCCAAGGAAGGGCCCAGTAGCCTCTGCTCAGTGTCACACTGGCACGCTAATGCTTCACTCCTCTTGAATAATTCTGAGTAACAGAAAATACTTAATATTGTATCAAAATCCTCTGCCCACTAGTTCTCACTCTGGTTTCAAAGCAATTCCCTCTGCAACGTTTCAAATTTTAGCTATTTGAAGCCATGATTGTAGCCCTTTGTTTCCAGCCTAGAACTACTCAAAGCAGTTTTTCTAGAGTAGAAATTGCAAATTAGGAGCTACAGTTATGCCTGGCTGGCCAACTGAGTATTGTAAAATCATTAAATTGAATGAGTACAAAACATCTTAAAATCATAAAATTTCTTTTAAACATCCAGTCTTTTGATTTTATTAGAAAAAAAAAATGAGAAGAGCTAACAACACTGGGTCATGTTCCCACATGTCAACAATTGGCTAACAACAGGCAGGAGCTCCTGGTTACAGCCCCCACCCCCCTGCCCACCTACCTGAACCCTGGACCGAGTGCATCCGCATTTTCTGTCCTGCCCTAAAATGAGATAGCAAAAAGTGCTGCAAAACATTAGTCCAGGAATCCAGAAACAGCTTTCCACCCTAGGTTTAAAAAGAGCAAGGTCATGATCCTAGGAGATAGGTGTTTCATACTGTGAAAATAAGGGAGTTAAGTGGAATATGGTTTAGATTCCTTTTCCAACAAGCATTCCATAAATCCATAAATATCTAATTTCTAAATATCACTAAGCTCATTGCCTGAAAAATGCCCGAAGTCATAAATTTCATCTGCTAAGAGCGCCTTAAAAAATAAATGTGAAAAATACAATATTTGAATCCCTCAAAAGCCATTTGCAAATTCATACCAAGATGTGCTAAAGGTAAAAACAAAATCACTCACTCTTGTTTGGCCCTAAAATGGAATTTCAAAAGCAAGAATTCTAAAACTTAAGAAATAAGCCCTAGCTGGTGTGACTCAGTGGATTGAGCGCCAGCCTGCGAAGCAAAAGATTGCTGGTTCAATGTCCAGTGTAGGGCACATGCCTGGGTTGCAGGCCAGGTCCCCAGCAGGCGGCACACAAGATGCAACCACACATTGATGTTTCCCTCCTCTCTTTCTCCCTCCCTTATCTCCTCTAAATATAAATTGTTTAAAAATCTTTAAAAATAAAATAAAACTTAAGAAAACATGATACCACAAAGTTTAATGTTTTTATACAAATAGTGCTTCAGTTCAGTAAAAACAAATGAACACTTGACAAATGGAAGGGCCAGGGCTATAGAATGACATTTTCCTATTTTTGACTTGACCCTTCTTTCACCCAATTCCTATCCTGCCCATTACTCTCACATCTACTGATATAATTTGCATTTTCATGTGTTTTATTTCTTTTGCCATAACACCTCAAACTTCTCTATATAGCTGAAATGATTCAGTCAATGCTTTCTCCAAAAAACTAAGAATATTCTAGATTATCATAAAAAATGCCATTTAATCCAGAGGAGGATGCAGATTCCTAGAGAGTAGGGTCTTTTTGCCTCACCTCTCCACCTGCAGTCCAACCTATTTGAAAGCCTATGGTCTTGCTATTACACAGTTTAAACCAGAGCATCCTGGGGCCCAGTATCCAGTGTGGTCTCCATTTCAGGCCTGGTCCACCTGCTAATCATGCAGCAAGCCAGGCCATTCACTTCACCTGGTTCTAGGAGTTCATGTGTCCTTAGCAGATGGCAAGTCTGACTTATAGAATGTCCCTTGACACAACTATTCACTGAAATCGACATAGAATATTTAGATTTTAAAAAGTGCTTCTTGCTTCAGAAGATTTTCTGGATCACTGAGATAAGAAAATGTGTGGCAAAGTTTCAAATAATGAGAGAGCATGTTCCTACAGCAGTGGGCTCTCAAGGTGCTCAAGACCAATAGCATTAGATTTTGGTAAAATTGAGTTTAATCGAAAAATATCATAATGATTTCTAAGTCTCTCACAAAGGTAATGTTCTGTTTAATGACTAATCTATGAATAGCTTCCCAGGAAGCAATATCATAAATCTGAGGATCTCACTCCAAGCACTGTGAAGACAAACCATGTAGCTGTGTCTCCATTCACCATGGTAATCCAGTTCTTAACCCAGAGCTCCGTTAACAGTGTGAAAAACAAAATAATCACTCTTAAAGGACTTTTTTCAATTTGCCTTCTCAAACTAGATGTTTCTCCACTGCAGGGATTTAATTCTGCTATAATTTTGCACATTTTTATATGAAACTGTAAGTAGATCTTTATCTAGATGGAAAACTCCCACATATAAACAAACATAAGTACTTGTCACATAATAGAATCTCAAGAAACATCTTCTGAGTGAATAAGAAATTGAAAAATTATTTAAAAAAATAAAACAGAATTTATATATATATATCTCCATGTATTTATACTTCATATATCTATTTCTATACATTTACACATAGATATATGTGTATATTTATATAATGCATTTTTATTTTGGTTTGTGATTCTAGAGTCCCTTGGTCAAATTTCTCTTTAGAAGCTTGAAGCCTTCTTAGCATTCATTACACATATAGTGATATTTTCCTCTATCCTGAGAAAAAGATGAAAATAACAATTAGTGACTTTCCTCTATTTTCCCCAACACTCTCACAACACAATCAGAATGTATGTTTCTACAAAAGATAAATTTTACTTGATTGCAACAAAAAACATGGAGAATGCTTGCAAAGATCCTGGGAGAGATATCTTATGAAAAATTTTGTTAGCTTACTAGTGAAAATTGTTAGTAAAGATGGAAAGCATTGTCAATAAAACATTCAGTGGAAATTATAACTGGATGACTTCATTGTAACTGTCCTCCTCTTAGAGAGGATCCAAGAAACATTGACATCATCATTTCAAGTAGACACCAGGTTTAAGCAAAATCTCTGAGCATGCCACACCAAAGCCAAGGGTCCAGACATGATCAGTCATTTGCAAAATGAGAAACCACAAGCAGAAGAACTGGTATGGAAACACATAAATATTGTCTCCTTTCAGAGTCTCGAGTCCTTTGAAATTCAGAAATTTCTACTCTGTTGTTTCTTTTAGAAAGTCTAAAAAGTTAGGCTTCTCCAGAAGAAGGAAGTTACTCAGTTATTGGTAAGAGCATCACCTTAGAAAAGGTTATGACGCATTCTTCAATACAGGTCTGACACAATAATGGCAGGGCAGGAGAACAGGGAGAAGATGGGTTCTACTAAAACTGCATCATCTCAGGGGAGCCTCTCCAGTCCCCTAAATGAGAGGTTTTCTCATTAAGGATATATAACAAGGATATTAGAAATTTAAGATATCATCTAGCTACAAACTTCATTCTGTCTTTAGTTACTGAGTTCTGTTACTTAGTACTGCTCTTAGCACTCAGGACAATCAATTAACAAAGCAGGTAGAAATTCCTATCCTTGTGGAGCTCACTTGTTCCAACTTTTACTTTAACCTTATGATATGCATTGCTTGGATGCATACCTTGTGCATAATGCCATTCTGAAAGAAATAAAATACAGACCTTCTCAACTATTAGGTTGTTGTTCCTTGTGTCACTTATTCATTTAACATTCAGAGAAGTACTGCAGTGGAAGATGGGATAAGTGTCCCCAGAACACTAAGATAAATGTGACACAACCCTTAAACTTGGGAAGCCAGTTCATCATCCAGTAGGAAAGTTGAAAGGTAGATCACTTAGTATGGACACATAATGATACCTATCACAGGGAACTCAATGAGGGTACAAACATATCCTCCAATTGGGAAACTGAATGATGGCTTTTGCTAGGATTTAAGTTAGATGTTTTAAATTAACTTACAGATGGGTAAAGAATCTATGATTAGAATATAGCATAACGAAAAATATATAATAATAAGCAAGCACACAGAGCTAGTTTAGAAAAATGGGGGAAAAAAAGATTAATTTGGATATAGCAAAAGAAACACAGCTGGTCACAACCACACAGGCTGACCAGGATTTACTTTTCAGACTTTGGTGGCTCCCAAGGGATTTGAACTCAGAAACAACATGTTCACATTCAAGGTGACAAAGTCAATGTGGCCCAGAAGAGGCAGAGACCAGAGGACACACAATAGTTTTATCAAGTTCTGGCAACAAAAACAACAGCAAACAAGTGATTAAATTCAACAATAAGAGTGACTTGCTGGGTGCTAAAGAGGAAGCAAAGACAAGCTCCAATTTTAAGTTAGAGAACACAGCCAGGGTAAGTAAAAGACTTAGTACCAAGAAAATGTCCAAACAGTAATGAAAACTCCCAACCCCCACCACAGAGTAGGGGAAATAATTTAGTAAAAGAAAAAGAATATTTTTAGAGGACCAAACACCTACAAATAGTATCCAAACTCTAATTCAGCAGATTCTAAAGGGATTTGAACTAATAAAGACTGTGTCTACTTCTCCAAGGAAAGGATAAAGAGGGCCCAGAGATATATGAAAGGATACTCAGCATCAGTAGCCATCAGAGAAATGTATATTAAAACCACAGTGAGATACCACTTCACACCAGTCAGAATGGCCATCATAAACAAATCAACAAACAACAGGCATAGGCGAGGTTGTGGAGAAAAGGGAACCCTAGTACACTGTTGGTGGGAATGCAGACTGGTGCAGCCAATGTAGAAAACAGTTTGGAATTTCCTTAAAAAGCTAAAAACAGAATTGTCTTTTGACCCAGCGATTCCACTGCTGGGATTATACCCTAAGAATCCCAAAACACCAATTCAGAAGAACCTATGCACCCCAATGTTCATAGCAGCACAATGTACAATAGCCAAGTGTTGGAAACAACCTTCATGCCCATCAGTAAATGAATGGATCAAAAAAGTATGGTCCATTTGCACAATGGAATACTACACAACAGAAAAAAAGAGCTACTACCTTTCATAATAGCAAGGATGGAACTAGAGAGCATTATGCTAAGTGAAATAAGCCAGGGGCTGAAAGACAATACCATATGATCTTACCTATAAGTGGAACATAACCAACAAAACAAACAAGCAAGAAAAATATAAGCAGCAACATTGAGAAAATCAAGATGGCAGAGGAATGAGTAGAAGTCACACTGACCTCCTCCAGGACCAACCTAGGATTACAACTAAATTGTGGAGAAATCACCTGGAACAAAAAACTGAACAATTACGAGAGAGGAACCTTGTAACTCCAGAGACAGAAGAATCGGCTTTAATGCAATCTAACTGGTAAGGAGTGTGGTACAAACTCAAGAAGGCAGGAGGGTCACCCACGGGCAACAGCACCAGAAGGATATTCAAAGGGCCAGTTGGATCCCCCTGGGAAGAGCAGGGTCTAAACCAAAAGCAGGAATCTCCAGCCCACAGCACCAGAGCCCAAAAAGTACACAGAAAACAGCTAGCTGCGAAAAGTGGCAGGGTTGGTCTCTGCCAGAGACAGGTGGCTGGAGACGAAGGAATCAGTTAAAGGGCCAACACATACATTTTTATTTGCAGCCACTTACTGTGGTCTCTGGCAAAGGCGGGGGCTGACTGTGTTAGAGACTCCTGAAGAGAGGCTGGGGAAAGAGGCTTTGGGGAGAGAGCTGAGAGAGCAGCCAGCGGATCTCGGTGCTGACTCCTCACCCATACCTCAGCAGCCTGAAAGGACCCAATAACCCTGGCCCAAGGAAGGACTCCATCCCGCCCTGAACTGTCTAAGGTGGCCTGCTGAGTGCAGCATGACAAGATTAACAGCTGAAAGAGAAAGCCACAGACAGTGGATACCTGGAAGTCTTGAACTGACTGCCTAAGGTCAGACAAAGACCACATCTGATATCATTAGAAGCTGATCCAGAAAGTATAAACAGTCGTCTCCTACCATAGAGGTTCACACCACGAAGTCAGGAAATCAAGGCAGATCAACTTAAGAAGCAGAAGCAAAAAAGAAGAGTCTCACAAATAATGGGAAGACAAAAAAATATGCCCCACTCAAAGGAAAGGAGGAATCCCCAGAAAGAGAAATAAATGAAATAGAGGCAAGTAAACTATCAGATATTGAATTCAAAACAACGGTTCTAAGGAAGCTCAATGAACTCAGTGAGCTCAGAGAAAATTACAAAAAAAAAAAAGAGAAACTACGAGGAACTTACTGCAAATTATATCAGCATGAAAAAGGACATAGAAACTATTGATAAGAGACAAGAGGAAATGAAGAGACAGGAGGAAATGGATCGAAGAACTCAGGAGAAGGAATCAAAAGCAGGCTAGATAAGCTGAGGATCAAATCCACAAGCTGGAGGACAAGGTAGATAAAAGCTACCAGAAAGAGCAAGAAAACGAAAAAAGACTCAAAAAGAAAGAAGAGGCATTGAGGGAAAGGCAAGACACCCTGAAACATAATAATATCCGTATAATAGGGCTACCAGAAGGAGAAGAGGATGAGGAAGGGATGGAGAACCTGTTTGAAAAAGTAATGATGGAAAAATTCCCTAATTTGAGGAGGGAAAAAGTCACACAAGTCCAGAAATCTCAGAGGATCCCACTCAAGAGGAACCCAATGAGATCCACTCCGAGACACATCATCATTAAAATGGCAAATGTCAAAGACAAATAGAGAATCCTAAAGCAAGCAAGGGAGAAAGTGGTAGTAACACATAAGGGAGCCCATATATGGCTAATGTCTGACTTCTCAACAGAAACCCTGCAAGCCAGAAGGGAATGGCAAGAAATATTCCAAGTCATGAAAAGCAAAGGTCTGCAACCAAGATGGCTCTACCCAGCAAGGCTCTCAGTTAAAATGGAAGACAAAATAAGGAGTTTCCCAGACAAAAGAAGGCTAAAAGAATACACTTCCACCAAACCAGCACTGCAAAATATGCTAAACAGACTGCTTTAAGATGAAGAAAAAGAATCTATGAATACCCAGTTCCTTTCACAGTTGCCAATACTTGATATTAACAATATTTTTTAATATGTATTAATCTATTGTGACAACGATGTATTTTAATTGTTCCTTTATTATTTGTTAAAACTAAACTTGTTTTTGTATATTTCTTGCCTATTTCTATTATTTTGAAAA
The DNA here is from genome assembly GCF_021234165.1 of Pteronotus mesoamericanus. Lineage (NCBI taxonomy): Eukaryota > Metazoa > Chordata > Mammalia > Chiroptera > Mormoopidae > Pteronotus > Pteronotus mesoamericanus. The sequence continues at coordinate 47,570,357 of NW_026555329.1, read as the reverse complement.
AGCTTTAAATGACTTTTTGGTATTCTTCATCCATTTTTTGATTAAATGTTTGTAGAATTTTTTCCCCTGTGGGGGAAAAAAAAATTAACCCTTTTTAGATGTGTGGCAAATACTTTCCTATTCTATTACTTGTCTTTTAACTTTTTTATATGTATATTACTGTACAGTCTTAAATGTTTAATGTAGTCATATTGTCAATATTTAACGTTAGAGTGCCTGGGTTTGAATATTTTATTTCAGGGCAAGAAAAATATTAGTTTGTATTTTCTCCTAAAACTTCTTAGATTCTACATATTGATTTTTAACTCACCTGAATATTTCTTGTATAATGTGTGAAATACAGCTCTATGTTTGTTTTATTTCAGGTAATAATGGTCCATACACCTTATTTGTTGAATAAGCCTTATTTTACCCATTGATTTGAAATATCAACTTAATCATATATTACTTTGTTAGGCAAATATACATGTTTGTCTCTAGAATGCTTATTATATTGCATTGACCTACTTGGTTATTTCTGTGCTGGTGTCATGTTGGTTTAATTGCTGAGACTTTATAATGGTTTTAAATTTTTTAATATTTTATAATTAACTTTGACATTAAAAAAATAAGTAAAATCAATCTGCATTTAAGAAAGACAGAGAAAGAGAGAGATGGATCTCCTACCTTTTGTGACAATATGGGTGGAACTGGAGAATATTAAGCTAAGTGAAATCAGCCAGTTGATGAAAGACAAATACCATATGATCTTACCTACAAGTGGACTGTATACAACAAAATAAACTAACGAACAAAATAAACCACAGGCATGGAAACATCAAGCAGACTGAAAGTGGCCAGAGGTGATGGGGAAAGGAAGACAGTGGTGGAGATAAGGGGAAGGGACTAGACAAAGCATATGTATGAATGACCCATGGACATGGACAACAGAGTGGGAATTGACTGGGAAGTGGGGGTGAGGGTGGGACAGGTGGAGGGAGGTAATGGGGTAAAAATTGAGACAACTGTAATAGAATAAACATGGTTTATAAATTTAAATAAATAAATAAATAAATAAATAACAGAGGTGGGGTGGAAACCAGGAACAATGAAAGAAAAAAGAAACCAACAGAGTCAAGAGGGAAGGCGGTTCGGGGGGGGGGGCGGGGGGCAAAAGAGAAGGGAAGTGTCAAGTCAAGACAAGTGTCATGTATAAAGCACCCATGGACAAATCCAAAGTGGGGAATGATTAAGGGAGGGAGGTGAGGGAGCGGGGCAGGGGAAAGTGGTGGCAGGAAAGTGGAGACAAATGTATTTGAAATAAATAAATAAATAATAAAAGAGTGTGTCTATTATGTTCCAGACACTGAGCAAATAAACAGGTCCCTGCTCTAGTGTGTTTAGAAGTCAGGAGGGATGATAGAAAACAGACACATAAGCAGGAAAATATATAACAAACCAGGTGCTAAGTGGTGTGAAGAAAATTAAAATCAGGTGGATGGAAGAAAGCACGCTATAAATGGGGTACCGTGGAAGACTTTCTGAAGGCATAACATTTAATTAGCTAATGGAGCAAGCTTGCAGGTAGCTAGAAGATATCCCCCAGATAAAAGGAACAGCATGTGAGATGAGAGTATGCCTGGCATGTTCTAAGAAGAAGGAGATTGAGGACTGGGGGCTAGTAAGCAAAGCAAGGAAAATGTTGAGGCAGGAGCTGGAGGCCCAGTTATGTAGAACCTTGTAAGCCAAATGAGAAGTTCAGATTTCATTCTGAGCAAGATGGAAACATTGAAGGACTCAGGGCAAAGAAATAATAGGCATTGTGACTGTTGTGTGTTGTATTTAAGCTACATGCCAATACCTAAAATTCTTCCTGACACATAGCAGATATTTAGTCAGTATTTATTAAAAGAATAAATGATCATTAGAACTGCTACATAAAGAATAGATTGTAGATGGGCAAGGAGTGCAGGAAACTCACTAGAAATCCGCTGCAAAAGTCAAAAGATCATGGTGGCTTACTTAGGAGTGATCATGCTGGGTGGAATGGGTGAGAGGAAGGAAGAGCAATTTGCCAAAAACTAGATTTGGGCGAAAGAAGGAAATCAGGGAACACAAAAGCATTTGGACTGAGCAACTCGAATGACATTGATGGAGGACACTGGAAGGGAAATCAGTTTAAGGAGTGAAAATAAGGGGATGGGTGTTTTCCATATATGAATTTAAGATTATGTGGCAGTTGAGGAAAGATACTGGCAGTGGCATAATCAAGTTCAGGGTTCTTGTACCCGGAAAAAAAATGCAGGTTCAGCTGCCTGCCCCAACAAAAGCCAAACTTGTGAAGCAGGTGCTGGTGCAAAGGGAAAAAGGGTTATTCAGATGCCACATGGCCAGAGAGAATGGTGGACTCCTGTCTGGAAGACCATCTGCCCTTTCTCCTCAATCCTGTGGTTTTTATAGAGATAAGGAGGAGAGGGCTTTTTTCCTATCCAATTATCTTTCTTGCTTTTGGGGTGGTTGGGCCCTGTCCATCCCTCTCTCTAGCTTTTGGCACATTCAGTGTGAGAATCTCCCCAGGTGCCATCTTGGCCAACAGGGGAGACTTCCAGGTGTTCTGACTCTCTATGGTAACATTTTGGGAATGAGTCAAAGCTGATGATATTGACTTGAGATCATAAGCATGAAGGCAGTATTATATCAAATGCAGGGATGCAGGTAAGAAGAGAAGAAATCTGAGAGCAAAGCCCAGCAGAATTCCATCATGTAGAGGTCAAAATTCAGTAGAAGGATAAAAATTCATCAAAAGAGCCTGAGGAAGAGGATCCAGAGAGGTGGCAGAAAGACCAGGAGAATCTGGTGTCCTAGAAGCCAGGAGCTTCCAGGAGCAGAAAGAGGGAGTGGTGCACAGTGCTGACCTTATTATATATATTTGACAAGGCAGAAACCACTTGTGACCTTCATGAGAACAGTTGGTGGGACAGGTGGGGACAGGAACCTAGGTAGGGTGCTCTCAGAGGGACAGAAGGAGAGATCAGGCAGAAGCACAAAGGAACTTTGAAATAAACTGATGTGCTGGCTTCAGGCTGCATGACAGGCATTTGTTTAATTTTTTTCATAATTTACATATACCTTAAATATATTGTTTGTCTAAATCAAACATTACATGATAAAACGTGTCTTCACAGGCTGAGATGGAGAGTGGAGAGTGTAAACAACTTTTCAGGGTATGTTTCATAAAAGGAAACAGAACCTCAATGTCCTGGAAGGTGTAGGGTCAGGGGATCTATAAAGTGTTAACATATATTACAGTGCATTTGTGTGCCAACAGTGTCCTTCCTTTTGTCACCTTTACACACAGCACCTGTATCTGATGAACAGAAGCAATGCTGAGGAGACAGAGGACGGGGAAATGGCAGGCAAAGTTCTAAATTATTTTTTTCTCAATTTCAAAAGTCTTATTTTCACATATTATTATGCTCAAAAAAGAGAAGAGACTTGTTAATTAAGTAGTTTTAAATTTTGACGGTGAAAGGAATTATGACTAATAAGAAATAAAAAGAGGTCCTTTGAATGATAAAAATCTACTAATGTGTCCTGTAGTTTCTTCACCTGATCATAAGGAGAAATATGATGAATGGCTGATGAGTTTGTTAGCACACATACTGACAGCAGGTGAGCAAGGTCTTGTGCTTAATTCTAGTATCCCCATCTTTTTTTCACCTTATTAACCTGAATCTGTGAATTTCAATAGTGTGCAGGACTGAAATTCCTGTTTCTCAAACTGCTGTAACTTATACCCTGAAAGCAAAAGTAGGGAACATTTGAGCAAGTAAAGTGGTGTCAGTTTAAGGCAAAATAATTAAATTACAATCCCAGGCCACGGGTGTGAATTTGGTGTTTTTCCCTCTTTCATACACACATTTCCCTGACATCTGTGCAATACAAATAGATCTAGAAAGTGGGGAAAAGAAATCTGTTCCACTAAATATATAAAAGGGACTCCAAATGAAGTCTCCATGATAGCATCTTCATCAGGGACACAAATGGCTTTTTTTTTTCCAGCTCTCTCCACCTCTCCCCTACTCCAAAACTGGCTTTAAGTTTTATCCACTGAATTCCCCCAGAAATACTGCAATATAATAGATGCCTTGATAATACCAGAAGAGCCTGTCTGCACACCATATCCTTATTTTTCAGTCCTGTGTACATCAAGCTTTGGACCAATAAATCAGGAAAAGTGTGGGATATGAATTAATAATGTTAACAGCACACATCACTTGTTGCTACAGAAATCCAGATGTTTTTCTAGTAACCTGGGAGCATAGTGGCTTTTGTGATATCTTGCCCCTAAAGTGGTATCTTGCACCTACCACTTATTTTCCCTACAGTGACCATGTCACAGAATATGACAATCACCAATACCCACACATCTAAACATTATTATATGGTATATATAAATCACCTATCTCCTGCTTTGTTTCCTAAAGTAGTTAAAGAGACTTTAAGATACAAATACCTGGTGGTCAGAAAGTCCATGAGAAATACATGTCTGCTATAAACAAAATCGTTAGGTGAACCAGTCTGCCTTGTGTACTCATATCTAAACTTGAAAAACAACACTCATGAAGAAAGTAGGTTATAAAGCTATGATTCCTGCATTTGTTGGGGCATGGTGGGAGTGGGTAGGCAGTGACACTAGTAGCATATACTTTATGAAGGATACAGATGGTCAATGGAATTAGGAAAGGAGGGGGGAAGCAAAATGAGGAAGAAGAAATGGAAAAGGATAAATCTCAGGGGTTACTTTTAGGTTTTTTGAAAGTATTTTTATTAATTATGCTATTACAATTGTCCCTTTTTTTTCCTCGCCTTTATTCCCCTCTGCCCTGCACCCCGCTTCCCACCAGCATGCCCCCGCTTAGTTCATGTCCATGGGTCATTCATATAAGTTCTTCAGCTCCTTCATTTTCTATACTATTCTTAACTTCCTCCTGTCAATTTTGTACCTACCAATTATGCTTCTTATTCCCTGTACATTTTCCCCCATTCTCTCCACTCCTGCTCTTCTCTAATCTCCATTTCTTTGATTCTATTCCTGTTCTAATTGTTTGCTTGGTTTGTTTTTGTTTTTGTTTTCTTTAGGTCCAGTTGTTGATAGTTGTGAGTTTGTTGTCATTTTACTATTCATAGTTTTTGATATTCTTCTTTTTCTTAGAAAACTCCCTTTAACATTTCATATAATAAGAGTTCAGTGATGATGAACTCCTTTAACTTGACTTTATCTGCCCTTCCATTCTAAATGATGGCTTTGCTGGATAGAGTAATCTTGGATGTAGGTCCTTGCCTTTCATGACTTTGAATACTTCTTTCTAGCCCCTTCTTGCCTGCAAAGTTTCCTTTGAGAAATCAGCTGAGAGCTTTATGGGAACTCCTTTGTAGGTAACTGTCTCCTTTTCTTTTGCTGCTTTTAAGGTTCCCTCCTTATCTTTAATCTTGGGTAATATAATCATGATATGCCTTCTTTGGCACATGTGTGTAATCATGTGTGCTTCCTTGGATCCAACTTCTTTGTGACTCTCTGAGCCTCCTAGATCTCTTGAAACTCTATTTCTTTCCCCAGATTGGGGAAGTTCTCCATTATTTTTTCAAATAAGTTTTCAGTTTCTTGTTCTTCCTCTTTTCCTTTTAGCACCCCTATGATTCACATGTTGAAACCTTTAAAGTTGTCCCAGAGGTTCTTAAGCCTCTCCTCATTTTTTTTTTTTAATTCTTGTTTCTTCTTTCTGCTCTGGTTGAATGTTTATCTCTTCCTTCTGCTCCGAATCATTGATCTGAGTCCCAGTTTCTTTCCCTTTACTGTTGGTTCCCTGTATATTTTTTTCTATTTTACTTTGCATAGCCTTCACTTTTTCCTCCATTCTGCAGCCATACTCAACCATTTCTGTGAGCGTCCTTATTACCAGTGTTTTGAACTCTGCATCTGATAGGTTGGCTATCTTCATCGCTGAGTTCTGTTTTTGGACCTTTGATCCGTTCTTTCATTTGAGCCATGTTTCTTTGTCTCAGTGCGCCTGTTACATGGAAAGGTGTGAAGCCTTAGGTATCTGCCAGGGTGGGGCAACTCAGGGATAACTTTTGACAGCAAGTTATTCAGCCATGAAACACACTCATGGTGAGAATAAAAGTGCTTTACTACAGGTATTAGAACTTTGACTGTCAAACCCTAAATTTCTAAACATTTTATTTAGGAGTTGGGGATTTTACACATTTTGAAACAAGAAATGCTACAAATCTTTTTCTTTAATATAGTAAATCTAGTTTTACAAATAAGAAAAATTATATTTTTTGAAAATAGCATTAACAGAGGAATCAAAGTTATTATTAGATAATACAGGGGCTGACACAGAGATCCTGAAGTAATTCTACTTTACATATACTCAAAGTAAATTATCACTAATACTTTTTGCCCTCTAATTGGCTCAACTGAATAAACTAACAAAAATAATTACAGAATCATTGTGGTAGAAGTGACCTTTGGGATTACCTCGTTCAACTCACTACTCATAAAGAAGAAGTTAAACCTCAGAGAAGAAAAGTGACTTGGAAAAAAGCCACATTGAACCTTTTACACTGTTTTTTCTAAAAGGCCATGAACATCAAACATACCCAGGGCTGCATTACAGAAAGAGTATATGAGTACTGAACTTCCTGGTTTCCTAACAATCACCAGTCCTGTTATTTTAAGACAGAAAGGAAGAAGGTGATGGGAGAGAATCAGGGAGGGGTCAACCTACCTATAAATAATGTCTGTTAACACAGAAATTTGTCTATCATGAGCTGGCCAGGAATGACAGCTATCTCTGATGCAACTGCTAGGTTGTTTCAGAAGCACTAGGAGAGGAGGAGGGCAAAGGGCACTCATCCTTTTTGTTTGCAGGGTAGAAGACAGAGTGCTTGGGCAGAACAAGTTTCCTTCTAAGGCTATAAAACAGAGCAGATATCAGATCGATTCTGTCAGCTTGGACATTATAAGCCATTCAAGTAAAAAACAAAGGACCCAAACTGCAGCACAAGAACTTGCAGTCTACCTTATTTTCTACTGTGGTTGTGGTGCAACCTTTCTCAGAGGCCATATAGTAGGAGGCCTGGATTTGAGTCCTAGCTTGCAGGTTCTTCTCAGCATCTTAGATAACCTCTTTGATTTGCCTATCTGTCTCACTAAGGGAACAATTCCCACCTATTTCCTGCTTAACCAAGTGCATGGTATTTTTATGAGCTGAAGTCTACTCAGTCAACATTCCTGAGAACATACCATGGACTGGTCAAAGTTCAAGGTACTGGAGAGGTGAGAGATATATTTAATAATGCTTTTGTCCTCAAAACACTCACATCATGTGTAAGGCAAGGAAGCTGTGACCCATTCACAACTCATGTAACTGCAATATAACAAGTGCTGCTTTAGTGGTATGAGCCAAAGATATGGGAAAATTAAGAGGGGGAGTGATGATTCCTTATGCTAACAGGTCCTATTATTCCAGGATGTTATTATGATTATAACAAAAAAAAGGAAACTAGCACACTTCTGTGGAAAATTGTGTAAACAAGCATAAACCAATGACCAAATACCTTAACTATCCCTAAATTGTACATATTACTGTAAGCACATGAAACACTTTGCTTGCTTATTTAGAATAATTGTTGACTCACTCATTTTTATAACAAGCCACAGTGCTAACAAATTGCATGAGCAATACCAGTAGCAGATGCTATTGCCAATTGCTGTGTAGAATGGAACAGCTACTTAGAGTCTTTCGTGCAAAACAAAACAAAACAAAAATCATTGGAAATAAGCTACAGTCTCAATTACCCACAAAAGATGGGGCTGGAATAGATAACTACTCTACAAATAAAGAGAAAATTGTTATCTTATTGTATTAATTCAACATTTTTCTCTCCCAACCCCCACAAAATCTTTTGCTATACTGGATTTTTTAAAAATGTACTATTTGAGTTGTTGGCTAATTTCATTTATGAGAAAAATACAGATACTGGGATTTAAAAAAACTGCAGGTATGAAAATAAACCACAAATTCTAGAATTAGTCCCTGGTTTGCTTATATATTTTGGGCTATAACTTTGTTTTACTAAAGTGGGTGACTTTTCTTACTCTTCTATCATTATCACACATTATCACACAATGTTGGAACTGGAAGGAAACACAGAAATCAGATAATCCAGCTTACATTACAGATAAGGAAGGGACTGAGGAGGCTTGTCTTTCCCTGATGACAGTTGGTCTTTTAGCATTTTCTATATTAATAGGCATATCCAATGCAAGCATCAGAGAAGGTAAAGCTTAAAGCTTACAGTGATCCTTTAAAACTTCTATCTTTAAAAGGCAAAGGTATAGAAGAGATCAAATGATGCTATGCAAACAAATCAGAGCAGTTATATTCCCTCTATATTGATGCATTTCAGACTGTTCTGGCTCAGGATGTAATCTCCCTACCAAGCTAATAATGTACACAATCTGAACAAACCTATGCGATTTTCCATGAAATAACTACCCAAGACAAAAACAAAACTGTCATTTCACAAAGCTGTCAACTGCACTAAAGTGGGATTCCAGAATTAGTCAGAACATATTTTATTAAATTAAGCACTCTGAAATCCTTTAGGTCTAGGAAAACAGTGCTACATTTTTCCAAAGCCACATTCCAGAATAGGATGCGAGAAGAGGAAACAAGGTAATTCTACCACACTATTTCTCTACCAATCAGACACACACATCATACCAGGGCAGGCATGTGGACTCGAATCTCTTATTAGTGAACAACACACATTTTCAAAATGAACTCCTGATCTAGAATGAATTACTATAATAGCCAAAGCCAGAGTAGGTCCACTGATGAAAAACCTGGCTACCAGCTCTGTGCTGTTTTGGACAATGACACTGCTGGGGTCTTTAAATGTTGGCCTTTTCAGGTAGGTCATGGCCTCCTAAATCGTGCTTAAATCCCAGGTAAAAGAAGCCAAGATGCCTGTCTTAGTCTTTAAATTATGCTTATCTCCCTATATCTATTTCTGCTGAAGACAGCTTTGTTATCTTTTCAAAGAGAAAAAAATAAAAACAAGGGAGAACTGCACCACTGCAGATCCCAAAAGTAAGGGGAAAAACCCTACAAGAATGTCAAATACTATCTTCAGCAACTAAGAAAATCACCACATTGCTATCTGGTGTCCCCTAATGCAGACTGGGACAGGCTGTGCCTGAAACCACGAGAAGCCTGGCATCTGCAGTCTGAGTTCCTGCCAGCTCCCCCCCATGCGCTGAAATTCGGCATGGAAGTTATGGTGTCCAGACTCTGTATGCAAATCATACAAACAGACCACTCACCCACATACCTCAAATGGGCCAAGTGGCCAGGACATCAAAGTCACAGAACAATCAGGAGTCACTGGAGAAGGGTGGGATAGAGGAGCCACGTCGTTTGAGTTCCCGGATTCTGCTGCACTGTCATAGACCGGGATGCTGGAGTGAAAAGGAAACGCACCTTCAGCCAAAAATGACCAGACGCGTTTTCCTCAGCGGCTCCTCTCAGCCTGTGTACAAGTCTCATATCGCCTATCACAGGTGACAGGGCCGGCTGCTCCCATTAAAACTCAGGTAGCAGGCTCCGCTGAGCGGCGCCGCTGGCTGGGGACAGGGAGGTGCTGGAGGGACACCCACACTGCGCATCTCCACGCCAGCCACCACCCAAAGAAGCAAGGGCCTAATCTGCCACGTGCCCCCAGAGCAAGCATCCGCGAGCCCGTGAGGGGGCTATGGATGCTCTCACCGTTAGCCTTGGTCATTGGTTGGGACACAATTATCTAAAAGGAAGCCCAAGGCAAAACATAGATTCAGAGCGTTGGTACCACGCATGGTTGGGTGTGGGCTGGGAAGGGGGATTACGTAGGTCTCTCCACCCCCTCACTCATACCTCTTCCTTTCTGGGAGGGCGCCGGGAGCAGGGAAGGCTCTGGAAACCCTCTTGGGGGCTTCTTTGTTCCTTTCTGTCTATAACAGGAGGGCCGGGTGTGCCTACCTTACCCAAGCCTGGGTCGACACCCGGGAATGCCTACCGGGCCCTAGCGGCAGCGCGCCCCAGGCTGACAATTTAAGCTCCCGGGAGAAGTGAGATGGTGGGGAGGAAGATAGATCCCGGGCTCTGGGGAAGGAGGGCACCGTCAGGACTCGTGAGGGGCAGAGAAGCCGCCCAGAGAAAGGCAGGGGATGGGGCTGCAAGTCCCGAAAGGCGCCGGCTTACCTTGGCAGCCCAGGCCTGGGCACAGATCATGCTCCTGTTGGCGAGTTGATTAGAGCCAGTGGGCACACGCGCCCTTCAGGGCGCGCCTGGCCGCGGGGACTTGGGGAAGGGACCAGGGTGCCCACCCGCTCTCGCCAGGCTCCAAGTGCCCCGGCCGAGCGGCAGCCTCTGCTATGGCGGAAGGGCGCGTGCGAATCTTGGAGTGTATGTGCGAGGAAAGGGCCGTTGGGTCAGAGACGCATGGTATTCCAGCTCCAACAGCGGCGCCTGATGCGCGGTAACGCAGCACACTTCATCGCTTCATCATCTCTCCTGTATCCCCTCCCTCCTGGCCTGCTCCTCCGTTGGTACCACACTCTGGAACCAACCACTAACCGAGCTCCCTCTCTTTAGTGCTGCCCCGCCCTACAGGCTCCGCCACTCCTCCCCTCTGCCCCGCCCCTGCCGTAAAAGTGTATTGATTGTTGTTACGGCCGGCCCTTTTTTCTCAAAACCGAGCCAGAGGTACTGGGCATATGGAGCACCAGCTCCGGCCCATCAGCTCTTTCGTGTATGGGGAAACAGTGTGTGGATAAAGGATGTGGTACACACTCCCCAGCAGGTACTCTTTGACAGGTGTTCTTGGCCTCTGTTGTACACAGCATACCCACCTACCTTATATGATTATGAACATTCACAGATGCACAGACGGTCCAGGAACCGTCTAGTTTTTGCACCACAAACACACGACACAAATATTGTAATTACAAATGCAAAGGACGAAAATCCCCCCAGAAAATGTATAGTTGGGCAAGCGTAGCTTTCAAACCAGGTTTTATATTAAACTGTACATAATATCAGGATACTAGCACTGAAAGGAAGACTAAACCCTCCTTGTTCAGCCAATCAAAATGTAAACAAAACCGAAATGCTGGTCACTGTCGGTTGCTAGTTATTTCATACAAGTAAATCTAATATGTAATGTTTTTGAGTATGTTCCATAGTCCATGATTCCATGAGCTAACTGCATTCTTCACAATGCTTGTTTATTTCTTCCTGCTGTCCTGCCCAGGACTCCCTACATAAGACATTTTTCACACCCTGAGAAGTCATCTTTTCCATACCCCAAATACAGCACTCCTTAAGAATAAGCAAAGAGTGGGCCCTGAATCCAGTCTCCATATTTAAGACCAGAGCACAGATCTCCCAAAAACACACCTCTTCTTCCCCCTCCCACTTCCAAACAAAGTACGATGGGCTGCTTCTCAGTAGATCTTATATAACTTACCAGCCTCTAGACATTGATTTCTCTTTCACAAGCAGAACTTTCCAGAAGTGAAAAGCTTGGAAGATGTGAAGGCAACTCCACTTACTGTACCTGATGGGGGACTCAAATTTGGAAATTTTTTTAGTTTCAGGTAATATCTAAGAAGCTTAGTAATCAATGAATGTAAAAAACTATTGTTTCAGGAACTGAAGGTATGACCCACCTTGACTCCAGGAGACTATAAGCAATTCCATCTTTGTTCCTCAGTAGGACTGCAAGTAATCAAGATGATATCTGAGCTATTGTACTCCAGGGTGAGATGCCCACCACCCAGGACACAGATAAAGACCACTGCCCAGGGCACAGATGAAAGAATGCTGCAGATTTTATCCGATTAACTTTTTCACCGAACTCCAAATCCCTTACCTACACTTTTTCTTCTTATAAAAAGGGTGGGTTTAAATGGAATTTAAGATGGTCTGTTGGGTATATACCCACAGTCTTCTCAGCCATCTGAATAAAGCACCCATAAAGATTAAATCTCCATCTCTGCTTATCGAGTCTGGGAGATGAAAGGCAGCATGAAAGCCGGTTTTTCTTGTTTCATATTCTGGTGACTCTACCAGGGCAGACTTTGGACTCTCCCATCAGTCTGGGTGTTTGGTGGGAAGTCCTGTTGGCTGCCTGGACTAGGGGATCCTGGGGTGCAGATTTGGAGACTCCCTAGCAGCTGCCAAGTGATTTCATGTAGGGACTCTCCTCCTCCAAGTCTCAGCAGTTCTTGTCATCTTTACATTTAATTGAATCATTGCACTTTCTGGTTCAGGTTACAATCCCAGATCATGAATTAGATCATTAGGAATTAAGATGCCTTCTGGTTTAATTAAGGTGCCTTTTGCTTTACAGAGCTCTGTCTGGTTAAAAAAAAAAAAAAAAAAAAAAAAAAAAAAAAAAAAAGCATTTTCTGGTTTAATTAAGGTCCCTTCTGATATTTGTGACATTACAGAACTCTTTCTGGTAGAATGTGTGTGTGGGGGCGGGGGGGCTCCATTCCAGGGAACAGCCCTTTGTGATAAGTTTTGGTTAATTGGTTAATCTATGCTTATAAAACTATGACTATAAAGAAAGTGTTTTTTATGATAATACTGTTAGACTTATTGTATAATCTAAACTCAGAAGAGTACCAGTCATTAAATGGGTCTTTAAATTACTGTATTATACTGTAACCAGAGTTGTTTTGTCAAAGATCAGGGAAGTGGGACAAAATACCTAGAAACTTTCAAGAGTTTACATAATCAGGATGCATGATTAAAAGGAAATAGATTAATAGTCCCTAGAAAAGGGAATTTCCCTGTGAAAAATAGCAGAAACTCAGAGGAGGGGGCCCAGGAAGATATTGATATTATGACTGCAACAAGCATGGTCAGGGTACCCATGGCTCCTCTAGCCCTGGGGGATCTTCTTCCTTATTCAGCTGAGGGAGCTGGGGAAAGTGAACCTGACCTAGTCAAACCCATCAGGGATTCAAATTTGGTGGAGGAAAAGCCCCTACCAGGGCAGGGCAATACCCTTTGCAAAAGCTTCTCATGGGAATAGAGCCAAAGGGCCAGCCCCCTGGATATTATTGGGCACATACTCCATTTCTACATATCTGTCAAACTGGAAAAACTCGGAAAGGACCAGAATATATCCCTTTAGAATGGACAAGGAATGCACCCAGGATTTTGAGTCTCTGAAGGCACACCTGGCTTCTACACCAATCGTGGGGCTTCCAAACCTACAAGAGCCCTCTCAGTTATTCATTTATGAAAGGCAGGGCATTGACCCAGGTGTCCTCACCAAAATTCTTAGTGACATTTCACAACTCATTGCATATTTCTCAAGGAAACTAGATCACGTTGTCCAGGCGTGACCAGTGTGCTTGAAAGCTATGACACCCACCTATGAACTCTTAACAGGAAGGTGAAAATTTTCCTTGGTACAGCCTATCACCATTTATGCACCACAAAAAAGTGTTGAGCATGTTGTAGCAAAAGGGAAATTTGTGGCTCAGTGCTAGAAGAATGAGCAGGTACCAACACTCTTCTTGACAACCCCAACGTCTCCCTTAAAACTGTAAGCTAAATCTTGCCTCACTTCTTCCAGATTCTGATGTGGCTGTGTTATTGTATGACTGTGCTAAGATAATTTATGAAGTATATTGTAGTAGAATTGACTTACAGGACTGTCACAGGTGGACACAGGTAACCAGGTTCTTGGTGATCATGGGCAAAGAATTGAGCTGAACACACAGACAGTTTATAGCAGAAAGAGAGAGCAGATTTATTAAGTGATAGTACACTCCAAAGAACATGGGAGCAGGCCAACTCTGAGCAGAGATTGACTTCAGGGACTAGAGGGATTCTATTGTTATTGGTCAGATATTTCCTGCCTAGTTTTGGTGGGGTTTTATTGCACATGTACAAGTAGTTATATTATTTTAAAGCTATTGCACATGTGGCCTCCTTTGATTTTCCTTGATTAGCCACTGGGGAAGGGGGTCCCACAATGTTAATTTATTATAGTGCTGTTATAATGAATTAGAGGTCATGAAGCATCTTCTGCGCAGGTGCATTCATGATTCACCATGATTCAGTGCTCTTCCAGAAAGCAGGAACAACCAGTCTTAGAATGGTGTCTCTCTCCTGTATCAATGTCCTTTATCCTGGCCCTGGGGTACCTCTAGAGTTTCCTCCTTCCTGACTATGTCTTGCTTCAGGACCATCCTCTAGAAGAGGCAGACTGAATTTTATATGCAGATGAAAGCAGTTATATGGACAAAAGAAACAGAAAAGCTGGGTATGCAGTTATGATTCTTGAATGAATAGAAAAGGTCAAAGACTTGCTGCCAGGAACTTCTGCTCAGTAAGCTAGATTGATTGCATTGATGAGGGCATTGGAATTGTTGCACAAAAAGAGAGTGAATGTGTATATAGACCCAAGGTAAGCTTTCCTAATTTTGCAATCACATGGTTCCATCTGGAAAGAAAAAGAACCATTAACCTCCAATAAAAAGGAGATTAAGCATGCAGCAGAAATTTTTAAATTATTAGAAGCTGTTCAAGTACCTTCACAGGTGGCAGTTATGCACTGCCCAGGGCATCAGAAAGAGGGCACTGAAGTGGTTAGAGGAAACAATCTGGTTGATGGAGCAGTGAAGAAGGCTGCTAAAGGAATGCTTATGCCTTTGGTATCTGTTCTAGACTTGTGAAGGGGGAGCTCCATCCTGCGGTGCATCCCAGCTTTGCAGATGAAATGAAAATGCCCAATGCAACATCTCCTTGGGTAGGAAAGGCTAGCTAATCTCTCAGAGGAGAAAAGCCCCAAGCACCTATCTCTTTGGGGTTTTATTCAGTTTAGCTCATATAGGGATACATAGCATGTGTGTAAACCTCATCAATCAATGTGAAACAGTAATGATTAAAAGAAGAAGATATGGTTTAAGGATAACAGTAAAGGATTACAAGAGTCTTTCTGAGTCAGGGTCTGGTAGACAGAGTGATACCCATTTGGCCTTAAAACCTGGGAAAATAAACTCATCTTATGCTCGGAGACCAAACACAAGTACTTATTAACTTGCGGGCATTCTTAGCAAAGCAGGTTTCATAGGATTTAATGCATTCCCTTTCGAGGTTTAATTGCTCCCTGGGAACTGCCTGACCCAGTTCAGGGCTGTAGTTGCCTCTAGCATTGTTTCAAGCCTGAGTCAGGCATGGGAAGCAGAGCAGCCAAGAGATGAGGAGACTTCTTTCAGATAGAATGTGGACTCCAGCCATGACAAAGCCAAAGGGTGAGGGTCTTTTGCTCCTCCATTTCCCCCAAGTCCTTCCCTCATGGCCCCTATGTGACTGTGTCTGTCTTAAGTTGCCCTTGGCATCTAGGGATCTTACCCATCTTTGACTAACCAGCCATCCTCTGGGGCCAAGCAGGGTGATGTGAGGGAGACAGGGTCTGTGCCCCTGCTCGAGGGACAGTTTTGTCTCCTCAGTGGTCCATTTTCTCAAAGCCTCCTTGCTCAGTTCCAGCCTTGGGGCCCTCTCACCTGTCAGCGAGGCTACAGTGTCTGAAACCAGGAAGGACGGTTCCCAACGGACTTGTCAATTCAACCCTGAATATTTGACTGCAGACTTAGAGAAAGGTTATAGCTGGGCTTTTGATGAATAAGGAGCTGATAGTGAATGGAGAAAGAATAAGAAAAGAGTTATACTGCTTCCTGAACAGTTAGTAGAGTCAGTCATGAAGCATTTGCATGAAGCCCCTCACTTGTAAGGAACTAATTGTGTTTATTAAACCATGGCCCAGAGGTCCTGGAATTTCTAAAGCCATACAAAAATAATTGCTAGATGTGTTGTGTGCCAGAAGAACAACACCAAGACAGATTCCCATCAAAATAAAGGGGGAAACAATACCAAGAACAGAGACTATTTGAGGGCTGGCAAATAGACTCTGCCCAGATGTCAAGGGTCCAAGGGTGGAAATATTTGCTGGTCTTTGTTGACACCTTTTCAGAATGGGTAAAAGCTTATCCTACTATAGTGGAGAAATCTTTGAGGTAGTAAAAGACTTACTGAAGGAAATAATTTCTTGCTTTGGCCTACCGAGCAGCATCCAGAGTGATAATGGACCTGCTTTTTGTTTCAGAAATTACACAAAGTGTTAGTAAATTTTGGGGAACAAGTAGAGGCTCCACATGGCATGGAGACCTCGGGCTTCTGATAAGATAGAGAAGATGAATCACACCTTGAAGAAAAATATAGCCAAGCTGTGCCAAGAAACTCATTTCCATTGGAATCAAGCTTTACCTCTTGCCCTGCTCAGGACGAGGGTGGTTCCTTGAAGTGGAATTCAATTGTGTCCTTATGAAATTGTGCACAGGCAACCATTTCAAGCTATGAGTGGGGTGGGAGATATGTATATAGATAAAGAAGTGAAGGTAAAGAAAATGTACATTTAAATCAGACCTTAGCTGTAATTAATGGCCTTGTTTGTATTAGAGACCTCTCCCCTACAGGTTCACTACTTTCCTTTGAGCCTGGAGATAAGGTGTTACTCAAGACTGGATGACAGCATCCCCAGAAAGCCAACTAAAAGTAGACTGAAACTTGGGACATACTCCTTACCACCTCATTATGGTGAAGTTGGCAGAAATAAAATCTTCGATTCATCACACATCATCACCAGATGAACAATGAACCACTGAATCTCAAGAAGATCTGAAAGTCACCTTTCAAAAACAATGACATATTATTTTCTTTACTTTTGTTTAACCCTGTGTTATAGGAAACTTGTTCCTTTCAAATGAGAAAAATATTTGGATATATTTAGCAAAAATGTTCTAAACATCTCTGAATTTTGTCTTGCAGGAGGAACTTATGTTGAACACACTTTCACTACATGTCTTACAGGTGTTTGTACTCCCCTGGAAAGTCATTGAAATTATACTTTGTTTAGGCATATCAGTAAGAAAATAACCTACTCAGATATTTATAATTGAGAACCTGTGATAATTCTAAAGGACAGAGAAATGTTTTCCTTAAAAGTCACTTAATGTAGCTCCAGCTGGAGAGTGTGCAACTTTGTCAATTGTGCTAAAAACTGTTTTGTGTGTTATCATAGCTTTTTGTTGCATACAATGTGCCCCAATATGTGCAATTAGATGTATTCCTAAGCCCACACCAGACGGTCTAATGCTAAGACACCTGCTCAACAACAAAATGAGTACTTCCATATGAAACTGATCTCATAGAAATAAGATAGTTTAAACTAACAGTAGGAGAATGATAAGGGACTCAAATCTTGGAAAATTTTTAGTTTCAGGTAATAGTTAATAAGCTTAGTAATCAAGGAATGTAAAAAACTGTTGTTTCAGGACCTGAAGGTATGACCCACCTTGACTCTAAGAGACCATATGCAGTTCCACCTTTGTGCCTCACAAGGACTGCAAGTAATCAAGATGGTATCTGAGCCATTGTACTCCAGGGTGAGATGCCCACCACTCAGGACACAGATGAAAGAATGCTGCAGCTTTATCTGATTAACTTTCCCCCTGATTTCCAAATAAAAAAGGTTGGCTTAAAATGGAATATAAGATGGCCTACTATGGTACAAACCCACCATCTTCTCAGATCATCAGTCATCTAAATAAAGTGCCCATAAAGATTCAATCTTTGTCTCTGCTTGTTGGGTTTGGTAGGTGACAGGCAGCAGGAACGCCAGCCTTTCCTGTTTCATGGCATTTCTCCCCAGCAGCCTTCCATTTCTTCATTCCACTGAGGAGAGGAAATAAGGATGGAGGACCCTCCACTCCACATTTCCTGTCAGACATCTACTGTTTGCCTGACACCATTAACTCTCTCAGTCGAATGAGTTCAAAGCAGACCACTTTTAAAATTTTGACTAAGGATCCATGCAGAAATCTTGGCACTGGTTCTTCCAGGGGATTTTATACTCTAATTAGTATCCCTTCCTATATAAAGAAAACCCTCTAAGAACATACAAGGGCAGGCTGCAGTTGTAAACAGCAACATCAACCAACCATGTGAGTTTCTGACCAATGTGGATGAAAAGGAGGCACATACTAAACTTGACAAACTCAAGGGAGGCCTGTGTGGTTGCTTTACAAACTCATAGATCTAAAGTACCCACATATGACGGTCTGACCTTTTAACTAAAAGCAGTTGATGGTAGAAAGTTATGTCCTAGGGCAGCATTTTTCCCTAAAAAAGGTCTATCTTCACATTAACTGAGCTTGTCTTTTTTTGCATCTAGGATAACATACTTGATAAACAAGCCTTTGGAATAACAAAGTAATCTTTTATTCCCTTAGTTTTTTAATTATGTTTTTATACTCACCTATGTAAAAGAAGTATGTGTCTAACATTTTACTTTTTATCTATCCCCAGAGTTCCATCCAACCTTTTCTTTCTTTCTCCCACCTCACTAATCAATCACCAATGGATTTCATCTAAGCCACTTACACCTCCTTTTGATTGTACTATATAAATTAAGGTGCAAAACTGCCTTTTTCCAGAGTGTTTTCTCAATCTGTTGAGGGTTTGCTTCCTGGCAATTGTCATCATTTGCTCAAATAAACTCATACAAATTCTTACAGTTTTGGATGTTTCTTAGGTTGACAACAGAGGCTCGAACAAAACAAAACCTCTGCCAAAAACCATCATCCATGGTTTCTAAACCAGTATACTATCACCAGACCACAGAAAAGGATCAGTCCCTCAATTCATTGCCAGGATGTTCACCTCATTATTTTCAATGACTCAGCATCAATCTGGCTAAAAAAGTTCATCTTTGTTCTATCATGGAGATAACTTGACAATTTGAACATTTCTCATAAATGTTATTGATGCTTGTAATGCAGGAGCTCCAAACTGCAGAGTTGCTTAAATGTCCATAATATTCTGAGAAAAACACCCAGAGGACTAGTAGATGTGGACATGCCATTTATTACTCACATTACAGGGGAGTGCACCAATGATGACAGGTTGGTGCAAGAGAGACCACACTCTCTGTGTCTGCAAATTGTTTTAAGGGGTCCCAAAGGAGGCATGTGTCTTATGCATGACTCTAATCAACATTACGTCAGTGCAAAGAAAATGTCAAGAAGCAATCACAAGACAGGAAATCCCTCCTAAAAGGGGATAAAAAGTTACACTTCAATTTCCAAAATAATTACACATTCTTTCTGGCCAGGGTCCCCCTAATCAGCCCTCAGTTATGGGAGGGGAAAGGGCCATGTCCATTGATCCCACACTCCACCCCAACATTGCTCTTGCACCTCATATTCTTCTCGTTAATTCTTCTGATAGGGAACGTGTGTGGTGAGCGTGTTGGCACATTGCATCCATATACCACAATAAATCCTACACCACAAGACTAAAAGCACAAGACAGAAATAAAAGAGACCAAGGATGAGGGAATGCCACCAAGAACCTAAAGAGTTCTACCAAGTCATAAAGGGATCAGGAGCTATGGATGATATATAATTGATTTCAGCTCCTAGGGCAATTAATGCTTGGGATACATTGTTGGTATTATCAGGAATATATATACAATACTCTGTGTGCAGAATAACACAGGCACCCCCTGGGCAGCAGTGAGTAAGTCTAATGCCATTCTATTCTGCAGCAAAACTTTCAGAAATAAGAGGTATATAGCATGCTTGGTATAATTAAGGGTAAGTGAAGTATGATTTACTAGGGCCTTAATGGCTTCATGGGTTAAAATAGTACTTTCAGGGGGTATAAAAAAGGGCTAAGATATAGAAACACCACTCAAAATGCTTTACTTGACAGCATGACTGAAATGAGTCCCAATTCTGAGGGACACCTGAAAGAGTATTCAGTATTCATTCTGGGATATATTGTTCTCCCTAGGTGCAATATCCAGTCCAATTAAATGGGAGACAAGGCCAACCATATTAACCACAGTCTCACAAGGCTCCCCATGGGATCGGGTGGGCCTGCGTTCTGTTAGTAGGCCATCCCCAGTAGTCTGTAACAGTCATTACCATAATATTCTTGCATAGAGTTGCTGGTATCCACCCCATTAATTGCACAGGTTCATTTGCACTCCTGTTTCTGTGTTCAATACATATGGGTGTGGGCTGTCATACATCTCCCTGTACTACTGACAGACAGCCCACACCATCCCAAACTGCACACCTGAGCCATGCCTTGGTGTACTAGCCAGTGCTTTAATGAGGAAAACACCTTCTCATTCATCTGCTTTAGAAGAGGGTCAGAAGCCTTCCAGGAGAAAGTGCAGACTCGCCAGCAGACACGTGGCACCTGGATGGGTAGTCACTGGGAGATAAAAAGGCAGTAAGTGACACTCAGCCAGGAGCATATACCAGCTGCGCTGGTGGTTGCCAGCTGGGAGAGAACCAGAGAAATTGGGGAGCCAGGTGAAACCTGGAGCTGGGAGGAGATGGGCAATGACTGGCCATGACCCATATAGACTCTGGACTGGTCAGAGAGTTGGACTGTGTGGAAACAGGGTGCTTGTTAGGAGCTGCAGGCAGCACCCAAGGGGACTTTTCTCAAAAAAAGAACTGAGCAGCCATGCAGGGATCTTGGATGTGCAGCAGCTTGGCCAGCAAACAGGGAGAAATGGGGGTGCCATTTGGTCCCATGCAAGTCTCCTCATGGATTGATCTAAAGAGGGCAGCAGGGGTTCGGAGAGACAGCGGTGCCTAGAGAGAATTCTTCCAATAGTGGAACTGAGTTGCCCATCATAGACCTCCTGTGCTTCCAGCAGTCAGGGCAACAAAGAGGGAGGCGGAGGGGTGCAATTTGCTCCCACTCAATGCACCTCATGGGCTGATCAAAGGGTTGCAAAACATGGTGGACTATCAGCGCCAGCCTGGCACAAATGCACAGAGTAGACAATGTGGTCCACACAGTGCTCTGAGGGTGTGGGCTGGAAATTGGGCACAAATGAAAATTGTAGCCGAGACTGAGCCCCATCCTTTCAGAACTAAAGGGAAGGAATAAAATGGAGCCCAGCATGCCTCTGCCTGCAGAATCCCGGAAGACCTGCAAAACTGAGTTTTACATCTGTAAAATCAGCAGCAAGATCCCCCCTCCCCAAGAATAAAACAATAAGACCTGGAGCTCTGAGAAAACCAGAGATGAATCAAGAAGATAGATCAAGATGGATCAAGGTGAACACCAACAGCTGAGGCAAATTTCACTTTGCTATCTTTCAAAACTTGCATTTTTTAAATTTCTTTTTTCCATTCATTCAGTCTTTTTGTTTTGTTTGTTTTTATTGTTTGACTTTTTTACCCTCTCTTTCACATTTTATTTTATTTTTTTCTTTCATATTTCACTAGTATTCCAAATAATACACTATTCTTGTTCTTTTACTTTTTTTTTCAGATTATATATTTCTTATTATACTATTGTTTTTTCCAAATCCCATACAACATTCTTCCCAGGTCTTAATCCATTTCACCATCATCTTGAAGTTTATTACTATTTCAGTTAATTTTATCTTCTCTCACAGTATACCAAGTCTCTATCCCTTACTCTCACTATTTCTCCCCCATCCAACCTTGTATAAGCGCTCTTCCTTCTTAAGTCAGCTCACATTCTTTTTCCCTTCTAATAAGAATCTTATTTCTTTTTCCCCCATTTTTTTCAAAATGGTTTTATTAGTCAGCTTGGTCTCCATTCTTCTAGAGTAACAGACATCTCAAAAGATGCCAGTGCCTCCTAATAGTTTATGTTTTGTCATGTACACTGAGGACAGCCTCTCTCTCTCTCTCTGGGACATCCAAAGAGAGTGTTTCCACAAATGCTGGAAGTTATAATGTCAGCCTTTCTTTTTAGACCATGTCAAACAGGATGTTGGAAATTCATTGACAGGAACAGAGACTGAAGACTGGGTGTATGTCTATTCTTGTGCAGTTTGTTGGAAATCACAGAGCACAATGAAGAAGACCAAGCAGAAAAGTTGGGCAATGACCCTGAGATCTGACAAAGAGGGGGAACAGAGTGGGCTGGAGAGGCCTGAAGAAAGACTGAGGGAGGAGGCTTTGGGGAGAGAACTGAGGTAATAGCCACTAGGATCTCAGTGCTGAGTCATCCCCCATATAGCACCAGACATCTTACTCAGGCAGACCACACACCTGAACAGCAACAGTGGTCTCTTTCACCTTTTATAAACAGTGGTTAGTTGAGTAAAATGTCATGGTTATTGCTGTACTTTGCCAAAGGAACTTCTATTTGTTCAATATTTATTTGTACTTTAAATCCCATCACATACTTTCCCACTGTCCTACTCCATTTCACCTTCACCCTGCCATGATCAGTTGAGTAAGAAATTTTGTTTCATTGTGTTGTCTCTCTTTTTTTAAAATATTTTCTTTATTCACTCTCTCCAAACCTGGGCTTTCCTTACTCTTACTAGTTTGATTCCCTTATCCTTTCAAAATCCTTTACTGTAGATATCTCATATTCACTTTTGGCTTTTCTGCAATATACTTATTCCTATTCCACCTTCATTAAACTTCATTCAGCAGTCCTTGTTATTGAACCTACTGTGGTTTTTCTGCAATTTTGCTCCCATTGGTCCAGGACCTTTTTAATTTTACTTCAAACCTCATAGTATACTCTTCCCTCTTCTTACCTGATTGTTCCCAACACCATTTTGTGTTTTACTTACATTGTAAATGTTGTTCTCTCCCTTTCTTTGCCATGGTTCTATCCCAATTCTTATCAATTCTCTTCCCTCTAACCACACAACAAAATTTTCCCCACTTTTAGTCATTTCATATTCCCTTTATCATGTCTTATCCACAATCATTCTTCACCTTTATTAACCTTAGTTCAATAGCAGTAGAGACTGCTAATGTGGTAGAGAGGTTCTTTTTGCTGACATAGTTTTGGTGGTCTGGTAATACTGCTTTGTTAACCAACATCTGTACAACAGTATACAAGAGAAGGTGGGAGTTGTGGATAACAGTGCACCCACTGGAAGGGAGAACACACCAACAAAGAAGCCACCAACAGGTAAAACCCAAGTACACATCAGAGCCCACACGAATGGATAATAGGAAAACACTAGAACATCCAGACAAAGAGATTAAAGAGACCACATCACTGAGTCCCACAGTACCCCTACCACAGAATTTCACCCACAAAGACAACTGGCAAAGCTGAGCATCTGGAATTGCAGAAACAAACAAAAAGAGTAACCTGAGATGGTGAGACAAAGAACCCACAACCAACAGGAATGGAAGATTCCCAAGTAAAAGAGCTAAGTAAAATGGAGGCAAGCAAACTATTAGATATAGAATTCAAAAGAATGCTTATAAGAATGCTCAAAGAACTCATGACAACTATAAAGAACTGAGTAGAAATTATAACAGTATGAAAAAAAAGAGAAACTATAAACATGAACCAAGAAGAAATGAAGAATATAATATCTGAAATAAAAAATAAACAAGAAGTAATTAAAAGCAGGCTAGGTGAAGAAGAGCACCAAATTAGTGAGCTGGGAGACAAGGTAGGAAGAATTACCCAAGTAGAGCAGCTGCACGAGAAAAAAACTAAAAAAAAATATGAAGATATCTTAAGGACACTGCAAGACAACATGAAATGCAACAACATTTGAGCCATAGGGATAAAAGAAGGAGAGAAAAAAGAGCAAGGGATAGAAACCTTGTTTGAAAAAATGAGAGAAAACTTCCTAAACCTGGAGAAGAGAAAACCCATGCAAGTTCAGGAAGAACAGATGGTCCAATCAAGACAAACCCAAAGAGGCTTAATCCAAGATACATCATAATTAAAATTCCAAATTTTAAATACAAAAAGAGAATCTTAAAGATAGAAAGGGAGAAACAAGGAATAACATACAAGAGAGCTCCAATAAGGCTAGCAGATGACTTCTCAACAGAAACACTATAAACCAGAAGGGAAAGGCAATAAATATTCCAAATAATGAGAAGTAAAGGCCTGCAAAGGCCCAGCCAGGCTCTCAATGAAAATGAAAGGAAAAATAAGGAATGTCTTGGACAGAAGAAGGCTAAAAGAATACACCACCACCAAAGCAGTACTGCAAAGGATGCTAAAGGGACAACTTTAAGAAGAAGAAAGTAAGAGTGAGAAAGAAAGGAACACAGGTACAAAGGTAAAAAAATGTATAACTTCCTGTCAATAATAACCCTAAATATAAATGGATTAAATCAAAAGGCATAAGGTAGCTGAATGGATAAGAAAACATGACCCACACCAAGGCCACCTACAAGAGACCCACCTCAGAACAAAAGATCTACACAGACTGAAAGTGAAGTGTTAGAAAATATAATCCAAGCAAACACGCAGGAAAGAAAAACCTGGGTAGCAATATTATATCAGACAAAATGAACTTCAAAACAAAAGCCATAAAAAAAAAAAAACAGGGCACTTCATAACACTCAAGGGAAGAATAAATCAAGAAGAAATAAACATTATAAACTTATATGCACCCAACTTAGGAACACCCAAATATATAAGGAAAATCTTGGAGAATATCAAGAAACACATAACAGCAACACACTTATACTAGGAGATGTCAACACGTCACTGTCAACAATGGATAGATCTCCCAAACAAAATACCAACAAGGATATTGAGGCATTGCATATATATATATATATATATATATATATATATATATATCTATAAACTTTCATCCCAAAGAAGCAAAATACACGTTCTTATCAAATACACATGGAAAAATTTCTTTTATCACTATTATTATTTTTTCAACTATTCAAATACATTTGTCTCCATTTATGTGTCTGCACTTTCTTCTACCACACCCAACACCAACTTCCCCACCTCAATCCTTCCCCTCCTTGGCTTTTCCCAAGTGTCCTTCACACCTGTTCCTTGATCTGACCATTCCCCTTCCCCTCCCTGTACTCATCTCCCTCTCTTGTACTCCCCTCCCCCCACCCTTGTCAATTTCTTCTTTCTTTCAATGTTGCAGGTCATACTTTCCTTGCCTGCTTGCTTTGCTGATTAGGTTCCACTTCTAGCTGAGATCAAGTGGTATTCGTCTTTCACTGACTACCTTATTTCATTTAGCATAATGCTCTCCAGATCTATCTATGCTGTCGCAAAGGGTAGTAGCTCTTTCTCTCTTTTTGCTGTGTAGTGTTCCATTTTAAAAATGTACCATAATTTTTTGATCCACTAATTTACTGATAGGCACTTTAGTTGCTTCCAGCACTTGGTTATTATAAATTATACTACTATGAACATTGGGGTGCACGGGTTCTTATGAATTGCTGTTTTGGGATTCTAAGGGTATAATCCCAGCAGTGGAATTGCTGGGTCAAAATGCAGTTCCACTTTTAGATTTTTGAGGAAATTCCAAACTGTTTTCCACAGTGGCTGCAGCACTCTGCATTCCCACCAACAGTGTACAAGGGACAATTTTATCCACAACCTTGCCAGCACCCATTGTTTGCTGATTTATTTATGATGGGCATTCTGACCATTGTGAAGTAGTATCTCACTGTGGTTTTAATTTGCATTTCTCTGATGGATAGTGATGCTGAGTATCCTTTCATATGTCTCTGTGCCCTGTGTATGTCCTCCCTAGAGAACTGTCTGTTCAGGTACTCAGCACATTTGTTAATAGGATTGTTTTTCTTCCTGGAATGGAGTCATGTGAATTCGTTATATATTTTGGAGATCAAACTCCTGTCTGAGGTATCATTGGAAAACATAATTCCCCATACCATTGGCTCCCTTTTCATTTTACTGATGTTTTCCTTAGCCGTGCAGAAGTTTCTTACAATGATGAAGTCCCATTTGTTTATTTTTTCCCTTTATGTCCCTTGCTCTATAGGAGATATTGGTGAAAATATTGCATGGAATATCTGAGAATTTCCTGCCTATATTCTCCTCTAGGACTTTTATGGTGTTGTGACTTATATTTAAGTCTTTTATCCATCTTGATATTATTTCTGTGTATGGTGTCAGTTGGTGGTTGAATTTCAATTTTTTGCATGTAGCTGTCCAGCTCTCCCAACACCATTTGTTGAAGAGGCTATTTTTACTTCATTTTATGCTTCTGCACACTTTGTCAAATATTAATTGGCCAAAGAGACATAAGTATATTTCTGGGCTCTCTATTCTATTCCATTGATCTATGTGTCTGTTCTTATGCCAGTACTAGGCTGTTTTTATTACAGTGGCCTTGTAATAGAGTTTGATGTCCAATATTATGATCCCTCCTACTTTGTTCTTCTTTCTAAAAATTGCTGCAGTTTTTCAGGGTCATTTATGGTTCCATATAAATGTTTGAAATATTTTTTCTATATCTGTGAAATACATCATTGGTATTTTAAAAGTGATTGTGTTGAATCTATAAATCACTTTGGGTAGTATGGACATTTTGATGATGTTAATTCTTCCAAGCCACGAACATGGTATATGCTTCCATTTATTTGTGTCTTCTTCAATTTCTTTCTTCAGTGTTGTGCAGTTTTCTGTGTACAGGTCTTTTACCTCCTTGGTTAAGTTTGTTCTTTGGTGCTTTATTGTTCTTGTTGCTATAACAAATAGGACTTTTTTTCTGATTTCTGATTCTGATATTTCATTTTTGGTGTACAAAAATGCCTTCAATTTCTGAATATTGACTTTGTATCTTGCTGTTTTGCCAAATTCACTTATTAGGTCAAATAGATTTTTGGTGGAGTCTGTAGTGTTTTCTATGTACACTATCATGTCATCTGCAAACAATGGCAGTTTTACCTCTTCCTTTCCAATTTAGATGACTTTTACTTATTTTTCTAGTGTGATCACTGTGGCTAGGACTTCCAATACTATATTAAATAGAAGTGGTGAAAGCAGACAACCTTGTCCTGTTCCTGATCTTAGAGGGAAAGCTTTTAGTTTTTTTTCATGTTGAGTATGATGTTGGCAGTAGGTTTTGCATATATGATCTTCATTACATTGAGGCTTGCTCCCTTTCATTGCCACTTGCTGAGTGTTTTTTTATCATAAATGGGTGCTGTATCTTAAATGCTTTTTTCCACATCTATTGATATGATCATGTGATTTTTTGTCTTTCTTTTTGTTTATGCGATATATTACATTTATTGATTTGTGAATATTGAACCATCCTTGCATCCCTGGGATGAATCCCATTTGATCATGGTGGATAATCTTTTTAATATATTGCTGGATGCTGTTGGCCAATATTTTATTGAGGATTTTAGCATCTATATTCATCAGCGATATTGGCCTATAGTTCTTTTTCTTGGTTGTGTCTTTATCTGGTTTGTGATTAGGATGATGCTGGCCTCATGAAGAGAGTTTGGGAGTCTTCCCTCTTCATGGGTTTTTTACAATACTCTGAGAAGGACAGGGGTTAGCTTTCCCTTAAATGTTTTTTAAAATTCTCCTGTGAAATCATCCAGTCAAGGACTTTGGTGTGCCAGAAGTTTTTTGATGACTGCTTCCATTTTACCAGCTGTTATCAGTCTGTTCAGGCTTTCTGTTTCTTCTTCATTTGGTTTGAAAGGTTATATTTTTCTAGAAATCTGTCCATTTCATCGAGGTTTTCAAATTTCTTGGCATATAATTGTTCATAGTAATTTCTAACAATCTTTTGTATTTCTGTGGTATCACTTGTTATTTCTCATCTCTCATTTCTGATATTATTTATTTGTGTCCTCTCCCTTTTTTTCTTGATGAGTCTACTTAAAGACCTGTCAATTTTGTTTATCTTTTCAAAGAACCAGCTCCTGGATTGGTTGATCCTTTGAAATGTTGTTTTCAACTCTATGTCATTCAGTTCTGCTCTAATCTTGACTATTTCCTTCCTTGTACTTGTTCTGGGCTTTGTTTGTTGTTTTTTCTCCAGCCCTTGAAGCTGGAGGGTTAGGTTGTTTATTTGAAATGCTTATCTTTTATAGGTAGGCCTGCATTGTTATGAACTTCCCTCTCAGGACTGTCTTCACTCTGTCCCATGATTTTGCACTGTTGTGCATTCTTTTTCATTTGTTTCCAGAAACTTTTTGATTTAATATTTTATCTCATTATTGAACCATTCATTGCTTAATAGCATGCTATTCAGTCTCCATGAGTTGGAATGTTTTTTAGTGTTTTCATAGGGGTTGGTTTCTAGTTTCAAACCCTTGTTGTCCTAGAAAATGTTTCTTATGATTTCAATTTTCCTGAATTTGTAGAGATTTTTTTTGTGTCCTATCATGTGGTCTATCTTTGAAACTGTTCCATGTTCATTTGAAAAGAATGCGTATTTTGTTTCTTCCGGATGCAAGTTTCTACACATGTCAGTTAAGTCCATTTGATCTAATGCTTCATTCAGTTCCACAATATCCTTTTTGATGTCTTGTTTGGAGGATCTATCTATTTTTGACAGTGGCTTGTTAAAATTTCCTACTATCAGTGTGTTGCTATCTACATCTTTCTTGCATGTCTCCAAGATTTTCTTTATATATTTGGGTGCTCCTATATTGGGTACACATAGGTTTACAATGTTTATATCTTCACAACAGTATACAAGACGTCGAGGGCAGAGTGACTCTCAGTCAGTCATCCAGAGGGAAGAACCCACCAAAGAATGAGGTAACAACAATGAAAACCTAGTTACAACCACATAAAAGACATAAAAGGCAGCTCAAGAATCAAGCACAGGTGATCAAGGAGGTGGCATCATAAACAAAAGAAAAGACAAAATCACATGATCAAATAAATATACAGAAAAAGAATTGATAAGGTACAGCACCCATTTATGATAAAAACACTCATCAAAGTGGGAATAAAGGGGACATACTTCAATATAATAAATGACATATATGAGAAACCTATAGCCAACATCAGATACAAAGGGCAAAAATTATAACTTTCTCACTAAGATCAGGAACAGGACAACAGTGTCCACTTTCACCACTTTTATTCAACATAATATTGGATATTCTAGAAACAGTGATCATACAAGAAAAATAAATAAAAGGCATCCAAAATGGAAAGGAAGAAGTAAAACTGGATTGGTTGCAGATGTCATGAGAGTGTACATAGAAAACCCTATAGACTCCACCAAAAGTCTATTTGACCTAATAAGTGAATTTGACAAAACACAGGATACAAAGTCAATATTCAGAAATCAAAGGCATTTTTGTACACCAATAACAAATATATCAGAAACAGAAATCCTGAAAAAAATCCCATTTGCTACTGCAGCAAGAAAAAATAAAGTACCTAGGGATAAACCCAACCAATAAGGCAAAAGACTGGTACTCAGAAAACTACACAACACTGAAGAAAGAAACTAAGGAAGACACAAATAAATGGAAGAATATACTGTGTTCATGGATTGGAAGAATTAACATCATCAAAACGTCCATATTATCCAAAGGTATCTACAGATTCAACACAATCCCTATCAAAATACCAATGACATATTTCACAGATCTAGAAGAAACATTTCAAAAATTTATCTGGAACCGTAAACAACCCCAAATAGCCACAGCAATTTTGAGAAAGAAGAACAAAGAGGGATCACAATACCTGATATCAAACTATATTACAGAGCCACTGTAATTAAAACAATCTGGGAATGGCATAAGAATAGACACAAAGATTAATGGAACAGAATAGAGAGCTCAGAAATTAATATTTGACAAAGAGGGCAAAAGCATAATGGAGTAAAAATAGCCTCTTGAACAAATGGTGTTGGGGGAGCTGGACAGCCACATGCAAAAATGAAACTAGACCACCAACTTATACCATACACAAAAATAACCTCTAGATGGATAAGAGACAAATATAAGTCATGACACCATAAAAGTCCTAGAGGAGAACATAGACAGGAAAACCTCAGTTATTCCGCACAGCAATATTTTCACTGATATGTCCCCTAATGCATGAGACATACAGGAAATATAAACAAATGAGACTACATCAAAATAAAAAGCTTCTGCATGGCTAAAGAAAACCATCAGCAAAGTGAAAAAGGAACCAACCTTATGGGAAAATATATTTGCCAATGATACCTCAGAGAAGAGTATGCTCTCCAAAATATATCTAGAACTCACACAACTCCACTCCAGGAAGAGAAATAATCCAGTTAAAAAATGGGTAAAGGATCTGAACAGATACTTCTCAAAAGAGGACATATAGAGGTTCCAGAGACACTTGTAAGGGTGTTCAGAACCTCTAACCATTAAAGAGATGCAAATTAAAACCACAATGAGACATACTTCACTCCAGTTTGAATGGCCATCATAAACAAATCAACAAACAATAAGTGCTTGAGATGTTGTGGAGAATAGGGAACCCTAGTACATTGTTGGTGGAAATACAGACTGGTGCAGCCACTGTGGAAAACAATTTGGAAATTCCTCAGAAAACTAAAAATGGAACTGCTTTTTGACTTGGCAATTCCAATGCTGTGATTATACCTTAATAATCCTGAAACATCAATTCCAAAGAACCTATGCACTGCAATATTCATAGCAAAATAATTTACAATAGTCAAGTGCTTGAAGCAACCTAAGTGCCTACCAGTAAATAAGTGGGTCAGAAAACTATGGTACATTTACACAATGGAATACTGTGTATCTGAAAGAAGGAAGGAGCTACTATTGTTCGTGATAGTATGGATGGATCTGGAGAGCATTATGCTAAGTGAAATAAAACAGGCAGTGAAAGACAAATACCATATGATCTCACTTATAAGTGGAAACTAATGAAAAAAATAAACAAGCAAGCAAAATATAAGCAGAGACACTGAAATAAAGAACAAACAGACAGTGACCAGAAGAGAGGAAGTTGAGAGATAACGGGGGAAAGAAAGGAAAAGTTCCTCAAGGAACACGTAAAAAGGACCCATGGACAAAGTCAGAGGTAGGAACTATTGAGGATGGGAGGTGAGGGTGGGTGTGGTGGAGGAAAATGACAGAGAGGAAATGGAGACAACTGTACTTGAACAACAATAAAAAATGCAAAAAAAATTTAAGTAATAAAGTGTTTTTTCTCTTTTTACCTTTCTGATCCTATGACTCATTGTTATCTCCCAGTAGTCCCAGAGATGTTTTCCTAAATGCTTCCTGCCAAGTCTTTTGCAAAGGTACATGACAGCTGTTAAATTCAAGTTTTATTGATCTCAAGGTAAAAATGTCCACTCAAGTTCTATCATATTTTACCCACTTATGTAATCTTTAACACTTAGTTTCTTATTTTTCTCATTATTCTCAGCAAGGGTAGATCACATATATTTAGATATATTTTTAATCTCTTTCAGTATCCTATATTTGATAATGGGAATAAATAATAATGTCTTTGTACATTCTTTATGAATATTAAATAATACACTTAGAACAGTAGCTAGCAAGAATGTGTTCAATGTATGTCTATAATTTTTATTTTCATTATAGTTATTATATATTAGACACAATGGTCTCCTAATTGCCAGAAAGTATAAAGTAATGGAGCATAATGTCACTAAATGTCAACTAAATACTGGTTGGGTTTATTTTGAAAATCCCACTGAAGGATGCACTCCCTATAGAGTACTCCTTATGCCATATTTTTCTCATATCAGATTCTATTTCATACTTAATACTTTTCTAGGTACAGACTAGCAAAATAGATGGAATCTCATGTTTTCTACACACACATACAATTTATAAAAAGAGAAAGCTATATAAACTTAGAAATATTTGGGAGAAGACCCATGTGACATTTTTTCTGGACATGCCTGAATACCATTCATATTTCAGAGCTTTCTCTTGGATATAAATTCTGTCTTTGACAATGTTAATTCTATGCATTCTAAAGGGCACATTTTCTCTCCCAGGGAATATTGAAAGAATATACTGCCAACATCCTGACAGATTCTTTTTAGGGAGTCACACTCATCTTTTTCTTTGGCTCTCTGGAGTGAAATACTCAACAGTCAAATAGATAAAACAAGCAATTTGTCTTAAATAGTACTCATAATTAGAAATATAAACAAAGATTATTTTTCCCCTGAAAGCACTATTTTCTCAAAACTGGGGAAATGTCCCCCAAAACCTTCTTTTTCTCTTAAGTTTTATCCTCTAGCCCTGGCTGGTGTGGCTCAGTGGATTGAGTGCTAGTCTCTGAACCAAAAGTTCATTCACAGTCAGGGCACATGCGCTGGTTGTTGGTCAGGTCCCCAGTAGGGAGTGCATGAGAGGCAACCGCACAATGATGTTTCTCACCCTTTCTTTCTCCCTTCCTTACCCTCTCTCTAAAGATAAATAAATGAATGAATCTTTTAAAAATTTTTATCTTAACAATCTGAATTTTATAGGCTGAGCATAAATACAAAATATAAATAGTAAGATGAACTAGGCAAACGTTTTTGTCACCCACATAATGGAGAGATTTATAGTATTAAAAAAATTACAAACCAATGAGAAAAAAAGAACAATCCATTAAAGAAAAAAAGAGAACACCACAGTTTTAAAAAGTCTTAATTAACCTTAGTTTTTTGGGGTAAGTGCATAGATATATCTTTTAAAGTTTTAATTTTCACTTTCATTATGACTAATGAATATGAAAACATTTTCACAGGTTTATTAGTCACCAGATGTCATATTTTGGGAAGTGTGTTTAGTTCTATTGTTCACTTATCCCTTGGATTCACACATTTTTATTGGTTTATAGCAGTTTTTATGCATCTGAGAAACAAACCTTCTGTATTTACATATATAGGTAAGGTTCATTTCTTCTGGAGATTCTGAGAAAGAATCCATTCTATGCCTTTCTCCTAGCTTCTAGTGCCTCCAGGTGTCCTTTAGCATTCCTTTACTTATAGACACAACACTTCAAAAACTAGCCCTAGGTGGTGTGGCTCAGTGGATTGAGTGCCAGACTATGAACCAAAGGGTCACTGGTTCGATTTTCAGTGCAGAGCACATGACTAGGTTGCAGGCCAGATTCCCAGTAGGTGGTGTGCAAGATGCAACCACACATTGATGTTTCTCTCCCTCTTTTTCTCTCTCCATTCCTTTCTCTAAAAAACAAACAAATGAATATATAAATAAAATGTTTAAAAAAACACAAAACTAACTTTATCTTCACAATATCTCTTGTGTACTGTGTCTTCACATATTGATCTCCTCTGTGTCTCTGTGTGTGCTTCTCCTTTTCTTTTTCCTAATTCCCATAAAGATTTTATCATGGCACCCTGGCTGGTGTGGCTTAGTGGATTGAGCACCAGCCTGTAAACCAAAGGGTTGCCAGTTTGATTCACAGTCAGGGCACGTGCCTGGGTTGCAGGCCAGGTTATTTTTGGTAAAAACACTCAGTAAAGTGGAAATAGAAGGAGCATACCTTAACATAATAAAGGCCATATATGAAAAATCTACTGCCAACATCACATTCAATGAGCAAAAACTAAAAACATTCCCTTTAAGATCAGGAAAAAGACAGGAGTATCTGCTATCACCACTCTTATTTAAGTACTAGAAGTACTAGCCACAGCAATCAGACAAAAAGAAATATGAGGCATCCAAATAGGAAAACAAGAAGTAAAGCTATCATTATTCACCAAAATACATGATATTATGCATAGAAAATCCTATAGGCTCTACCAAAAAACAAGACCTAATAAATGAATTTGGCAATTAGTGAGATACAAAGTCAATATTCAAAAACCAATGGCATACTTATACACTAATAATGAACTATCAGAAAGAGAAACTAAGAAAACAATCCTATTTTCTATCACAAGAAAGAAAAAGGACTTAGGAAAATATTTAAGCAAGGAGATAAGAGACCCGTACTCAGAAAACTATGAGACACTGAAGAAAGAAATTGAGGAAGATACAAATAAGTAGAAGCATATACCATGTTCATGGATTGGAACTTAACATCACTAAAATGTCCATATTATCCAAAACAATCTATAGATTTGATGAAATTTCTATTAAAATACCAATGGCATACTTCACAGATCTAGAACAAATATTTCAAAAATGTATATCAAACCAAAAAAGACCCTGAATAGCATCAGTAATCTTGAGAAAGAAGAATAAAGAACATTACCTGATATGAAGTTATATTACAAGGCCACTGTAATCAAAACAGCCTGGTACTGACATAAGAAAAGACATATAAATCAATGGAACAGAATACATAGTTCAAAAATAAACCCATGTCTTTATTGCCAATTAATATTTGACAAAGGAATTCTGGCTAGTGTAGATCGGTGGATTGAGTGCCGGCATGTGAGCCAAATAGTCGCTGGTTTGATGACCAATAAGGGCATGTGCCTTGAGTGGGGGGCACACAAGTGGAAACCACACATTGATGTTTCTCTTCCTCTCCTCTCCCTCTCTTCTCCTCTCTCTAAAAATAAATAAACAAAACATTTTTAAAAATATATTTGACAAAGGAGGCAAAAACATGCAATGAGGTAAAGGCAGTCTCTTCAATAAACGGTGTAGGGAGAACTGAGATAGTACATGCCAAAAAAAGAAAAAAGAAAAGAAACTAGACCACTATCTTATACCATACACCAGAATAAATTGAAAATGGATAAAAGACTTAAATATAAGTCATGATAACATAAAAATCCTAGAGAAAAATGTATGCAGTAAAATTTTGGATATCTCATGTAGCAATATTTTTGTTGATATATCTCCTAGAACAAAGGAAATAAAGAAAAAATAAACAAATGGGACTACATCAAATTAAAAATCTTCTGCACAGCTAAGGAAACCATCATCAAGATGAAATAGAAACTATATGGGAGAACAAATTTGCCAGTGATACAGCAGACAAGGTTTTAATCTCCAAAATTTATAAAGAACTTATATGACTCAATGCCAGAAAGACAAATAATCCAATTAAAATATGGACAAAGGACCTACATAAACATTTCTATAAGGAGGACATAGAGATTGCCCATAAGCATATGAAAAAATTCTCCACATCACTAGCCATCAAAGAAATGCAAATTAAAACCACAATGAAATATTATTTCACACCTGTCAGTATGGCTATCATTAATAACTCAACAAATAACAAGTGCTGGTGAGGGTGTGAAGAAAAGAGAACCCTAGTGCATTGTGGGTGGCAATACAGACTGTTGCAGCCACTGTGGAAAACAGTATGGAGTATCCTCAAAAAATTAAAAGTGAAACTCCCTTTTGACCCAATTATTCCATTTCTGGGAATATAATCTAAGACTCATGAAACACCAATACAAAAAAATATATGCACCCATATGTTCATAGTAGCATTGTTTACAATAGCCAAGATCTGGAAATAGTGTTATTTCCTGTCATCAGATGAGTGGATAAAAAAGCTGTGGTACTTTTCACAATGGAATATTATGCATCTGTAAAAAAGAAACTTTCACATTTTGTGACAGCATGGATGGAACTGGAGAATATCATGCTAAATGAATTAAACCAGTCAATGAAAGACAAAGCCACATGATATTACTTTTATGTGGAATCTAATGAACAAAATAAACTAATGAACAAAATAGAAATAGAGCATTGATACATAGAACAGCTGACGGCTGCCAGAAGGAAGAGGGAGACAGGATGAAAAATGGTGAAGGAATTAACAAAAAAGCATTTATGCATAAATTTATGCATGGATAGCAATATGGGAACTGACTTGGGGAGGGAGAGTGTGGGATTGGGTGAAGGTGGAGAAAGGGAGAAAAGTGGGAACAACTCTAATAGCAGAAACAATAAAAAAAGAAATACTTAAAGAAAAAAAGGAATAAAATCTAATTTATATATGAAAGGTCTTATCCTGTCAGTAGTGCTATTGAGTATGCTTTCTGATTCACCATGCTATTTGCAGGGTTGCAGTAGAAAAGAAGGACCTGGTAGTTTGTTTCTCTGTTGCATGTACAGTGGCAGCCTTGACCCAGTCCTTCCATGTGAGAATAAGCACCTTCTAATTACCAGGAAGACTGTTTCCTGTTACTTGAAGATACATGGAATCCTCAGTATGTTAATCTATGTTTGATTGTATGTGATTAAAAGTAAATATATTTTTTGGTTAATGAACATTTCCTTATGTCTTTCATAAAATATTAACTTTTCTAAGCTGTTGTATAATAACATAATTGTGTTTTTCAAATGTTAAACTGTCTTGTTAAAACTATGGATTTTTAAATACATTTAGCAATTCTCTTCACTTAACCATTATAAAAAATAAAAACTAGAGACTTCAAGATGGTGGCAGAGTGAGTCAAAGTAACACTGACATTCTCCTAGGACTAATCCAGAACTACCGCTAAATTGTGGTGAAATCACCTGGTAAACAACTGAACAATAGCGAGAGGGATGCCTTAAAACCTCAACTGATGGAGGAATCAGCTTTGGCACAACCTAATCAGTAAGGAATGTGCTAGAGGCTTGAGAAGGTGGAATAGGCATTCACGAGAAGAAGCATCAGAGAGATATTGAAATGTTCAGTTGGATCCCCCTGAGAAGAGCAGGGTTGAAACCATAAGCGGGGATCTCCAGCTTCCACCACCAGAGCCCCAAAAAGCACACAGATAAAAGCCAGAAGTGAAAATCACCAGTGTGCTCTCTGCCAGAGACAGGTGGCTGGAGATGCAAAGAGCCATTTAAAGGGCCA
Organism: Pteronotus mesoamericanus; assembly: GCF_021234165.1. NCBI lineage: Eukaryota > Metazoa > Chordata > Mammalia > Chiroptera > Mormoopidae > Pteronotus > Pteronotus mesoamericanus. The sequence continues at coordinate 47,533,662 of NW_026555329.1, read as the reverse complement.
ATGCAAAAATTTGTAGTGGCAGCCACTTTCCTGGGGCTCTGGCGGAGGCAGGGGCAGAATGGGCTGGGGCTGCCGGAGGAGAGACTGGAGAAAGAGGCTCGGGGAAAAAAACTGAGGAAGTAGACTGGGGAGTCCCAGTGCTGACTCACACCCCATTCTGTAGCTGCCATCTTGTTCAGGCAGACCACTCCATCAAGCAACAGCAGTGTGAAAGGACACAATAGCCATGCTCCTGGTAGGCTCAGCCCAGGCCTAGCGTTGAGCAGGCCAGAGTGCTGAGTACAGAGCAGAAGTCACAGATAGTAGATATCTGGCTAAAGGGAATGAAGAGTGGTCTAGAGACACTTGAGGAAAATCTATCAATGGATGTACTGGGGAGAGAAACAAGGGAGTAGCAATGGAAACCCTGGTGCTGACTCCTCCCGCATATGGCAGCAGCAATATTGTTCAGGCAGACCGCTCTTCAGAGTGGAAGGGAGGTGAAAGGACAAAATAGCCCCACTCACAGGAGGGACTCTGCCCTGCCCTGACTGCTGAGGGCAGAGGGACTAGATTAACAATTGGAGGAGACAGACAGACAGTAGATTCCTGGACATCTCTTAAAGACTGCCTATGGTCAGATGAGATCAACAGCTGACATCATTAGAGGCAGATCAAGAAAGAAAGAAAGAAAGAAAGAAAAGCAGTCTCCTACTAGAGAAGTTCACACCACAAAGTCAGGAAGTCAGATCAGATCAACTTAAAAAGCAGAAGCAAAAAAGAAGAGTCTCACAAATAATGGGAAGAAGAAAAAAAAACATTCCTCAATTGAAGGGGAAGCAGGAATCCCCAGAAACAGAACTAAATGAAAGAGAGGCAGGTAAACTTTCAGATATTAAGTTCAAAACAATAGTTCTAAGGCAGCTCAGTAAGCTCAGTGAGCTCAGAGAGAATTACAAAAAACTACAGGGAATTTATGAGGAATTTCCAGAAAGCTATATCAGCAAAGAAAAGGACATAGAAACTAAAAATAAGAAGCAAGAGGAAATGAAAATACAATTTCTGAATTGAAGAACAAGGTAGAAGGAATCAAAAGCAGGATCAATGAAGCAAAGGATCAAATCAGTGAGGTGGAGGACAAGGTAGAAAAATGCTTGCAGAGAGACCAAGATGATGAAAAAAGACTCAAAAAGAATGAAGAGGCATTGAGGGAAATACAGAACAACCTGAAACATAATAATATCTGTATAATAGAGATACGACAAGGAGAAGAGGAGGAACAAGGGATAGAGAACCTGTTTGAAAAAGTATTGATGGAAAACTTCCCTAATTGGAGGAGAGACAAAGTTACAAAGTCCAGGAAGCACAGAGGGTCCCATTCAAGAAGAACCCAATGAAGTTCACTCCAAGACATATCATCATTAAAATGGCAAATATCAAAGACAAATAGAGAATCCTAAAGGAAGCAAGGGTAGGAACATACAAGGGATCCCAGATATGGCAAACATCTGACTTCTCAACAGAAACACTACAAGCCAGAAAATGGCAATAAATATTCCAAGTAATGAAAAGGAAGGGCCTGGAGCCAAGACTACTCTACCCAGCAAGGTTCTCAATTAAACTAGAATGCAAAGTAAGGAATTTCCCAGAAAAAATAAAGCTAAAAGAATATACATTTACCAAACCAACACTGTAAGATATGCTAAAGGGACTGCTTTAAGAAGAGGGAAAAAGAGAGGACCACAGATACAAACAGAAAAAATAATTAAGTACCCATCAATAATAACTTTGGATGTAAATGGATTAAAAGCCCCAATCAAAAGTCATAGGATAGCTGAATGGATAAGAAAACATGACCCACACATGTGCGGCCCACAAGAGACCCACCTCAGAACAAAGGACCTATATAGACTGAAAACAAAAGAATAGAAAGAAATATTCCAAGCAAACAGACAGGAAAAAAAAAAAGCAGGGGTAGCAATACTTACATCAGACAAAATAGATTTCAAAAGAAAGGCCATTAAAAGAGACCCAAAAGGACACTTTATAATTCTGAAAGGAAGAATCCTTCAAGAAGACATAAACATTGTAAACGTATATGCACCCAACTTAGGAGCACCCCAACATATAAGGAAATCTTGGAGGACTTCAAGAAAGATATACACAGTAATACACTGAAAGCAGGGGATTTTAACACGCAACTATCAAAAATGGATAGATCTTCCAAAAAAAAAAATCAACAAGGATATTGTGAAACTAAATAATGCATTAGACCAACCAAACTTAACTGACATATGTAGAACATTTCATCCCAAAGAAGCAAAATACACATTCTTTTCAAATGCGCATGGAACTTTTTCAAAGATAGACCACATAATAGGACACAAAACAGGCATAAGTAAATTCAGGAAAATTGGTGTCATAACAAGCATTTGCTGAGACCACAAGGGCTTGAAACTATAAACCAATCTCATAGATAAAACTCAAAACCATTCCAACTCATGTGATATTGAATAGTACACTATTAAACAATGAATGAATCAACAATAAGATCAAAGAAGACATGAAAAGTTTCTGGAAACAAATGAAAATGAACAAACTGTCCAAAACCTACAAGACACAGTGAAGGCAGCCCTGAGTGAGAAGTTCATAGCAATACAGGCCTACCATAAAGAGATTGAAACATTACAAATAAACAACCTAACCCTCCAGTTTCGACAACTGTAGAAACAACTGCAAACAAAGCCCAGAGCAAGTAGAAGAAAGGAAATAATCAAGACCAGAGCAGAACTGAATGACATGGAGGCTAACAGAACTCAAAGGATCAACCAATCCAGGAGCTCATTCTTTGAGAAGATAAACAAAATTGACAAGTCTTTAAGCAGACTCATCAAGAAAAAAAAGGAGAGGACCCAAATAAATAATATCAGAAATGAAAGAGGACAAATGATACCCCAGAAATACAAAGGATTGTAAGAAATTACTATGAAGAATTATATGCCAAGAAATTTGAAAACCTCAATGAAATCCACAAATTTCTATGAAAACATAATCTTCCATCACTGAATGAAGAAGTAGCAGAAGGCCTGAACAGACCAATAATAGCTGGTAAAGTTGAAGCAGTAATCAAAAGACTCCCAAGACTCCCAAAAGACAAATACCATATGATCTCACCTATAAGCGGAACCTAACCAACAATACAAAGATGCAAGGAAAATAAGACCAGCAACACTGAAAGGAAAAGAAATCAACAGAGACAAGAGGGAAGGAGGGAGGAGGGGCAGGGAAAGGGAAGGGAAGGAGCAAGTCAAGGAACATATAGCAAGGACTCATGGACAAAACCAAAGGGGAAGAGCTGAGGGAGGGAAGGAGGGAGGGGACAAGGGAAAGTGGTGGGGGGGAGGCAGAGACAAATGTATTTGAAAAAATAAATTAAAATAAAACTTAAAAAAATAATAAAGTAAAAAAAAAAAAAAAAAAAGGACTCCCAGCACATACACACAAAAAAGCCCTGGACTGGATGGTTTCATGAGAGAATTTTACAAAACACTTAAGGAGGAGCTAACCCCTGTACTTCTCAGACTATTCCAAAAAATCCAAGAAGAGGGAAGACTCTCAAAATCTTTTTATGATGCAAGCATCATCCTTATCCCAAAACCAAATAGAGACACAACCAAGAAAGAAAACTACAGGCCAATATCGCTGATGAACATAGGCACTAAAATCCTCAACAAAAAATTAGAAAATTGCACCCAACAATACATTAAAAAGGTCATCCACTGTGATCAAGTGGGATTCATTCTAGGGATGGAAGCATGATTCAATATTTGTAAATCAATAAATGTAATACATCACATAAACAAAAGGAAAGACAAAAATCATATGATCATATCAGTAGATGTGGAAAAAGCATTAGATAAAGTACAGCACCCATTTATGATAAAAACAATCAGCAAAACAGGAATAAAGGGGGCATACCTCAACATAATAAAGGCCATATATGGAAAACCTACAGCCAACCTCATATTACACGGGCAAAAACTAAAAGCTTACTCACTAAGATCAGGGACAAGACAAAGATGTCCACTTTCACCACTTCTACTCAACATAGTTTTGGAAGTGCTCGCCACAGCGACTAGAGAAGAAAAAGAAATAAAAGGTATCCAAATTGGAAAGGGGGAAGTATAACTATCATTGTTTGGAGATGACATGAATGTGTACATGGAAAACCCCATAGACTTCTCCAAGAAACTACTCAAACTAATAAGTGAATTTGGCCAAACAGCAGGATACAAAGTCAACATTCAGAAATTGAAGATGTTATTGTATATCAAAAATTAAATATCAGAAGTAGTAATCAGAAAAAAAAATCGCCTTTGCTATAGCAATAAGAAAAGTAGAGTATCTAGGAATAAACTTAACCAAGGAGGTAAAAATACCTGTACACAGAAAACTATACAACATTGAAGAAAAAAAATTAAGGAAGACACAAATAAATGAAAGCATATACCATGTTTATGGATTGGAAGAATTAACATCATGAAAATGTCCATACTACCCAAAGCAATTTACAGATTCAATGCAATCCCTATTAAAATACCAATGGCATATTTCACAGAAAAAGAACAGACATTTCAAAAATGTATGTGGAACCATAAACAACTCCGAAGGGCTGCAGCAATTTTGAGAAAGAAAAACAAAGTAGGAAGCATCACAATACCTGACATCAAACTCTATTACAAGGCCAATGTAATCAAAACAATCTGGTACTGGCATAAGAACAGATACATAATTCAATGGAACAGAATAGAGAGCCCAGAAATAACTCCATATCTCTATGGTCAATTAATTTTCTACGAAGGGTGTAGAAGCATAAAATGGAGTAAAAATAACCTCTTCATCAAATGGTGTTGGGAGAGATGGACAGATACATGCAAAAAATAATATTCAACCACCAACTTACACTATAGATAAAAATAAACTCAAGATGGATAAAAGACTTAAATATAAGTTGCAACACAATAAAAGTCCTAGAGGAGAACATAGGCAGGGAACTCTCGGATATCCCACACAGCAATATTTCCACCAATATGTCCTGTAGATCAAGAGACATAAAGGAAAAAAATAAACAAATGGGACTTCATCAAAATAAAAAGCTTCTGTACAGCTAAAGAAAACATCAGCAAAATAAAAAGGGAGCCAATGGTATGGGAAAATATATTTTCCAATGATACCTCAGGCAGGAGTTTGATCTCAAAATATATAAAGAACTCACACAACTCCACTCCAGAAAGACAAACAAGTCAATGAAAAAATGGGCAAAGGACCTGAACAGACACTTCTCCAAGGAGGACATACACAGGGCCCAGAGACATACGAAAGGATGCTCACCACTACTAGCCATCAGAGAAAAACAAATTAAAACCACAATAAGATACTACTTCACACCAGTCAGAATGGCAATCATAAATAAATCAACAAACAACGGGTGCTGGTGAAGTTGTGGAGAAACGGGAACCCTGGTACACTGTTGGTGGGAATGCAGACTGGTGCAGCCACTGTGGAAAACAGTGTGGAAAATCCTCAAATATCTAAAAATGGAACGGCCTTTTGACCCATGGATTCCACTGCTGGGATTATACCCTAAGAATCCTGAAACACGAATTCAAAAGAACCTGTGCAGCCCAATGTGCATAGCAAAATTTACAGTAGCCAAGAGCTGGAAGCAGCTAAAGTGCCCATCAGTAAATGAGTGGAACAAAAAACTATGCTACATTTACACAATGGAATACTATGCAGCAGAAATAAAGAAAGAACTACCCACTTTTGTGACAGCATGGATGGAACTGGAGAGCATTGTACTAAGTTAAATAAGCCAGGCGGTGAAAAACAAATACCATATGATCTCACCTATAAGTGGATCCTAACCAGCAAAGCAAGCAGGCAAGGCAAATATGACTAGGAATATTGAAAGAAAGAAGAAACCAACAAGGGTTGAAGGGAGAGAGGGAGGGGGTACCAGGGAGGAGAAGGGGAAGGTTAGAACAAGAATGAGATGTGAAGGACACATGGAGGAAGCCAAGTTGGGGAAGAATTGAGGGAGGGAGGTGAGGGGGAGAAGTGGAAAGCGGTGGCTGGTAAATGGAGAGAAATGTATTTGAAAAACTAAAGAAAAAAAAGAAAAAAAATTTTTAAGTTAAAAATTAAAAATAAAAAATCAACTGAGTTCTGTGCATTTATTTAATATGTTTCTACCTTACTGAATTTCATTTATTCTGTGAATTGTTTTGCGGTGCCTGTAGGGTGCTCTCTATGTAATATATCAGCTAAAAATAGTGACAGTTTCATTTTATTTCTCCTTTTCAATATTTGCTATTTCTATTCCTTTTCTGCTTGCTATGTCTAGGACATCCAATACTATGTTGTATAAGAGTGGTAAAAGCAGACATTCCTGTTTTACTTATGACTTTAAGGAAAATGTTTTTATTTTTGCCTAAATATTATAGTGGCCATGGGTTTACCATATATGGCCTTTATTACATTGATGTATGTTCCTTCTATTACCACTTTGCTGAGAACTTTTATCATAAATAGGTAGGTTTTGGGTTTCTACAAATGATTTGTCTGAATCCATTTATACAGTCATGTGTTTTTTTTCTCCTTCATTTTGTTTACGTGGTGTATCTTGTTAATTGATTTTTGGGTATTGTACCAACTTTGCATCCCCAAATTAATTCCACTTGATAATGATGTGATTTTTTAAAGGTATCATTTGATCTGGTTCTCTAACATTATTTTGAGGATTTTTGCACCTATGTTCACCTAGTCTATTGACGTATAATTTTCTTTGTGGTGTCTTTATCTGATTTTGTCATTATAATAATGTTGGCCTTGTAAAATGATGTTAACATTATGTTCTCCTTTGAATTTCCTGGAATAGTTTGAGAATAGATGTGATGTCTTCTTTGAAGGTTTGAATTCACCTGTAACTTTTGTATGTTGGCAGGTTTTTCATTACAGCTTCATTTTTATTCGTTGTAATCAGTCACTTCAGATTTTCTGATTCTTCCTGATTCAGTGTTGGAAGAATGAATATTTTTTTAATTTAACCATTTTGTCCAGGTTGTCCAATTTTTGGCACAAAGTTATCCATAATATTTTCTAAAAATCCTTTGTATTTCTTTGTGTCAGTGTTTAATATCCCTCTCTTATTTTGGATACTTTTTTGTGTGTCATGCTCTTTCTTCCTTGATAAATGTGGTTAAATTCTGTCAATCTTGTTTATATTTCCAAAGACCCAGCTTTAGGTTTTATTGATTTTTTAAATTATTTTTAGACTCTTTTGTTTATTTCTGCTCTGGTATTTAATATTTCCTTTCTTCTACTCACTTGGGATTTTTTGGAGGGCGGGGTTTAGTACCTTTAAGTGTAATGTTAGGTTGTTTATTTGAAATTTTTCTTGTTTCTTGACGTTGACCGGTAATGTTATGAATTTCCCTTATGACTACTTTCACTCTGTCCCTTAGATTTTTGGTTGCTGTGTTCTCATTTTTATTTGTTGCAAAGTATTTTTTATTTTTTATCTCATTGCTAACCCATTAAATGTTTAGTAATACGTTATTTAGCCTCCATGTATTTTTATAACTTTCAGTATTTTTTTTGATTGGTGTACAGTTTCATATCATTTTGGACAGAGAAGATTCTTGATATGATCCCAATGTTGTTAAATTTACTGAGAATGGTTTAGTGTCCTAATATGTGGTCTATCCTAGAAAATGTTCCATGTGCACTTAGAAAGAACAAGTATTCTGCTGCTTTGGGGTGAAATGCTCTGAAGATATCAATTAAATCCATTCAATAAATGTGACATTTAAGCCTGCTGTTTCTTTGTAGACTTTCTGTCTGGATGATATATCCATTGTTGTCAATGGGGTGTTAACATCACTTACTATGACTTTATTGCTGTTGTTCTTTATTTTTTTTTTGTCAATCAAGAATTGTTTTAGACATTTAGCTGTTCTTATGTTGAGTGAAAAATGTTTACTTGGTTTATAGCCACTTGTTAGGTTGCTACTTTTATCATTATATGATGTGCTACTTTGACTCTTACTTCATTTGTCAGATACAAGTATTGCTACTCCAGCTTTTTTTCCATTTCATAAAATAACTTTTTTCATTCTTTTAGCCCATGCGTATCTTTTGTTCTGATGTGGGTCTTGAAGACAGCATATATATGGGTCTTGTTTTATTATTTATTTAGCAATTTTGTGTTTTTTATTTTAATTTTTTTATTGACTCTAGAGAGAGGGTGAGGGAGGAAGAGGAGAGGGAGAGAAACATTGATGTGAGAGAGAAGCATCAATTGATTGTTTCTGGCACATGCCCCAATTGGGGACTGAACCTGCAATCCACCCATACGACCAGATTGGGATTACTTTCAGTCTGTAGGATGACGCCCAACCAAGTGAGCCACACTTTTTCCTGAATAAGGCTACCCTACGCTTTTTCCTGAGTAACTTAAACCATTGTTATTTAAGATCATTATTGAAAGTTACATATTGATTTCCATTTTATTTTTTATCACTTGGTCTTCATTTTATTTTTCTTCCTTTAAAGAACCTTTTAGCATTTCTTTTTTTTAATTTATAAATCATGTTTATTCTATTACACTTCTTTCAATTTTTTCCTCTTTACCCCTTCCCACCCCCCCTAAACACCCCCAAAGTCAATTCCCACTCTGTTATCCATGTCCATGGGTCATTCATATATGTTCTTTGTCTAGTCCCTTCCCCTTCTTTCCAACATTGTCCTCTTTCCCCATTACCTCTGGTCCCTTTCAGTCTGCTCCATGTTTCCATGCTTGTGGTTTATTTTGTTCACTAGTTTATTTTGTTGAACAGGGTCCACTAGTAGGTGAGATCATATGGTATTTGTCTTTCATCAACTGGCTTATTTCACTTAGCTTAATGTTCTCCAGTTCCATCCATGTTGTCACAATATATAGGAGTTCCATCCCTCTTTCTTTCTCAGATGCAGACAGATTTTATTTATTATTTTAAATGTCAAAGTTAATTATAAAATATTTGAAATTTTAAAACCATTTGATCCAATTAAAAGATAATGATGACAAATTGCAGCAAAACTATCAGGATCTTACAGCAAACTATATAAACCTGGAAAAGGACATAGAAACTATCAAGAAGACACAAGAGGATATGAAGAATACCATTTCTGAATTGAAAAACACAGTAGAAGGAATCAAAAGCAAGCTGGATGAAGGCAAGGATCGAATCAGTGAGATGGAGGATAAGGTAGGAAAAAGCTTCAATAAATAAAAAGAAATGGAAAAAAGACTAAAAAGAATGAAGAGGCATTTCGGGAAATGTAGGACAACCTGAAACACAATAATATCCACATAATAAGGATACCAGAAGGAGAAGAGGAGCAAGGGAAGGAGAACTTTTGAAAAAGTAATGATGGAAAATTTCCCAAATTTGAGGAGAGAAAAGGTCTCATGGGTTCAGGAGGAACAGAGGGCCCCACTCAAGAGGGACCCAAGGAGGTCCACTCCAAGACATATCATCATTAAAATGGCAAATATCAAAGACAAAGAGAGAATCTTCAAGGCAGCAAGGGAGAAGGAGAAAGTAACATACAAGGGGGCCCGATACACCTAGGAGCTAACTTCTCAACAGAAACACTACAAGCCAGAAGGGAATGGCAACAAATATTCCAAGCCATGAAAAGCAAAGGTCTACAACCAAGGCTGCTCTAACCACCAACGATCTAAATTAAAATAGAAGGGGAAATAAGGAGTTTCCCAGAAAAAAAAAAAAAGGCTAAAAGAATACATCTCTACCAAACCAGCACTCCAAGATATGCTAAAGGGAATGGTTTAAGAAGATAAAGGCAAAGAGTGAGAAAGAGAAAAACACAGGTACAAAGAGAAAAAATGAATAGGTTTCTATCAGTAGTAACTCTCAATGTAAATGGACTAAATACCCCAAACAAAAGAAACAGGATAGCTGAATGGATAAGAAAACATGACCCACACACATGCTGCCTACAAAACCCACCTCAGAGTAAAAGACCTACACAGATTGAAAGTCAAGGGATGGAAAAAAATATTCCAAGCAAATGGGCAAGAAAAGAAGGCAGGAGTTGCAATACTTATATCAGACAAAATAGATTTCAAAACAAAGGCCATAGAAAGAGACCCAGAGGGGCACATTATACTACTTAAAAGAAGAATCCACCAAGAACACATAAGCATTGTAAACTTATATGCACCCAAAATGGGGCACCCGAGTATATAAGGAAAATCTTGGATGACTTCAAAAAAGATAGACTAAAACACACTGATAGTAGGGGATTTCAACACCCCACTGTCAAAAATGGACAGATCTTCCAAACAAAACATCAACAAGGATACTGTGGAGATGAATGACACACTGAATCAAATAGACTTAACTGACATATATAGAACTTTACATGACAAAGAAGTAAAATACACGTTCTTTTCAAATGCTCATGGCAGTTTTTCAAAGATAGACCACATGATAGGACACAAAGGAAACCTCAGTAAATTCAGGAAAATTGAAATATTACCAAACGTTTTCTCAGACCACAAGGGCTTGAAACTGGAAATCAACCTCAAAGAGAAACTGCAAAAACTTGCAAACTCATGGAGACTGAACAGTAGATGATTAAACAATGAATGGGTCAATAATGAGATAAGAGATGAAATCAAAAAATTTCTGGAAACAAATGAAAATGAACAGACAACAGTCCAAAACCTATGGGACACAGCAAAGGCAGTCCTGAGGGGGAAGTTCATAGGAATACAGGCTTATCTGAAAAAGATACAAAAGTTTGAAATAAAAGACATAACACTACAGTTTGAACTGGAGAAACAACAACAAATAAAACCCAGACCAAGTAGAAGGAAGGAAATACTCAAGATTAGAGCAGAACTGATGGATATAGAGATGAAAAGAGCAATTCAAAGGATCAACCAATCCAGAAGCTGGTTCTTTGAAATGATAAACAAAATTGACAAGCTTATAGGTTGGCTCATCAAGAAAAAATGGGAGAGGACACAAATAAATAATATTGGAAATGAAAGAGGAGAAATGACAACTGATACCACAGAAATACAAAGGAGTGTAAGAAACTACTATGAAAAATTATATGCCAAGAAATGTGAAAACCTTGATGAAATGTAAAAATTTCTAGAAAAGTATAATCTTCCAACACTGAAGGAGGAAGAAGCATAAAACTTGAACAGACCAATAACAGCTGGGGAAATTTAAGCAGTAATCCAGAAACTCCCAGCACACAAAAGCCCAGTGCTGGACAGTTTCACAGGAGAATTTTACAAAACATTTAAGGGAGAGCTAACCTCTGTCCTTCTCAGACTATTCCAAAAAATCCAGGAGGAAGGAAGACTCCCAGACTCTTTTTATGAGGCCAGCATGACTCTAATACCAAAATCAGATAAAGACCCTACAAAGAAAGAAAACTACAGACTAATTTCACTGATGAACGTAGATGTTAAAATCCTCAATAAAATATTGGCAAACCACATCCAGCAATACATTAAAAAGATTATCCACCATGATCAAGTGGGATTGCAGGGATGCAGGGATGGTTCAATATATGCAAGTCAATAAACGTAATACATCACATAAATAAAAGAAAACACAAAAACCACATGATCATCTAGATAGATGCAGAAAAAGCATTTGATAAGGTACAGCACCCATTTATGATCAAAACACTCAGAAAAATGGGAATAAATGTGGCATTCCTCAATGTAATAAAGGCCATATATGAAAAACCTACAATCAACATCATACTCCATGGGCAAAAACTGAAAGATTTCCCACTAAGATAAGGAACACAACAAGGATGTCCGCTTTCACCACTTCTTTTCAACATTGAATTAGAAGTCCTAGCCACAGTGGTCAGACAAGAAAAATAAATAAAAGTTATCCAAATAGGAAAGGAGGAAGTAAAACTATCATTGTTTGTAGATCACATGATTGTGTACATAGAAAACCCTGTAGACTCTACCAAGAAACTACGCAACCTATGTAGTGAATTTGGTAAAACAGTAGGATAAAAAGTCAATATTCAGAAATCAAAGGCATTTTTGTACACCAGCAATGAAATAGAAGAAGAACAAATCAGAAAAAAAAAATACCATTTCATATAGCAACAAGAAAAATAAAGTACCTGGGAAGAAATTTAACCAAGGAGGTGAAAGACCTGTACGCAGAGAACAATACAACATTGAAGAAAGAAATTAAAGAAGACACAAATAAATGGAAGCATATATCGTGCTCATGGATTGGAATAATAAATAGCATCAAAATGTGCATACTACCCAAAGCAATTTATAGATTCAATGGAATCTTTATTAAGATACTAATGATGTATTTCACAGAAATAGAACAGACACTTCAAAAATTTATATGGAACCATAAACAACCCTGAATAGCTGTAGCAATTTTGAGAAAGAAAAACGAAGTAGGAGGAATCACAATACTGACATCAAACTATACTACAAAGCCGCTATACTCAAAATAATCTGGTAGTGGCACAAGAACACAGCCATAAACCAGTGGAAAAGAATATAAAACACAGAAATAAACCCAGGTCTATAGGGGCATCCTATATTTGACAAAGGGGGCAGAGGCATAAAATGGAGCACTAATAGCCTCTTCAGCAAATGCGGTTGAGAGAGCTGGACAGGTACATGCAAAAAATTGGAATTGGATCATCAGCTGACACCATACACAAAAATAAACTCAAGATGGATAAAAGATTTAATTATAAGTCATAACACCATAAAAGTCCTAGAGGAAAACATTGGCAGGAAACTCTCAGATATCGCACACAGCAATCTTTTCACCGATAAGTCTCCTAAAGTAAGGGATATAAAGGAAAGAATAAACAAGTGGGACCTCATCACAATAAGAAGCTTCTGCACGGCTAAAGAAAACATTAGCAAAATGAAAAGGTAGCCTACTCTATGGGAAAATATATTCGCTAATGATACATCAGATAGAGGTTTGATCTCCAAGATATATAAAGAACTCAGTTGACTGCACTCCAAGAAGACAAACGATCCAATCAAAAAATGGGCAAAGGACCTGGGCAAACGATTTTCCAAGGAGGAGATACAGAGGGCCCAGAGGTATTTAAAAGGATGCTCAGGATCACTAGCCATCAGAGAAACGCAGATCAAAACCACCATGAGGTACCACCTCACACCAGTCAGAATGGCCATCATAAACAGATCCACAAACAACAGGTGCTGACGAGGATGTGGAGAAAAGGGAACACTAGTGCACTGTTGGTGGGAATGCAGACTGATGCAGCCATTGTGGAAAGCAGTGTGGAATTTCCTCAAAAAGCTGAAAATGGAACTACCTTTTGATCCAGCGATTCCCCTGCTGGGACTATACACTAATAATCCCAAAATGCCAGTTCAAAAGAACCTATGCACCCCAATGTTCAGAGCAGCACAATTTACAATAGCCAAGTTTGGAAGCAATCTAAATGCCCATCGGTAGATGATTGGATCAAAGAACTATGGTACATTTACACAATGGAGTACTATGCAGCAGAAAGAAAAAAAGAACTACTAAGCTTCGCGACAGCATGGATGGAACTCGAGAGCATTATGGTAAGCGAAATAACCCAGGGGGTGAAAGACAAATACCATATGATCTCATCTATAAGTGGAACCTAACCAACAATACAAAGATAAAGGAAAATAAGACCAGCAACACTGGAAGGAAAAGAAAAGAACAGAGACAAGAGAGATGGAGGTGGGGGAATGGGGGAAAAGGAAGAGAATGGGAGGGTTGGGGAACGTGTAGGAGGATCTCTTGGACAATACCAAAGAGAAAGGATTGAGGGAGGGATGGGGGGAGGGGGCAGGGGAAAGTTGTGGGGGGAAAGCAGAGACAAATGTATTTGAAAAAATAAATAAATAAATAAATAAATAAATAAATAAAAATTAAAAAAAATAAAACCATTATAAATTCTCAGCAATTAAACCAACATTACACCAGCACTGAAAAAATCAAGTAGATCAATGAAATACAATGAGCATTCAAGAGACAAACATATATATCTGTCTAACAATATATGATTAAGTTAATATTTCAAATCAATGGGTAAAATAAGACAGTCTACAAATAAGGTGCACGGTCTACTCTTACTTGAAATAAAAGAAAAATAGAGCTCTATTTCACACATTACACAAAAAATATTCAGATGAGTTAAAAATCAATATGTAGAATCTAAGTAATTTTAGAAGCAAATAGAACTAATATTTTTCATGACCTGAAGTAAAATATTCAAATCCAGAAGCAATAAAGCAAATATTAACAATGTGACTAAATTAAACATTTAACTACATAGTAATATACATATAAAAAATGTTAAAGGACCAGGAATACAATAGAAAAGTATTTGCAACACATCTAAAACATGGTTAATAGGTTTTCTGTTTTTATCTTAGTGAGGGGAACATTTTATAAACTTTAATCAATAAATGGATAAAGACTACCAAAAAGTTATTTAAAGTTGTTTTTTTAAATAATAGAAATAGGCAAGAAATATACCAAAACAGGTTTAGTTTCAACAAATAATAAAGGAACAATTAAAATAACATCATTGTCACAATCATATTAAATGAGTATTAAATATATTGGTAAGATCAAGTATTGGCAAATATGAAAGGAACTGGGTATTCATAGAAACTTTTTCTTTATCTTCTTAAAGCAGCCCCTTTAGCATATTTTGCAATGCTGGTTTGGCGGAGATGTATCCTTTCAGCCTTCTTTTGTCTGGGAAACTCCTTATTTTGCCTTGCATTTTAACTGAGTCTTGCTGGGTAGAGCAGTCTTGGTTGCAGACCTTTGCTTTTCATGACTTGGAATATTTCTTGCCATTCCCTTCTGGCTTGCAGGGTTTCTGTTGAGAAGTCAGCTGCTAGCTGTATTGGGACTCCCTTATATGTTACTACCTCTTTCTCCCTTGCTGCCTTTCGTATTCTCTGTTTGTCTTCTCTATTTGCCATTTTAATGATGAAGTGTCTAGGGCGTGGGCCTCATTGGGTTCCTGTTGAATGGGACCCTCTGTGCTTCCTGGACTTGTGTGACTTTTTCTCTCCTCCAATTAAGGAATTTTTCCATCACGACTTTTTCAAACACGTTCTTTATCCCTTCCTCCTCCTCTTCTCCTTCTGGTATCCCTGTTATATGGATATTATTATGTTTCAGATTGTCCTGCATTTCCCTCAACACCTCTTCATTCTTTTTGAGTCTTTTTTCATTTGCTTACTCTTTCTGGGAGCTTTTTTCTACTTTATCCTCCAGCTCTCTGATTCAGTCCTCAGTTTCATTGAGACTGCTTTTGATTCCTTCTACTGTGTTCTTCAATTCAGAAACAGTACTCTTCATTTCCTCTTGTCTCGTTTTGATAGTCTCTATGGCCTTTGTCATGCTGATATAGTTTGCATTAAGTTCCTCATAGTTTCCCTGTAGTTTTTGGTAATTCTCTCTGAGCTCACTGAGCTCATTGATCTTCCTTAGAATCGTAGTTTGCAACTTAGTTTCTGATAGTTTACTGGCCTCTATTTCATTTATTTCTCTTTCTGGGGATTCCTCCTTTCCCTTCGAGTGGGGCATATTTCTTTGTCTTCCCATTATTTGTGAGACTCTTCCCTTTTGCTTCTGATTCTTAAGCTGATCTGTCTTGATTTCCTGACTTTGTGGTGTGAACTTCTATGGTTGGAGACCGCTGTTTTTACTTTCTGGGTCTGCCTCTGATGTCAGATGTCGTCCCTATCTGACCTTAGGCAGTCTGTTCGAGATTTCCAGTGTTCTACTGTTTGTTGCTGTCTCCTTCAACTGTTAATCTATTCACTCTGCATTCAGCAGGCTGCCTTAAGACATCTCAGAGTGGGGCGGAGTCCCTCCTGGGGGTGGGGTTATTCAGTCCTCTCACACTGCTGTGTACTGGGCAGGAGTCTACACTGGGATTCCACAGGCTACTCTCTCCTTTCTCTCCCCAAAGCCTTCGTCCCCAGTCTCTCCTCAGGCGTCTCTAGCCCACTCTGCCCCCACCTTTGCTGAAGATCAGGATAAGTGGCTGCAAATAAAAATTTTGTGTTGGCCTTTTAAACACTTCTTTGTGTCTCCAGCCTCCAGTCTCTGGCAGAGAGTAACCCTGCCACTTTTCACAGCTGGCTGTTTTCTCTGTACTTTTGGGATTCTGGTGCTCTAGGCTAGAGATCCCCTCTTTTGGTTTAGATCCCTCTCTTTTCAGGGGTATCTAAATGGCCATTTCAATATCCTTGTGGTGTTGCTGCCCATGGGTGCCCCATCCACCTTCTCAGGCCTATACCACACTCCTTATCAATTAGATTGCCATAAAGCCAATTTTCCTGTGTCCAAGGTTATAAGGTTCCTCTCTCACAATTGTTTAGTTGTTTGTTCCAGGTGATTTCTCCACAATGTAGTTGTAATTACAGGTTGGTCCTGGGAGGAGGTCAGTGTGACTTCCACTCACTCCTCCGCCATCTTGATTCTCTGCATTTCTTATAATACTGCTTTTGTGGTATCAACCTTCCTTAGCTTTTCATTGTCTTGCAAGCTCTTTATTTTTCTTTCCATTTTAAATGATAGTCTTGTTGGGTAAAGTAGTCTTAGTTGTAGGTTTTTGCTTTTCATCACTTTAAATATATTATGCCCATCCCTTCTGGCCTAAAGTATTTCTGGTGAGAAATAAGCTGACAAGCTGATGGGAGCTCCCTTGTAGTTAACCAAACATCTTTCTCTTGCTGCTTTTATTGTAGTTCTCAGTAAGCTTTTTTGTGTATCCTTGTAATCATTACTCTGAATTCTATATCTGTTAAATCATTAGCCTCCATTTTATTTAGGACTTTGAACTCTATATCTGATTCATTGTTTGCCTCCTTTTTATTTAGGACTTTTTTTCTGGAGGTTTCTCTTATCTTTTAATTTTGGACTTGTTTCTTTGTGTCTGCATTGTGGCAGCATCTTTGTATTTGTTTCTATGTACTAGTTAGATTTGCCTTGTCTCAGTCTTGATAAGTTTGCTTTATGTATTAAGTGTCCTTTAAGACCCATTGATGCCATCTTCATGATCACCTGAGCTGGGTACTCCAGGAATGTCTCTGTGTAGGTTATGTGAGCCCCTCTGTTGTAATTGAGCCTTGATTGCAATTGGTCCATTCACGTTTGGGGAGTATTCTCAGGCTGGCTGACTATGAGGTTTGACCTTGACCACAGTATATGAGCTGCTGTGCAGGTGTGGACCACATGAAGTATATTTTACCTCTGATGCCTGTGAAGATCTTCCTTTGATATGCCACTTCTGAAGCTAATTGACACTTTCTGAAGCTGGCCACATTTGTCTGTTTTGGGGTTTCTGGTGCATGTCAATATCAGATGCTGTCTGTGACTAGCCCTGTGCAACTTGTTTTGAGTACAAAGTGATTCACTGCTTGTGGCTTACTATGCTGATCCTTGGCCTTGCATAGGAAGGACCTAGCTGCTCATCAACACAGGCTTCCACCAGCACTGAGACCAGAAGCTGTTCAGCCAAAAAAAAAGAAGTCCTATTCACCCTGATGTTTGCCTCCACCTGCCTCTTCCTTCTGCCTTCCTGTTACACTAAGTCACTAAAGGAGCCTCAGGAAGTACTTGTATTGAATGGGTAGGTTGTTGGGAAATGCCTTGTCTGGTTTCAGGGATTGTAACCCTGCCGACAGGCTGGAGGGCCCCAAGGCTGAAATTAATCAGGGAGGCCTTGGAGAAACAGGCCCCTAAGGAGACATAACTTGTCCCCCCTGTCAGGGGTGTAGCTCCTGCCTCTCTGCTCTTCAATGTGATGGTTAGTGATCAATGATGGGTAAGTTATCTCACACAGAGATGACAACCTGAGACAGATATCAATCGGGTATGGACAGCAGACAAGAAACTGGGGGACACAGAGAAAGAGCAAAAAGGCCTCCATCTCTTGGCTTGGCTTGGACATGGTCGAAGTCCTCATTCTGTCTAAAAGAAGTCTCCTTGTCTCTTGGAGGCTCCCTCCCCCAACCTGGATCAGACTCGAAACAATATCAGAGTCAGTCCTTACCAGATACAACGGTTCCCAGGGAAATCAGGCCTAAAAGTAAATTCTTTAAAGTGTGCTTTGTTCTTCTCTCAAAAGCTCCAGCCAGCTCACAGCAGGAAGGAAATTTACATTATTCAAGGACCCTAACCCTATACCCTTGGGCACTCTCCTGTTTACTATGTTCTCAAGTTTAGTCATCTCTCTTGTTTACTAATCTCCACTCGGACCCATGTAAATTGGTGTGTTCCTGCCATTTGTTTTCTTCAAAGCATCACCCATTCTCTGTGAACATTAACATATTGATATAATGTGATAACCTGTGCATTCCTGTTACCTAGCCCCACTGATAACCTTTTCAATAAAAGCCTTTGAACAAAGGGACTCTGGGCCTTCCCACTAGAGGGATGTGTCACATCTCCTCTCCTGGCAAACAGAGAAGTGTTTGTAATGACTCATGCTTATTCCCCCTCTCTGTGACACCCCCAGGACAGGCTTTGTGGGATTCAAAGTCCCCACTCTCATCTTTGCTGGCCCCAGGTGGTAACCTTCAGATCCTGGAGTGCTGCACTCCCCATGACACACTCCATTCCCCCATAGCAGTTGTTGCCCAGACCCAGGACAAGTGGTGACCCATGTCAGCACTCCCCTCTGTGTCACTCGCTGCGGCATTACAATAGGTTCTCAGTGAGTCACCGTGTAGGGCTGAGTGGTGTTCACCAGATTAATACAGGTTAAAACTTTGTGTTTGTCTTGGGTCTGAGGCCACTCAGTAAAGATCCCAAGTCTCACTGCTCCCCACCAGGTGCCTGCAGACCATCGCAGTGAGATGAGGTCTCAGGGAGTTGTCAGCATGAGACCAGTAGTGTTTATCAGGCCCAAGAGACCAAGATTTGGCCATGTGAAGAAAAGCCATTGCACCAGTTTACACTGGAAAGAAAAATGGTCCCTGTCACAGAGCTACACAACTCGGTCTTTCCCATATTTTGCCAAGAGTCTGAGCTCTTCAGGTCAGGGCCACCAAGAGTAAGGAGGGGGGATTACTGGGACCCAGAGGTGAAGCTAACATATCTGTCTTTCAGGTGAGGCACTGTCAGTGAGGTTCACGGGAATGTAATGAGAATGGTCTTTGCCTCAAAGCCACACAACTCATTGACACTAAGTCTGCTCAGACCTGTACACTCTGGCTTAGAGAGCTGTCTCCTTGTCAGGTCACAAGTTCCACAAGGTATAAAGAAAAGGAGTCTGGAGTATGGCCTATTTCATTTGTTCAGACTAATACCATAAGGTGGGGACTGTTCCACCTCCCAAAAATGGCATCTGCAATGTGCGAGAGTAACCCAGCAGAGGCATCCTAGAGCTGTTCTTTTATCCATTTTCTCAGAACTGCAAACCCCAATCTCTCCTTCACATAACTCTAGTCTGTTTTTCCCCGCTTCACCAGATGTTGTGTGCTGGCCTTGTAAGAGCTCATCTGTGTTTGCAGCAGACTGCCATCCCTCCCTGGCAGACAGAATCCTTGCTACATTTTTTTACATCCAAATGTTATGTGGTGCTATTTCCAGCTCTGTTGTTCTGGACTGTGCAGCCCAGCATTGGGTGGAGACCTTACACTCCTCAGGGAAAAACTTTGCGGCTGAACTACCGCTCCAGAAACTCAGCAGCTGTCCATGGAAGTGAGGGCAACCTTTTTTGCATCTCTTCCCTTTCTACCAGTCTCAGTGTAGTTTCTTCTGTCAATCGTTGGTTATAAGGTTTCTGTTTAGCTAGCCTTCAGTTGGTTATTCAAGTTGATTGTTCTATATTTGAGTTGTAATTTTAGTTTTGTCCTGGTAAAATGTGAGTGTTCCTTCCCCTTACTTTGCTTTCATCTTGGATCCTAAAGGAATTTAAGAAGAAGAAGAAAGTTAAAAATATGAATAATAAAATACCACAAAGACAATAAATTATTACTGACAAAAACAAACACATAATAAAAAACAGTGGATCAACCAAATATATAGCTAGTGTAAAAGTTGAAATACTAAAGTAAGAAGATTATGTGTGATTACAATAAATTATGGAATACACACAAACATGCATATTAAGGAAAAAAAATAACTACAAAAACAAAAATGGAGGTGAGTAAAAATGGTAGTGGTTTTACAATGTATTTAGCTTAAGTAGCTATCAACTTAAAATAAAGAGCTATAAACAAAGCTTTGTATATAGGAAGCACATGGTGACCACAAACCAAAAATCTACAAGAGATATATATGAATAAAGAGAAAGAAATCCAAACATAACACCACAGAAAGTCATCAACATACAAGAGAAGAGACAAAGAGAATAAGAAACAAAGAAGAATTACCACAACAGTCAGAAAACAATTAATAAAATGGCAACAACTATATACCTATCAATAATTCCTTTAAATGTAGATTGATTAATATCTTAAATCAAAATACTGACTGGATAAGAAAACCAGACCCATAGATATGCTACCTATAATTGATACACTTCAGATTTAAAGGCCATAGGCTGAAATTAAAGGAATAGGAAAATATATTTCATGAAATAGAAAAGAAAAAAATCTGGAGGGGCAATAAAAATATCATAAAGTTAAATTTTAAGGGAATTTTATTTTCTTCTTAGGCTAAACGCTGCTCATATTTTTCTCTTTGTGAGAATCCTATAATTGCCAGTAGTAATAAAATGATGGTTATTGCAGAGTAAAGGCTCCAACATAGTTTCCAAAGAACTCACTTACTTTGTGGTAAAATAGATTTGATGTTATGCTATTCTAGAAAATAAAGGGTGGTTTCCAAGCCACATATTTAGGACACAGTGATATTACAACTGCAAGGAAAAGTAAGGTAGCAGATATAGTTATTGCTCTTTTTAGTACTACAGTTGATGTGTAATAAATCTATACTGAAATGTTGAGTAGAAACACTTTTTATTCTAATGTCTGGTATTTGGTTTCCAGGTACTATTAGGAACACTTTTTTTGACCAAAGATTTTATTAGATGTATTTGTTATTTTCTAGCAATAAAACACTGTAAGAAAAAATATCACAAATATCTAAAGATTAGTTATAATTTGAAGCTATGTATTTGACATATTTTTTACTGTATACATTAATTGATTTGTTATTTTGACAAATTTAATTGTACCTACTGTGTAGAAAAAACTGAGATCTATATGGTGGAGGAGTGACTAGAAGTCACACTTACCCCCTCACAGGACCAACCTGTAATTACAGCTACATTGTGGAGAAATCACCTGGAACAAACAACTGAACAATAGAGAGAGAGGAGCCTTGTAACCTTGGAGACAGAAGGATAGGCTTTAGCACAATATAACTGGTAAGGAATGCGGTAGAGACTTGAGAAGGTTGGGGGGGTGTCCACAGGTGGCAGCACAAGAAGGACATTGAAACAGCCAGTTGGATTCCCCTGAGAAGAGCAGGATCTAAACCAAAAGAGGGAATCTCTAGCCTAGAGCACCAGAGCCCAAAAAGTACAAAGAAACAGCTAGCTGTGAAAAGCAGCAGGGTTGCTCTCTGCCAGAACAGGCAGCTGGAGATGCAAAGAGATGTTTAAAGGGCCAACACAAAATTTTTATTTGCAGCCACTTACCCTGGTCTCCAGCAAAGGTGGGGCCAGAATGGGCTAGAGACACCTGAGGAGAGACTGGAGAAGGAGACTTTGGGGAGAGAACTGAGAGAGTAGCCAGCAGGGTCTTGGTGCTGACTCATCCCTCATGTGGCACCCAGCCATCTTGCTCAGACAGAGACCACTCCCCCTGAGCCACAGCAGCATCAGAGGACACAATATACTCACCCCTAGGTGGGATTCCCATGCTGTATAAGCTGCATGCTGAGTGCAGAGTGGCAACCACAGATAGTAGATCCCTGGCTAAAGGAGGTGCAGAGAGGTCTGGAGACACTTGAGGAGAGTCTGGGGATGGAGGCTTTGGGGAGAGAATGAAGAGAGTAGCCTGCGGGATTCCTGTGCTGACTCATCCCCTATAAAGCAGCAGCATGAGAGGACTGAATAACCCCACCCCCAGGAGGGACTCTGCCCCGCCCTGACCTGTCTAAGGTGGCCTGCTGAATGCAGAGTGAATAGATTAACAGCTGAAGAAGACAGCCACAGAGAGTGGATTCCTGGAAGTCTCCAATAGACCGCCTAAGGTCAGACAGGGCCAACATCTGACATCATCAGAGGCAGATCCAGAAAGTAAAAACAGCAGACTCCTACCATAGAAGTTCATACCACAAAGTCAGGAAGTCAAGACAGATCAACTTAAGAATCAGAAACAAGAGTGAAGAGTCTCACAAATAATGGGAAGAAAAAGAAATACCCCCCCTCAAAGGGAAAGAATGAATCCTCAGAAAGAGAACTAAATGAAATAGAGGTCAGTAAACTCTCAGATATTGAGTTCAAAACAGTGGTTCTAAGGGAGCTCATGAGCTCAGTGAGCTCAGAGAGAATTACCAAAAACTATAGGGAAACTATGAGGTACTTACTGAAAACTATATCAGCATGGAAAAGGACATAGAAACTATCAAAAAGAGACAAGAGGAAATGAAGAATACAATTTCTGAATTGAAGAACACAGTAAAAAGAATCAAAAGCAGGCTAGAGGAAGCAGAGGATTGACTCAGCAAGCTGGAGGAAAAAGTAGAAAAAAGCTCCCAGAAAAAGCAAGACAATGAAAAAAAGACTAAAAAAGAATGAAGAGGCATTGAGGGAAATGCAGGACAATCTGAAACATAATAATATCTGTATAATAGAGATGCTAGAAGGAGAAGAAGAGGAGGAAGGGATAGAGAACCTGTTTGAAAAAGTCATGATGGAAAACTTCCCTAATTGGAGGAGAGAAAAAGTCACAGAAGTCCAGGAAGGACAGAGGGTCCCACTCAAGAGGAATCAAACGAGGCCCACTCCAAGACACATCATCATTAAGATGGCAAATATCAAAGACAAACAGAGAATCCTAAAGGCAGCAAGGGAGAAAGAAGTAGTAATATATAAGAAGCCCCGATTTGGCTAGCAGCTGACTTCTCAACAGAAACCCTTCAAGCCAGAAGGGAATGGCAAGAAATATTCCAAGTCATGAAAAGCAAAGGTCTGCAACCAAGACTGCTCTACCCAGCAAGACTCTCAATTAAAATGCAAGGCGAAATAAAGAGTTTCCTAGACAAAAGAAGGCTAAAAGATACACCTCTGCCTAACCAGCATTGCAAAATATGTTAAAGGGACTGCTTTGAGAAAATGAAGAAAAAAGAGTCTATAGATACCCAGTTCATTTCACAGTAACCAATAGTTGATATTACCAATTTTTTAAATATTTATTAATCTATGACAATGATGTGCTATTTTAATTTTGTTGTTTTTTTATTTCTTGAAACTAAACCTCTTTTTGTTTATTTCTTGCCTATTTCTATAATTTTGAAAAAGCTTTAAATAACTTATTGGTATCCTTTATCCATTTTTTGATTAAATGTTTGTAGAACTTTTTCCCTTAAAGAAAAAAAGAAACCATTAACCCTTTTTTAGATGTGTTGCAAATACTTTCCTAATCTATTACTTGTCCTTTAACTTTTTAATATATATATTACTGTATAGTCTTAAATGTTTAATATAGTTATATTGCCAATATTTTACTTTATAGCTTCTGGGTTTGAATATTTTACTTCAGGTTATGAAAAATATTAGTTTGTATTTTCTCCTAAAACTCCTTAGATTCTACATATTGATTTTCAACTCGCCATATTGTTTCTTGTATAATCTGTGACATAGGGCTCTATATTTGTTTTATTTCAAGTAATAATGGTCCATGCACCTTATTTGTTGAATAAGCCTTATTTTACCCATTGATTTGAAATATCAACTTAATCATATATTACTTTGTTAGGCAAATATACATGTTTGTCTCTAGAGTGCTTATTATATTGCATTGATCTACTTGATTATTTCTGTGCTTGTGTCATTTTGGTTTAATTGCTGAGAGTTTATAATGGTTTTAAATTTTTTAATATTTTATAATTAACTTTGATATTAAAAATCAATCACTCAATCTGCATTTAGGAAGAAAGAGAGAGAGATGGAACTCCTACCTTTTGTGACAACATGGATGGAATTGGAGAATATTAAGCTAAGTGGAATAAGCCAGTTGATGAAAGACAAATACCAGATGATCTCACCTATAAGTGGACTCTACACAACAAAATAAACAAACAAATAAAATAAACCACAGGCATGGAAACATGGAGCAGACTGAAAGTGACCAGAAGGAATGGGGAAAGAGGACAATGGTGGAAAGAAGGGGAAGGCACTAGACAAAGAACATGTATGAATGATTTATGGAATGGACAACAGAGTAGGAATTGACTGTGGGAGTGAGGGCTGGGAGTGGGGTAGATGGAGGGGGGTAAAGGGGTAAAAATTGAGACAACTGTAATAGAATTAATATAATTTTTAAATTTCGAAAATACTAAAATATTTTGATTACTAATAAAAATAAATATTTTTTAAAAAAGAAATACAACTGAGCTGTAAAACTTTAAAATAAATAAGGAATTATAAATATAAATTATCCTAATTTTTCCTCATGTTTATGATCTGTTTGTCAATGTCCTTTGAGAAGGAGATGTTAAGACAGGATTAGATGTGTGAGAATTTTATTAGATGTTAAAATAGAAATTTGAGAGGAAGACTGTAGAACCTGGGAGAGTAATCAGACCAAATTGTAAATCTGACCGTGAATCATGGAGAGAGGGAAGGAAGGCCAGGTGGGGAATGTTTCAGACCCCCTTGCTGCCATCATAAGGAAGATGCAACAAGACTGTCAGGAGGATCTTCAGAGAAAGTTGCCTGTCAGAGGAGTCCCACATTACCCTAAAACAGACCCACTTTAATATCTCTGCTACTCTCAGTTGATGACTGGGAAAAGTCCATGGAAAGATGGCTTTGGCTCAAAAACAGCAATAAACTTTAGAAGAAATAGCTAGGCTCTGGGTCAATTACATTCTTGGTCAATGAACCTAGACACTGTGAAATGCATTTTCATGACCACCACAAGCTCTGCTCACATCTTTTTTTACCTGTTGTGTATTCCAAGATGGCTGCTAAGTAGTTAGAAGCTGCATCCACTTGCTCTTGGCCCCAAATTGGATTTTCAGCTAAATTAGAGAACAATCAACAAGAATAACAGGCTTAAGGATAGCGGAACTAAAATATAACCAAGAATGGCCAGTGGATTGAATGCTGGCCTGTGAGCCAAAGGGTCACCACTTTCATTCTCAATCAGGGCACATGTCTGGGTTGTGGTCCTGGTCCCCAGTAGGGGACATGCGAGAGGCAACCACACATTGGTGTTTCTCTCCCTCTCTTGTGTGAGATCCAGATAGCTATATGTAAAAAAAAAAATGAAACTCAACCACCAACTTACCCCATACACAAAAATAAACTCTTGATGAATAAAGACTTAAATATAAGTTGCTACACCAGAAAAGTTCTAGGGGATAACACTGGCAGCAAAATTTCAGATATTCCACATAGCAGTATTTTCACTGATATGTCTCCTAGAGCAAAACACAAAAAGAAAAGAGTAAACAAATGGGACTACATCAAATTAAAAAGCTTCTGTATGGCTAAAGAAAACATCAGCAAAATGAAAAGGGAATCAATCATATGGGAAAATATATTTGCCAATGATACCTCAGACAAGGGTGTGAACCCCCAAATATAGAGAGAACTCATATGACTCCATACCAGGAAGACAAAAAATCCAATTAAAAAATGGGCAAAGGACTTGAACAGACACTTCTTGAAAGAGGACACACACCCAGAGGACCCAGAGACATCTGAAAGGATGCTCAGCATCAACAGCCATCAGAGAGATTCAAATTAAAATCACAATGAGATATCAATTCACACCAGTCAGAGTGGCTATCATAAACAAAGCAACAAGTATTGTGAGGCTGTGGAGAGACTGTAACCCTAATACACTGTTGGTTGGAATGCAGACTGGTGCAGCCACTGTGGAAAACAATATGGAATTTCCTCAAACTAAAAATGGAACCGCCTTTTGATCCTGTAATTCCACTGCTGGGATTAATCCTGAAACACCAATTCAAAAGAACCTATGCACCCCAATGTTCATAGCAGCCCAATTTAAAATAGCCAAGTGCTGAAACAGCCTAAGTGCCCACCAGTAAATAAGTGAATCAAAAACTGTGGCAAATTTATGTGGGGGACTCAGTTCTGCGGAGTCCTCCAATTCACTGTGGATGAAATAATGAGTCATTCCAGATACCAATTGTCTGTCAAGGAAAGGGTATGGCAATTCCCTCTAGTGGGGAATGCCCCAAGCCCCTGTACTCAATGGCTTTTATTGAGAGGATTTCAGGCAGGGGATAGGCAGCAGGAATGTATAGGTAATTTATCTACATTAGCAGTTTAAGCTTATTGTTTAAAGATGACAATGGCAGGAACACAATGAACTGCTTCAGTTCCAGGTTAAGCAAAGATTATGATACCAGGTGAATTGTGAGTCAGAGTCCAGGAATTTTGTGAATCTCTTTCCGAGCCTTGAGCTAGTTATCTGGTATAAGATTAACAGAGCTTGAGGGAGAAACAAAACATGCTTCAAAGACTGTAAAATCCGATTTCCCCCAGGGGCCCTCGGAGTCATTATCAAGTCTTGCCTGCCTCCAGTATTACTAGTATTCTGGCCAAGACTTATGGGTCTTTTCCCAGGCCCCAACTTGCAAGGGGATACAGTTTCCGATACCACTCAAAGTGTCCCCCTACACATTTAAACAATGAAATACCACACAGAAGAAAGAAAGAAGGAATTCCTACCCTTCAAGATAGCATGGATAGGACTGGAGAGTGTTATGCTATATGAAATAAGCCAAGCAGTGAAAGACTAATACCATGTGATCTCACCTGTAAGTGGAACCTAATCAACCAACAAATGAGTAAGCCAAAAATATCCAGAGACATGCAAATAAAGTAAAAACTGACAGTAAGAAGAGGAGGGAGGAAGGGGATAATGTGTCAAAAAAGGGGAAGAGTAATCAAGGAACATGTATAAACGGCCCATGGACAAAGACAACTGACCGGGGGAGGATTGCACTTTGGAAAGTGGGTGTGGATAGGGTGAGAGAGAGTAAGCGGAGGAGGGGAGTAGGGGAGGAATGGTAACAATTCAAATTGAACAACAAAAAATTTAAATATAAAACAATGATTTCTAATGCTAGATAAAAATAGAGATACAATGTCTATGACATGTTTGGAAAGGAATATAGTGAAACAAAGTGACTTTTAAATAACTGAGACATTATATTTACTTTAACATTAATATTTAGAGTTTCTTTCACTGTGATATTTATAGTGTTCATTTTTTTTGCAATGTACTGATTAAGCACACTTGGAATTAGAGTATATTTAGTACTAAACTACTGTAAAAGAAATATATCACACTTTTAGCCAGTTTTATATTTCATATATATAAAGTAATAAGGTATTAAATTATAGATATTCATATTACCTTTATCTTTTATAAAAAACTTATTTAAAGATACTGTAAAAATCTACCTGTGTAAACATGAATAAGGATACATGTTTTGAGCCATTTTCAAGGATGCAGCCTTGAGAGAGTAAGGTGTTGAGACTGTCTGGACAGAATATGGAACTGAACCAAAGCAACTGTCTCTTTTTCTCTTGCTGCTTTTAAGATTCTCTCCTTAGAGACAATCAAGATGACAGAAGAGTGAGTGGAAGTCACACTGACCTCCTCCCAGGACCAAACTGGAATTACAAATAAATTGGGGAGAAATCACCTGGAACAAACAACTGAACAACAGCAAGAAAGGAGCCTTGTAACCTTGGAGACAGAAGAATTGGCTTTAGAGGAATTTAATTGGTAAGGGGTGCAGTAGAGACTCAAAAAAGCAGGTGGGGCACCCACAGGCAGCAGAACCAGGAGGATGTTGAAATGGCCAATTGAACCCCCCTGAGAAGAGTGGGGTCTAAACCATAAGTGGGGGTCTCCAGCCTACAGCACCAGAGCCCAAAAAACACACAGAAAACAGCCAGCTGCGAAAAGTGGCAGGGTTGCTCTTTGCCACAGACAGGTGGCTGGAGACACAAAGAACCGTTTAAAAGGCCAATGCATAAATTTTTATTTGCAGCCACTTACCCTGGTTTCTGGCAAAGGTGGGGGCAACATGGGCTAGAGAAGTCTAAGGAGAGACTGGGTAAGAGGGCTTTTGGGAAAGAACTGATAGAGTAGCCGGTGGGATCTCGACGCTGACTCATCCGCCGCGTGGCAGCAACCATCTTGCTCAGGGAGAGACCACTCTCCCTGAGCCGCAGCAGTGTCAGAGGACCCAAGAGCTACACCCCCAGGTGGGATTCCACCCCGCCCTGTGTTGTCTATCCACCTGCTGAATGCAGAGTGGCAGCCACAGATAGTAGTTCCCTGGCTAAAGGGGGTTCAGAGAGGTCTGGAGACACTTGAGGAGAGACTGGGGACAGAGACTTTAGGGAGAGAAGGGAGAAAGTAGCTGATGGGATCCCAGTGCTGACTCCTCTCTCATACAGCTGCAGCAAGAGAGGACCCAATAATCCCGCCCCGAGGAGGGACTCTGCCCGACCCTGAGCTGTCTATGGTGGTCCTCTGAGAGCAGAGTGACTAGATTAACAG
This sequence comes from Pteronotus mesoamericanus, assembly GCF_021234165.1. Lineage (NCBI taxonomy): Eukaryota > Metazoa > Chordata > Mammalia > Chiroptera > Mormoopidae > Pteronotus > Pteronotus mesoamericanus. The sequence continues at coordinate 47,504,819 of NW_026555329.1, read as the reverse complement.
CTGAAGGAGACAGCAACAAACAGTAGAACACTGGTAGTCTCAAACAGACTGACTACAATCAGACAGGGACAACATCTGACATCATCAGAGGCAGATCCAGAAAGTAAAAACAAGTGGTCTCCTACCATAGAAGTTCACACCACATAGTCAGGAAGTCAAGACAGACCAACTTAAGAAACAGAAGCAAAAGAGAAGAGTGTCACAAATAATGTGAAGACAAAGAAATACACTCCGCCTCCCCACGTGAAGGGAAAGGAGGAATCCACAGAAAGAGAAATAAATGAAATAGAGGCCAATGAATTCTCAGATATTGAGTTTGAATGAGAGGTTCTAAGGAAGCTCCATGAGCTCAGTGAGCTCAGAGAGAATTACAAGAAACTACAGGGAAACTGCTAGGAACTTACTGCAAACTATACCAACATGAAAACGGACACAGAAGCTATCAATAAGAGACAAGAGGAAATGAAGATTACAATTTCTGAATTGAAGAAAAAATAGAAGGAATCAAAAACACTCTTTTTTTAATTTATTTTCATTTATTTTTTGAAATATATTTGTCTCTGCCTACCCCCCACCACTTTCCCTTGCCCCCCTCCCTCCTTCCCTCCCTCAGCTCTTCTCCTTTGGTTTTCTCCACGAGTCCTTGCTATATGTTCCTTGACTTGCCCCTTTCCTTCTTTTTCCCTGCCCCCCCTCCCTCCTGCCCTCTTGTCTCTGTGGATTTCTTTTGCTTTCAGTGTTGCTGGTCATATTGTCCTTGCATCTTTGTATTGTTGGTTAGGTTCCTCTTATAGGTGAGATCATATGGTATTCGTCTTTCACACCCTGGCTTATTTCGCTTAGCATAATGCTCTCGAGTTCCATCCATGCTGTCGCAAAATTAGTAGTTATTTTTTTCTTTCTGCTGCATAGTATTCCATTATGCATATGTACCATAACTTTTTGATCCAATCATCTACTGATGGGCATTTAGGTTGCTTCCAAAACTTGGCTATTGTAAATTGTGCTGCGATGAATGTTTGGCTGCATAGGTTCTTTTGTATTGCCGTTTTGGTGTTCTTAGACTATAGTCCCAGCAGGGGAATCACTGGATCAAAAGGCATTTCCATTTTCAGCTTTTTGAGGAAATTCCACACTGCTTTCCACAATGGCTATCCCAGTCTGCATTCCCACCAACAGCGTACTAGTGTTCCCTTTTTTCCACATCCTTGCCAGCACCTGTTGTTTGTGGATCTATTTATGATGGCCATTCTGACTGGTGTGAGGTGGTACCTCATGGTGGTTTTGATCTACATTTCTCTGATGGCTAGTGATCCTGAGCATCCTTTCAAATGCCTCTGGGCCCTCTGTATCTCCTTCTTAGAAAAGCGTCTGCCCAGGTCCTTTGCCCATTTTTTGATTGGATCGTTTGTCTTCTTGGAGTGGAGTCGAGTGAGTTCTTTATATATCTTGGAGATCAAACCTCTATCCAATGTATCATTAGCGAATATATTTTCCCATATGGTTGGCTCCCTTTTCATTTTGCTGATGTTTTCTTTAGCCGTGCAGAAGCTTCTTATTTTGATGAGGTACCACTTGTTTATGCTTTCCTTTATGTCCCTTGCTTTAAGAGACATATCAGTGAAAAAATTGCTGCGTGATGTATCTGAGAGTTTCCTGTCATTGTTCTCCTCTAGGACTTTTATGGTGCTGTGAATTCTATTTAAGTTTTTTATCCATCTTGAGTTTATTTTTGTGTATGGTGTCAGCTGATGATCCAGTTTCAATTTTTTGCATGTAGCCATCCAGCTCTCCCAACACCATTTGTTGAAGAGGCTATTAGTGCTCCATTTTATGCTTCTGCCCCCTTTGTCAAATATTACATGCCCATATAGACCTGGGCTTATTTCTGGGCTTTCTATTCTGTTCCACTGGTCTATGGGTCTGTTCTTGTTCCAGTACCAGATTGTTTTGAGTATAGTGGCTTTGTAGTAGAGTTTGATGTCTGGTATTGTGATCCATCCTACTTTGCTTTCTTTCTCAAAATTGCTGCAGCTATTCAGGGTCGTTTATGGTTCCATATAAATTTTTGAAATGTCAGTTCTATTTCTGTGAAATATGTCATTGGTCTCTTAATAGGGATTGCATTGAATCTATAAATTGCTTTGGGTAGTATGGACATTTTGATGGTATTAAAATTCTTCCAATCCATGAGCACGGTATATGCTTCCATTTATTTGTGTCTTCCTTAATTTCTTTCTTCAATGTTGTATAGTTTTCTGCATACAGGTCTTTTATGTCTTTGGTTAAATTTATGCCTAGGTACTTTATTTTTCTTCTTGCTATATCGAATGGTATTTTTTTTTCTGATTTCTTCTTCTATTTCATTGCTGGTGTATAAAAATGCCTTTGATTTCTGAATATTGACTTTGTATCCTGCTGTTTTGCCAAATTCACTTATTAGGTTGAGGAATTTTTTGGTAGAGTCTACGGGGTTCTCTATGTACACTATCACGTCATCTGCAAACAATGATAGCTTTACTTCCTTTATTCCCATTTTGCTGAGTGTTTTGATCATAAATGGTTGCTGTACCTTATCGAATGCTTTTTCTGCATCTATCGAGATGATCATGTGGTTTTTGTCTTTTCTTTTATTTATGTGATGTATCACGTTTATTTACTTCTGTATATTGAACCATCCCTGCATCCCTGGGATGAATACCACTTGATCGTGGTGGATAATCTTTTTAATGTATTGGTGGATGCAGTTTGCCAATATTTTGTTGAGGATTTTAGCATCTATGTTCATCAGTGAAATTGGCCTGTAGTTTTCTTTCTTTGTAGGGTCTTTATCTGGTTTTGGGATCAAGGTGATGCTGGCCTCATAGAAAGAGTCTGGGAGTCTTCCCTCCTCTTGAATTTTTTGGAATAGTCTGAGAAGGACGGGTTAGCTCTCCCTTAAATGTTTTGTAAAATTCTCCTGGGAAACCATCCGGCCCTGGGCTTTTGTGTGCTGGGAGTTTCTTGATTACTGCTTCCATTTCCCTAGCTGTTATCGGTCTGTTCAAGCTTTCTGTTTCTTCCTCCTTCAGTGTTGGAAGATTATACTTTTCTAAAAATTTGTCCATTTCATCAAGATTTTCAAATTTCTTGGCATATAATTGTTCATAGTAGTTTCTGATGATTCTTTGTATTTCTGTGGTATCAGTTGTTATTTCTCCTCTTTCATTTCTGATATTATTAATTTGGGTCCTCTCCCTTTTTTTCTTGATGAGTCTGCTTAAAAGCTTGTCAATTTTATTTATCTTTTCAAAGAACCAGCTTCTGCATTGGTTCATCCTCTGAATTGTTCTTTTCATCTCTATGTCCATCAGTTCTGCTCTGGTCTTGATTATTTCCTTGCTTCTACTTGCTCTGGGGTTTATTTGTTGTTGTTTCTCCAGTTCTTGAAGTTGTAGTGTTAGGTCTTTTATTTGAAATGTTTCTCTTTTTTAGGTAAGCCTGTATTGCTATGAATTTCCCTCAAAGGACTGCCTTTGCTGTGTCCCATAGGTTTTGGACTATTGTCTGTTCATTTTTTTTGTTTCCGGAAACTTTTTGATTTTCTCTCTTAACTCATTATTGACCCATTCATTGTTCAATAGTCTACTGTGCAGTCTCCATGAGTTTGCAAGTTTTTGAAGTTTCTCTTTGAGTTTGATTTCGAGTTTCAAGGCCTTGTGGTCCAAGAAAAAGTTTGGAATTATTTCAATTTTCCTGAATTTACTGAGGTTTCCTTTGTGTCCTATCATGTGGTCTATCTTTGAAAAACTGCCATGAGCATTTGAAAAGAATGTGTATTTTTCTTCTTTGGGATGTAAGGTTCTATATATGTCAGTTAAGTCTATTTTATCCAGTGTGTCATTCAGGTGCACGATATCTTTGTTAATGTTTTGTTTGGATGATATGTCCATTTTTGACAGTGGGGTTTTGAAATCCCCTACTATCAGTGTGTTGCTGTCTATATCTTTTTTGAAGTCATCCAAGATTTTCCTTGTATACTTGGGTGCTCCTATATTGAGAGCATATAAGTTTCCAATGTTTATGTCTTCTTGATGGAGTCTTCCTTCAAGTATTACAAAGTGCCCCTCTGGGTCTCTTTTATGGCCTTTGTTTTTGAAATCTATTTTGTCTGATATAAGTATTGCAACTCCTACCTTCTTTTCATGCCCATTTGCTTGGAATATTTTTTTCCATCCCTTATCTTTCAATCTGTGTAGGTCTTTTATTCCTAGGTGGGTCTCTTGTAGGCAGCATATGTGTGGGTCATGATTTCTTATCCATTCAGCTATCCTGTGTCTTTTGATTGGGGCATTTAGTCCATTTACATTGAGAGTTATTATTGATAGAAATTTATTCATTTTTTTCTCTTTGTACCTGTGTTTTTCTCTTTCTCACTCTTTTCCTTCATCTTCTTAAACCATTCCCTTTAGCGCATCTTGTAGTGCTGGTTTGGTAGAGATGTATTCTTTTAGCCTTTTTTTTTTTTTTTTGGTCTGGGAAACTCCTTATTTCACCTTCTATTTTAATTGGGAGACTTGCTGGGTAGAACAGCCTTGGTTGTAGGCCCTTGCTGTTCATGACTTGGAATAATTCTTGCCATTTCCTTCTGGCTTGTAATGTTTATGTTGAGAGGTCAGCTCCTAGGCATATCAGGGCCCCCTTGTATGTTACTTTCTCCTACTCCCTTGCTGCCTTGAGGATTCTCTCTTTGTCTTTGATAGTTGCTATTTTAATGATGATGCGTCTTGGAGTGGACCTCCTTGTGTCCCTCTTGATTGGGACCCTCTGTGCCTCCTGGATCCATGAGACCTTTTCTCTCCTCAAATTGGGGAAATTTACTATCATTTGTTTTTTGAAGAGGTTCTCTCTCCCTTGCTCCTCTTCTTCTGGTATCCCTATTATGCAGATATTATTGTGTTTCTAGTTGTCCTGCATTTCCCTAAATGCCTCTTCGTTCTTTTTGAGTCTTTTTTCCATTTCTTGTTTTTCCTGGTAGCTTTTGCTACTTTTTCTTCCAGCTCGCTATTTTGATCCTCTGCTTCATCTAGCCTGCTTTGGATTCCTTCTACTGTGTTTTTCAATTCAGAAATGGTATTCTTCATATCCTCTTGTGTCTTCTTGATAGTTTCTATGTCCTCCTCCAGGTTGTTATAGTTTGCTATAAGTTCCTGATGGTTTCCCTGCCATTTCCCATAGTTATCTTTGAGCTGGCTGATCTCATTGAGCTTCCTTAGAGCCATTTTTCAGAACTCAATATCTGATAGTTCACTTGCTTGTATTTCATTTATCTCTCTCTGTGAGTGTTCCTCCTTTCCACTCATTTGGGTGGTATTTCTTTTTCCTTCCCATTATTTGTGAAAGTCTTTTCTTTCTTTCTTTTTTTTTTTTTTTTTTTTTTTTTTTTTGCTTCTGTTTCAATTGATCCATCTAGATTTCCTGACTTTGTGAATTAAACTTCTATGGTAGTAGGTGTGTCTTTTTATTGATTTATTTTTTCTTTTCTTTCTGGGTCTGCCTCTTATGATATCAGTTGTTGACCCTGTATGACCTTGGGTCATTTGTTTCATCCTTCCAGGAATCTACTGTCTGTGTCTGTCTCCTGCAATTGTTAATCTGGTCACTCTGCCCTCATCTGTCAGGCTTATGCACCACTGGGCAGAGCAGTGCCTCCTGATGGCAGGACTATCGTGTCCTTATAGGCTCCTGTCACTCAGGGAAATCGTCCACCTGAGCATGTTGGAGAACGTGGACTGGGGAAAAAATCAGCACTGGCATCCCCCACTCACCTACTCCCTTAGTTCTCTCCCCAATGCCTCAGCCTCCAGTCTCTCCTCAAGAGGCTCTAGACAGCTCTGTATCTCCTTTTGCCCAGGGTCTACTATATCTGCAGGCAGCTCTGCACTCAGTACCAAGGCCAGCATGCAACTCCTGTCCAGGTCAGACTGTCATGAGGGAAGTGCTATTATTTGCTTTCCCACTGCTGCCTCCTTGGGGTATGGTCTTCCTGCGGAAAATGGAGACTACGGAGTGGGGAAGGAGTCAGCTCCAGGAATCCCTGGCTACTCCTCCAGTTCGTTCCCCAACACCTCTGTCTCCAGTCTCTCCTCAAGGGTCTCTGGGCAGCTCTGTGACCCCTTTGGCCAGGGATCCACTATTTCTTCGGACTGTGCTGTACTCGCGGATCGGCTCGCTCACGTGCATGCCAACACTGGGTGGATTATAGCTGACTATTTGGTGCTTTCCCACTGCTGCCTCTTTGGGGGCGTGGGCTGCCTGCACAAAATGGAGACTACTGAGTAGGGAAGGAGTTAGCTCTGGGAATCTCTGGCTACTCCTCCAGTTCTTTCCCCAATGCCTCTGTCTCTAGTCTCTCCTCAAAGGTCTCTAGGCAGCTTTGTGTCCTCTTTGACCACGGATCCTCTACTTCTTTTGGCAGCTCTGCACTCAGCACTGCAGCCCAAGTGTGTGTAAGCTCTGGGCAGAGGGCACAGAAGGCAAGTTTATTGATTCACTCATGCCTGAGTGAGACGGTAGCTGCAGAGTGGGAGATGAGTTATCACTGGGACTCTGCTGGCCACCGTCTCAGTTCTCTTCACAAAGTTTTCCTCACCAAACTTTCCTCAGGCACCAGCGTACTCTGCTGCTGCCTCTACCCAGAGGTCAAGGAAGGTGGCTGCCACTGCAAATTTTTGCATTGGTCCTTTAAACGTCACTGAGTCTCCAGCCACCTGTCTCTGGCAGAGAGCGCGCCTAAGCTTTGCGCAGTTATGTTTTGTCTGTGTGTTTTTCTGGTTTCAGCTGCTGTAGTCTAAGGGTTTATGTTTATGATTCAGACCCTGTTCTTCTCAGGGGGATCCAACTGGCCGTTTCAATGTCGCTCTGGTGCTGGTGCCCATGCATGCCCAGTCCACCCTCTCAAGCCTACACCACACTTCTCACCTGTTAGGATGTGTGAAAGTTGATTCCACTAACTGTCCATGGCTCCAAGGCTCCTCTCACTCTATCATTCCATTGTTTTCCAGGTGATTTCTCCACTATTTAATCACAATTCCACTTTGGTCTTGGGAGGAGGTCAGCGTGACTTCCATTCACTCCTATGCCATCTTCTCCTCCCTCCTCTTGTCTTTTATTGATAGTTTCTATGTCCTTTTTCATGCTAATATAGTTTACAGTAAGTTTCTTGTGTTGTCCCTGTAGTTTTTGTAATTCTCTCTTAGCTCACTGAACTCCTTGAGCTTCCTTAGAACTCTTGTTCGGAACTCAATATCTGATAGTTTACTTGCTTCTATTTCATTAAGTTCTCTTTCTGGGGATTCTTCCTTTCCCTTCATGTGGTGGGGGGTGGTATTTCTTTGTCTTTGCATTATTTGTGAGACTCTTCTCTTTTGTTTCTGTTTCTTAAGTTGATCTGTCGTGATTTCCTATGTGGTGTGAACTTCTGTGGTAGGAGACCAGTTTTTACTTACTGGATCTGCCTCTGATGATGTCAGATGTCATCCTTGTCTTACCTTAGGCAGTCTGTTTGAGACTTCCAAGAATCTACTGTCTGTGGCTGTCTCCTTCAGCTGTTAATCTCGTCACTCTGCATTCAGCAGGCCACCTTAGACAGCTCAGGGCATGGCCAAGTCCCTCCTGGGGGTGGTGTTATTGGGTCCTCTCATGCTGCTGCCATATGGAGAAGGAGTCCACACTGGGATCCCACCAGCTACTCTCTCTGTTTTCTCCCCAGTGTCTTCATCCCCAGTCTGTCCTCAAGTGTCTCCAGACCTCTCTGCACCCCCTTTAGCCAGGAATCTACTGTTTGTGGCTGCCACTCTGCACTCAGCAGGCAGCTTAGATAGCACAGGGTGGGTTGGAGTCCCAGTTGGGGGAGGGGCTATTGGGTCTTCTGATGGTGGTGCCACTCAGGGGAAGTCGTCTCTGCCTGAGCAAGATAGCTGCTACCACATGGGGGATGAGTCAACACTGAGATCCCACCCACTATCTCAGTTCTCTCCCCAAAGCCTCCTTCCCCATTCTCTCCTCAGGTGTCTCTAGCCCATTCTGCCCCCACCTTTGCCGGTGTCTCCTACAACTGTTAATCTAGTCACTCTTCCCTCAGCAGTCAGGGCTGGGCAGAATTCCTTCTGTGGACAGGGCTATTGTGTCCTTTCACATTGCTGCCACACAGAGGAGCTATCTGCCTGAGCAAGATGTCTGCTTCTCTACAGGGGAAGAGTCAGCTCCAGGATACCCCTGGCTACTCCCTCAGTTCTCTCCCCAAAGACTCCATTGCCAGACTTTCCTAAAAATTGTCTAGACCACTCAATTTACCCAGGGATCTACTCTCTGCGACTGCCACTCTGTACTCAGTACCCAGGCCTGTGCAACACCAGGATGGGGCCGAGCCTCCTCTGGGTGTCTCTATTGTGTGTTTTCATGCTGCTGCCACTCAGGCGAGTGGGCGGCCTGAGCAAGATATCTGCTGCTGTATGGGTGAGGAATCAGCACTGGATAACCCTGGCTACTTCCTCAGTTCTCTCCCCAATGGCTCCATCACCATACTCTCCTCAAGCGTCTCCAGACTACTCTGCGTCCCCTTTCACCAGGGATCTATTATCTGTGACTACTGTTCTGTACTCAGCACTCGGGCCTGAGTAACACTGGGCCAGGCCAAGCCTCCTGGGAGTGGGACTATGGTGTCCTTTCACGGTCTGCTGCTCAGGGGAGTGGTCTGCCTGAGCAAGATGGCAGCTGCAGAATGCGGGGTGAGTCAGCACCCGAACTCCTCCGTCCACTTTCTCAGTACTTTCCCCCAAGCCTCTTTCTCCAGTCTCTCCTCAGGGGTCTCCAGCCCACTCTGCCCCCGCCTCCTCTGGAGCCCAAGGTAAGTGGCTGCTGCTACAAATTTTTGTGTTGGCCTTTTTACTGGCTCTTTGCATCCCCTGCCACCTGTCTCCTGCATAGCACACACTGCCCCTTCACAGCTGACTGTTATGTAGGTGCTTTTTGGGCTCTGGGCTGTATGTGTATCCCCGCTTATGGTTTAGATCCAACTCTTCTCATGGGGATCCAACTGGCTGTTTCAATATCCCTCTAGCACTGCCACCTGTGGGTTCCTATTCCACCTTCTCGACCCTCTACCATGCTCTTTACCAGTTGTGTTGTGCTAAAGCCAATTACTCTGTCTGTCTGAGGTTTTAAGGCTCTTCTCTCATTATTGTTCAAGTCTTTTCCAAGAGATTTCTCCACAATTTAGTTGTTATTCCGGATTGGTCCTGGGAAGAAGTCAGCGTGACTTCCACTCACTGCTCCACTATCTTGAAGTCCCCCTTAATATTTTTTTATTATTCAAATACTTTTGCCTCCATTTTCCCACCAACACTTTCCCCTTCCCCACCTACCCCCACCTCCCACACTCAATACTTCCCCGCTTTGGCTTTGTCCATGGGTCCTTTATACATGTTCCTTGATTTGACCCTTATTCTTCTTTACTCCACTAACCCCCTCCTGCCTCCCCTCTGGTTACTGTCGGGGGTTTTTTCTCTTTCAAATTTGCTGGTTATATTTTTCTTGCTTGTTGGTTTTGTTTGTTTTGTTGATTATGTTCCACTTACAGGTGAGATCATATGTTATTTGTCTTTCACCGCCTAACTTATTTCATTTACCATAATGCTCTCCAGTCCCATCCATGATGTTGTGAAGGCTAGGAGTTATTTCTTTCTGCTGCATAGTATTCCATTGCATAAATGTACCATGTTTTTTGATCCACTCATTTATGGATGGGCACCTAGGTTGGTTCCAGCATTTGGCTAGGGTTACTTGTGCTGCTATGAACATTGGGGTACATAGGTTCTTTTGAATTGGTGTTTCAGGATTCTTAGGGTATAGTCCCAGAAGTAGAATTACCAGGTTAAAAGGCAGTTGCATTTTTAGTGTTTTGAGGAAATGCCATACTGTTTTCCACACTGGCTATACAAATCTTCATTCCCACCAGTAATGTACTAAAGTTCGCTTTTCTCTCCAACCTCACTAGCACTTACTGTTGATTTGTTTATGATGGCTATTTTGACCTGTGTAAAGTGGCATCTCATTGTGGTTTTAATTTGTGTTTCTCTGATGGCTAGTTATGGTGAACATTCTTTCATATGTGTCTGTGCCCTCTGTATGTCCTACATGGAGAAATGTCTGTTCAGGTTCTTTGACCATTTTTTAATTGGATTGTTTGGTCTTCCTGGAATGGAGTCATGTGAGTTCTTTATATATTTTGGAGATCAAACCCTTGTCTGAGGTATCATTGACATGTATATTTTCTCATATGTTTCATTCCCTTTTAATTTTGCTGATGTTTTCTTTAGCTGTGCAGAAGCTTTTTATTTTGATTAAGGCTCATTCATTTCTTCTTTCTCTTATGCCCTTGCTCTAGGATACATATCAGTGAAAATATTGCTGATAAAACCAACATTTTGATACTACAGACATTTTGAAGATATTTGCTAGGGTAGTAGTCAAAGAGAACTCCACTAAATCCATTTATTTCCATGATCAATTTTCTATAGAGCAATATTGCTAAACATGCCGTTCTGAGAAGATTATAATATTCTACATCTGTACTATTCAATGCGCTAGCCACTAGACTCACATGGCTATTGAAGATTTGAAATGTGTCTGCTATTGAGGACTTGAAGTGTAATAAAGTGTATTAACTTAATTGTATTTTGAGGCAATGTTATTAATTGTTATCCATCATTAATATACATGTAAGTTGATAAAAATTTTTCTTTTTATTTTACTAAAATAATTTTAATAAAAATTATTTATTATTTAGTGTTTTAGAATAATTGGCAAATTTATTGTCTTTGTTTCTATCCAATTTTACTTGTATTTTCTGACATTGTGTGGTATTTTTCTACCACATCCATATCCCCTCCAAAAAAATTTTATGATTTATATTGTATTATGAAGATTTAATTCTTCAATTAATTTTTTATTAAGAGACAAAAATTATTTTTGTAATTTTGTTGGTCAGTTTTATTTTAATGATAATTTTTAAAGTAGACATGGTTATGAATTACATTTAAAAACTTCTTATTTGTAATTTTTTCTTAGTCACTAAATTTGTGAAAATTTTTGTGAAATATATATAAATAATAAGATAAATCAGAAGACATAGAAACAAAAAAAGACAAATGTGCATATGATGAGAAATAACAAAGACATGGTGACATGGAGAGACAGAGGCAGAAAGAAAGGTGAGAAAGCACATGTTGCAGCATTCCAGGCTTCACATCTGCAAACAACATACAAATAGAGGGACTTCCTGTCAGGATGGTGACGTAGACAGACATGGCTTGCCTCTTCACACAACCACATCAAAATTACAACTAAAATATAGAACAAACATCCCTCAGCACCACTGGATATCAAATTGAATAGAAGTCTGAAAACTACAGAATTAAAGAAACCACCTCCATCAAGACTCATAGAAGGGGCGCACATGCAGAATGGGCTGGTCCCTCAACTGTGTGTGGTGGATAAAAATTCAGGAGGGATATCTTGGGAGCAAGAAGTCCCAGCCCAACACCAGACCCCCATGTCTGGGATTCCAGTGCCAGGAAGGTAATTCCCCACAACGTCTGGCTACACAAACCAGTGGGGAAAAACTGCTGGAGCTCCAGTTTCTCTTAAAGAATCCAACAGGGACTCATCTACTCAGACTGACTTCCTCTGAGTTCTAGCACTGGAATAGCAGCTTGAAAAGCACCAGTGGCATAAAGAAAGGAAGTGGAGTGTCTGGCATCAAGATGAGCATAGGCCATTGTCCCTTTTCTAAACTATCCCCAACAAAGCCAGCAAGCTGGAGACATATCTGAGACTCCATAGCCCTGGCTAACACTGTTATACCCACCCTGTAGGTCCTCAGAGACTCCAACCCACCCGACTTACTGGCCCACCCAAGATAATTTTCCATATGAATGTCTGGTCTTGGCTCATGCTTCACAACTTCCCAAATCCTCTCAAATAAGGACAAGTAGCCTCAGTGAGTGCCAGGCCCAACACTAGCAGCAGCCAGCCTAAATTCACAGCCTGCCTTTGCCATGGAATCTAGCCCAAAACTAGTAGCAGCCATCTCAGATTGCTTTATGGGTCAGGCAGTGTTGCTCAGGCAAAAGATAGGTTGGAGCTGATCTTGCCTGGAACCACCAAGGAAATCCAGGGCCAGAACACCCAATGGATAGCTACAGATGGCATTAGAGAACCACCAGCCTACCCCTGCACAACTGATCTTTTATGGAGGGTGGAGGTTTGTCAGTGGTCACAGCCAGTCCTTGCAGCTGATTGGCCTGGATAAGTTCCTCCCATTGATCTGTCAGCATCAACCAAGGCTCAACTACAATTGTATGGTGTACCCAGCCCACACAAAGCATGCCCCTTGAGTACTCAGCTTGCATGATAGGGAAGGCTTCACAAGTGGACCCTACAAGATACCTACTACTTTAGGCCACACTACCAAGACAGAGAATCAAAGCAGCTCTGCCTAATACATAAAAAAAAAAAAAAAAAAAAACACAGGGAGGCTGCCAAAACGAGGAGGCAAAAAAAAATATGGCCCAGCTGAAAGAACAGATCAAAACTCTGAATGTTCAAGGAACTTAGTGAGGACCACAACAGCATAAAAAAGATCCAGTCAGAAAGGATGCACTAATTGAAACAAAGAACAATTTACAGGGAAATAACAGTACAGTAGATGAAGCTGAGAATCAAATCAATGATTTGGAATATAAGGGAGAAAACCAATCAGAACAACAAGAAGGAAAAGGAATCCAAAAAGATGAGGCTCATATAAACAGCCTCTGGGACAACTTCAAGAAGTCCAAAATTCGCATTAGAGGGGTGCCAGAAGGAGAAGAGAAAGAGCAAGAAATTGGATATCTATTTGAAAAAATAATGAAATAAAACTTCCCTAATTTGGTTAAGGAAATATACATGCAAGTCCATGAAGCACAGAGAGTCCCAAACAATGTGGATGCAAAGAGGCTCACTCCAAGACACATCCTAATTAAAATGCCAAAGGTTAAAGATAAAGAGAGAATCTTAAAAGTAGCAATGCAAGAAGCAATTAGTTACCTACAGGGGAGTTCCCATAAGACTATCAGCTTTCTCAAAAAAAAATTTTGCAGGCTACAAGGGATTGGCAAGAAATATTCAAAGTCACGAAAAGCAGGAAACTACAATCACAATTGCTCTACCCAGCAAAGCTATCATTTAAAATGGAAGGGAAGATAAAGTGCTTCCCAGAAAAGAAAAATGTTAAGGGAGTTCATCATCACCAAACTATTATTATATGAAATGTTAAAGTGACTTATTTAAGAAAAAGATAAAAACTATGAACAATAAACTGGCAAAAAAGACATGTCTGTCAATAATTAAATCTAAAAAACAAACTAAGCAAACAAGAATAGAGACAGAATCATGAATACCGAGAGTGTTTTGATGGTCTACAGATGGGAGAGTATTTGGGGAATGGGTGAAGAGGAAAAGAGATTAAGAAGTGTAAATAAGTAGTTACAAGATAGCAATGGGGATGTCTAAAGTATAATATAGGAAATGGAGTAGCCAAAGAACTTATATGTATGACCCAAGGACATGAACAACAGTGAGTGGATTGCCTGAGGGAGTGGGCAGTACTCTCTGGAGGGGGAGAAAGAGGGGAATAAAAACCAGGACAACTGTAATAGTATAATAAATAAAATATAATTTAAAACAAAACATACAGGAAGAAAGAGAGAATCTCTTCTGAAAGCTATCTCAAAAGAACGAGAACTTGTTTTCAGAAGTTCTACAAAAACCTCTCATTACACTTCCTTGAGTGATATGCAGAATCTCTATAGCTAGAGAATTGTATGATCTTATGGGATCAGTATGACCATCCCTGAACCAATTTCTCCTTTAACGATGAGGAGGTAATCTTAAATTGCTCAAATAACCAGATTTCTCCCTGGCATCTGTGTGAATTAAACAACTGCTCTAAAATGGGGTCTTGGTACAATGGAGATTTGAAAGGTAGGGTGATAGGTTACTGTTGAACTGAGGCAATAACTATTTATGCCTATTCTGTAGGTATAATAATTAACATATCCCCCCATTTCATTTTCAAAAGCAACTTGGTTGAGATGATAAATTATATGGTAATCCTAGTGTTAAAAAAGTCACAGGTTCTATTATATTTACTATCCTATGTATAAACTAATACTTATATCACATAGGAAATGTATTGTTACATCTAGAAATTATAGTAAGAATGTGTCATTATCTCAATTTTCAGTGAATCTTGACATTTATGTTGTTAAAAGAATGAACATTATAAAAGGCAAGTATAATTGGGACTATAGCCCAGGTAAGAAATTCTAGATCCATTTCTATCATTCTCTAGTTTTATGATCTTATGATCTAGCCTAAATTTCCTGAGCTCTAAAATAAAGTCTTTGGATTAAACCATTTATTTTTGCTCTCACAACCTATTGCACTTTAACTATCCATATGCCATATGGGAAGCTGATCAACATTTGTTCTATAGAGCTAAAAAGTGCAGCCTTTGATATCAAATTACAACTAAACTACAGAAAAACCATCATTCAGAACCACCTGAAATATGTCTGAATGGAAGTGTTACAGCTAGGGAATTAAAGAGTATCCATATAGAGACTGGTAAGAGGGACAGAGATGGGGAACAGGCTGATCCCACATTCATGTGTGGTGGATAAAATTTGGGAGGATATCTGAGCTTCTGAAGTCCCCGCTGAAGAGTGAGGAGTCTGAGTCCTCACTCGGCCCCCCATCCCAGGGTTCCAGCATCAGGAAAACAAGTCACCATAACTTCTGGCTGCAAAAACTAGTGGGGATCAAGGCTGAGGGCGATGAAGGGCTTCTGGAATCCCAAGGAGTTCTTCTTAAAAGGCCTGTGCATGAACTTACTTGGACTCATTCCCTCTGAGCTCCAGCACTGGGGCAGCTGGTTAAAAAGGACCAGACACACAGGGAGGAGCTGAACTGTCTGCTATCAGGGCAAGGGGTTGGGGAGACAGCTTTTTTCCAGACAAGAGGGCTGGCAGAGACCATTATTTCTCTGATGAGCCCTCCCTGCACAGATCCTGCAGAAGAATACCATATCTGAGACTCCATCAACCTGGCTATTACTGTTTGCCCTGTCTTGGTGATTACCTGAGACCCCACCCTACCCAAATTTTGGGGCATATCCAATCTATTTCCAGTGTATTTTCTATATGAATGGCATGTCTTGGTTAATATTTTAGATTTTCCTAAACCTCACAAACAATATGATCTGTCCTCAATGTAACTCTCACTAAGTGGCCCCATGCCCACCAATAACAGTAGCCAGCCTTGTTTTTCTGGCTACCTCATGTGGGCACTTCCAAGATCAACACAAGTAGCAGCCTTCTACAGATCACTTTGTAGCTTATGCTCAGAGGCCCCAGGCAGAACACAGGTAGCAGCTGACCTTGGCCTGCATCTCCCAGAATATCCCAGAGCCAGCATACCCAGTGGAAAGCTTCAGACCACACTGAAGCACCACCAACCATCCACTTCCACAAGAAACACACTCAAAGGGCAGACTCAGTGAGCACCAGAGCCCTGCTGAAGTAAGTCCTATTCTGGGGTGGACCCACACATAGCTGATTCTTCACAGTGGTCAGATGTCACAGCTAGTCTTGCAGCTGGTCAGCCTAAGGGTAAATCCCTCCCATTTTCATGCCAACAGCAATTGAGGCTCAACCACAGGAAGATGTATGCAACCCACATGGGGAGTGTACATCAAGTGCCAATTGTGGGTGATCAGGATCACGCCTATAGACCCTACAGAACTTCCACTATATTAGGCCACTCTACCAAGCCTGAGGAACATAGCAGTTCTACTTGATACATAGAAAGAAACACAGGGAGACAGCCAAAATTAGGAGACAAAGAAACATGTCCAAAATGAAAGAACAGAACAAAACTCCAGAAAAAAAGAATTAAACAAAATGGAGACAAGCGATCTACTAGATACAGAGTTCAAAACACTGGTTATAAGGATACTCAATCAAATTACTGAAAACCTCAACAGCATAAAAAAGGACCAGTTAGACGTGAAGTTTCCACTAACTGAAATGAAGAATAATTTATAGCAAATAAACAAGAGAGTGGATGAAGCAGAGAATAATTTTTTAAATAATTTGTGTGGTGTGACTTCTAAATTCAAGATTTAGTTTTTAAAGAAATACACAGGGTCGGGGCCTTTCAAACATTCTTTGTATGGGGATCACTTTAACCTTCACTTCAGAGAACTAGTTCCAATACCCACTGCCACCCTCCCATATGCAGTTGTTATATTTCAGGAGCAGGATTAGTCCCTCAATATTTCTAAATCTGTACTAAGGAACTCTACTTATGTCTAGCTTTTCTTTTCCTGACACACACATAAAAATAGGTGCTCTTCCTTTAGCTGAAATTTGTGAGAAGCGGTGTCATTCTGTTAAGAACAGATACTACACTTGATCTTAGCCAAAAGGCCGAGAAGCGATCATTCTATAACCTATATTAGTGTGTGTATGTATACTCACACACATATATATCACAGAAAAATATCAATTAAAATTTTACAATAATAAATGTTAGATAAACATTTAATAAGTTATCTATGTAAAATACTCAGCACTATGCCTCATGCACTGTACACACTCAACAAAGGAAGTATCTTCTTATTACTCTTCTTTTGGTGGCAAAACATAGCTCTATATTTATTTTTCAAGATGGACTTCAGAATCCTTTGGCCTAATTCCATATACCATGCTAAAAATACATTTAGCTATATAGTCTTTCTATATACATAGCATATATCATCTCACTTACATACATCATGATTACTAATATCTTCTGTACAAAGTTACTTTAAAAATTATTTTTAACCTAAAGAATACCTGAGGTATAATATGTGTTTGATTCATGCTATTTACCATACTGAAGAAAATGGTTTTGGGTTTATTATAAAGGCTAATATTGTTTTTTAATGAAGAAGTTAACTGGAAATAATAATTTCTTTAAAATATTTGAGAACTTGTCTTTCCTATTGCTCATTTTACCCCATATAAACCACATCCTATGGCAATTCAAAGCATACACTTACATGTCACTGACATTCATAATCTGGAAGATCATATAAACAAAAATAACCATTAAGAATTCAGAACAACACATGACATATAACACTGACTATTAAATCATCAATACATTGGATCAAATGAAATTTGTTTTATCTAAATCTAATGGGAGGAAAAATGTAAAAAACAAAATCATATATTGGACTGCCATAGTTTAAATTCAGTTACCCACGTATTTAAGCATCATCCAGAAAAGTATGAAAATGAAGCAGACTTCACATATTTCTTCTGAGTTCTAGTGCTACTTTGTAAATAGGACAAGTGTGATGGAAGTGGAAGCTTCTCTGGCTAATAGGACAAAATCTCTTCAATGGCAAAAGCTTGAGTTAAAGGCATTTCATTGGCCCTTGCAATGAATGTATGGGACCTATGTTGGGAAAACCAAGCAACTTAAGGCTACGAAGTAAGACTGACATAAATATAGAAAAAAAGACCATGTTGCTATGTATGCAGAAAGGCTATCTATGCAAAATGTACTTTAGCATGTATTATGAAACTAGACCAAATAATTCTGAAGTACATTTTGAAAAATAAATATACAGCTAATTTTTGACACAGAAAGAAGACTAATGAAGAAGATATTTCCTTTACTAAGTAGTAAAAAGCATTATAATGTTGCAATAATGCTTTTAAAATGACATTGTACTGGCTCATGAAAGATAGATAATGGGAAAGCATAGCCTGGGGAAAACCCTAGCATATATAAGAGTTTATAATGCAAATGTTTGTAAGTGTTAAGTAGTAGTAAGAAAATTAGTGATGTACTTGAGGTGGAAAAATCATGTCCTAGTCTGCCTATATATCAAAATTAATTCCAGATGGATTAAATAATTTCATGTAAAAAATCAAATCATAAAAAAGAAAAAATAATTTTGTTGATCTGGGAACATGAAATAACATTTAATCATAAAAATAAAATCAGTAAAAAATTCATACACCTGGTTACCAGCCTGGGGATTCAAAAAAGTTATTTCTTTTTCAATACCAATTTTAAGTTATTTCCCCTAAATATTATATCTACTTTCTGCTCATTATTTTTAATAAGCAAAACCATGTATTTGACACAAAGTTGGTGCAACATTGTCCTGGGTCTCCCTCCTGGTGTAACCTTCATGTGTTAGGTTAGAGAATACACTTCTCTCTCTAATAACAGTGAGCCATAGGTCCCATCCTCACGCTTCATTAAAGGCAGTTTCTTCTCTCTGTCTGTCCATCTGTTGATCTCTCTTGTTATTTTATCAACAAAATTTCCATGAGCATAAATATATATATTTTGTCTTTTGGTTTGTAACAAGCACACATGTACACATGCCCCTTAATTCTCTCACCTCCTCTAAGTATTGCTTCATTTCTCTACTGCAGAGGGAAACTTTGGAAAGAGCCATCTAGGAACACTGCCTTCACTTTCTCAGTTCACCAGCCTACTCCACTCTGGCTTTTGTCACCAACACATAAATGAAATTGCTTTTGTCATGTCACAGATGAATTGCCACAATCATTGTATCCTTATTCCAGCCACTTTTGACAGAATGCATGACTACCTCTTCTTGACATGCTTTCCTCTCCTGGAATCTGTGGCAGTACAAGGTCCTGATTTCCTTCTCAGTTTAGCATTGTCTTTCTCTCTTGAGTACTCACTGCCCTGAATAATCCCATTCATTTCTGTGGTGTTAAATACACTCCATTTGCTGACTGTTTCCAAGTTTACATACTCACATACCAATTAGATTCCTAGCGATTTCAGCTTAAATGTCCAATAAATATTTCAAATATAACTTGTCAAAAATGAGTATCTTAAGCATTCCCCATAACCTGCCCTTACCTGACACAGACTTCTTAATCATACCCTTGAGTTCTCATGCTAGAAACTTAGGGATCATCCTTGATTTTCATCACTAAGTCCTATCTATTCTCCTTCAGAAACATATTTCAAGTTCTTCTAGTCTTTTCTATGACCACTGCCAGCGTCCTGGTCTGTACTATATAATCTCTGGTCTAGATTACTGCCAGAGACCCTTGGCTTATCTCCCTTTGTTCATTCTTACCTCTCCCAAATGCATTATTCTTGCAGCATTCTTGCCTATGACTCTAAATCAATTTTCACTCAGAACTCAGATATGTTATAGGGGTACAGTCAAGAAGAGTTGCTTATGGGGGATGAGAAGGAAAGACAGAAACCAAGAATAACTAGGGTTTTGCTAGAGCAACTTCACAGGAAGTGATGACTTTTATCAAGGTGGATGAGTTTGGGTCAGGTATATGTTTGGTTGGAAGGATGATCAAGAGTTCTGTATTCTGTGCATTAACCCTGAAATGGCAATTATTAAAGTGTAGGTGTGCTGTATTTAGATGGAATATTAGGCAAGCTAGATATCTGTTGGGTGAAAAAGTGAATCAAACTAGGCTACCAGAGAAGCAAAATATTTAGGAAGAAACACTTGGAACAGTTGTTTGGTTGTAATGTGACACTGTAATAGAAATTTCTGGTATTATTTGGATATATAAGCCTAGAAACCAATAGGAAAATTAGACCCAGAGGCTTAGACCTGACAAGGCTTTCCTGGAAGTTTAAAGTATGGAAAAGGTAAGATGGACGTGAGACTTCTAGAACATTGAATTATTTGTATGTCATATATTATTTTTATTTTTTATATCAACTTTATTGAAGTACAACTTACATACATTATAACTCACATTTCATGTGTATGTACCAATAACTTTGGACAAATGTATATATTTGTAAAAACATACAGGTATGGATTTTACAAGCTGCATTAGATCAGAGATTATGTGTTACAATTGAATAAATCTTGATTCTAAAAACAATAAATATTTAGGATTCTTATATCATTCTCTTTTATATAAAAATATATTAATAAATTATACAGATACCAAATCCAGAAACTTCAAACATTTGCTTCTTCTGACTTAGAGGTATCAAAAAAAGGAAAATGCTTTGAACAATTTACTATATTCAATTTTAAGCATTACATTTTGAGAAAAAATCCACAAACTAGAAAACAAGCTGAGCAAAGGAATAGTACTGAAAAGGCTAGAAATCATATTCTAAGAATACACTAGAAAAACCAAGTGTTTTTAGAAGAAAATATGGTAAGGTAGTATAGAGTGAGGAAGGATAACATTGATCTCCAAAGGTTAAAAAACTTTTATATGGAAAAGAGACAGAACTTGTTCAGCATTGGCTCCAGGAAGCAAGAGTATCAGAGGGAAGTTCAAATGGAATGGTTGAAGCATAAAGTATCCCTGCATTGTAACTGTTTAGAAAGAGGCAAAAGACCATCTCTTTAAGAGTTGGGGCAAGAGTAGAAGGATTAGATTTGTAGTCATCCTCTTACATCCTTGTTACTTCCAATTCTGAGATGGTGTGATCCAGGAACCTCACACGATTTAAAGCCAGGTGTCAGGGACACCACAATTCAGAAATGTACAGCCCCCAAACCATAGTTTGATCAAGAACAAAGAACTAAACCCAACCAGGAGCTCTGCTTCTGCATGTGCGTACATACATACACACACACTCATACATCCAACCTCCCCATGATTCTTGGGATGAAAAAATAACATAGAAAGATTATAAAAGAAAATCCATTCTATCTTTTCCATCAAATTTACTGTAGGTTTCCTAATCTATGTTAACAATATCACTAGCTCCCTGATTATGCAGAATAAAGCCTTAATGTTTCTCTTTGACTTTTCCATCTTCTTCAAACTTCTACCCCAGAAATACCTCAGCTGTCCTTTACCTTTACACAGCAGTCCTCCCTTATCTGCTGGGATATGTTGCAAGATCCCTGGTGGGTGCCTGAAACTAGTTAAGACTGAATCCCATAAATACTGTTTTCTGTTTTGTTTTGTTTCTTTTCCCTATACATGCACACACTTCACAGCTTTTCTTTGGCATATTCGAATTGCCAGCATCATTACTCTTGCCCTTTGAGACCATAATTAAGTAAAATAAGGGTTGCTTAAACACAAGCATTGAAATACCACAAGTTGATCTGATAAACCAACAGGGCCGTTAAGTGACTGAGGGCGGGGAACGTATACCGCATAGATACTATGGACAAAGCGATGATTCATGCCTGGGACTGGACAGAACAGGGCGGTGCCAGATGTCACCATGCTAGCCAGAACAATGTGTATTTAAAACTTATAAATTATCTTCGGAATTTTGCAATTAATATTTTCATACCATGGTTGACCACAGTACCTGAAACCATGGAAAGCAAAATTGTAGAAAGTAACACCACAGATAAGGAGGCACTACTACACTTGTATTGCCATTGTTCTGTTGAAACTCTTGCAGTTGATTCCTGACTAGTCATCCTGCCTATGACCTCCCCCTCCCAAGGCCATTATTCTTACTGCTAACAGTGACCTTTCTAAAGCTGGAATGGGTGTATCACACCACCCTAACCTGCTCAAGAAACTACGTGGGCTCCTGCAAAGTAAAGTCCAAATTCTTTGGAATGGCCTTGCATGCCATCTCAGCCCCACCTGAACCCTCCCTGCTTCACTTGCTCTGATGCTTTGGTACCTTTTGCTTTGACTACACTGCAGTACCTGTCATTCCTGAAATGCACTGTGCTTCGTGGCTTTATTCAGCTGTTTTCAAATGCACCCCCTCACTCCACCTGTGGACACTTTACTCCATTTTCAAGACTCAAGCAGATGCTACTTATCTTGTGAAACTATCCTAATGCTTCTACCTCTCAACCCCTACCTCCTCCTTTGCAATTAAGTGTTGCTTCTTGGAGCTTATAATACTTCTCATCATATCTTATTTTTGCATTTAACAATCATGCTTGAAATTTAGTTTTGGGGTCCAAGCTTATCTCTACTCACTGTAAATCCTTGAAGACAGAGAACAGGCTTCATTTCTTTCTATATCCAACCTTGTCAGACCCCCAATGCCAAGGATCTAACACAGAAGTTTCTATATAACAAGTGCTTAATAAATGTTTATTGAACTGATCTGGAGCAGTCTTAAAAATTGTTGTAACTTCTATTAAAATTTTAATCAAAAGCCTAGTGATTGATATAAGCCTTTTAGCTATTAATCTAACATCTATGGGCCAAAAACAGTTATATACTTACATTCACTAGGAGTGAGAATTCTGTGACCAGTTGGCTAAATTGAATTAAGTCCACTTCTAAGATTTCCCATGATTCTGCAGCGTTTTGGTCTCGAGGAATTTCAGGCAATGCATATATCTGAGTCATACTCTGAGGATCAGCTTCAGCTTCGACTTCAGTAGTATGAAATCCTCCACCAACAGTCATAGATCTGGTAAAAGAAAGCTGTGATAAAGTTTCTTCATCATTAAATTGTTTCTTAAGTTCTTCTACAGATTCCAGGTGGAGTTGGAGAAATTCTGTTGTTGCTGCTGAGGCTTCTTCTTTAACAGGATCTATCATTCTCTTCAGGAGTCCTAGGTCATCTTTTCAGACTTTCAAACAAAGCTTCTCCATTTCTCGGTTATTGGAGTGGAGTTGCTGAACCATACGTCCTGCATTGATATGCTCTTCATGCAGCTTGTCCCAGATTCTGTATCTCTGATACTTCTCAATATTTAGCTGGTGCTTTCTTAACCTCTCCAGATCTGTTGGGATTACTACTTTAATAAATTTCTGGATAGTTGGTTCAAGATGGCGTAATTTCACTTTTTCTTCATCTTCAGACATCCTAATAAATGTTGTGTCACTTCTACTTGCAACAATGTCTTCTCTACCCATACAGGAAAGCCTCCTGCTGGGGCGCTGTGGGGGCAGTCGGTGCCTGTATGTCATATATTTTATTCACACTAAAACTAGTGTTGTTAAGTCTGATGGGGCAATGTTCAGTAACATCCCTGTCTTCTCTACCCACTAATAGCTAGTAGCACTCCCCGACGCCATGTGTAACAACCAAAAATGTCTTGAGACATTTTCCATTCCCTGGGGATGCAGCAAGAATTGACACTCTTCAAGAACCACAGATTAGAAGAATGTCAATGAGAAAATAAGTACTTGTTTTTATCCATTGAAATGTTAATATTTGAGAAACAGCTACAAAGCAGTAGCATTCTGAAATTTTATCTTGCAAAAAGCTCTCAGAAAGGATTTAATAACTACATAAGCTTCATGCACCCCAAAGGTGCAAGGTAGGGAAATACGAGGGTGATGAGAACTCGCAGAGGGAGAGCGTTTGAAGCACAGGCAGAAGAGGGAAGCCAGCTTAGCACTTTCACTCAACATTGCACAGTGTCTTTTCTCCCCTGAAGTAATTCTTTCTGCTCTCTACATACAGATAGCTTTGGTAGAAACAGATGAAATGTTCCCAGCATGGCTGGGCACTTTCTTCCCCTAAGTGAGGCAGCTCAGAATGGATGCCTAATAAAGAGTAGCACTTCTTGGGTTTGGTTTCAAGGCTGAAGCTGTCAAGCCAGTTCTGAGTTTGAATGACAGGGTCCAGAACATGTTGACCTTCTAGCTTTGCCCCTGTCCTTGCTCCACTAACTGGTAACTTTACAAATATGGTAAAGGGGAGAACACAAGAGGTCACTAGAACAGGGATGTGGTGACATAGACACAGGACTATTGCAGGAAGTTTCCAGTGAGGTAAAAAGGCCAATGAAGAGTAGGCTGAGACAGCTCTCTGTTGTACAAACAAGTGAAGTTCACAGCTGGACTTCTGCCACTGATACATGAATTAAAATATTATGTACCAGTGTAGTCGGTTAGAGTGTCATCCTGAAAGTTATACACAAATATAGGCTATGGGATAGCACTGCTCTTCATGAATTTCCACTAAAGGCAGAGCATCTATTTTTATGTGTATGCCAGAAAAAGAAATGCTAAACAAAACCAGAATTCTTTAGTACAGATTTAGAAGTATTGGGGGATTAATTCTGCTCCTGAAATATAATAACTGCATATGGGAGGATGGCAATTGGGATCAGAACTAGTTCTCTGAGGTGAGGGTTAAAGTGATCCCCATATAAAGAATGTTTGAAATGTTCCTCTACCCTGTGTACTTTTTTAAAGACTAAATCTTGAATTTAGAAGTCACATCACACAAGTTATTTTAAAAATGTTCTTATTCATAAAAGATTTCATCACAATTTCTTTTTTTTCTTTTTCTTTTTTTTTGGGGGGGTAGGGAAAGAATGGGTGAAGAGGTGAGGGGATTAATAAGTACAAGTAGGTAGTTACATAATAGCCATGGGGATGTAAAGTGCAGTATAGGAAATGGAGTAGCCAAAGAATTATACACATTACCCAAAGACATGAACAATGGTTGGGGAATTGACTGAGGGAGTAGGGGGCACTGGGTGGATAGGGCAAAGGGGGACATGTCAGGATGACTATAATAGCATAATTAATAAAATGTAACTGAAAAAATAAAGTTATAGTAATTAAAAGACAAGAAATAAACTGGTTATTGATAGGTACACATTTATTGTCATTTCATTTCTTATAATTCAGTTCTTTTTATTTTCCATATTCTAAAAGAAGTCCCTTTAACATTTCTTGTAATAATGGTTTGGCGGTAATGAAATTGTTTAGCTTTTTCTAGTCTGGGAATCTCTTTATTTCTCCTTTAATTTTAAATGCTAGCTTTGCTGGGTAAAGTAGTCTTGGTTGTATGTTCTTGCTTTTTTTTTTTTTTTCCTTGAATGATCACCTGAGGATATGTTTATTGATTTTATAGAGAGAGGAAGGGAGGGAGGGAGAGAGAGAGACAGAAACACCAATGTGGGGAGGAGGGGGTGGGTTGGAATGTCAGTCAATTACCTCCCATATGTGCCCTGATCAGGGATTGAACCCACAACCTACATATATGCCCTGAACTGGAATCAAACCCTTACCTTACTGTGCACGGAACAAAGCTCCAACCACCTGAGCCACCTAACCAGGGCTGTAGGCCCTTGATTTTTATCACTTTAAATATTTCATGCCAATCTCATCTGACCTGAACAGTTTATATTGAGAAATCAGTTGACAGTCTTAGGAAAGCTCCCTTGTAGGTACTAGAAGGGACACAAACATAACCAGAATTTATTTATAAAACATTGTGTATTTATTCTTACATATTTAAACTTCAATCACCTTCAAAGTACTCTCCATTTGATGTAATACACCTATTGAGACTTTTTTCCACTGTGCAAAACAGTTTTTGAACTTGCTGATTTTGATGTCATTTAGTGCTTCTGCTGTTTTTTGTTTTGCCTCTTCCACTTAGGCAAAATATTCCCTTTCAGGAATTTTTTCATCCAGGGGGAAAAAAAAAGTCTCTCAGGATGAGATCAGGTAAATAGGGAGGGTGGGGCACAGGAGTCATATATTTTTGGTCAAAAACTGCTGAACACTAAACTCAGTGTGGGCAGGTGAGCTCATAAATAACCCATCGCAAAATTAGAAAACATGTGTGTTGAAGGAGTCTTCAAAAAAATTCACTGAAGCCAAGTGCAGCCTCTCACAACAGCTCCAGCTAGTCCACTGATACAGATGGGTTCCTAGAACACACGTAGCAAGTGAAACCTGTGCTACAAGGGGCCCGCCCTCCAGAAGATAATTCCATTTTTGAGGGGGTGGTCCCCTCTCATAACTCACTCTCTCTTGCTACTTCTAAAAAAAGATTGTATTCATCACAATTTCTTTAAGTGGTCGTCACCCATAGTATACCTAAAATATATTCGGTTTACCAAAACTTGGGCAAAAGGAATATATATTGTACAAAGCGAAATCCTCACATATGTACCTACATGTTTCATCTTAGGGCTTTAAATAAAGGAATTTGGACTTTCGGTAAAGATGGAAGCATAGGTAAACACACCTCACCTCCATGCAGAACTACAGCAAAAAATACAAGTAGACTAAAAAATAGATATCACCCACAATTGTCAGAAAATTGAGCTGTGTGGAAGTCTACCAATCAATGATTTAAAGAAGATACATTCATCCAAATGGTTAGGAGGGGTGGAGATGCAGAGAGGTACAGAGGTGCAGAGAGGCATAGAGACATGGAGTGGTGTGGAGAGGTACAGAGATGGGAATGGGCAGTCACATATCCATGTGTGGTAGATAAAAAAAGAGAGGTGTACTTTGGGAGCAAGAGACCCAGCTCCAGTCCAGACCACCCAGCCCAGGGTCCCAGCACCAGGGAGACAAGCCCGCATAACTTCTGGCTGTAAGCAGCAATGAAGGTTGGCACAGTGGAAGAAACTGTGGGATTCTCTAGAGACTCCTCTTAAAGGGTCTGTAACTGAGACTTAGGACTCATGCAAACCCATCCCCTCTGGGATTCAGCAACAGAACAATAGCCAGAAGGACATCAGTGATGTGGGAAGAAAGTAAAGTGCAAGTGCTAGGAAGCAGCTTCCTCCTGGGAAAAACTCCACAGACCAGGCAGTGGCATTCTCCCCTCTGCAAGCTGTCCCCTACATAGAGCAACAGAGCAGTGACACGTGTTGCCCTACCCTGGAGGTTACCTAAGGCTCCACCCCATACAATTTAACAGGTGGGTTTTTCTACAATAGGTCATGCTACTAAGGGGGTCAAAGCAGCTCTACATAATATGTAGAAACAAATGAGGCAAGGAAATATGCCCCAAATGAAAGAACAGAACAAAACTCCAGAAAAAAAAACAAAGCACTAAATGAAATGGAGATATGTAACCTATCAGATACACAGTTCAAAACACTGGTTATCAGGATGCTCCAGGAACTCACTGGGCACTTCACACAGAAATGAAAGCTGCATTAAGTGAAATAAAGAAAAATATACAGGGAACCAACAGTGGAAGGAATATAGCAGAGAACCAAATAAAAAATTTGAAGCTCAAGAAAGGAAAAAGCATTCAATCAGAACAGTAGGAAGAAAAAAGAGGATAGGCTTAGGACCCCCTGGGACATGTTTAAATGCAGCAACAACCAAATCATAGGGGTGCCAGAAAGAGAAGAGGAAAAGCAGGAAATTGAAAAGTAATTTGACAAAAATAATGAAAGGAAACTTTCCTAATTTGGTGAAGGAAATGGACATACAAGTGCAGGAAGTGCAGAGAGTCCCAAAAAAGTTGGACCCAAAGAGGACCACACCAAGATACATCAAAGGTTAAATATAAAGAAAGAATAATAAAAGCAACAAAAATAAAGCAGAGGGTTAACTACAAAGGAGGTCTCATACGACTATCAGCTGACTTCTTAAGAGAAACTTTGCAGGCTAGAAGGGACTGGGAAGGAGTATTCAAAGTGATGAAAAACAAGGACCTACAGGGGGAGAAGATGGAGGCAAAGTAGGGGAGAACTGAACCCACTTGCTTGTGCACCCAACTGAGGCACCTAGACAATCTTCTAAAGAACTGAGTGAACAGCCAATGAAATCCCAGCTTATTTGAAGTTTGGGTGACAAAGATTGCAGAGCACATTTGAAAATGGATGATAAAGAGGTTTTGTAGGCTGACAGGAAGGTCCCCAGGTCCTGTGCCTCAGACTGTGGCTGCAGTGGTCCCTGGGCCCTACTCCAGGGACTGCCACTACCACAGGAGCTTTGGAAGAAAGCTGCTCAATGATTGTAACTTATCAGCTCCTTCCCCTCCCAGAGCAGGGAAGCCACAAATCTGCCCTAGTACAGACCTGGTTGTTGGAAATCACTGGAGGGGATAAAGATGCAGTGGGAGACACACAGTAGGTGGCATTCCATGGCTGGGACTATGGTTGCTGTCTGGGACAGTACCAGAGAGATTGGGGAGCCGGGTGACAGCAGAAGATGGGAGAAGAGAGAATGGCAGTGATTGACCATAACCCAGATAGTCCCAGGACTGGTTAGAGAGTTGTGCTGAGTGAAAATCCAGTGACTTTTAGGAAAGGTCATGAGGGAGACTCTGTCCCACAGATAGTCGCACAGAGTGTCCCCTGTGGCTGCGGATGAAGAAATAAACTACCAGACACAATGTGCCTGCCAGGAGAGGGGGTGTCAATTCCCTCTAGTGGAGAATGCCCCAAGCCCTTCTCTTGAAGTGGCTTTAGTTGAGAACAATATGCGCAGGGGTATACAGCATGCATGCAAAGTCTATCAATCTACATCAAAAAGGCTATAGATAATAAACTGAAGAAATACAGAGGTTTGTCTTAAATCAAAGTCTGTCAGACAAGTTGGCGCCGGATGCTCATTATAGCACAGTTTTCGGGGCTCAGGAATTATCTCCTCGCATTGAAGACAGCTGGTTTTTCCTTATCACGGCAGTGTGAAGCAGAGCAAGCTTCAGTAATTTTGTTGTATTTTTTAGGCCATATTTCCAGGGGACCTTTGGTGTTAGTATTGGTCCATGCACCTCCCAGCATTCCAGGTTTTCCAGGCGAGGCTTACAGACAGGGGCCTAGCTAGTGCGGGGCAACAAGTCCTGATACCACACAGAGTGGTCAAAACAGACCGCCCACAACCAAGGGGAATTCACTCACAAAAAAAGAAAACCCTTTCAGCCACCGTGCACGGACCTCTCACACGCAGCAGCCAGGCCAGAGAAGAAGGAGGAGGGGTGAGATTTGCTCCAGATCAGGGCGCTCCATAGATTGATCAAAGTGGAGCAGCACGAACCAGGGAGGGGTAGCATTCTCCAGAGAGACTTAATTTAATAGGGGAACTAAACAGCCCTGACGAGACTTTGCAAGTGCACAGCATCCAGGCCAGCAAAGAGTGAGGACGAGGGGTGCAAAGTTGCTCCCATTTGGTGCAAGTCATGAACCAATCAAAGGGCTGCACACCAAGGTGCTGGCCTGGTGCATACAGACAGCATGGGCTGCAGTGCTGTGAGGGCTCAGCTGGAGGCTGGGCTCCTATGCATACCGCAGCCCAGACTCAGCTCCTATCCTTGCAGATCCCAAGGAAAGGAAAAAAAAAAAAAAGGAGAGCAGCTCCCCTCTTCCAGCAGCATGCAGGAAGACCAGTTTAGCCAGCAGGAGGCTTTTCTTTCCCTTTTTTGTTTCTTGCAAGTGTAAGACAGACAATATGACCTGGAG
Source organism: Pteronotus mesoamericanus (assembly GCF_021234165.1). Taxonomy (NCBI): domain Eukaryota; kingdom Metazoa; phylum Chordata; class Mammalia; order Chiroptera; family Mormoopidae; genus Pteronotus; species Pteronotus mesoamericanus. The sequence continues at coordinate 47,475,580 of NW_026555329.1, read as the reverse complement.
CTGTACAAGGACCAAAGACAGATCCTGAGAGAGATCAGAAGGCTAATGCCAACAAGTGGGAAAATTTTCACTTTTTTATCCTTTGGAATTTGCAATTTTTTAGTTACTTTTATTTTTTATATCTTATTTTTTAAAATTTACCTTCCATTTAGTTTTCTTTGTTCTGTTTGTTTGGTTTTCTTGTTCTCCCTTTCATATCGCATTTTCATTTTTCTTCTGTCGCTGCACTGGTATTCCAATAATACACTACTGCTGGTCTTTTAGTTCTTAATTCTTTTTATTGAGATTACATATTGCTTGTCATGTGACTGTTGTTCCAAATCCCACACAGCACCCTTCCCCGGTCTTGGTCTATTTCGCTATCTTCCTGAGCTTTGTTACTGTCGTGATTAACTTTATTCTCTCCCACGCTACCCCTCCCACACTACCCCAGAGAGTAGTATCTATCCCCTACTCTCACTATATCTCACCATCTAACCTCACACAGGCGCTCTGCTTTAAGGAGTCAGATCACATTCTTTGCCCCTCAACCAGTAAGAATCTTACCTCTTTATCACCTTTTATAAAAAGTGGTCAACCTGCTGGAGGAGAGAACCCACCAATGAAAGAGAGACCAAAAGATAAAGCCCAAGTACAATGAAACACCTCCACAAATGGAAGAAAGGCAACCCTAGAACATCCAGACAAGGAGATCAGAGACCACGCACTGATCCCACAGCACTCCTACCACAGAAGTGCACCCTACAAAGATAGGTGGCAAAGCAGAGCATTGGGAATCACAGCAACAAACAAAAACTCTCACCTAAAATGGGGATATGAAGAAAGAACCTGCAATCAAAAGGAATAGAAGACTTCCCAAGAAAAGAGCTAAATGAAATGGAGGCAAGCAAACTATCAGATCTTGGATTCAAAAGAATGGTTACAAGGATGCTCTAGGAACTCACAGACAAGTACAAGGAACTGAATGAGAACTACAACAGCATGAAAAAGGAAACAGCAACTTTAAACAAGAACCAGGAAGAAATGGAAGAACACAATTTCTTTAATAAAAAAGTATACTAGAAGGAATTACAAGCAGGACGAAGGATGAAGCAGAGTGCCGAATTAATGAGCTGGGAGACAAGGTAGTAAGAAATAACCAGGTAGAGCCAGCTGCACAAATAAAGACTCAGAAGATATGAAGATGCCTTTTAGGGAAATGCATGACAACGTGAAATGCAACAACACCTGAATCATAGGAATACCAGTAGGAGAAGAAAAGGAGCAAGGGATAGAAACCTTGTTTCAAAAAATAATGAAAGAAAAATTCCTGAACATGGAGAGGGAAAATACCACCCAAACTGAGGAAGCACAAAGGGTCCCAATCAAGATGGACCCAAAGAGACCTACTCTAAGACACATCATAATTAAAATGCCAAGTTTTAAAGACAAAGAAAGAATCTTAAAAGCAGCAAGGAAGAAACAAGAACTAACATACAAGGGAGCTCTGATAAGGCTATCAGCTGGTTTCTCAACAGAAACACTATTAGCCAGAAGAGAATGCAAGAAATATTTCAAGTGATGAAAAAGCAAAGACCAGCAACCAAGGCTAATCTACCCAACCAGGCCCTCAATAGAAATGGAAGGCAAAATTAGGAGTGTCCCAGACAAAAGAAGCCTGAAAGAATACACCTCTGCCAAACCAGCACTGCAAAATATGACAAAGGGACTGCTATAAGAAGAGGAACAAAAAGAGTGCGAGAGAGAGGAACACAGGTATAAAAGGGGAGGGGGGGGAGAATAAGTACTTATCAATAATAATCTTAAATGTCAATGGATTAAATTCTCCAATCAAAAGACACAGGGTAGCTGAATGGGTAAGAAAACATGGCCCACACATATGCTGCCTACAAGAGACTCACCTCAGAAGAAAGACCTACACAGGCTGAAAGTGAATTGCTGGAAAAAAAATATTCCAAGCAAATGGACAGGAAAAAAGAGCCAGCATAGCAATACTTGTATCAGACAAAACAGACCTCAAAACAAAAGCTATAAAAAGAAATACTGAAGGACACTACATAATACTCAAGGGAAGAATCCATCAAGAAGACATGAACATGGTAAATATACATGCACTCAACATAGGAGTACCCAAATATATAAGGAAAATCTTGGAGGACTTCAAGAAAGATATAGACAGCACCACATGTACACCATGGGATTTTAACATCCCACTGTCAAAAATGGATAGATCTTCTCAACAAAATATCAACAAGGATATTGCAGCACTGAGCAATGTCCTAGACCAAATGGACTTAACTGATATATATCTATATCTATATCTATATCTATATCTAATCTATATCTACCTATATCTAGATATATCTAGAACCTTTTATCCCAAAGAAGCAAAATACACAATCTTTTCAAATGCACATGGAACATTTTCAAAGATAGGTCACACGACAGGACACAAAACAAGCCTCAACAAATTCACAAATATTGAAATCATATCAAGCATTTTCTCGGACCACAAGGGCTTGAAACTAGAAACCAGCCTCAAGGAAAAAACTCAAAAACATGGACACTCAGAGACTAAACAGCATGCTATTAACCAATGAACGGGTTAATAATGAGATCAAGGAAGAAATCAAAAGTTTCTGGAAACAAATGAAAATGAACACACAACTCTCCAAAACTTATGGGACACAGCAAAGGCAATTCTCAGAGAGAAATTCATAACAACACAGGCCTACCTAAAACACATAGAAACATTTCAGATAAACAACCTAACAGTACATCTACAAGAACTGGAGGAACAACAACAAACAAAGCCCAGAGAGAGTAGAAAGAAGGAAATAACCAAGAACAGAGCAGAATTAAATGACACAGAGACTAAAAGAACAATTCAAAAGGATGAATAAATCCAGGGGCTGTCTCTTTGAAAAGATAAACAAAAATAGACAAGCATTTAATCAGATTCATCAAGAAAAAAAAGAGAAGACCAAAGTAAATAAAATGAGAAATGAAGGAGGAGAGATTACAACTGATACCGCAGAAGTACAAAGGATTGTAAGAAATAACTACGAACAACTACATGCCAAGAGATTTGAAAGCAAGGGTGAAATGGACAAATTCCTAGGAAAATGTAATCTCCCAAGACTGAAAGAAAAAGCAGCAGAAAGCCTAAACAGAGCAGTAACAGCTGGTGATATCAAAGAAGTAATCAAAAACATACTGGCACACAAAAGCCCCAGACTGGATGGTTTCACAGGAGAATTCTTCAAAATATTTAAGGAAGCGCTAACCCTTTTTCTTCTCAGGCTATTCCAGAAAATCCAAAAAAGAGGGGAGACCTCCAAACTCTTTTTATGAAGCCAGCATCATCCTGATCCCAAAAATAGAAAAAGACAAAACAAAGAAAGAAAACTAGAGGCCAGTATCGCTGATGAACAGAGACGCGAAAGCCCTGAACAAAATACTGGGAAACCACATCCAACAACACATTAAAAAGATCATCCACCATGATCAAGTGAGATTCATCCCAGGGATGCAAGGATGGTTCAATATTCACAACTTAATAAATGTAGCACATCACATAAACAAAAGAAAAGACAAAATTCACATTATGATATTAATGGATGCGGAAAAAGCATTTGATAAGGTACTACATCCATTTATGATAAAACCGATCAGCATTGTGAGAACAGAGGGAGCATACCACATCATAATAAAGGCCATATATGAGAAACCTGAGGCCAACATCATCCTCAACAGGCAAAACTAAAAGCTTCCTACTAAGATCAGGAACAAGACAAGATGAGAGGGGAGAGAGAACAGGGGGGAAAAGGAGAAGGTTAATCCAGGAACATGTTTAAAGGACACAGAGACAAAGCCAAAAGCAGGTAAGATCAAGGGCGGGAGGTGGGGAAGGGAGGCGTTGAGGGGAGTGGTGGGGGTAAAATGGACAAAGCTGTACTTGAACAAAAATACAAAATAAGTAAAAAAAATAATAATAATTTAAAAACACAAACAAACAAGGGTCTGCAATCTAGATTATTTTGTCCATTCAGAATGGAAGGGCAGAGAAAGTGCTTCCCAGAAAAGGTAAAACTAAAAGAATTCATCATCACCAAATCATTATTATATGAAATGCTAAAGGGAATTTTATAAGAAAAAGACGATCAAATTGATGAACATTAAAATAGTAATATATTCACAACTATTATTAATAGAAACCAAATAACATACTAAGCAAACAAGCAGAACAGAAACAGAATCATAGATATGAAGATCACTTGGAGAGTTGAGTTGGGAGGGGGAAGAGGAAAAATGGGAGAAAAGGTGCAGGAATTAAGGAGCACAAATTATTATGTACAAAATAGACAAGATTGTTAAGAACTGTATAGGAAATTGAGTAGCCAAAGAAGATATGCAGGACCCATGGGCATGAACTAAGGAAGGGACAGGTAAAGGGAATAGGGGTACCGGGTGGAGGGGGAGAAATGGGAAAAATCAGGACAACTGTAATAGCATAATCATTAAAATATATTTAAAAGGAAAAAATAGTATTTGAAGAGAGATACGATGACCTCCTTGAAAAGAATTATGGCTACTGTGCTGGAAATAGGATATAGGAGACTAAGCTATCCTCAGGGAGACCAGTTAGTGAAGTATTTTGGTATTCTAGACAAGACTATGGGGTCTCTGTTGGTGTGGATTTGTTCAAGGTAGGTTTGTTGCTACCCTTCTAGGCCAGACAGGTTCATGGGATTTGTGCAGATGGAAGGAAAATCATAGAGCCATGGGGATGCTTGACATGCCTTTATTGAAAGGTGGGTCATCCACATGTACTGCAAGCTGCATGTGTCTGCATGTCATACTGCATGTCACCTATCATCTCTCTCATGTGTCCCACTGGGGAGCCCCTATCCCCTTAATATTGAAGACAGATAAAACCAGCAGGGAGACAAAACAGGTTGAGATTCTGCATATGTGAGCTCACTCAAAGCTATGGGAGTACTTATCAGGCTAGTCTCAAGGCTATGGGAATACTTATCAGGCCCACTTTCAAGGCTATGAGAACACTACTCATCTTAGTTCCCCAGATATCTGGGTGAAGAAGCCAGATTGCCTCCATTTACCCTATAATCCACCCCTTCTGGATTCCTCACCGTACAATCTATGCAAGGATATCTTCCACAAAAGTCCCTTGGCGAGGAGGGCAGAGCCCTGCACTCATAAACCACAACAGTAGTATAGACTACAGCAACAAGCAACCAATAAGGGCACCCCTAGGTACAACAGCCAGTCCAATTCTCATGCAAGTAAGGACACCCATGTGATCTACACACCCAGAGGGCTCCAGTGGGAACAGCAGTCTATGCACCCTTCCATGCCTCCCAGCAATGTCCAAGAGCCTGTCTTTGACACAGACCCACAGGAATTCAGTTGACTTGGGCTTGTCCTTGAGGCTTTCAATACAGATGGGGTGCTGGCCCAGCCAACCCCATGGTCTCAGCCATAAGCCAAGCCCGAGCCACCCCACACAGAGCACTCTACCAAGAACTGGGGCGGTCACACCACTGCTCAGCCCCAGTGCAGATGTTTGTCCATGTCACATTCCACAAGGAATGTGCACTGTTCTATCTGTAGACAGAAGCTTGAGAGCTGTACCATGGGAGGCCAGCAGACATGCTCAGGGGGATACAGTGTAGACCCAACACATTGATCAGTTAGCCACTGAGGCATAAGCATGTATGCAATCCACTACACTAGGGGCTAACGGACAGTTATAGGCTCCAGTAAGGGCAAGTCACTACCCTGAGGCAATATACAGGCCCATTTCAGGTCCATTGACAAGATGGTAGCTGGAAGGAGGGGCCTTCCTGGGTGTGAATACCATACTTTTTGTGCCTCAACTGGAGGTTCAGCATCTACTTGTAACAATAGTGGAAAACTTATAATGGGCCATAGGGGAATCACAAAGGTGCCATGAAGAAGCATTTCATGGTCTGCTGGCCCTGGATATGTCACCTTTAAGATTGAGGGCCATCTCCCAATCACTCAGGGCACTATTTGCAAGTTTCTCTCTACTTCTTGTCCCCAAGTAGCAACAAGAGTAACCCAGCACATGTAGGGGGCTTTTATTTCCCAAGGCCACGTCCAGCTGGCTGTTTGCCCTCACTCCAAACCCTCAGGAGCAGGCTAGAGAATATTTCCCTGTTTTCCCATGCCTGGTTTCAGCAAAGCATCCTTTCTTTGTACATGCAGCTGAGTTGGAGCTACAGTCCAGTGGAGCTTGGACCAAGGCTTCCACTGGGGCTGGGCACCCCTTTCAACTCCTTTCATTTAGAGTCCAGAAGATGGTCCATAAGGTTTTATCCACCCACCCTCCCAGTGTAGGGGTGGCAGCCGCAGCTCGCAGGGTCTTGCCACAAGTCCTGTCATGGAGGGCACCATGTGGGGCTCTCCTGGATCTGAGGGTTACTGTCTAGAGCCAGTTGAGGAGGGAGCAGGGCTCTGAATCCCGTAGACCCTGTCCTGGGGTTGTCATGGATGCGGGGAATAAACACGAGTCATTGCAACTACTTTTCTGTTTGCCAGAAGACGAGACATGGCTCTTCCCTCTAGTGGAGAAGGCCTCGAGCCCCCATGTCCAAAGGATTTTATTGAAAACCAAATGCACAGAGGTATGGTTGCAAAGCTCATCAATCAATGTCAAAAGGCTATATTTACAGAAAACAGAGATCATAGGTAACAGTTGGAGGAACACAAGAGATTTGTCTCAGGTCAGGGTCTGTAAATCTCCTTCTGGTATGAGCCGGTTATCATAGCTTTTGAGGGAAGAACAAAGCATGCCTCCAGAGACTTACTTCTAGGCCTGACTTCCCCCTGGGAACCGCCCGATCCAGTTTAGGGCTGTACCTGCCTTTAGTATTGTTTCAAGCCAGGCAGGCGGGGCAGAGACACCAAGAGATAAGGAGACTTCTTTCAGATAGAATGAGGATCTCGGCCATGTCCAAGCCAAGCCAAGGAGTATGGGCCTTTTAGCCCTTTCTCCATGTCCCCCAAGTCCGTCTGCTGCCCATACTGTCTGTGTCTGTCTTAGGTCTTCCCTCCTCATGAGAGATCTTGCCCATCTTTGACTAACTGACCATCGCAGGGCCAAGCAAGGTGATGCGAGGGAGGCAGGGGCTTTGTCCTTGCCAGGGGGACGGGTTTTGTTTCCTCAATGGCCTGTTTTCCCAAGGCCTCCTTAATTATTTCCAGCCTTGGGGCCCTCTTGCCTGTCGAAGAGGCTACAGTCCCTGAAACTAGGTGGAACGGTTCCCAAAATCTCTCTCTTTTTTGTTTGTTAGAGCGGACATTGAAGTGAGTTGGACAAAACCAGCTACTTGTTTTTCCCTCACTTTATCCCTATGGAATAGCTTGCAAATGCATCACAAAGCACAGAAGACAATAAGGATCAATAAACATCCTGTAGTGCCCATGACTCATACATGGAGGTTTAGACCCTGAAACCAAATCTTAAGATTGAACCATTGCAAATTATTATGAAGAGTTTGTAAAACTTCCTGATCAGTAAGTCTCTTAATGTTCTGGAGTTTGGCTTTTCAAATTGGATGAGAAGGCCCCTCTAAAGCGGTGTTGCACTTCCGCCCAAGAGTGTTGCCTGGAATTCCATTGCAGTGAGGTGATGCACAGCTTGGAGAAGGTGGGATCACAGGTGAGCTGCTGCCAGGTGACAATGGTGTCCCAGCATTCTCCCTGCCATATCACAGCTGATTAGATGTGGTGTTTCCATCTGGTTCACTCAGACTGGTGGCACACAATGGTCCTGTTGGGGTTTAAATACAAACATACTCTCTTCTCCCAGTTCAGCAATTGTACTGGTTCCTTCCAGTTTCCATTTCCTAGGAGGTCCTGATACAATATGACAGGATGAGGTCCTTCATTGGGCTTCCTCTGGTGGAAATGTTTCTCTATTGGAATATTAAGTGAATTGTCACAATTAAAAAAATTATAGGTATACATGGCTATCATTATCAAATTTTTAGTAAGTTTTTAGTAAATTTTTAGTGGAGGACTTCTGACTCTCCCTTTTTTGTTTGTTAGGGAGAGATTTAAAGGTATGATGAATGTGCTCCACAATGGCTTGACTGGTAAGATTATAAAGAATATCTCTTTCCTGCAGAATTTCCATCTGTTTAAAAACTCTTGAGTTGACCTTGCTGTGCAATCAGGGCCATTATCAGTCTTGGAAGTAGGCTGAAGTTACTAGCCCAGGCCCAGGCCTCCGGGACAAAGGAAAAACTGCCTGAGTTTAAAAGTGCCACATTTTTTCCTACAGTTTAGGAGAAGCAGGCACCCTGTTGTTAGGATTAGCAAGTTAATTACCCTGTTGTTCTCATTACCTAATAGCTTCCTAGGTCTAAAATTTTAGGATGTTTCAAAGATTTCTACACTTATTTTTCATTCATTTTTTACTTCTAATGTCCTTCCTTCCCATGCCACACATGGATATGGCATATATATATTTTTTCTTTTATTCCTTTACACAGTTCTTCACAATCCTTCACCTTTACAATCCTTCATTTCCTTAATTCCTTCCTTAGTGGCCAGAGCAAGTAAGTGGTTTTCAGTGCCTACATTCTGGCAGGCCTTAATCTGTTGATTTGATGTTAAATGGTCATTAGCTTGACAGAATTGAGAACAGCTTTAAAATTATTATTTGCATTCTCATAGGCTAACTGTAATATAAGTTTCAGTTGCTTTATTTATAGGGTTATTTAGATATTTAGATTCACAAAATCTAAATAATTAAATTCTATTTATTATTATAAAGTTTATTATTATTTACTTATTTAGATTTACAAAATCCAAATAATTAAATTGTATTTATTTATTATAAATTGTATTATTTATATTGTTGCCTATATATTATTTATTATTTTTACATTTATATATTTATATATTTCAGACATATCATGTATAAAATATATGCACATATAAATACACATATACATATGTAAATATATATTCATATATATTTATATATGTATTATTATTTATTATTACTACTTTATTATTATCATTATTTAACCTTTGACTAAGGAGTATATTATGAAATAAAGAATGGGAAACTTTAAAATGAAATTTATAAATCTGAGTAAAGAAATGGCATAGTTAGGAGAAAAAACCTGGAAAATCCAATACTTCCCGCTCAGGGCTAGAAGCAGTTTATTTCTGGCGAGTTCCCTGCTGTGGTTGCTTTAATATGCAAAGGAGCGAATGCAGTTCTTATTAAGCTCCAAGTAAGAAGATTCTGATGGCCAAAATTAATCCTATTTTTTCTGAAAGCACTTTAATTTCTGTCTGATTTTTTTTCCTTTCCTTAATATCTAGTGATTCCTTGACAGCGTACCATGAACAGTATTTTTTTTTTTTTTTTTTTTTTTTTACTGTCTGAAAACAACCCACAGCTTTAAGAGGGTGTTGGAGCTGTCTGAGATAGATTTGCTGCTCTTTAGAGAGACCCGAGCCCATTTTTGCAGCTTTGAAGTCCTTTGTTCTAGTTTTCCAGCTCAAGCCTTTTCTCAACTCCACTCTGCTTTAATTCTATAAACCTGATCTGACTAATTGCTGGGATTGAGAAAATGTGCTGCTTGTGCAAAAAGGTATCCAAGGGTGTCACTCGTTGGGTACCACCAACTTTATCGTGACTGGAAATACCTGTGAGGCCCCTGCACATTTTGGGAAATAATCCCAGACACTCTCATGAAAGCTTCCACTCACGGCGAGACACCCAAGCCAGGAGGCGGACACGCCCCTTTTCTTCGGAGTTCAGCCGAGACTGAAGCTCTCATCCACTTTCCTGACTTTTTAACTACTTAATTGCTGGAGATTTCATTTACATTTGAAAAGCAGAGGGAGAGGAAAAAACTGCACTTTTTACTCCAAGCTAGATTCTTGCTTTCTCGTCTTGAGAACTTAAACCTAGATGGAAATGTGCCACAAGGATGGTACTGTGAATGCTTTTACACTGTTCCTCTCGTTGCGTGGACTTTTGCTTCCGGGTGGTGGGAGACCTAGTGTTCTGTCCTGGTCCATGAGCAGCTTATCCTTTCACTGGAGACTTAGCAGCGAGTTCCTTATTGGCGTTTATGTGCTTGACCCGTGCCCGCAAACGGCAGAGACTCTCAAGGGAGAGAAAGCACGACTGCAAGGAGTTTTTGGATTTAAATTGAACTGTCAGATGTTATCTGAGGCAGGGAAAAAATAGGACAGAAAATCAAATTGGACCCCAATGACCCTAATGAATGGGTGTGAGAGATGGCCCTAACAGAAACACCGCCCCCCCTTGAAACTACACACACCTGCAGCCTGTTCACCAAGCGATCCTGCTGCTGAGTCCCTTACTGGGGATGAATGGCACGCCCAAACTCCCGTCCAGTAGGTGTGTGGTTCATGACAGTGGCTTGTAGCTGCTAGCTGATCCAGGTATCTGAGGATCCCTGTTTGGGTGCCAAGTCCTGTCCCTATAATGGCCTATGCATAACTACCTTATTTATTTACATGCCATGTAGAGATCTACAATGTTAGCTATTGGTACATCACCCAACTATCTGCAAATAGTGAGGGGCAGTGCTTCATTGGCAGCCATGAGCCACACAACTTGTAGTTTGGCCCACTGGCTATTCTGACCTAGTATTAAACCAGATAGTGTCTGCTTAACTGCCATCACCCTTCATGGGGACAGCAACTGGAATGGGGGGGATGACCAGCATATCCCCACAGAGCCTTAACAGGCGCCCAAATTGGGCCCAGGACATGCTCAGAAATGGGCGACACCTAAACAGTATACTCATGGGGGGACAGTCGCCCAATACCCAGGGAAAGCCACACGTCCTTTACCTTTTCTGGTCCCTGCCTGTCCGCTGTAGATGGGTTTGTCGGGTCACACTCCCCAGGGTTTTTGACAGATGATTCAGGTCTGCACCAGATACCAGTGTGCAGGCACCAGTAGCTCACTCTTGCAAGCACTGGTGCGTGGAGACCCATGCTTGCCGCAGGCTCTGGTTCCATCTCTTGGCTGCTTCATCCCTTTGGGTTGCCCTGTCTCCCATTGCTGCCTTTTTCGTCTGGAGCCATACTGACAGGCACTGTGCTTCCCTGTGACTGTGGTGGCCCCAAGGTGGCCTCGGTTGCTCCATGGGCCGGAAGCCTGAAGCTGCCACAGCTGCTGTCTGGCCCCCTCCTCTCCAGACCAGGAGTCTACCTGCAGAGGGATGTAGAATGAACCAGGCACAGGCTCCACTCCAGGAAGCAGCAAGGGAATAATGCACATAATACCATCCACCTCTAAATGCCAAAGGCAGAGGAGCCACATAGCCAAAGGCTTCCCAGCCTGCTGCCACTGCCTTTGGGGCTCCAGCTGCTTCCACCTCTGTAGCTGCCTCTGCTTCGCCATCACCATTTGCTTCACCACTGCTGTTTGGTTTGCCATCACTGACCCTCCCTATCAATGTGCTTTAAGGAAGCAGGCACTTGCTTCCATGTCTAGTGCCAGCTCCAGCATGCTTTCTCACAGTTGCCTGGCACCACACTGCCAGCTCCAACATGGGCAAAATGAGCAGCATGGCCAGGCAGCTGGGCACCAGAGCACGCAGGGTCAGAGCCAGTGCCGTGTCCCCCGGTCACCAGGAACACGAGCCCCGTGCTGCCTAATAGGGCAGAGGCAGCAGCACAGCCAGTTACTGCCTGCCCAGCTGCGCCACAGCTCCTAGGCCAAGAACTCCTAGGGAGCACCACCTTTTAGAATGCTGTTGTCATGCTGGGCTCCAAGTGCACAGTCTATACCAGTACACTACTCAGGGCACTAGCTTCTCATCAGCACTCTTGAGCAGAGCTTTTCAGGTCTGGGCTGCAGTCCTCTGACCCACTCTACTTTGGGCAACTGTGTTCCACATCTGTGTGAGGCAGGGGAGGGGAAGGGGGGAACAGAAGCGGCAATTCCCCTCCTCTTCTTCCAAATCGTTCGCTATGATTGGGGAGGGGTATTGTCGCTGCTTGGAGAGTTTCCTCTAGGGCACTGATTCTTGCTTTCTGGGCTTATTCTCATCGTTGGAGTTCGGGTAGTTTTGTTGCCTCGGGAAGTGCTATCTTCTCTTCTTTAGATTTCAGGTCTTCCGCTCCGTCTCCGGGCTCTCGGAACTTTGCTGTGTCACAAAGTGCAGTCTTCATCTCAGCTCGCAAAGCTGAAACACCCAGCCCATGACCTCTGTGGCGGCACAGGTGCTGGGCTTCTCTACGGTCTTCCTCACCACCTACAGGTCTTCTCTATTGTGTCAGGTGCACCGCTAATACTGTGCCAATCCTGGGCAAGAAGGCAAAGCTGCCAGGAGCCTGGCCACCAGTCCAGGCCCCGATCCGGGGGCACCAGCTGCATATCATTCTGCGATGAATCCTGATGACTTCGCCAATTGTGTTGCCGCCTGTCAAGGCAGGTCAGGTCCACAGGATTTGGGCAGAGGGAAGAAAAGTTGCAGAGCTGTGGGGATGCTTGACATGCCTTTAGTCAAGGCTGGGTGATCCACACATGCTACAAGCTGCATGTGTCTGCATGTCACCTGTCCCCTCTCTTGTGTCCCAGTGGGGCGCCCCTACCCCCTTATATAATGAAGACAGACAATGCCAACAGGGAGCCAAAACAGTTTGAGATTCTGAGCATGCAAGCCCACTGAAAGCTATGAGAGTACTTATCTGGCCCAGTCTCAAGGATATGAGAACATTACTTATTTTAGTTCATCACACATCTTGGTGAGGAACCTGGATTGCCTCTGTTTATCCTACAGTAGGTTTTAGGACTGAGAAATGAGAATGGAATTGCAATCAACTGAAATGGAGAAGACCGGGGGTTGGGGAAATAGTAGGACTTGGAGAGATGAGATTCAGACTTGAAGATACTGAGATATTTAATGAGTTATCTGTCAGATATTTGACTGGAGATTCCAAGCAGGCAGTTGAATATGACTTTGGAGTTCAGGGGATAGGTCCATATCAGAAATACTAAAATGGAAGGCCTCAACGCTAGTTGCTATCTTAAAGCTCTAAGACTGGATGAGATCACCAGGGATGAAGACTTGGGCATTCTGAAGTTAAGAGGTTGGGAGAAGAGAAGGAATTAATAAGGGAGTCTGAAAGGAAGACACACTGAGGTAGAACAGAGTGAAGTGTAACCAGGCAGCATAGTGTCCAGCCACTTGTTGCCAAGTATACATATAACATGAAGGTTTGTGGAGAAGGGGATAGGTTTTTACTAACAGGGTTCCCAATTTGAGGGGTCTGGGAGCATTTCTGTTCTGAGCCGACTGGGCCAAACTCTCCTGCGAAACACAGAAAACTAGGCACCCCCAGAAAGATTAAAGTCTATCCATTTCCAGGAGTTCCTCATAATTGCTTGTTTGTAGCCCAAGATTGTTACTCGAATGGGTCTGCCTCTCTCCAGCTCCAGGCCCTCTCTCTGGGGCCAGAGTCATTGCCTCTCAGTCTCTCAGCAGCTCTCTCTTCTGTGTGCTGTTCTTAGTCTCTGTCTGCTGCTCTCAAGGTGAGAGTGGAAGCAGTCCAGAACCTATGTGCCATGCTGCACAGTGCTGTAGTGGCGTCCCAAGGGTTGGCACCCAGTGAGGCACACATGTGAAACCCTGCCTCCAGAGCTGGCTTCCAACCATGTGAGGCCTAAAACCCGAGTGGTCCCAGCATCTGCCACTCCCACCTGTGAGGGTCTGAAGCAGAGCAGCTTCTGCCTGCCTTTGGTTTAAAAGTCCTCTCTCATAATCCCACGTACGCTAGAAGCCAGTGTGAGTATCCACCTTTTCAACCAATGAGGGCCAGCATCAGCGATGTTTACCTTTGCTCTTTTTCCGAGGCCATGTTGTATAAGAGGACAAAGCCTTAAACCATGCATGCTCTGTACAAGCTCCCTTCTGCTGAGTCAAGAGCTGCTTGTCTGTCTCTGGCACTAGCTCTTCTCTGGTGGCCCCTCCTTTCAGAGCTGAGGGGTAGGGTGGGAGGGCAAGCCACTTTTTAATCTTCAGTTCTTTCTTGAGGTTTTTCTCCCTGTCCCCTGCCTTCTGAGGGAAGATTTGGCCTAACCCCTGTGACAAAGCCAAGTGAAGACAGTGGGAGAGGAGTGGTGCATTCTGAGGTGATCAACAATCTCTGCTATATTTGGTTATGATTTCAACAGCCTGAGGGTGGTGTACATACTACACTGTGGAAGAAGGTGGGCATACAGACTTGAACAGATTATGAAAACACAAGAGGGGGTTTAATTAAGAGTCTAGTTTGAATCAGGGGAGTGACATAATCACAAACAACTGTGGAGTAGTGCAGCATTTAGAAGCATATACACCATGGAGCATGGTAGGTGTGGTGGTAAAGAAATGATTAACTTTTTGCTGATACTCTGTATTATTGCTTCAGTAACTTTATTATAAAAGTAATAATGTATTACTACAAAATAAACTTTTATAATAAACTATTAAATAAATTAGAAATATGAGACTGGAAAATAATTGAAAAATACACTTTAACATCTCAGGAAAGAGATAATTAGGGTTAGGATGAGGGAGGTGGACTAAAGTCAGACACTTCAGATTTTCAGAAACTGGTGATCTACCAAGAAATGGTTAAGAGACAGACAGGAGTACTGCCTTCAAAAGTGCCTAGTAAGTCTCAACATCTTGATTTTGTAGGGGCTAAGAAAGGATGGAGTTCATTTCTAACATTCAGAAGTATACAAATCAGTTGCATAAATGACTTAATTCTTGATGCTTTTTTATCTGACAGTAAAACCTGGAGGTATCAAATGATTAAATGTATCATAAAAATAACTGAGGGGACAGCCTCTTTAAAGAAAATGTCTGGAGGTTGCTAAATACTCCTTTATGGCAGTTTTCTGACATGAACTAGACACTGGTTTTGCTATTTGGGGACACTTTATAACATTTATGTCCATGAATAGCAAACTAAAGTATCCTGCCCGCATATTCTCATTAGGTTTACCTGCATATAGAGCCTACGACTATTCAAAGTACAAAGGTGACAAATATAGGTGTACACTTTGCAACCAGGTACTGTCAACTGTTGCTAAATAGGCAGTGAAATAGACTGAGGTATGCTAGAATTAGCTTTCTTGAATGTTTTAACTTCAAGTATACTATCTCCCTTACATGCAACACATACCATTTTTTAAGGCTCGTCAGACTAAGAAATAATTATCTGCAGAGAAGTGACTTAGTAAGACTATTCAAATACTGATTCCTACAGAAACTCAATTTTAATGTTCAGATCAAGCCAAGCCTTAAAAAAGTTATTTACTAGGATTCCAATACTATGTTAGTTTTAACAGCTTGCTTTTACTGAGTTGCATTTCAACATATTATTGGGCGTACTGTACTTGATGAAACTGGCCATTTAACTTCTAGGAGTAATATGGATTATCCCTTCACAAAATCCTCATTATTTAAGTACCTTGGGGGCCCTGACTGGTGTGGCTCAATGGATTGAGTGTCAGCCTGTGAACTAAAGGGTCACCACTTCCATTCCCAGTCAGGGCACGTGCCAGGGTTGTAGTACAGGTTCCCTGTAGCAGGCACACTAGAGGCAATCACACATTGCTGTTTCTCTCCCTTTCTCTCTCCCCCCTTTCTCTCTCAAAATAAACAAACTTAAAAAAAAAAGTACCTTTGGAGAAATGTCTGGCAGGACCAAGTACCGAAACAGCGGTAAATTTTTGGATTATCTTACCTGGTAGAAAACTTATTCATGTAAATACTTTCCAAAGAAAAGGAAGTTCAGTGTTGACCTTGCTGCCTAATTACAATAGTTATTCAGGCTATAGTAGTACGCATTGTTTTAAATAAATCTCTGGATTTTATCTTCTCTCCTGATTTTCCATTCAACCATAATACCTTTCATATCACTGCATGTTTTAATAAACTGTTATTTATTTCTGAATGAGACATAAAACAAAATATCAAACCTTGGGCTCATGGGAGAAATATCAAATGATTTGCTTTAAGTTAAAAAGGCCATTGCTGTTCCGGCCAAGATGGAGGCGTAGGTGGATACACTTTGCCTCCTAGCACAAAAGGACAGTAATTTAAAAACCAAAAATGACCAGAACTGCCAGAAAATCAAACTGTATGGAAGTTCAACAACTGAGGAGTTAAAGAAACATTCACTCACATCAGCAGAGAAGGGCAGTGAGGGCACAGAGGACACAGCTGCGGTAAGGTGGTAGGCTAGTGCATTGGGAGGTTAACTTGTGTGTGGATAAACTGGGAAGAATAGCTGGGGAGTGAGACAGACCATGCAATCTGGGGTTCCAGTGTGGGAGAGGAGTCTCAAAACCTCTGGCTGTAAAAACCTATGGGGGTTGAATCAGTGGGAAAAACTCCCAGCCTCACAGAAGACGTCACTGGAGGGGCCTATCACGTACACAAGCCTATCCACCTGGGAATAAGCACCAGAAGGGCCTGATTTGAGTGTGGGTAGCTGGGGAAGTAACTGAAAGCGGCCCAGAGCCAAGAAAGCGTCATTGTTTCCTCTAAGACCCCTCCCCTCTATACAGGATTGCAACCCAGCAACCTGGATTGCCATGCCCTGGAGAATACCTAAGGCTCTGCCCCTTCCAATGTAACAGGCACACTGAGACAAATAAATGTGGCCCAAATGAAAGAATAAATCAAAGCTCCAAAATAGAACTAAGCGATGAAAAGATAGCCAACCTATTAGATGCAGTCCAAAAAACTGGTAACCAGAAATGGTTGAGTATGGTTGCAAAATGGAGGAAAAAGGGAAGGCTACGCAAAGTGAAATAAAAAAAAAAAAAAAATGCACAGGGAACCAACAGTAAAGGAAACAGGAACTCAAATCAACGGAGCAGAAGGAAGAGAAAAACATTCAACCAGAACAGAATGAAGAAACAAGAATTCAAAAAAAAAAAAAAAAAAAAATGAGGGGAGACTGAGGAACCTCCAGGACTTTAAATGTTTTAACATCCGAATCATAGGGGTGCCAGAAGGACAATAGGAATAACAAGAAATTTAAAACTTGGCACATCATAATTTCATTACCCAAGATTAAAGATAAGGAGAGAATCTTAAAAGCAGCAAGAGAAAGGGAGACAGTTACAAAAGAGTTCCCATTAAGACTATCAGCTGAATTCTCAAAGAAATCTTGCAGGCAAGAGGTATTCAAAGTCATTAAAGACAAGAACCTACACTCAAAGCTATCATTTAGAATGGAAGTGCAGATAGAGTACTTCCCAGATAAGGTCAGGTTAAAAGAGTTCATCATCACTAAGACCTTATTATATGAAATGTTAAAGGGACTTACCTAAGAAAAGATAAAAAACTATGAACAGTAAAGTAACAACAAACTCATAACTATCAACAATTGAATCTAAAAAACAAACTCAGCAAACAATAGAACAGGAAGAGATTCACAGAAATGGAGATCAGAGGGGATGGGGAGAATGGGGGAAAAGGTACAAGGAATAAGCAGCATAATTGGTAGGTATAAAATAGATGGGGAGGTTAAGAATAGTATAGGGAATGAAGAAGCTGAAGAACTTAATACGTATGGGGAGGTTAAGAATAGTATAGGGAATGAAGAAGCTGAAGAACTTAATACGTATGGCCCATGGACATGAACTAAGGGGGGGGCATGCTGGTGGGAAGGGGGGGTGCAGGGCGGAGGGGAATAAAGGGGAGAAAAAAATGGGAAAACTGTAATAGTATAATCAATTATTTATATATATGCCATTGCTATAAAGAGACAAAAATGATAAAACTAAAAGGAGAATGCAAAGGCAATGTACTTAGCACATTTTCTGTATACTACTGAATTCACTCATATCTCCTTTTAAAAGTCTTTCCTAAAGCAATAAATTACAAACCTCATGAACTATTTAATGAATTCTAAATGTCATCTTGATTTAATGAAAAATGTCAAGAACTATTTTTATCTAAGTAAATTAATATATCTCATATAAATTCCAAAGAAAATTTTAGTTTAAAAACAAATAAAACCCAAACCTTTTCTTACTGCTAGAATTACCATCTTAAAATATCCAGAATTAAAATAATAACCTATTTCTAGAGGTTATGTAAAAGTATTTGTGTAAGTATTCTTGTGTAAGAAAAACCACTGGCAAACAAAACTAGGGCCAAACACATAATTTTTGGTATGAATTTGAAATTATTTTATTGCTTTGTCCTGAAAATTTAATGTATACTTAAAACCTTATAATACAAAGACATGTAAATCCACTGAGCCTCTGCATAAACATTTTCCGATTTTATTCTTGATATATCTTCAAATTATCCACATAAAACTGCTTATGAATAATGTTAAGCCATGCTGATAATTTTAAAATAGGCACAAAACATTAAAAACAAAGAATCTTCCTCTTTTCCAGGAGAAATGTTTTATGACAAGTTATAGTGTTTAAACATCTCTGATGTCAATTCTGGGTGAACCAGGATGGTCGCTTCTTTTCTTGTTCAATGATCCTCTTGCCCCGATCTTGTTCAGATGGTGTCTCTCCCATGTACAGCACAATGGTCTCTACAGTAGAAGCCTTAAAAGGGCCCCCTTCTTCTTTCCCCATCTGTCTCCTGATTTCTGCAGTTTCCTTGCATACCTTCTCATAGCAATAGCCACAAAGGACATGTTTCTGTTTCAGGTGACCACATTCAGGACAAACATCTATGTTGTTCTATGAAAAAACAGACACGTTGTAAGAGGCAAAATAATGAACAAATAATTATAAACAGGAGTGATGTTTGTACTTCAGTATTCTTAAGAGTATTCATGATGCACAAGAGGTCATATACCATCTAGTCCAACATCACTTTGTTTATTGTTGTTTATGTACAGTTGCCTCCCCGCCGCCCCCATGTACCCCCACCTTGCACCCTCGGTCCTATCCCCCTTTCACTTTGTCCATGGATCCTTTATGCATGTTCCTTGATACCCCCCCCCTTCTTTCTCACATTATCCCTCTCTGCCTTCCCTTCTCGTTACTGTCAGTTTGTCTTTTATTTCAATGTCTCTGGTTCTATTTTCCTAGCTTGTTTGTTTTGTTGATTATGTTTCACTTTTGGTGAGATCATATGGTATTTGTCTTTCATACCTAGCTTATTTCACTTAGCATAATGCTTTCCAGGTCCATTCATGCTGTAGCAAAGGGTAGGAACTCCTTCATTCTTTCTGCTGCATAGTATTCTGTTGTGTAAATGTACCATAGTGTTTTCATCTACTCATTTACTAACTGGCACTTTGGTTGCTTCTAACACTTGGCTATTGTAAATTGTGCTGCTATAAACATTGGGGTGCATAGGTTTTTTTGAACTGGTGTTTCAGGATTCTGATGGTATAACCCTGGCAGTGGAACTGCTGGGTCAGAAGGCAGTTCCATATTTAGATTTCTGAGGAAATTCCATACTGTTTTCCACAGTGTCTGGACCAGTCTGCCTTCCCACCAAGAATGTACTAGGGTTCCCTTTTCTCTACAACCTCGCCAGCACTTGCTGTTAGTTGATTTGTTGATGGCCATTCTGACCGGTATGAAGTGCCAACCTCATTTTAATAGGAAAACGGGATAAACAATACTGAGTTTGAGTTAGTAGAAAAACTGGGACTGGAACACAGGTCCATTGACATGAACTACATTGCAGTCATATTATGTAAAATGGTAGTCTATTTCCCCATCTTCCAATACTAAGTATATAATTAAAAAAAGAATTTTCCTTTCAATCTATCTTGAGAAAAACAAGATAAACACATTACAAGCTGGCTTCCCCTGATTCATCAGTGAAACTCAAATTCTTGTATGAAATATAGTTGGTAGATGGTGTATTTTTAAAAATAAATTAATTCTGATTATTTCTTAATGTAAAACTTACCTGCTATAACTTAAATGTATCTTAGTTTTTATACTGTCTATTCAACTTGAATGAGACAATTACAACTTTAAAGAAGACTTTTTGATGTGCTTAAAAGTAAGTTTTAAATGTAAAATAGGAGGGACATGAGCAGAATGGCAGCATGAGAACTACTAGGTCTCTCCCCTTGAAGTTTCAACAAACTAGACAGCAATAATGCAATAGAGGATGAGCACATCTGAGAGATCTACACATTGAAATATCTGAAGGTAGGTGTGTATCAGGGAACAAGGGGCAGAGGGAAGAAGGCAGGTCAGACACAGGTACCAAAGATTCAGCCCAGAGTTCACTGTGGCTCCAGTTACTCAGTGGCAGAGGTAAGTGTTGTGTTACAGCACAGATACTCTGAGCTCTACGGAACAGAGGGGTAAAATAACACTCCTCCCGAGTAACCAGCATACACTATCGCTACACCTTGTAAAAGGAACAGAGACAAAACACAAAAGTGTTTAAGCTGTGGTCCACCAGTGGCTATTACCAGGCAGAAAGCAAAACCAGACACTTAGCTGCCTCCCCTCATCCTCCCAGAGCTTATAGTGGCAGCAGCAGATGCTGTAGCAGTGGAGGTGTCAGGTTACAGTGAACACTCTCTGCAACCCCGAGGACTAGAGGGACAGAAAGATCTCTCCAAAGGGCAGGAGCATAATGTGGCTTAACCCAGTGATGGGGCAGAGATATAGCAGCTAAGGTCTGGGAGCCACCATTACTAGGAGGACATCATGGCCATGATGCAAGAACTGATTACTCCCCACCCACCCAACCACCACCCATTGTAGTGGAGCCTGGTGGGAGTCCTGGGAAACCTCAGACAGTACAACACTGCTAGAAGCATCTGGTTGCAAGAGGCAAGCACTGAGATGTCACAGGCCCAGAGAACTGCTGCTCATCATAATTCCCCATGGGGATAGTGCCTAGACTAAGGAATGCCCACCTCCCCAAATATAGGTCATATTCCACAGGGAAGGCAACACTGCCCCCAAGGGGATCCCAGAAGCCCCAGCAGCCTCTGTCACTGGGTTGAATTGCAGTGTGTGCTTGCTGCTTAGGGAGAGCAACTTCTACCCTTCCAGTCCTCAGGGCTGTGAGGAGTGTGCTGGCATCAACATCTCCACTGCTACAGAAGTCGGCTGGGGGCCAATGTGAAGTCTGGGAGGATGAGGGGAGGCAGCTATGCCACTGTTGCTTATGTTTCAGCAACACCTACTTAAAAAAAAAAAAAAGACCTCTACTTATCAATAGTGAGTACTAAATAGTGAGCAGTCAAACATTTTTTTAAAAAGCAGACTTAATTCTCACAATCACCTAGGCATAGAAATAATCAAATACAATGAATAACCAAGGTTAAAAGGTGGCTTAAAAAGAAAGTTAAAAACTCCAGAACCCCCCCCCCCAAAAAAAACCCTCCTGAAATGACAGAGAATGAAAGATGGAAGTTCAAAACAAACAAAAAACCCCAACCCAACAATACATGAAAACTCAGAAAGAGAGTTTAATGAACTCAGAAATATAATCAATGAACAAAAGGAGTAACGTCTCAAAGAGATTCAAAGTATAAAAACATAGCCAAACAGAAATTCTGGAGATGAAAAATAAACCAGAAAGCCAAGGAATATAGGTGACCAGGTACAGGAAACAATTAGTGATGTTAAAGATAAAAATCTAGAAATCAGGTGGAAAAGAGAGATTTGAGAGTAAAAATGAAAGTGAGCCCTGGTCAGTGTGGCTCAGCTGGTTGGAGTGTTGTTCTGTAACCTAAAATGCCATGGTTCAATTCCTAGTCAGGACACATGCCTAGATTGCAGTTCTGTTCCAGGTTGGGGCCAATGTGAGAGAAAATGGATGGATGTTTACCTCACCTCAGTGTTTCTGTCTCCACCTTCCTTCCCTTCTCTCTGAAACCAGTGGGCATCTCTTTGGATGCAGCTAAAATAAACTAATTAAAACAACAACAACAACAACAAAAAACTCTATGAGCACTGGAAATCCAAGATGGTGGCAGGATAAAAGTTACCTCACCTCCTCCCAATACCAAACTGCAATTACAACTAAATAAGAGAACAATCATCCTGAATAAACAAATGAGTAGCTAGAGAGGTCTTATAACCAAGGATTTACAGAAGAAGCCACATCAAGACTGGCAGGAAGAGCGGAGACACAAAAAGGGCTGGTGTGCACCCACAGGTGGTGGGGGAGGCTGAAGCTCAGGAGACATATCTCAGCTGCGAGGGGTTTACCCTTGAGGAGTGGGGGGATCTAGCAAGGCTCCCCAGCCCAGAGCACCAGATCTAGGAAGATGTGCTCACACAATATCTGGCTGACAAAAGCAGCAGAATTTCTGTCTGCCAAGGAGAAGCAGGAGTCTGTCAGAGACACAGGCACCCTCTTAAAAGGCAAATGGACAAAATTTTATTTGCAGTCACTCACCCTGTGCTCTGGTGGAGGGAGGGCAGAGCGAACTAGTGTTGCATGAGGCAAGTCTGGGGTCTGTGGCTCTGTGGCTCTGGGGAGGGAACTCAAGGGACAGCTGCCAGGGTCCCTGTGCTGAGCTATCCTCCCAAACTGCAGACACAATCTTTCTTGGGTAGACCACCCCACACCAACAGAATCAGCCTCAAGGAAAACAATGACCCCACCCTCTGGACTGTCTGCTGCACACCGTGGACCTTACATGCTACTGAGGGATACAACCAGAGACTCTTATATAACTGAGCTTAACAGGAAGCCAGCAGGTGAAGGTAGGCAGAAACGGACCTTGTTGGGGTACCTTGACACTTTTGCTGACCAGCACCCAGGCCTGGTGTGGATAAAAGCCAGCCTTGGTGCATGGCTTGGTCCTTCCTGTGCGCACCCAGGCCCAGTATAGGCACAAACTGTAGCTTGCTTGTAGCTCCAAACAGGTTGCTGAGGGTCAGTCTCAGGCAGCACCTAACACTGTACTGCGCCATAGTCTCTCCAGAGGCCCAGAGCAAACACACAACACACCCAATGGCAAGCTTCAGAAAACAGCAGAGCAAGATCCAAGAAGCTTCACGAGCACATATCCAGAGATCTTAGCAGGCAAAAAACCGTGCTGAGGCAAATTCTGATTCGTGTGGTAAGCATAGGCACCACAACTCACATACCATGGTCAGGAGTGAGCAACATAGTTGGCCAGACTAAGATTGGATCATCTAAATGAATGTGCCAATAGCAATCAAGACACAGGTACGGCAGGAGAGACCACATAACTCACACAAGGGACATTCCTAGAGCACCTAGCACAGGTAATTAAGGATCCCTAGGTCTCACAGGACATCTATTATATAAGGCCACCCCAACAAAAATGGGAGTCATAGCAGATCTAATACATAGAAACAAACACAAAGAGGCAACAAAAATGGGAAGAAAATGAAGTATGTCCTAAATGATAGAAGGGAAAAAACAAACAAAAAAAACAACGAACAGCTAAATGCAATGGAGGGAAGCTAATTATCATCTACAGGCTTCAAAGTCATGGTTACAGTATGCTCAACAACATAAAAAAGAACATGAAAACCATAAAAAAAGAACATGAAAACCATAAAAAAGGAACAATCCGAAATAAAGAATACAATATCTGAATAAAAATACAGTGGAAATAAACAGTAGGTTTAACAAAGAAAACAGTGGAATCAGCAATTTGGAAGACAAGGTAGAAAAAAACACCCAGTCAGAGCAGCAAAAAGAAAAAAAAAATTTAAAAAGTGGATGATTTAAGGGAACTATGAAACAACATGAAACATAACAGTGTCTGCATCATAGGGGCAACAGAAGGAGGAAAGGGTGAGCTAGGGATTAAGAACCAATTTGAAGAAAGAATGACTGAAAACTTCCCAAAGCTGGTGAAGGAAAAAGACATACAACACCAGGAGTTCAGAGAGTCCCAAATAAGATGGACCCAAAGATGCCCATAATAAGACACATCACAATTAAACTAGCTTACCTTAAAGACAAATAGAATCATAAAAGCCACAGGAGAAATACAGTTACCTACCATAATAGAGCTCCCATTAGACTGTCAGCTGATGTCTCAACAAAAACATTTCAGGCCAGAGGGATTGACATGAAATATTCAAAGTAACGAAAAGGGATGGCTTACAACCAAAACTACTTTACACAACAAGCACTATCATTTAAAGTTGAAGGAGAAATAAAGAGCTTCCCAGGCTAGAACAGGCTAAAAGAGTTTGTTACCAGCAAACCAATATTATAGAAACACTGTAAGACCTGCTAGAAGAAGAAACAACACAAAGCAACACAGTTAAAAGAATAAAATGGCAATAAATCCATAACTATCAATAATCACTTTAAATTTAAGTGCCTTAAATGCGCCAATTAAAAGACATACGGTGACAAGGGAAGGGGAAGATGGCCGCGAAGTAGTTGGCAGCTGAACTCTCTTGCTTGTGCATCTAACTGGGACACCTAGATGTTTTTCTGAAGAACTGAGTGACCAGCCAACAAAATCACAGTTTATTTGAAATTTGGATGCCAAAAATTGCAGAGCACATTTGAAAATGGACAGAAAGGAGGGTCTGGAGAGTTTGGACACTGATGGAAAAATCCCCAGTTCTGCTGCTGCACTCTGCACCTGTGGTGATCCCTGGGCCTTGCGCCAGGGACCTCTGCTATCACAGAAGCTTTGGAGGAGAGCTGGCTCAGCCATTTTAACTTGTCAGCTCCCTCCCATCCCAGAGCAGGGAAGCCACAGACCTGCGCAGTACAGTTCTTGTCGCTGGAGGTCACTGGGGGGAATAAAGAGGCAGTGGAAGACACACAGCAGCCAGCTTTCTGCAGCTGCAACAGGGGTCCCCAGACGAAACACTATCAGAGATATAGGTGGGCCTGGTGACAGCAGGAGATGGGAAAAGAGAAGGGTTGCAACCGACCATGACCTGAATAGTTTCAGGACTGGTCAGAGAGCTGGGCTGAGTGAAAAGCCCAGTGATTTTTGGGAAAGGTCACTGGGGAGACTCCGTAGGACAGAGTGGCCGCGGATGAAGAAATAAACTACCAGACACAATGTGCCTGCCAGGAGAGGGGGTGTCAATTCCCTCTAGTGGAGAATGCCCCAAGCCCTTCTCTTGAAGTGGCTTTAGTTGAGAACAATATGCGCAGGGGTATACAGCATGCATGCAAAGTCTATCAATCTACATCAAAAAGGCTATAGATAATAAACTGAAGAAATACAGAGGTTTGTCTTAAATCAAAGTCTGTCAGACAAGTTGGCGCCGGATGCTCATTATAGCACAGTTTTCGGGGCTCAGGAATTATCTCCTCGCATTGAAGACAGCTGGTTTTTCCTTATCACGGCAGTGTGAAGCAGAGCAAGCTTCAGTAATTTTGTTGTATTTTTTAGGCCATATTTCCAGGGGACCTTTGGTGTTAGTATTGGTCCATGCACCTCCCAGCATTCCAGGTTTTCCAGGCGAGGCTTACAGACAGGGGCCTAGCTAGTGCGGGGCAACAAGTCCTGATACCACACAGAGTGGTCAAAACAGACCGCCCACAACCAAGGGGAATTCACTCACAAAAAAAGAAAACCCTTTCAGCCACCGTGCACGGACCTCTCACACGCAGCAGCCAGGCCAGAGAAGAAGGAGGAGGGGGTGAGATTTGCTCCAGATCAGGGCGCTCCATAGATTGATCAAAGTGGAGCAGCACGAACCAGGGAGGGGTAGCATTCTCCAGAGAGACTTAATTTAATAGGGGAACTAAACAGCCCTGACGAGACTTTGCAAGTGCACAGCATCCAGGCCAGCAAAGAGTGAGGACGAGGGGTGCAAAGTTGCTCCCATTTGGTGCAAGTCATGAACCAATCAAAGGGCTGCACACCAAGGTGCTGGCCTGGTGCATACAGACAGCATGGGCTGCAGTGCTGTGAGGGCTCAGCTGGAGGCTGGGCTCCTATGCATACCGCAGCCCAGACTCAGCTCCTATCCTTGCAGATCCCAAGGAAAGGAAAAAAAAAAAAAGGAGAGCAGCTCCCCTCTTCCAGCAGCATGCAGGAAGACCAGTTTAGCCAGCAGGAGGCTTTTCTTTCCCTTTTTTGTTTCTTGCAAGTGTAAGACAGACAATATGACCTGGAGCTGTACAAGGACCAAAGACAGATCCTGAGAGAGATCAGAAGGCTAATGCCAACAAGTGGGAAAATTTTCACTTTTTTATCCTTTGGAATTTGCAATTTTTTAGTTACTTTTATTTTTTATATCTTATTTTTTAAAATTTACCTTCCATTTAGTTTTCTTTGTTCTGTTTGTTTGGTTTTCTTGTTCTCCCTTTCATATCGCATTTTCATTTTTCTTCTGTCGCTGCACTGGTATTCCAATAATACACTACTGCTGGTCTTTTAGTTCTTAATTCTTTTTATTGAGATTACATATTGCTTGTCATGTGACTGTTGTTCCAAATCCCACACAGCACCCTTCCCCGGTCTTGGTCTATTTCGCTATCTTCCTGAGCTTTGTTACTGTCGTGATTAACTTTATTCTCTCCCACGCTACCCCTCCCACACTACCCCAGAGAGTAGTATCTATCCCCTACTCTCACTATATCTCACCATCTAACCTCACACAGGCGCTCTGCTTTAAGGAGTCAGATCACATTCTTTGCCCCTCAACCAGTAAGAATCTTACCTCTTTATCACCTTTTATAAAAAGTGGTCAACCTGCTGGAGGAGAGAACCCACCAATGAAAGAGAGACCAAAAGATAAAGCCCAAGTACAATGAAACACCTCCACAAATGGAAGAAAGGCAACCCTAGAACATCCAGACAAGGAGATCAGAGACCACGCACTGATCCCACAGCACTCCTACCACAGAAGTGCACCCTACAAAGATAGGTGGCAAAGCAGAGCATTGGGAATCACAGCAACAAACAAAAACTCTCACCTAAAATGGGGATATGAAGAAAGAACCTGCAATCAAAAGGAATAGAAGACTTCCCAAGAAAAGAGCTAAATGAAATGGAGGCAAGCAAACTATCAGATCTTGGATTCAAAAGAATGGTTACAAGGATGCTCTAGGAACTCACAGACAAGTACAAGGAACTGAATGAGAACTACAACAGCATGAAAAAGGAAACAGCAACTTTAAACAAGAACCAGGAAGAAATGGAAGAACACAATTTCTTTAATAAAAAAGTATACTAGAAGGAATTACAAGCAGGACGAAGGATGAAGCAGAGTGCCGAATTAATGAGCTGGGAGACAAGGTAGTAAGAAATAACCAGGTAGAGCCAGCTGCACAAATAAAGACTCAGAAGATATGAAGATGCCTTTTAGGGAAATGCATGACAACGTGAAATGCAACAACACCTGAATCATAGGAATACCAGTAGGAGAAGAAAAGGAGCAAGGGATAGAAACCTTGTTTCAAAAAATAATGAAAGAAAAATTCCTGAACATGGAGAGGGAAAATACCACCCAAACTGAGGAAGCACAAAGGGTCCCAATCAAGATGGACCCAAAGAGACCTACTCTAAGACACATCATAATTAAAATGCCAAGTTTTAAAGACAAAGAAAGAATCTTAAAAGCAGCAAGGAAGAAACAAGAACTAACATACAAGGGAGCTCTGATAAGGCTATCAGCTGGTTTCTCAACAGAAACACTATTAGCCAGAAGAGAATGCAAGAAATATTTCAAGTGATGAAAAAGCAAAGACCAGCAACCAAGGCTAATCTACCCAACCAGGCCCTCAATAGAAATGGAAGGCAAAATTAGGAGTGTCCCAGACAAAAGAAGCCTGAAAGAATACACCTCTGCCAAACCAGCACTGCAAAATATGACAAAGGGACTGCTATAAGAAGAGGAACAAAAAGAGTGCGAGAGAGAGGAACACAGGTATAAAAGGGGAGGGGGGGAGAATAAGTACTTATCAATAATAATCTTAAATGTCAATGGATTAAATTCTCCAATCAAAAGACACAGGGTAGCTGAATGGGTAAGAAAACACGGCCCACACATATGCTGCCTACAAGAGACTCACCTCAGAAGAAAGACCTACACAGGCTGAAAGTGAATTGCTGGAAAAAAAATATTCCAAGCAAATGGACAGGAAAAAAGAGCCAGCATAGCAATACTTGTATCAGACAAAACAGACCTCAAAACAAAAGCTATAAAAAGAAATACTGAAGGACACTACATAATACTCAAGGGAAGAATCCATCAAGAAGACATGAACATGGTAAATATACATGCACTCAACATAGGAGTACCCAAATATATAAGGAAAATCTTGGAGGACTTCAAGAAAGATATAGACAGCACCACATGTACACCATGGGATTTTAACATCCCACTGTCAAAAATGGATAGATCTTCTCAACAAAATATCAACAAGGATATTGCAGCACTGAGCAATGTCCTAGACCAAATGGACTTAACTGATATATATCTATATCTATATCTATATCTAATCTATATCTACCTATATCTAGATATATCTAGAACCTTTTATCCCAAAGAAGCAAAATACACAATCTTTTCAAATGCACATGGAACATTTTCAAAGATAGGTCACACGACAGGACACAAAACAAGCCTCAACAAATTCACAAATATTGAAATCATATCAAGCATTTTCTCGGACCACAAGGGCTTGAAACTAGAAACCAGCCTCAAGGAAAAAACTCAAAAACATGGACACTCAGAGACTAAACAGCATGCTATTAACCAATGAACGGGTTAATAATGAGATCAAGGAAGAAATCAAAAGTTTCTGGAAACAAATGAAAATGAACACACAACTCTCCAAAACTTATGGGACACAGCAAAGGCAATTCTCAGAGAGAAATTCATAACAACACAGGCCTACCTAAAACACATAGAAACATTTCAGATAAACAACCTAACAGTACATCTACAAGAACTGGAGGAACAACAACAAACAAAGCCCAGAGAGAGTAGAAAGAAGGAAATAACCAAGAACAGAGCAGAATTAAATGACACAGAGACTAAAAGAACAATTCAAAAGGATGAATAAATCCAGGGGCTGTCTCTTTGAAAAGATAAACAAAAATAGACAAGCATTTAATCAGATTCATCAAGAAAAAAAAGAGAAGACCAAAGTAAATAAAATGAGAAATGAAGGAGGAGAGATTACAACTGATACCGCAGAAGTACAAAGGATTGTAAGAAATAACTACGAACAACTACATGCCAAGAGATTTGAAAGCAAGGGTGAAATGGACAAATTCCTAGGAAAATGTAATCTCCCAAGACTGAAAGAAAAAGCAGCAGAAAGCCTAAACAGAGCAGTAACAGCTGGTGATATCAAAGAAGTAATCAAAAACATACTGGCACACAAAAGCCCCAGACTGGATGGTTTCACAGGAGAATTCTTCAAAATATTTAAGGAAGCGCTAACCCTTTTTCTTCTCAGGCTATTCCAGAAAATCCAAAAAAGAGGGGAGACCTCCAAACTCTTTTTATGAAGCCAGCATCATCCTGATCCCAAAAATAGAAAAAGACAAAACAAAGAAAGAAAACTAGAGGCCAGTATCGCTGATGAACAGAGACGCGAAAGCCCTGAACAAAATACTGGGAAACCACATCCAACAACACATTAAAAAGATCATCCACCATGATCAAGTGAGATTCATCCCAGGGATGCAAGGATGGTTCAATATTCACAACTTAATAAATGTAGCACATCACATAAACAAAAGAAAAGACAAAATTCACATTATGATATTAATGGATGCGGAAAAAGCATTTGATAAGGTACTACATCCATTTATGATAAAACCGATCAGCATTGTGAGAACAGAGGGAGCATACCACATCATAATAAAGGCCATATATGAGAAACCTGAGGCCAACATCATCCTCAACAGGCAAAACTAAAAGCTTCCTACTAAGATCAGGAACAAGACAATGGTGTCCACTTTTACCTCTTCTAGTCAACACAGTATTAGAAGTCCTAGCCACAGTGATTAGACTGAAAAAGAAATAAAAGGCATCCAAATTGGAAAGGAGGAAGTAAAACTGTCACTGTTTGCAGATGCGATGTTGTAGAACTGTGAATTTGAAACGTGTATAATTTTGTTTGAATCAGTGTCACCCCAATAAATTCAATAATATTTTTTTAAAAAGAACTCTATGTGAGCTACCTTCATCAGAAGGAACAATAAAAGAATAATGTGTATACCAAAAGGAGAAGAGAGGGAGAAGGGAAAGAGAACCTAGTCAAACAAATAATAGACAAAAACTTCCCAAACCTACAGAAATAACTGGATCCTCAATTCAACAAGATAACAAAACACCTAATTATCAAAATTCAAAAAAATCTTCTCATTGTATTAAAACTGTCAAAAGTTAATGATAAAGAAGGAATTCTGAAGGTAGGCAAGGAAAAGAAGACTATGACCTACTAAAGGAATCCCATTAGACTATGATTGGAATTTCACCAGAAATCCTATAAGGCTAGGTGAGAGTATAATCAAGTATCCAAATAACAGAGAAATCACCACCTAAGAACATGAGGCCTTTCCAGATAGTATCCATACATGTAATAGAAAAAGTATAGACATTTAATGAAGGTACAATATACAAGAAACATTGTACATAGGACAATGGCGCCTCTGTACCCTTTCAAGTAGGTACCTTGGGACCTCACACGGTTCTCCCAATCACCATGAGCTGCCCCATCTTAGTTTCCTGAATCTCATCCATGGTCTGAAATCTCTTGCCTTTCAAAGGTGATTTTAGTTTTGGGAAAAGCCAGAAATTGCAGGGCGCCAAATCTGGACTGTTGGGGAACCAAAAAACTGAATGAGCCATGATGCAAGAGCGGGCACATTGTTGTGATAAAACTGCCAATCACCCCAGCTGCCCATAGGTGAGGCCATTTTCACTGTATTGTATTTCTCAACCAACAAAGAACACTAAGGGAGTACTCCTTCTGTTTGGCCTGGAGGGGCATACTCATGATGGACAACACCTTCCTAATCAGAAAACACAATAAATATAGTCTTGATCTTGCTGCATACTTGCCGTACCTTCTTTGGGCATGGAGAACCAGGTGACTGCCTTTGGGATGACTGGGCCTTTGTTTCCAGATCATAGCCGAAGACCCACAATTCATCTCTGGTTATGACCTTCTTGAGGAAATCCGGTTCATTGATAGTGGTTTGTTGGGGACCACTTTGTGTGGTGTATCAGGAATTGGAGCCCTATGAAAGAATGCACTGTATCCACTGAAGCTTGCTCTGCTTTGCACTGCGGTGATAAGGAAAAACCAGGTGTTTTATTTCACCACAAGGAAGTAATCCGAGCCCCGAAAACTGAATGAGCATCTGGCACCAACTTGTCTGACATACCTTGATTTCAGACAAACCTCTGTATTTCTTCAATTTATTATTTATAGCCTTTTGATGTAGATTGATGAGCTTTGCCCACATGCTGTATAGCCCTTCATGCATTTTGTTCTCAATAAAAGCCACTTCAGGAGGTCTCGGGGCATTCTCCACTAGAGAGAATCACCACCCCCTTTTCCTGGCATACTAAGAGTGTCTGGAACGATTTATTTTCCTCCATCCGTGGTGGCTTGGGGAGACTCTGCTGGGCGGAGCACCCCCCTCCTACAGAGGTTTGGATCAAGTCATTATCAACTGCAGCTTGATGTTCCTTCTGCTCTGGTAGCACAAGACACGGAATGATTTTTGCCGTAACATGTTTCACGCCAAGATCCTGCGTCAAAATATCAGACACAGTAGTTTTTGGAATTCCCAGATTAGCTCCTAGTTCTCACCCTGTCAACTACTGATCTCTGTTGAATGCAGCCTGTACATGTTCATGGATTGGAATATCAACAGTTAAAATGGCCACATCACCTAAAGCAATATACAGATTTAATGCAATTCTTGTCAAAATCCCAATGGCATTTTTAAAAGAAGTAGAATTTTAAAAAATCATCAAAGATGTAGAGAACTATAAAAGATCCCAAATAGCCAAAGTGATTCAGAAAGAAAAAGAACAAAGCCAGAGGTATTACACTCCTTGATTTCAAATTATACTACAAAGATGTAATAATCAAAACACTTGGGGAAAAAAACACTCAGGTCAATGGAATAGAATTGAGAGTCCATAAATAAACCCATACACATACATGAAACTAATTTTTGGCAAAGGAGTCAAATACGTAAAATGGAGAAAAGAAAGCCTCTTCAATAAGTGGTGCTGGAAAACTGGATAGTCACATGCAAAGGAACAGACTGCTATTTGATACCATATACAAAAATTCACTCAAAATGGATCAAAGAACTACATATAAGACCTAACAGTAAAATACATAGAAGCATAGGTACTAAACTTATGGCTCTTGGTCTCAGAGGATTTTATAAATTTGACCCCAGAGGCAAGAAAAGTAAAAGCCAAAATAAATTGAGTAGGACTATATCAAACTAAAATCTGTGCACACCAAAAGAAAATGCCAACAAAACAAAAAAGTCAACCAAATGAATGGGAGAAAACATTTGCAAACAGTATCTCCAATAACAGGCTAATATACAAAATATAAAAATAATTCATACACCTGACCAAAAAACATAATCAATTAATAAATGGGCAGAGGACCTGAATAGATACATCTCCCAATAAGACATACTAATGGCCAACAGATTTTTAAAAAGATGCTCAACTTTTCTAGTGATGAGAGAAAAGCAAATCAAGGAGAGAGCACCCCACACATATTAGGATGGCTATTATCAACAAGACAGGAAATAACAAATGTTGAAGAGGATGGGGAGAAAAAAGAGCTCTTATACACTGCTAAGTGGAAATGTAAATTGGTATAATCACTATGAAAAACAGCACAGAGATTCCTCAAAAAATTAAGAATCGAGCTACCATAGGACCCAGACAATCCCTCTTTTGGATTATCAACCCAAAAATTCTGAAAACATTTATTTGTAAAGATGTATATATAACCCTATGTTTATTGCAGCATTTTCATGGTGGCCAAAATGTGAAAATAAATGCCCTTTGATGGATTACTGGAAAAGAAGATATGGTAAACATATACAATAGACTACTACTCAGCCATAGGAAAAAAAGAAACATTGTCATTTGACTCCTGAGAACATCATGCTAAGAGAAACACGTCAGCAGGAAAAATAATCATGACTTCATTCATATGTGGGATATAAAACAGAAAGCAACAAACAATTCACTGACACAGACAACAGTATGATGGTTAGCAGAGGGGAAGGGAGGTGGGGAAAGTAAGAGGAGGGTAAAGGAAGCCAAAATCATGGTGATGGAAGGAGACTTGATTTGGGGTGGTGAAAACACAATGCAATATACAGATAATGGGTATAGAATTATACAGTTCAAACTAATTAGCTAATGCCACTCCAATAAATTTAAAAATTAAACCATGCACCCAGGATAATGTACTATATATATTAGAAAACAGTTCAATGAAGACAATGAATGCACAGGATAAGAGACATTCTTTTCCTTCAGAATAAACACGCAGTCAGGTCCTAAAACCTTAAATTTTCTCACCCAATTGGACGAATTATTGTTGTTTTGATTAATGAAATATTTTTCAGATCCAGATTTTAAATCTAGTCCCAACTTTAACTCAGTAATACTTCTTGGCTTAATTAAGTTCTAAGGATTTGGTTTAATAGTGAACATAGAAGCTTAACAGTAAGTTCTCTGTTCCGGAGTTTCATATGAACTGTGCTGCTTCTGTGGAATTCCAGTAATTTAAACATGGCTATTAAAGCCATAAATTAGCAGATCAAAGGTAATAAACAACAATACTTTTTGCTTATTAGATCAATGAAGAGTGTATCCATGTATTCAATGAAGTGAGTAGAGATCTGGAACTGCCTGAAGATAGAACAAAGGAAACTTTGCAAGAGAAGAATTTGAGCTCAAATTAGACTGCCAGGGCTCAAATCCTGACTCCACCACTAACAGTTTGTAACCACAGGTACATTATTTTGCATCAGTTTCTTCATCCTAAAAATGATCAAAGCATTATTTACTTTGGAGGGCTGTTGTTAGAATTTGATGAAATAATTCACATCTTGGATATATCACAGGTACTTAATAGATGTTAGCTATTTTTATTACTAATCTAAGGATTTTTCCTTTGAAGCATTTTACTGGGTACAGTGAAGAATACAACAAAAATGTAAAGGCCAGTAAAACCCAAGATCCAATATAACTACTGTTTCTAACTTTAATTTGAGGTTCTGCCACAGTAAAGATGTTTACTCACATATGGTTCAAAATTACATAGCTTAGGACTGGTACAGCTCACAGTTAAAAAGTCATTTAGGTTCTTCATACCCCAGTCCTCTGTGCAGACTCTAAACTCCCTCCTTAACTGTGTTCCTACCAATTAGGCTACAGGATAGTAGACATACATACTCAGAATACTGTATTTTATATTTAGGCCAGAAGAGAGTAGGCATATAAAATCTGAGAATTATGTACCCATAAATTATATGAATATACCAGGAGGATATGCAGTTGTAGTCATGAGAAAAAGGACACCCACATAAATCAACATATTACCTTAACTTTAATAAGCTTCCGAGGATTTCTTCTCCTACACCGGTTAACTTCAATGCTGCGTCTGTTTTTGGGTGCTGCCATCCAAAAGATACTATCCAAAAGGATGGGAATATCCTTACTTCCATTAGTATCATTTGCTGGTTCTGTAAATATAGTTGAACCTTGGACAGCTAATGCTGGTTCTACAAAATAAAATATGGAGATTCAGAGTCAGTTTTAGCTTCTAAATGACTATCCACAGATATAATTCTCCTTAATCAACAGTGGTATGAAAACATACATATTTATACTTTAGACTATTACAATCAATAGAGTTCCGGCCAAGATGGAGGCATAGGTAGATACACTCTGCCTCATCATACAACCAAAAGGACAACAAATTTAAAAACAAAAAACAACCAGACTGCCAGAAATCCGAACTGTATGAAAGTCTGACAACCAAGGAGTTAAAGAAGAAACATTCATCCAGACTGGTAGGAGGGGCGCCGACAGGCAGCCCAGGCAGAAACAAGGAGTGGCTAGGCAGAGGCTGGAGGACTGGGCAGGGAGGCAACGTAGCAGCTGGAAGACAGAGTAGTCCCACACTTGCGTGTGGATAAACCAGGAGCTGGAAAGCGAGACAGACCTCTCAACTCAGGGATCCACTGCGGGAAAAGTAGGCCTCAAAACCTTTGGATGTAAAAATCTATGGGGGATGCAGCAGCAGGAGAAACTCCCAGTCTCACAGGAGAGAGTTCACTGGAGAGACCCACAGGGTCTAGAAGTACACAAACCCAACCACCCAAGAATCAGCACCAGAAGGGCCCGATTTGCTTGTGGGTAGTGGGGGAAGTGACTGAAAGCTGGTGACAGCTGAGCAGGTGGCATTGTTCCCTCTTGGACCCCTCCCCAACACACAGCATCA
Organism: Pteronotus mesoamericanus; assembly: GCF_021234165.1. NCBI lineage: Eukaryota > Metazoa > Chordata > Mammalia > Chiroptera > Mormoopidae > Pteronotus > Pteronotus mesoamericanus. The sequence continues at coordinate 47,440,124 of NW_026555329.1, read as the reverse complement.
CAATCCAGCAACCTGGATTGCCCCATCCTGGATAATACCTAAGGTTCCGCCCCTTCCAATATAACGGGCACACTGAGACAAATAAATGCGGTCCAGATGAAAGAACAGATAAAAGCTCCAAAAATAGAACTAGGCGATGAACAGAGAGCCAACTTATCAGATGCACAGTTCATAAGACTGGTAATCAGGATGCTCACAAAAAATAGTTGAGTATGGTCGCAAAATGGAGGAAAAAATGAAGGCTATGCAAAATGGAATAAAGAAAAATACACAGGGAACCAACAGTAAAGGGAAGGAAATCGGAACTCAAATCAACGATTGGAGCAGAAGGAAGAGATAAACATTCAACCAAAACAGAATGAAGAAACAAGAATGCAAAAAAAAGGAGGAGAGGCTTAGGAACATCTGGGACAACTTTAAAGGTTCTAACATCTGAATCACAGGGGTGCCAGAAGAAGAAGGGGAAGAGTAAGAAATTGAAAACTTACTTGAAAAAAACAAGGGAGGAGAATTTCCCCAATCTGGCGAAGGATATAAGACTTCCAGGAGATCCAGGAGGCTCAGAGAGTCCCAAAGAAGTTAGTCCCAAGGAAGCACACACTAAGGCACATCATAATTACTTACCCAAAATTAAAGATAAGGAGACAACCTTAAAAGCAGTAAGAGAAAAGGAGACAGCTACCTACAAAGGAGTTCCCATAAGACTATCAGCTAATTTCTCAAAGAAATCTTGCAGGCAAGAAGGGGCTGGCAAGAAGTATCCAAAGTCATGAAAGACAAGGACCTATACCCAAGGTTACTTTATCCAGCAAAGCTATCATTTAGAATGGAAGGGCAGATAAAGTACTTCCCAGATAAGGTCAAGTTAAAGGAGTTCATCATCACCAAGCCCTAATTACATGAAATGTTAAAGGGACTTATCTAAGAAAAGGATGAAGACCAGAAACTATGAACAGTAAAATGAGAACAAAGTCCCAACTATCAACAACTGAGGCTTAAAAAGGAAAAAAAAAAAAAAAAAAAAAAAAAAAAAGGACAAGGAACTAAGCAAACTAGAACAGGAACAGAATCACAGAAATGGAGATAGAGGGGAAGGGGGAAGAGGAGGGGGAAGAATGGGTGAAAAGCTACAGGGAATAAACATAAGTAATACCTACAAAATAGGGAGAGGTTAAGGATAGTATAGGAAATGTAGAAGCCAAAGAAGTTATATATATGGCCCATGGACATGGACTAACAGTGGGGGAGGGAATGAATACTGGTGGAAGGGGGTGTGCAGGGCAGAGGGGAATAAAGGGGACAAAAAAAACGGGAAAACTTGAATAGCCTAAGCAATAAAATATATATTAAAAAAAGTACATTCAATAGACATTTAACAGAAAATCTTAGCTATTAAATTATATTAAAGTTCATATATAAAGCAAATTTAAAGAACACAAATATGTTTTTCTTAGAGGCACCTGCTGAAATGAATCCGTGAAATTCTACCAAGAGTTTCTCACCTTATGAAAAACACCTCTGGTATTTAGTGGTAAACATTAAGTCTGAGGCACATAATTTGAATAAAACAAAGCAAAAAAAAAAAAAAAAAAGAAAAGAAAAAGAAAACCATCATTCAACTGTCCATATCCAGCTGGTGTCCATATACAACTCTAACCAACACTGAGATAACTGCTTACTGACCCCTTTTTATAATATTCAAACTGAGTTAGTTTCTTTGTCATTCACTTGTAAGTTGGCAGGCCCTATTTACAGGTCAATTAGTTCATAATATTTAACCTTGATTCCTGTCCATTCTATAAGAAGAAAAAAAAAAAAACAACAAAAGTATTTCACCACTCTTTGTATGATAGTAATTTGTGACCACCAACATTTCACTTTTGTTTCTCTAAATTGTTTATAAACTCAAATAGATTCCTTAACCCTCTTCTTGCTATTCCTCATACTTGCAATACTTCTTTCGATTTTAGGAAATCATAAGGATATAGAAAGCTTTTTAACACTTAACAACTGGTATTCCCTTTCAATATATCTAAAAGTATTTCTAAGCATAGCCCGGTACTTAACAGAACAGACTTCGGAAGGCGTGTTTAACCTTGGGAGCTTTTCAGCCTACTTCATCAGTTAAAAGGTGGGGATGTCTAATGGGATTGTTCTGGAAATCCTCCCAGGAAGCACAGGTAGGCTTCTGGCATATAGTGAGTGGGCTGTCAGTTCAGGCTGCCTGGGTTAATTACCATGTTTGGGGCACCTTCGAAAAGGAGTAGAATGTAAATACCAAAGCAATGACAATTTTAGTATCTAAGAAGCTTCCAATTAAAATGTTTCCAGGGGAAACAAGGGTGAGACAGGATAGTGAGAAGCTATGAAAATTCCTTGGCAAGTGGCATAGGGAAACTGAGACAGACTGCTGTACACAATGGCGGGGTAATTTACAGCCAGTTGCAGACAATCACCAGGGCAGAAGACCTGGCATGCGCAAAACTGGGGGGGGGGGGGGGGGGGGGAAGAACCTCACCCCCAGGGCAACCCTTGGCCTTTCCTCTATGGAGATAACCTCTAAGCCTCAGTTGTACTTCAGCTCAAGGCCCAGAAAAGCAGCAAAATCAGGTGGGCCACACGAGGACCAGCTGCAAAGACTGAAGACCCCCGCCACTGGCCAATCAGTGGACACCAAGACCCTAGAAGGACACGTCTAGAGAACTAATAAATATTCTACTGAAATCCTCCCTTTAGACATCCCCTAAGATTCCCACCCACAAGAAAGAGAGAAAAGCTTTAAGACTAAGGACACAGCTCCCCCATGCTCTCCCTGTGGAGAGCCATTTCCTTTCCTTTCTGCCCGCCCCACGCCCGCTTCTTTCTTCACAGGCACACATCTCTTAAACTCTAAGGCAATGGGCATGTGCTGGCTTGTCCCAGACTAATTCCCTGAACCCGTCCCTAAAGCCCCCTTTCTTCTGACATCCCAGGGAGTTAAGGCAGGCAAGCCAAAGCTCTCCTGTTGCTTCCTCTATGCTAAGGCCTTCCTTGTGTCATTGTCCCCAGCTTTAATAAATGTATCCTCATAATCCCCTAGACTCGTGCTGCGAAATCCTCTCTACACAAGTCAAGAACCCATAAACAGGCAGACCCACTCAGGGATAGGTCCCTGGCCAGTAAATACGGGGATCTGGATTCAACTGCACAGAGCTCAAATACCACAAAAGATGAAGAATTACTTTACGGTGTGGGAGGACTAGAGAGGAAACATAAAAAGAATCCAGATAGTGATGGCTCTAGATGCTAAACTAGTGAGCTTGGCTACCATTCTGTGTAGGAATGTGACAAAGGACTTTTTTCTTTACTGCGAAGAGGAAGCAGAAAAAAACAGCTGTCGTTTGTTCCTAAGTAAATGTCCTTCACAAGGTTTCCTAACGTAGATCGAACGCGGGGAAAAAGCAAGAGTTTGAATTGAGCCCACCACGCTGCCTGGGGTTACTTCATCCACCCCTTCTGTAGCCGGTCTTTTTTTACGTACCCCACGGAGGGCTGGGAACACCTGGCCTGTTCTCCAGAAATTTCCGTTGCAGTAGCTCCCAACAGTTCCGGAAGAGTCGGGCTAGGGGCCGTGGAGATACCACCAACATCAACATGGCCGCCAACCTCTTCCCTGTCCTCCCAGGATCACTCCTCCTTGGCTGGTGAGTCCCGCCCTTGCCCCAGTACGCTCACAGACGCGAAGTCCGACAAATTCGGCTAGAACTACAAAGTCCAGCTTGCCGCTGGAGCGGCTCTGACTCTCCTCCAATCAAGGAGAGAGAAAGGAAAGCGCGGGGCGGGAAGTGAAAAGAAGCCGGCTGCAGTGCGCAGGTGTGTGGACGTGCTTTGACTCTTCGGGTGAAGATGGCGGAGCGCGGTTACAGCTTTTCGTTGACTACGTTCAGGTATGGGAATCTTCCGTGTAGCTGAAGTTGTAGGATATTCGCCGACTGGATTTTTTTACGTCTTGGTCTCTGGCTCGGTACTTTCAGAGGGCCCAGTATAGAAAAAGGGTGGAAATGCGACTTTGCAAAGTCATTTGTCGGCCCGCCTGTGGCGTGGGCAGCTGCGGTCGTGGGAGGCCGCGGGACGGCTGATCGGCGAATTACGGACGACCCTGGGCCTGTGGGAGGGTCCGGCCCTCAGCTAGGGATTTTCTTTTGGTTTGGAGAGTACAGAAAAACGGTAGCTTTAGCTGAGCCGTGTCCGGGTGTCCCGTTCGGAACTCATATTTCCTTTCTGGCCCATGTAGGCCTGATTCCGGAGCTTCTGGAACTCGGAATGTTGGTCAAATCTCAGAAAGACTCAACTTTACAATTTGGTCTGAGTCTCCTTTTGGTACTAGTGTCTTTCGAAATCTCCTGCTTTCGGTTTCTTCGATGTCCCTGTTAGAAGCCTGGAAGCTAAAAATGAAAGTCCTAAGCTTTCTATCACCTAGTATTTGTGGATCCCCAGCTAGTAGGCTATATTTGCGTTTTGGCCTTTTTCTTTTGGAGGTTGGTATGTTTCCTTTAAAAAAGATTGTAGGCTTTTCTACTTTAGAACAAGGGGTTAAAATATACTCAGAACAATTGACATTTATATCGTTTCCAGTGTTAGAAAAGAATTATCGAAGATTTAGTAAACCGACGGGGAGGGTTCAGTTTGACCATTTCGTTACCTGTCAGTGAGTCCCCATTTAATTAAAATGTATTATTATCTGACGGCTGAAGGCAGGCGGGATAGCTTGTGGATTACTTTCAGTGTGGGTGCAACTGAACCATCATCATCTGTTTCCATGACGATGTGTGACATACGGTATTTCAACCTTACAGATGAGCTAAGCAGAGGTGGGGCAAATAAAATAATTTGTCCAGGCTCATAAATGAATATCTGTGTTAACATTCACGCTGGGCTCTGATGACAACATTTATATACTTCATTATTAGATGATGTTTTATTAAAATCCTAAAATACCTTCCTTGCTCTTGACATTTTTCAATAATTGAGGGTATGTGTTTTTTTAAACCTTTGAATGAAATTAATTTAATTCTGTAGTAAAGGTTTTAATCGTATACAATGATAAAGAATATTTGCCAAGTAGTCACTTTGTATTTGTGAACAAAGCAAACCTGTTCCTTTATTTTTGAGAAATTTTGCTAGTGGAGCTGAAATGTAAAACAATCATATATCATCAGGGACTGAATCTTTTTAAAATAAATTTCTTTAGTAAAATAAACTAATTTTTTAAACATGATGGTTCAACTCTTAGATTTTCAAAAACACTTGTTTCTAGCCTGTTGTAATGAGAATTAAATTATTAGTGGTGTGACAAGAGACTATACTATAGGATGAAAAAATATTCTTTCTTAACTTTTATTTATTGATTTAAGAGAGAGTGAGAGAGAGAAATGTTGATTTGTTGTCCCACTTACTTAGCATTCATTGGTTGATTCTTGCATGTGCCCTGATGGGAATTGAACCCACAACCTTGGCTTATCAGGACAACTCTCTAACCAGCCGAGCTACAGCAAGGGCCAAAAAGGTATTCCTGTGTATTATATGCAATTGGGGCTATTGACAGTAAACGAGTAAACATATTGGTGCCTGTAATTGCATTCAGAAAAATGTTTTTCCCTTGTGAATTTTTTCAGAAAGGGCATTAGATTCGGTAGTCATAGTTAGGAAAGGCCAGTGCTTGGGGATGATTTTTGAGATTGTAAGATGAAAAAGAGACAACTGTTTGATGATTTAGGTGTAGAGAGAGTTGCAGACAAAGGGAAGGGCATGCATGAAAGTCCTAAAGTTGGGAAAGAGCTTTAACTCTTTTTTTTTTTTTTAAGATTTTATTTTTTATTTATTTTTAGAGAGGGGGAAGGGAGGGAGAGAGGAAGAGAAACATCGATGTGGAGAGATGGCCTCCTGCACGCCCCCAACTGGGGATCTGGCCCACAACCCAGGCATGTGCCCTGATTGGGAATTAAACCAGTGTCCCTTTGGTTTGCAGGCAGGCGCTCAGTCCACTGAGCAACACCAGCTGGGGCAGCTTGAACTCTTGAAGGAATTGATATAAGGCCAGTGTGCTAGAAGAGTATAGTGAGGAAGGAGTTAGCGTGGGTCATGTCCACTCTTGTAGCGCTAGAATAAGGAGTTTTTATTTTAAGTGAACCAAGAAATTATTCTGGAATTTAAGCAGGGAGTGACATGGTACAAAGGTAATTCTGGCTGGGAGGATGGGAATATGGATGGAAGAGAGAAAAAGTAGTTAGAAGGATAAATCAGTTATCCCAAGTAGAGATGTTGGTGCTTTGGAATAGGGTAGAGGCATGATTAAATATAGACATTGGTCAGTGAGCTCAGAGATTAGTGAGTTTTTATACAGAAAGATGAAGGATAAATGTGTATACAGGTGACAAGAGGTAACTTTTAAGTTTACCTGAGCTTTTAATATGTTCCCCAGAGGTACTGCATTTTGCTATGTATAATGTGCACTTTTTGCCCAAATTTTTGAGGAAAAATAAGGATGCACATTATACATGGGTATAATAATGGGTATAATAATCCCGTGTATAATGTGTACTAAAAGCGTGGTTGCATGTAATACATGGGAGTGCATTATACATGGCAAAATACAGTTGAACTAGGTATTGAACAATAATTGAAAGCTGTATGGGAAGGACCCAGAATACCATTTTATAATAATTGAAATAGTGACCATTAAAGGAAAACAACCACAGCCTAATTTTTTAATTTAAATGCCTATTGATGTCATTCTGCTTAAGTCAGCTAATTTTGTCATGTAAGAGTCTTTAAACTACCACCCCTACACTTATTTCTTAGATGGGACTGGATGTGTCTCTGTCAGGCGAATGATTATGGACTCCTGGTAATAGGTTATGTGTTGGAATATTGTCTTCCACAACCAAGTGTGGAATATTATAAAAAATAATTCAGGTATGATGATTCTTAGCCAAAGAGGAAGTACAGGACACCATAGGCATGAGGGTATGTGGTTTAACCTAGTTTGGGGTGGTCAGGGCAGCTTCCCCAGGACATGATATTTCTACTAAGGATTAAGGTGACCAGGAAAGAGTTCACCAGGTAGTCCTGAAATGCATTCCAAACAGGGATTTGCTTGTCAAAGGTTTTTTGAAACCTAAGAGTAGTCTGTGTGTCTGAAATAGGTTGGGATGGTATGAATTGAGATTTGAGTGACAGAGTATTCATAATTTTATGAAGGTGAAAGATGATTTTTTGAAACTCAAGATTATCTTTTCATAGTAGCCTGGAGCTATGTATCTAGCTTTATCACTTTGGACACGTTACTTTCACTCACAGACTTCATAAAGTAAGGTAGGTCCGTGACATTTATGATGATTCTAATTCAACAACTAGATAGAAATAAAGTATAACCTAAAAAAGCCATTTGGGGACAAGTATTTGGTTACTATACCCAGGGAACCAGGTGTGTTACATATAACCAGTTAATGACTTCTAAAAATAATTTTAAACTATGTAAGAAGTGATTTTGTTGTGACTGATACCTAGGTCTTACATCTTAGGCCATTCTACTTTCTAAACTGTATATATGATTTTACCCACATGAAATATATGCTGTTGTTGTTTGGTATTTACAAGGCACATTCACGTTCTTAATAACATTACCATTTTGTGTTTACTTACTGCTAATTTTGTGCTGGGAACAAAAGGCATCACTCCATTTAAGCTCCACAACCTTTGATATAGGTAAAACCACTATAGTGCTATTATCCCCCTTTTGCAGATGAGAAAACTGATATACAGAAAGGTTTAATAATTGCTCAAAGTTACAAGGTTGAGGTAAGTGGTGAAAGGCAACAGTGATGATATTTCTTTAAGTGGCAGACAAGAAAAAAACACCAAAGAGTTTAGTACTTCACTATAAATATGTTCAGATTGCCTGGTAAACTTTATTTTCTGTACAACTTCATGATAAAGTTCAAAGTCCAACTATATATGTTTTTAATGGATTTTAGAGAGAGAAGAAGGAAGAGAGAAACATCAGTTTGTTCTATTTATTTATGCATTAATTTATTGAGACGATGCTCTAACCAGCTAAGCTACTTGGCTAAGGCCTCTCGATATTTGATTAATGGACCTATATATCTGCCCTTTTTAAGAGCTGTTTCTTTAATATTTGAGAATGTGTGAATTTAACAGATACTTTTGTTTCTTTTCAAGCCCTTCTGGTAAACTTGTCCAGATTGAATATGCTTTGGCTGCTGTAGCTGGTGGAGCCCCTTCAGTGGGAATTAAAGGTAATTAAATTTCAGATGCCTGTTAATAGTTATCCAAATGTCCTTATGAAATGAGTTAATTTATAAATAAATAGCTGTGGCAGCATAATTCTTAACAGTTTTTGTTAATTTATACTATTGTGAGGTTTAAAGGAAGTAATAAACCTGAAAAGGTAATTAAATTTTTTTCAAAATAAATATAGCACCTTTATCTACTAGTTTTGGTAATCTAGTCTTTCTCAGTCAGATAACTGAGTATTCTTTCATTTTTCCATTGATTATATATCATTATTCTCTGGCAGTTTTTATCATTCCTGTAATTTAGAAAAGGTTATTTATAAAACAGTCTAAAGATACCCTTTAAAAAAAAGCCTTTGTAATTTATTTTAAATTTTCTGTTATAGGAACAATAGGCCAAGTAGGCAAAATTCCATTATTTTAAAATATGTGGACTCTTAGGTGTCCTGTAATACTTCAAGAAAAGTTGTATAATACTATTAGCTATAGGGATTTCTTAGTGTTAGGAAGAAATTGATTTACTCTTATTTCTTAGGACATTTTAATATAGAAATTCAGAAGAAAAAGTTTTGTAAGTAAGAGGAAATGGGTGAAATGTAGCTATAATTCTAAAACTGTTGAAACAGTCTTTAAAATGATTAAACATTTAGGTGTTGTTTTGTTGTATTTTTAAGCTGCAAATGGTGTGGTATTAGCAACGGAGAAGAAACAGAAATCTATTCTGTATGATGAGCGAAGCGTACACAAAGTGGAACCAATTACCAAACATATAGGCTTGGTATATAGTGGCATGGGCCCAGATTATAGGTATGTTATACTTACATATTAATATTCTCACCATCTCATAATCTGTGAGATGAGACTTGCTCATAATCTATGTTCAAGGAGAAAAAAATTAAGGAGTGTTTATATCCGTTTAATCTCCCAACTCTTTTTTTTTACTTGTTTTGTGTACCAACAGCAGCATCACTGGTGGCTGAATTTAGATTGCTTGTATGTGACAGACTGAGGATTATTTTAAGGAGGACACTCAATGCAAGTTTGTTGTAAAAGAGGGCATAGATACAGCACTTACTCCTCTTAACTTTTATTTAGTAGTTTCTCCCTTCTGATTACAATCCCTCTTCTGCCATCCTAGGGCTGTACTTCAGGGGCTTTGCTGTTTTCTAATGCATTTTATAAACAATAAAAACAATAATAGTTATAATAGGTGTGATAAACTATATTTTAAAAAGTCACCAGGCAGCCCTGGCCTAGTGGCTCAGGTGATTGGCATGTTGTCCCATACACTAAAAGGCTGGGGGTTGATTTCCTAGTCAGGGCACATACCTAGGTTGTGGGTTCAGTTCCCAATTGGGGTGTGTATGGGAGGCAACTGATTGGTGTCTCACATCGATGTGCCTCTCCCTCCCTCCCTCTCTCTCTCCCTCCCTCCCTCTCTCTCTCTCTTTCTGCCCCCCCCTTTTCCACCTCCCTTCCTCCCTCGTCCCCTCCCTCCTCCTTTCCCTCCCTCCTTCCCTTTTCCCCACCTCCCTTCCTCTCTCTCTCAAATCAATAAACACAATTTTTAAAATGTTTGGGGGCAAAAAAGGGATCAAGCAGAAGAAAACATCACCATCCAGAGTTAACTCCATTATATTTCTGGTTTTAGTAAAGAAAGAAAATTCTCAAAGGCCACTGGAAGTTGCAGAATATGGCAGTCATTCAGGGTCCAGATGCATATTTGTTTACTCCTTTTAAATTTCACAGGAGTTAGAGTTACATCAGGGCGCCAGTAAATTGAAAGGAGATTGACAACTTCCAATCTGACATTTAACAGTAAAAAGGAGTATGACTTCATTCTTGATTTATGTGGAACAAGATAGGTAGAGCCAGAATTTCTCTTTAACAAAGTTGAAAGTGGCTGGAATGTGATCAGGCTTCACTACAATGGATCCTGTTACTCTTGTATAGAAGGAATGCCTCAGTGTACTACCATTGACAGAATAAACAGAGAGATCTGGACCTTAGTATTGTATAGGGAGGAAATATACATCAGATCAGTAGTACATGAGCAGATAAAGGTATATCCTATTTGTCTTCCTGTATGTTTGATGGCTATATAGTATATTGATAAATTTTTCATTTTTTTAAGTTATAAGAGTTTTGGCTGTCTGTCAATCTCTGAAAGATACTCTTTGAAAAGTATGTGGAAAAGATTGAAGCAGAATGAGAAAAAAAAATACCTGAAATTTTGTGTGTGTGTATTCACATGTGCAAGTGTATATGTGTGCTGGATTGAGATATAAAACAAGATGACTACCCTTGGGATAAGGAGCACAATCTTGAAACCATGGAGGGAGATGAACTCATTATGTACACTAAATCTGTTATTATTAAGCTAACTTGTACCCTGTCCCTATTTTTTTTTTTAATTTTTTTGCCTCGTCCTTACTCTCCTATGGCACATCTCCTTTGTGACACTGTGATATTTCCTATAAATTAACTGGAATCATGTAAGAGAAAGACTGGCTTCAAGTAGACAGCTACTATTAAAAGAGATATATGTAAAACTTGTGCTGTAGGTATATGCCTTTAGAAGGAGAATGAGTCTTTAGGTAGTAGAGTATCTTAATTTTAATTAAACCTTATTTTTTCCTTATTTGCTAGAGTGCTTGTGCACAGAGCTCGAAAACTAGCTCAGCAATATTATCTTGTTTACCAAGAACCCATTCCTACAGCTCAGCTGGTACAGAGAATAGCTTCTGTGATGCAGGAATATACCCAGTCAGGGTAAGTTGATTTCATTACTTGAAATGTGTTCTGAATTAGAAAAAAATCATTTTAAAAGCATAGATGTATTTAAGAAAAAGAGGACTTACATTTCTGTATTTGTTTAACAAATAGATAAAATCATGAATATGATTAATTTCTCACCTGGAGCTGGAATATTTTCTTAAGGAAAAAATGAATGTGTTCTTGCTATTCATGTTATAGGAGAAAGCAGCAGAAAATAGGTTCTATATACAGTTCTTTTGCCAGTTACTAAAACACACCTTTATACCCAAACAACACTGATGCTTCCAAGTTTATATTCTCAATCAAATTATCATAAGCCCACCATTGAAGCAATAGCTCTTTGACACCTCTGTATTCATTTTAGTTCTATTGAATTTGGGTGTGAATATGGATGAGGTGGTGTAAAGGTACTTGCTAATATATAATGCCAGTGGGAAAGCTGCATTTGTTGAAAGTTGTCATTTTGTTAGGACACTAAATGATACGCCAAACTTATTAAATCTAGTATTTGTGTTACTCCATTTACAAACATGATTTAACTGTGGTTCTGTGGTACCACAAAGAGAATTAATTTTGAATTGATTTATTCAGAAAAGTATTAAACACTTTGTAAGGAACTTACAAGTCTAATATGGTTTACCTGATAATTTGCTTTACTGGAGAGTTTTAATAAATTCCTCCTTAGGTTGACTTTAACAACATGAAGATGCCAAATAATTTTCATTTCTTTCTTCAGTGGTGTCCGTCCATTTGGAGTTTCTTTACTAATTTGCGGTTGGAATGAGGGACGACCATATTTATTTCAGTCAGATCCATCAGTAAGTATTGTCATATGTATTTCAGGGATTTGTTAAATTGGTTCTTTAATATCTAATAAAAACAATAACCATAAAAATTTGTAAATTAGCCCTGGCTGGTGAGGCTCAGTGGGCTGAGCACCCGCCTGGAACCAAAGGGTTGCTGGTTTGATTCCCAGTCAGGGCACATGCCTGGGTTGCAGACCAGGACCCCAGTAGGGGGTATGCTAGCGGCAACCCCACACTGATGTTTCTCTCCCTCTCTGTCTCCCTCCCTTCCTCTCTCTCTAAAATAAATAAATAGAATCTTTAAAAAAAATTAACAGTATTTTCTCTTTCTTTTGGGCTTTAGAAAGCATACAGTAGTGCATATTTATTTGCACATTTGAAGTATTGGTAGTCCAGTCTTCTGTTAAGGAAGCTGCATTAATTCTGCCCTCTCTGTCTTTGTCTTGTTCACTCACTTCATGTAATTGAGTGATCTGTTGAAATAGTTATCTAATCTTTTAAAATATGGAATTCTGTTACTTTGAGAGAGATTGTAGTGAAATACACAGGTTTAGAGGACGCTTTTTACTTTTTTACCATCTGTTTACTCTTGGGGCTGACTGGAGTGTGACCAATCCTGTGCAAACATTGATGTATCTGTCTTGTTTTGCAAAATGTGTGACTTGTCTACTCTAAAGTAGAGAATTGGTCTCTTGAGTTAAAAGGTATATGAATGCTGCTACTCCACATCCATCTCATTTGCTGTAAGGAAAATTGGAAGAAAAAAATCATACTTAGGAACTGATCTTTCATATTTATGGATCATTAGATATTTATAGTTCACCTAATTCACATGTTGTCTGAAAAGGTAAAGAAAAATATTTTGGTTGTTTTGTAAATCAGAAAATGTAAGTATTTTGAGAACTTTGTTGCCACATCTCTGAGTTTCTAATGTAACATAACAAGCCCTCTTACCTTTCCAGTGAGTAGCAGAAGCCACTATGACTGGAATCCAGATTTCATCTTTTGCCCCTTTTTCTCTGTTTTATCTAAAAGGCAGTTGTTTCTCTTAAAATGTTTTGTATTTGTGTGTGTGTGTTCATATATATTTTTTCATTTTTCAACAGATGAAGTCATGACATATTGCTGCTGCTTTCATTGAATTTAATTTATTCACTAGTGATGATGAAGAATTGAGCACCTTTTTTCAGATACATATCAGTTTTGTAGAGTAATCCTAGCAAGCTAAAATATTACTCTTAATTTGCTTTTAGTTAACCTCAGTTTCCTTTAACTGGCTTTTTTACATAAGTTGCGTACAATAAATGGCACATTTTTAAAGGGTGCAATTTGATGAGTTTAACTGTCACCACAATCAAGATACTGAACTTCTCCATTACTTCCAAAAGTTTCTAAATGCCTTTCTGTTACTTATCCCTGGACCTTTTGAAAAAAAAAAATAGCCTACTTTGTGACCTTAGAAGTTTGAGACAAATTATAAATACAAAGCTAGGAAATAAATGGCAGGGTTATAATTAGATTAATGACTTAAATATGGGTTTTCCTTTCTGGTTAGGGAGCTTACTTTGCCTGGAAAGCCACAGCAATGGGAAAGAATTATGTGAATGGGAAAACTTTCCTTGAGAAAAGGTAAGCTAACCATAACTGAATTTATTAGCAAACTTACTTTATGGTTTTCAGCTTTATTTTATTTATTTACTTATTTATTTACTTATCTTTAGGTAATTAATGGCTCGAGTCCAAACAGATTTGTTACATTACTCTGTATTTGAGCCTAGGCACAGATGAAACAAACAAAAAATTCTCCACCCTAGCTCCCTATTCTTAAGTATATTAAGTGGTAATAATAATTTCTTAAGAACTTATTCCATCAAAAAAAAATTAAAGACAGTCAAATTTGAAGAAAACTTTTGGGAAGAAAAATTTTAAGTGATTTAAGTGGTAACATTTTACATTATGACAATTACAAATATAAATTGTGAAGCCAAATACCTGATGTTGATGGTAAATATATGATACACATGCTTGATCAAAAGTGGAGCAGTGTAAAAATCTGCTGTCACTGCCATAGCACAATACATTGCTTTCAGTTATTTCCATTTGTATTCTAGACTCAGTGTTACTGTAGTCCAACAAAAAATGCCCTACATTTTGAATGGGAAAAGTTGTAATTGACTTTAACAGATGACCCTTCTTGGTACATTTCTGCATAGTGTTCAAGTTGCTAGCAGCTTTAGATGTGGGATTAAGTGGTAAACTTAAATAATTTTAGAACTTAAAGCACTTTCATTTTTACTTTTACATATTAATAATGAGTCTTTAAAACATTTCACAGAGGTACAACGTACAAGAACAAACAAGGAATTTTAGCAATGTTTTCTCTGCTTTGTTTTTGAAAATTATTATATTGCCACCACATTCTGATTATATTGAACTATTTATACTTAAGAAGTTTGCTAAAATAAACTCATGTTGGGAATTATCTTAATGAGAATGCATCCTAAATTATTGTCAGTTTCTTACTTGGCAGCTGCCTCAATGAGGTGACTAAAATAATAATCCATAACTTAGTATTTTAAGAGTGCTTTAGATTTTTTAAAAGTCTTAATAAGCTGTTGCTATCACTGTGTTTAAATGTAATTATAAATAATATAAATAGTACTGTAAATTATTGTTATTTTTTCCTTCAAAAAATTCTAGATACAATGAAGATCTAGAACTTGAAGATGCCATTCATACAGCCATATTAACCCTGAAGGTTAGTTCAATATATACTATTTGGATTTATAATGAATTTATAATTGACTTTTGGAAAATTGATCTTTTTTCCTTCTTCCTCAATAGGAAAGCTTTGAAGGGCAAATGACAGAAGATAACATAGAAGTTGGAATCTGCAATGAAACTGGATTTAGGAGACTCACTCCAACTGAAGTTAAGGATTACTTAGCTGCCATAGCATAATAATGAAGTGACTGAAAAATCCAGAATTTCAGATAATCTCTGTACTTAAACATGTTTAAAGTATGTTTTGTTTTGCAAACTTTTTGCATACCTATTTCTACATGATTTAATGGACTGATGTTTTTAAATGACACTTATAAATCATAATAAACTGTTAAATCCAACTTCCAGCTTTTTAGGAGTTAGTAAATTTTTTAAAATAGTAATTTTCCTGCTTTATATCACAGTTGATTTCTGGAAACTACATTGCAAATCAGAATGGTGAAATCACTCTTTAGTCTTTATGCAGTTTGGTTAAGTCAGATCTTACTACCCTCTTTACTACCAGATATTGTCGATGCTGTTTTTGGTAAACACTACTTTTAGAGCTGAGAGAATCTGCAGACTTTCATGAATTCATGAAATGAGGTAGGAAACACAGATGTTTCTTAGGCACCATTAGGTGTGAGTCAGTAAAACCCGAGAATGTTCTATGAGGTAAAACTGTAGCTTTGAAAAGTACTATGCCAAATAGTCTCCTATAAGAGACATACTGTGTAAATCAGTAAATTATGTTCTGGTTCCTGTTGGTTTCTTCATCACAAGTAGATAAATGTATTCTAAAAGAACTCTTTAGTTTTACTAGACTTTTAAAGTCAAGGCTGGATGGACATGAGTGCTGGAAATAAAGTACTAATAATTAAGTGCCAAAACTATGGTTTAAGACTCCCTCATTCATGTAATCTCAGAGTAATCAGAACCTTTACTGCAAGGTAAGGCCCATACAAGCAAGCAAATTATAAGAGAGTATCTGAACTCTGTTTTTATTATACATGAAGACATAATGTAGTTTTCATTGTCTTTTTTTAAGGCATCTTAGGATAAGGGAAATCACATCAGTAGTCTGGCTCACAGAACATAGGGAGAATTTATGAATGTCATTCTCACTAGCAGAATACTAGGCATTTCCATGATTTTAGTGTAGTTCAAAAGATGTTGACTAAAATGAAGCAAACTTCAGGGAAAAAGTGTTTTAGAGCGTTTTTGTCAGGATTCCCAGTTCTGCCCACCATGACTATGTGGCAGAAGCATTATTATGGTACATGCCTACTTATTATTTCAAATTGTCTTGAAAACCTCATCTAATAATCTTTCCTATGGGCTCTTAGTGTATTGTGAATCCAGCACACTAGAAAGAGAAGGTAGTGATAAGCAGGGATGATTTTCAGAGTCGGGTCTCACCTCTCCTACTTACTGGCTAAGTGATTGCAAGGTAATTATCTCAGAGGATTTTCTAAAACTAAATTTGATAATGCAAGTGGCAAGGTTAGTGTTTTGGTTAAGTACTCTTAAGTTTTTAAGCCTTTGAATTTGCTCTCTAATGTCCCACATTAGAAAACTAGAGGAATACCAAAATTCTACAAATTGAAGGGAAAACAAAGGCATTTACATTTAGGACAAATAGGAAACCACGTGGATATTCTTTCAGAATAAAAGGAAAATTTAGCTGAAGCAGATTTTGTCTAGAGTTGACTCTCTTCCTCTTGCTTAATTAAATGTGAAGCACAGTTAATTGAAGCTGTTTATTCTTTTCAGTGATTGTAATAAACCCTAGGTTCTGGCTGGGTAGGTCAGTTGGTTAGAGCATCATCCCAATATGCCAAGATTTTAGGTTCAATCCCTGGTAACAGCACACAGGAGAATCAACCAATGAATGCATAATTAAGTGGAACAACAAATGCTCCCTAGCTCGCTATCTCCACCCCCTCCTTCTCCCTCTCTCTCCTCTAAAATCAGTATGTAAAAAAATAAGCCCTCCTTTTATCCAAGTTACTTGGTTTAACAACCGATTCTCCTGCATCCCTAAATGTTCCAAAATTCTGGTCATTTCTAGCCTGTAGATTCTAGCTTCATAAGTATCAAAACACTCCTAATTGTCATAGTCCCTCTATTTTTGGTTCAATTTGCATCTTAAAAATTTTGTCTCTGCTTGCTCCTTTTTTCTAGTTCCTCACTAATCCATGAATTTAAATGGGCAAAACAATTATTAGCAGTGAGACATGGAAATATTTAAAATTCACAACGAAAGGTGGAATAAAGAAGGCTAATACTGATCTTTACAATTATTGAGTGCTGTTTAGGCACTGATCAGGTGATAGGGGTGTTCAGGAGTTTTCATCTATTCAATTCTGTTCATGGACCAAAAGAGCCAGTCTCAGTCCTTAACCTTACCACTTTGGTCTCTCCTTGCTGTTGAAGGCAAGTGCTCTATCATAAAGGAACACAAACTTGGATGAAATAAGGTGAAGGGATTAGCCAAAGAACATATAAGCATATTTCACAGATACAGACAACAGTGTAGTTGGAGTGGGGAGAGCAATGAATGGAGGTGGGCAAGTTGGGAAAAATGGGGACATCTGTAGCTGTCAACAATTAAAAAAAACCCTAAAACTTTGAATATTTAATGAATTGTCCAAGAACTTAAGAGTTTGGAGCTCCTTTGATTTAGAATTCCAATTTCTTGAAACCCAGTCCATTGGGCTTGTATTAATGTTAAATTGCCTCACATGGTTTCTTCAATTATAACTCTATTGACTCTCAAGGACCTTACTAAAGAACAAGCCGTACCTATTGCCATGAACAGTTAGATAACTGTTTAAATAATTTAAAAGATAATTTTAACACTTCATCAAAAGCCGTTTCCCTGAGTTTCATCACTTGTAACTCTTTGGGGTATTTCATTATGTATTCCAAAATAGTAGGCTTACATGATTGTTTCTGGGTTCCTGAAGTTTAGCCACCAAATAAAGTATTCTGCAAGATGGGAATTTAAAACACTTATATCATCCTCACTTTCCCTCTCTGGCTCGATTTTTGTTAGATCATGATGTTTTAAAGTATGGCTGTGTAAGTATATTTTAATTACATTTTCTAAATTTTCCTGGAGGTGATATAACCTCACTCTTTCGTTGGCTTTGTTTTCTGTGTAGCTATTACTAACTGCCAGTTTTCTTCAACAAGATTGTATAAACCTCTGCATACTGTTTCTTATGGTCAGATATCAGGTACTCTAACAACTCTTAGCCCAAACCTTCAAACCCACACCTCCAACATGGTTCCAAGAAGTTTCTTGGAACTGTCTGTCCTTGGTTAGCAGGGTTTAAAAATTCTAGGTTAGAAATAATTATGTCTGCCTTTTGAAAACATTAATTTACTCCCATCTGGATTCCAGTGTTGCTGATGAGAAGTCTAATGCTACTGTTATGTGTGATGCCAAATCCAGGGGTTGTCCAACCTTTTGGTGTCTCTTAGCTATACTGGAAGAATTGTCTTGGGCCACATATTAAATACACAAACACGAAAACTGATAAGCGCAAAAAAAAAAGTTTTAGCTAAATTTACAATTTTCTCTTGGGCTGCCTTCATAGTCATCCTGGGCTATATGTGGCCCAGGAGTAGTGGGTTAAACACCGCTGCACTTATTTGTCCCCTTTGCCACTCGTAAGATTGATTCATTTATCAACAATGTTCTGAAATCTCACAGTGAGATGCCTCTGTGTGGGTTTCTTAAGAGTTTGTATCTTTCAGATTAGCTGCGACCTTTGCAGGGTTAACATTGTGCTGAGTTCTCAGCAGGGCATTGCACTGTAGAAACTGGTACCTTTCCAGTTTGGATAAATTTTCTAGTATTGAGAAATTACCTCTTCATTTTCTTTGTTTCTGAAACTTCTATTGGCCCTTTTTGTTGGGGGCCACCTTTTTATTCTACTTTTTGGGAAGATTTTCACCCACTTATCCTATTTTTCTATGGATGTTTAAGATTTGGGGTAATTTTTATTTTGAAGAATTCATTCCTATACTTTATCACCTCTCCTTAAAGACAAATTATCTTGATTCGTGACTAATATCTTTTATCTGAAAATGCAAAAGAATATTTTTGAAGCTTTTGTTCTGCATTCTGTTTCCTTCAAATTCTAAACAGGAAATGGAAGTGCTGTTTGTGAGTGAGTCGCAAATCTACTTATTGGGAGATGATGAATATCAGTATAAACCATTTTCTCTATGGTCTTTCATTTGCTCAGTTTCTCCGGAATAAAGGGGTTTTTAGGTGATGGTAGCACATGGCAGGTAGAATGGGAGAGGAGTGCCAGCATTCTGGAAGGGACAGAGAAGGGACCCATAGCATTTCACCATTCAACAGGAAAACTTTCACTCTTCATGACATGTCTAGAACCCTCTGCTTCCCTATCTTCATCGTAATAAATTAGTTTTCTGCCATGCTGCACAGAATGGGAGAGAGAACTTAGGTGTTTTTTTTTCTTATACAGACTTCAGCAATGCCCATTTTCAATCCTGCCTCACTGCTCCCTTCTGCCTTCCAGGCATGCGTCTGCAGCTTCAAAGCCATTCTGCCGTTCAGCTTTGCAAATCACTTAATGGGGATGGGATGGTGTTCTCCACTCCTAACTCCCTGTCTTCAGAGAGGCTGCTTGTGTTCAAATAACCTCTCCGTGGCATACTTAACTGTAAAATATAGACATAACCCTTTAGGTTGTTGGAAAATTGAATAAATTTATACGTGAAGAGCACTTGGAATAATGGCTGCCATATAGAACATCAAATAATTACTACTGCTCTTTGTTTTCCAAAAGTGTCAGGTGCAGTCTTCTCGTTCTTTTTGTTTTTTGGGGGTTTATCCTGTTTTCATTTCTTTAGTGCCATTGAAGTAAGGTTTGAGGAAGGCATACATAGTATTAATTTTAACTTGAAGTCTTAATTTTTAAAGTTAGCTTTAATGAAGGCCTAACCTTTCTGGGTGACTTTGGGCACTCTACTAGGCTAATATAAATTTCCCAGCCCCGAAGAAGTCACCTGATCATTTGTTCTCTTTTGAAGAGGGGCAGCTTATCTCTTTATCCCACTTTCTTTGGAGATGCTGTATGGTGTAATGGAAAGTGCTTTGGCCACCCAAGAAAGGTTGAACCGTGATTAGGTGCTAAGGCGCGGGGTCAGCCTCCTGCGACCCTGGAGATGGAGTTTTCGGCGCTGCAGTTACTGTAGGTAGAGCCCTGTGAACTGCGCCTTTCCACCTTTCCTCCTTTCCTAGGGTCTGGTGGCGGCGCGTCTACAAGCGGAAGTGGTAGAAGCCAAGTGCCATCAACAAACATGGCAGTCATGTGAGCCTCAGCCCCGCTCGGGAGGCCGCACTGCTGCCTGGGAATCGCGGTTCTGCGTCACCCGGCGCAGGACTACGTGACGCTGAAGGCGACAGAGGCGGTGGGGCGCGGGCTGGAGAGCGGCAGCGGCCTGAGTGGGGCGTCGGCTGCCGCGTGAAGTTTCCCAGTGGGCCGCAGTCTGGCGAGCGCATGTGCCCGCTGCTCGCGGTCCTAGGCTCAGCCGGTGAGGAGCTGGGGGAGGGAAGAAGGGAGGGAAGACGGGCGCCCCTTTGAAGCCTGGAGGGGGCTGAGCCGAGCCAGTCTCGGTGGAGGGTGGCCAGCGCTGGGCCTACGCGCCCTCTGCGCGCCCTCGCTCCACGCCCCGACCACAGAGTTGTTTGAGCCCAAGCCTGGCAGGTCTCGGCGGTACTGGTGGATTGCTCAGGGCCGATACCCACCCGGAAGGCCTTGCCGACTTCGGGGCTGCCCCGGACTGTACCATAAAGTTTAGTTGATCTTAGTAGTAGGAGAGGGAACCAACCTAGTGGGCTCCTTCTATCTTTAAAATATGCTGGTTGGCGTTAAATGCAGGAATGAGGAGCGTGTACAGTGTGCTCCTGTGTAATCGCCGTTAAAGGAGACCCACTCATGAAGGAGAAGATTAGAAAGCCTCAGTGTGGTCATATTAGGGGAGAGAGTCTTGCTTTGGACAATTTGCTAATATCTGTATATAGTTTAATTTTAATCATTTGGAAAGTCTTTACTTTCCAAGCTTTTAGAAAATTTCTGTACAACCAAAGACTAAGACTGCTGATACGGAATCCCTTACAAAGCACATTGTGAACTCTTGCATTTAATCCCGAGCCGGGACATTCTGTAGAGCCTATGATCTTCAAGCTGAAGAAATAAAGATCTAAAGTTTCAAGAATTCTAGCACAGCTAAGGAAGCGTTCAGAAGTAAAAGCTGTTTTGTTTTGTTTTTTTTCAGTTGTCAGAGGAGGGAGCACTCCAAAACCAGATATGCAGAAACTCAGTTTCCTATACTCAGCCTTCATAAGCTTTGTTGCAAGATTGAAGTTTTGTAATCTTCACCATAATTTTTGAGAACTTTAAATTTGCCTTGTTTTTTTTCTTTTGATAGGAAAGGAATAATGCTGTCAGCATGTCTGCACACTCCATGCTCTGTGAACGGATCTCCATAGCCAAGGAACTGATCAAGAGAGCAGAATCACTTTCCAGATCAAGAAAAGGTGGCATTGAAGGTGCTGCAAAGCTGTGCAGCAAATTGAAGGCTGAATTAAAGTTTTTACAGAAAGTAGAAGCTGGGAAAGTAGCCATTAAGGAATCCCATTTACAGAGCACTAATTTAACACATCTAAGAGCCGTAGTGGAATCAGCAGAAAACCTGGAGGAAGTTGTTAGTGTTCTCCATGTTTTTGGTTACACAGATACCTTGGGAGAAAAGCAGACCCTTGTGGTTGATGTTGTTGCAAATGGTGGTCATACTTGGGTGAAAGCCATTGGCCGAAAGGCTGAAGCTCTGCATAATATTTGGCTGGGCAGGGGCCAGTATGGTGACAAAAGCATTATTGAGCAAGCTGAAGATTTCCTGCAGGCCAGTCACCAGCAGCCAGTGCAGTATAGCAATCCTCACATCATCTTTGCGTTTTACAACAGTGTCTCCAGCCCCATGGCAGAGAAGCTGAAAGAAATGGGCATATCTGTGAGAGGAGACATAGTAGCAGTTAATTCTCTGTTAGATCACCCTGAAGAACTCCAACCCAGTGAGAGAGAATCAGATGACGAGGGCCCTGAACTTCTCCAGGTGACCAGAGTAGACCGAGAAAATATACTAGCAAGTGTTGCATTTCCTACAGAGATTAAGGTTGATGTGTGCAAAAGAGTAAATCTGGACATTACAACTTTAATCACATATGTATCTGCCCTCAGCTATGGAGGTTGCCACTTTATCTTTAAAGAAAAAGTGCTCACAGAACAAGCAGAACAAGAGAGGAAAGAGCAGATTCTACCACAGCTTGAGACATTTATGGAGGACAAGGAGCTGTTTGCTTGTGAATGTGCTGTCAAGGATTTTCAGTCTATTCTAGAGACTTTAGGAGGACCTGGGGAGAGAGAGAGGGCCACTATGCTAATTAAGCGAATCACTGTGGTGCCAGACCAGCCTTCTGAGCGTGCCTTGGGACTAGTAGCCAGTTCAAAAATCAATAGTCGTTCATTAACGATTTTTGGGACAGGGGACACCCTAAAAGCCATCACAATGACTGCCAATAGTGGTTTTGTCAGAGCTGCCAACAACCAGGGTGTTAAATTTAGTGTGTTTATCCATCAACCCAGAGCACTTACTGAGAGCAAAGAGGCTCTAGCCACCCCCTTACTAAAAGACTACACAGGTGACACTGAATATTGATGATATCCTTTAAATATTATTGTGGAAATAAGTTTTTATACCAGAGGCTGGGTCTTCCTATCTTAATTGGAAAAAAAAGTTTGTAATAAAAATAACAACTTAGAATTCAAATAAGTAGTGTTGATTTGCTTCTCATCTATAAAGTATATAACTTCCTAAAATAGAAAAAACACAAGAGACAACATTATTTATCAAACTGTTTACATTATAGTAATTAGGAACAGAAGTGTATATGTAAGGCTTTTAGCTGTGTCACAATGCTTTTATTTGATTCAGTAGGGCTACAACCCCACCTACTGGTAATCACATTTCATGGACTATGGCTACAACTGCATCTTGCATTAAATACCTGGTGAAAACTGAACCTTGTTTTTTATTATATGGTTTTATCCATTGATAATGGGTTGAGGCTGAGAGATGATAGTGTGTAATTAATTTTAGATTCTAAATTTATGGACATTATAAATGACAAACTGCTATGTGTCAGGTGTAGTCTGGGTATGTTTACAAAAATTAATATAGAATAAAGTAAATTCTTTTTTGTTTTTCTTTTTAAAAGTAAATTCTGATCTTGCAAGTCCTATGGACCTTTTGATACACCTTTGTGAAAAGAAGGACAACAATTGCACTACTATAAACCTAGGACGTATAAGATAAAATATTAATTTGAACAAATTGAAAAAGTTATATAAAACGTAAAAAGAATTCAGATCTTTTAAGTACAAATAGTTCCCATGTTGCAGATACATGACTTAAGAATCCTACTTTCCCTTTTTCTTTTGTAAGTGGCAAGTGACAACTGTATTGTTTCACTGTTGTGAAATAGTGGCAGGGAGATTTCCATACATGGTAAATGATACCAGGTATGGTGTCATTTGTAATTGAGAAGAAATTTTTATATCCAGGATGTACTAAGTACTTAATTAATTTGTAACAAAGCTAGCAAATTAGCAAAGTAGGTATGTGTTCACATTTTAAAAATGGGAAAATTGAGCCTAAGGGCTTAAACTAAGTGTGGGACCCAGTATTATATGATTTTATGTCATCACAGCCTAACCTTCTACTATGCCAACTCCTATTTTATGAGAAGAGAAACCCAATTTCCAGCCACAATGTTTGATGGGGAGGTGTAATTTGATTATTGGGGCCCATGAACATTCTGAAATGAAGTGTAAAATTAAATGTATGGAGTGTTTTTCTTAGGAGAGATTCTGTTACTCAGAACATATTTTCTAGGGGAGAAGGCTGTGATTGGTCTTCCAATTTAGTGTAGAGAGGTATACAGGGTACAGCAGAATGGCCACTTGAATGTGGTTGGTAGGGTAATAATAGAGGTATAAAAATGTATAGTTTTAATTGAACATTTCACCTAAAATGATATATCGTGTGCTTGAGTGTGATATTGTTATGTTACAGAATTACATGCTTATGATTTTGTAATAAAAGATTTTGTAATAAAGTGTTATTTGTGCCGGACCCTGTATTTAACTTGCATTGCAACTAAAATCTAATGTTGGAAATTGGACTTGGGCTTTTTGGAGCACCCATTAAAGTCCTATTAAGTACTTATTACTGTAAGCATTGAACATTGTACTAGTTTGGTAAGAAAGAATTAATCTTTTGTGTAAGGAATTCTTAGTCTAAAGTGGAGGTAGACAACTGAAGTATAATTGTGTTAAAATCTCTAAATGAGTTATGTTTAAAACTATGGTAACAGTAAGATAGTAATTTTTGCTATGGAATCAGGAAGTCTGAGAGGAAGTGACATTTGAGGGTTCTTAGTGTGAGATTTCCTAAGACGTGTACAGGGAATGAGTAGGACTAGAAAGGTACAGAAGTGATAGGAGGGCCTATTTAAAAGTCTAAGCTCATGTCGACAGTTTATAAAAAATGAAACTAGGAAAGTACAAGTTCTCTCCAGAGTGGCATTAGAGAGCCATTGGCAATTTTTAAGAAGCTCCTTTGTACGCAACTGTCTTTCTCTTGCTGCTCTTAAGATTTTATATTTAATCTTTGCTATTTTAATTATGATGTGTCTTGGTGTGGGTAATTTATAGTCCATCATTTTTTAAAAGGTTATTTATTTTTAGGGAGATGGAAAGCAAGGGAGACAGAGAAGGAGAGAAACGTTGATGTGAGTGAGAAACACAGATTGATTGCCTTTTGTACATATTCCACCCGAGGACTGAACTTGCACCCCCGGCTTGTGTCCTGACCAGAATCAAATTACTGAATTTTCACTTCTTGGGACTCTGCCCAACCAACTGAGGCACACAAGTCAGGGCCTTTTTGGGTTTATGTTGATTGGGACTCTGCCTGTATTTTCTGGATGGGTGTGCCTTTCTCTTTCACCAGGTTATGGAATTTTTCAGCCATTATTTCTTTGAATAGGTTCTTGATTCCTTGTTCTCACTCTTCTTTTGGTACCCCTACAATACATACTGTTACACTTGATGTTGTCCCAGAGGTTTCTCAGATTTTCCTCATATTTGTTAATATTCTTTTATTCTTTTTGTAGCTCTGCTTGGGTGTTTTCTGTTTTCTCATCCACTAAATCACTAATTCAGTCCTTTGCTTCATCTAAACTGCTGTTGATTTCTTCCAGTCTGTTTTTTAAAATTTCAGATGCTATATTCTTTATTTAGTTTCTATGTCCTTCTTAATGCTTACTATCTCCCTTTGGTTTTAAGGTCTTACTGATATCCATTTTTCCTCTCATGTCCTTGGGCATTCTTAAAACCATTGTTTGAACTCTGCATCTGGTATCTTGGTTGCTTCCATTTCATTTAATTTTTTTCTTAAGATTTTTAAAGTTTTAAAAAAAATGTTGGGCCTGCTGCTTTTTCTACCTATTTTGTGTGCCTAATGGTGTTTGTCTCTGTGTATTAGGTAGATATGCTATGACTCTTGATTTTATTATAGTAGTTTTATACTGTAAATGTCTTGTGGGGGTCAGTGGCACAATCTTCCAGTTCTCCTGAGCTAGATGTTCCAGAAATATCTCTTGTGTGGTACATGTGTGCCTTACTATTTTAGTTGAGCCTTGAATGCTGTTGGCTTATTTGTAGGTGGGGTTAACCTTCAGGTTGGCTATAAGGATGACTTCATCAAAGTGTATGAAAGCAGGCACTGCCCCTCAAGGTATAATTGTTCCTAGCAGGATCTGGTGCTTGCCAGGGCCTCCCTTTGGGTATTCCATTTGTGTGGCTTGTTGGGTCTAGCTCTGGTGTTATCTGAAGCCCACCACTGGTTGTGTTGGTTCCGGTCCACTTGGGAGGGATTCTGGTGCAGGTTGGTATTAGACACAGCCTGTAACCAGCCTTGGGCTACCCTTCTGGAGCTACCACACTGTTCATTGTTTGTGGCTGCCTATATTGGGTCTAGGTGTGCCTGGGAGGGGCCAAGCTATATATAAGGCTTGGCTTCCTTTAGTCCTGAGCCAAGGGTAAATCAGTTAAAGGCCCAAAGCATCCCAAGGTTCATCTCTATCTGTCTTTTGCTCTACCACCCCCCGAGGTTGCCTGGTGTTTCTCAAGAGCATTCTGATGTAAGATTATAGAGTGGGCTCAGGCTGGCTGAAACCTGCACTCTCTTCCACATGGTGCAATTTTGATTAAGTGTGGTAACTAGGATCTTGAGGATGGAGCTAGCAGCTCTCTTGCATGGTGGGGCAGAGTAATCAGGCACCAATAGGAGGAAAGTGGCCTCTTCTCCACATCCATACCACTCAGCCTCTGCTTAAGTCTTTATCCCTTACTCTGCCAAAAGGTGTGCACCATTGGTTCAGGTAAAGTGTAACTACCCAGCCCCTTTGCAGGAGTGATCTCAGCAGGGGCAGGCCACCAGGAGTCAGAAGGACAGATTAAGTAAGTCTCATGTTTGGGAAATGGCATCAGCTGCATCTTCATGGATGAGGGGAAAAAGGGCCTCCAAATCAGAGCTTCACAATCCAGTGAATGTCTGAGTCCTTGAAGAGGGATTGGTGTGCTCCACAGAGCTTGGACTTTCAAAGCAATTCTCCCTGCGCGGCTGCCAGTCACAGAGTCTCACTCCATGTGTAAGTTGGGTAGGGCAGGGCCCCAGGGAATCTTCAGGGCAGAGCTAGTGTAGTTCACCAGGAAAATGCCATGTGGGGTCGGGGACTGCTCAAAACAGAAAAGGTGGCACATGTGGGATGTGAAAAAAGATCGCCCTTTTTGGGGACCACTTTGTGTGGTATCAGGCACTGTAGCCCCGCACAAGCCAGGCCTTGAGAAAGGGTCTGTAAGTTTCAACCAGACAGACATAGCACCGAGGTTTCCCATGGGAAATCTGGCCTAAAGAGTGCATTACATTTACTGAAGCTTGCTCTGCTTTACACTGCCCTGTAAGGAAAAACCAAGTGTTTAGTCTCAAAGCAAGGGAGAAGATCCCTGGGCCCCTGAACCTTAGTTTAATGGCCATCTGATGTCAGTGTGTCTAACAGACCCTTACTGTTCCTTTTGCTGTTATCTTTAGTTCTCTGAAGTGGATTGATAAGGTTTGCATGCATGTATGCTGTATACCCATATGCATAGCATATCATTCTCAATAAAAGCCATTTCAGAGAAGGGCTCAGGAAATTCTCCACTGGAGGGAATCGCCACCCCTTCTCCTGATAGGCAAATTGTGTCTGGTACAGTTTATTTCTTCATCTGCAGCAACTGGGGAGACTCTGCAGGACAGAACCTCTCCCAGCCCTTGCTCTCAAGCAACACAACTCTGTTTCTCTCTGTGTGTTGTCAAGGATCTGCTAGTGTAGCTCAGGCTAATGAGATGAGGCGGCATTGCTTTACCCAGGTAAGATGGCGCTTGTGAGGCATACTGTAAGAATACTTAACACAGGAGTTTTGGAGGGTTTTTCTCCATCTCCTGTCCCAAGACCATATAACTCAGTCTCTGCCTTTATGACTCCAGTACCCCTCAAACTACTGTTCATCAGACAAAGCCCAGGGTGAGTGACTACAAGTGAGAGTTTGTGTGTTATCTCTTTAAGAGGACACCTAGGTTTACAGCAGCCTTTTATCCCACCCTGGTAGATGGAATCTTGGCTGATTTGCAGTCACATATTATGTGGAGTCTTCCTTCTGGCACTGGTGCTTTGAGCTGGGGAGCTCAGTGAGACTGATACCCGTTGCTCCTCAGAAGGGACCTCAGAAGCTGAGATTTCCCTCTGTATTCTCAGCCACATCACATGGATGCAGGGCCATCTCATTTGGCATTTCCACCTCTCCAGAAGACGTTTCAATGAGGATTCTTCTGTATATCCTTAGTTGTATGACTTATACTCAGCTTGTATTTAGTTGTTATCTAGGTTGGTCTATAACTTAGTTGTAATTTTAATGTGGCCATGGGAAGAGGTGAGTGAAGCTTCCACCTACTTTGCTTTTTGGATGTTTTGCATTCATTTCTGTTAGGTATGTTCCCAAGTGTGTTGTTTTTATTTTTTAAATGTTCTTAAGCTTTTCTTATTCCATATTTTTATTTGGCCTACTCCAAGGTGAAAACCTTGTTTCTCCATTTTATGAAGGTTTTTATTCATTTGCTCTATCATATTATACATACACAATACTTCCAGAATTACAACTACAAACTTAGTAATTTGAATATTTTTTCCCTTTTTTTATTGTTGTACAATTATAGCTGTCCCCATTTCATCCTCATTACTCCCCTCCCCGACCCATGTTCCACATTCAGTCCTCCTCCCGCATTGTTTTTGTCCATGGGTTCTTTATACATGTTCCTCGATGACCCTTCCTGATCTTTGCCCTGTTATACCCCTCACCACTCCCTTCTGGTTACTGTCAGTTTATTCTTTATTTCCATGTCTCTGATTATGTTTTGCTCCCTTGTTTGTTTTGTTGATTAGATTTCACATATAGGTGAGATCATATGGTATTTGTATTTCACCATATGGCTTATTTCACTTAGCACAGTGCTCTCCAGTTCTATCCATGTTGTCACGAAGGGTAGTAGTTCTTTCTTCCTTTCTACTGCATAGTATTCCATTATGTAAATGTACCACAGTTTTCTTATCCACTCATTTACTGATGGGCACTTAGGCTGTTTCCAGCACTTGGCAATTGTAAATAGCACTGCTAATGAACATTGGGGTGCATTCGTTCTTTTGAATTGGTGTTTCAGGGTTCTTAGGATATAATCCCAGCAGTGGGATCACTGGTTTGAAAGGCAGTTCTATCTCTGTTTTACTGAGGAAATTCCATGCTGTTTTCCATAATGACTGCACCAGTCTGTATTCCCATCAACTGTGTATTAGGTTTCCCTTTTCTCCACTGCCTCCCCAACACACTTGTTTGATGATTTGTTTATGATAGCCACTCTGGCTGGTGTGAAATGGTATCTCACTGTGGTTTTAATTTTCATTGACCACGAACTTACACCATACACAAAAATAATTTCAAGATGGATAAAAGACTTAAATATGTCACGACAGCATAGAAGTCCTAGAGAAGAACATATGCAGGAAAATTTCAGATACTCCATATAGCAATATTTTCACCAATATGTGCCATAGAGCAAGGGACATAAAGGAAAGAATAAACAAATGGATTTCATCAAGTTAAAAAGCACAGCTCAAGAAAACAAAATAAAAAGGGAGCTGTCTACTGTATGAAAAAATGCTTTCTTGTTTCTATTTGTCTTTCTTTTATTGAGTACTCATTTAATTTTATGATGGTGAAAGAACATATAATGTATGATTTGAATGATTTTAAATTTGTTGAGATTTGGTATATGAACCCAGGATATGTTCTGTTAAATGATCTGTGATAAATGTCCCATCTGTAATTTATATGTATAAGGCTATTTGTCATTATATATCTTCAATATCTATCTATATCTATATATAGTTATACAGTCATGTGCCACACAAAGACATTTTAGTCAACAGTGGACTGCATACGTGATTGTGATTCTATAAGATTATACTGGAGCTGAAAAATTCCTATTATCTAGTGACACCATGACTATCCATATCATAGCACAATACATTACTCACATGCTTGTGGCAATGCTGGTGTAAGGAAACCTAATGTGCTGCTAATCATATAAAAGTTTAACACATACAATTATGTATTGTACATAATAGTTGATAATGATAACAAATGACTGTGTTACTGGATTATGTATTGACTATACTGTTTATCATTATTTTAGAGTGTACTTTTTTACATTCTTAAAAAGATTTTATTTATTTATTTATTTTTAGAAAGATGGGAAAGGAGGGAGAAAAATAGGAAGAGGAACATCTATGTGTCAGGGATACATTGACTGATTGCCTTTTGCACACCCCCAACTAGGGACGTGGCACACAACCCAGGCTGGTGCCCTGACCAGGAATTGAACCAGGGACACTTTTGTTTATAGGCTGGTGCTCAAGCCACTGAGCCACACCAGCCAGGGCTTTTACTTTAAAAATGTTTTTACCTCCCTGGCTGATGTGGCTCAGTGGCTTGAGCACTGACCTTGAACTGACAGCCCACTGGTTTGATTCCCAGTTAGGGCACATGCCTGGGTTGTGGGTTAGGTCCCCAGTTGGGAGCGTGTGAGAGGCAACTGATCAATGTTTTTCTCCCCTTCTCCCTCCCTTCCCCTCTTTCTAAAAGAAATAAATAAAATCTCAAAAATTTTTTTTACTGTAAAACAGTATGCCATATTACACCAGCAGTAGTCTCTCTCTCTCTCGTGCTTATTGCATCTCTTGATTGTATCATTTTTTAATACTTTATTTAATCTTGTGTTGTTTTGGGCTTATAGCCTAGGAGCAATAGGCGATACTATATAGCCTAGATGTTTAGAAGGCTATATCAATTATTTTTGTGGAAATACACCTGATGTGATATCACACAAGTAAAAATATTGCTTAGTAATACATTTCTCAGAACATATCTCCATAATTAAACAGCACATTGCTATCGGTATATGTAGATATATGGAAAAATCCTCCATATTTTATCCTATTTTTCTATTTTTCTTTAAGCCTTTTCTACCTTTTAAATGTGGGTCTTCCATTAATTGATTTTTATTGACTATTTTTTCTCTCAATCATATTTATAACTTTTCCTAGTAATTTATAACTTTGCAGTAATTATTGAATTATTTGACCAGACATTATAGATAAGTTATAGATGTTTTTCTCTAAAGAGTGTTAATTTTTGACCTTGTAGGAAGTTCATTTACTTGCTAATTACCTTGATTCTGTACAAGATTGGATTTTGGCTTGTTGGGCTGTGTCACTTTCAATTTTGTTTTTATCTGGAGCAGGGTCATTATTCTTAAAGCATAATGTTTAGTATAGTTTTTTTTTTTTTTTGAGCTCTCAACTGAAGGAATATGATAGTAACTAAAGTCTCTTCTCTCCCATTGAGCTTAATCTCTAGTTTTCTCTCAAGTCACAGATAATCTCTGAGAACTTGTTCAGCTTTCCTACTTTGCAGAAGTTGTTTTCTGGAAGGTTCTCAAAAGGATGGCTCAGATTGTAGTCATGAGAGTAGCCAAGATCTCAAAGAGAATTTTTATGCAGATTTTTAGATCCTTTTTACTGAGCTGCCTCATCTCTGAACCCTATCTTTAAATTATAGTGGCTATGACAAACGTGATTACTGGTTTCCTACCCAGCAGAAATGCAGCTGTCCATTTGACTCTTTTTCCCAAAATGGTGATTTTTAAAACTTCCTGCAGGGAGAAAGCTGGATTGTGTGTTTTCACTTTATGTGCTTTCCTTAGCTCAAAGTTTATGGTTCTCAACTGGCTGGTGTTTTTGATGCTTTCAAATAGCTGTTTAATGTATATTTGTCCATGTTAAGTTGCATACTTAACATGAGTTAAGTATGCAACTTAAGAGCATGGGTTAGTCAAATAGTAACTATTCCAATATCACTAAAAAGAATAGAGCCCATCTAATTATTTTTATTTAATGTTTTAATATTATGCTATAAATGTCCTCTATTTTATGGGGTGGTTTGTGAAAAGTTTTGGATTCTCATTTTCTGTTATTTTATTATGGTATCTTTGCATGAATTTTAGGTTTTATTTTTTTTACAATAAAATATGTTTGAATTATTTGGAAAAGCTATTAGAGGAAGATCTGGAGGAGAACAAAGATGGTGGAGGAATGAGTGGAAGTCACACTGACCTCCTCCCACGACCAACATGGAATTAAAACTAATTGTGGAGAAATCACGTGGAACAAACAACTGAACAATAGTGAAAGAGGACCCTTATAACCTCGGACAGACAGAAGAATCAGCTTTAGCACAACCTAACTGGTAAGGAGTTCAGTAGAGACTCTCGAAGGTGGGCGTGGTGCCCATGGGCAGCAGCACCAGAAGGATATTGAAAAGGCCAGTTGGATCCCCCTGAGAAGAGTGGGGTCTAAACCATAAGTGGGGATCTCCAGCCTACAACACCAGTGCCCAAAAACTACGCAGATAACAGCTGAATTGCAAAAAGCAGCAAGGTTGCTCTCTGCCAGAGACAGATGCCTGGACACACAAAGAACTTTTTAAAGAGCCAATGCATAAAGTTTTGTTTGCAGCCCCTTACCCAGGGCTCTGACAAAGGCAGGGACAGAGTGGGCTAGAGATGCCTGAGGAGACACTGGGGACGGAGGCTTCGGGGTGAGAACTGAGAGAGTACCTGGGGGGATCCCAGTGCTGACTCATCCCTCAGGGGGCAGCAGCCAGCTTGCTCAGGCAGACCACTTCCCTGAGAGGCAGCAGCATGAGAGGACCCAATAGTCCCTCCCCTAGGACGGCCTTGGCCCCTCCCTGTGGTGTCTCTAAGCTGGCCTGCTGAGTGCAGAGTGGCAGCCTCAAATAGTAGATCCCTGGCTAAAGGAGGCACAGATTGGTCTAGAGACACTTCAGGAGAGACTGGAGATGGAGGCTTTTGGGAGAGAATGGAGAGAGTAGCTGGCAGGATCCTGGTGCTGACTCCTCCCACATATGGCAGTAGCCATCTTGTTCAGGCAAATCATGCCCCTGAGCAGCAACAACATGAGAGGACCCAATAACCCTGCACCCAGGAGGGACTCTGCCCCACCCTGTGGTGTCTTTAAAGCAGGCTGCTGAATGCAGAGGGACTAGATTAATAGTTGAAGG
Organism: Pteronotus mesoamericanus; assembly: GCF_021234165.1. NCBI lineage: Eukaryota > Metazoa > Chordata > Mammalia > Chiroptera > Mormoopidae > Pteronotus > Pteronotus mesoamericanus. The sequence continues at coordinate 47,407,583 of NW_026555329.1, read as the reverse complement.
AGAGAGCCACAGACAGTAGATTCCTGGAAGTCTTGAATAGACTGCCTAAGGTCAGAGGGTCAACATCTGACATCATCATAGGCAGATCCAAAGAGAAAAAAATCAGTAGTCTCCTGCCACAGAATTGCACACCGCAAAGTCAGGTAATCAAGAGAGATCAATTTAAGAAGCAGAAACAAAAGAGAAGAGCCCCATTAATAAAAGGAATACAAAAAAACACCTCCCAGTCAAAGGAAAAAGAGGAATTCCCACAAAGAAAACTAAATGAAATAGAGGCAAGTAAACTATCAGATACTGAGTTCAAAACAATGGTTCTAAGGAAGCTCAATAAGCTCAGTGAGCTCAGAGAGAATTACAAAAAGCTACCAGGAAACTATGAGGAACTTACTGCCAACTATATCAGCATCAAAAAGGACATAGAAACTATCAATAAGACACAAGAGGAAATGACAAATACAATTTCTGAATCAAAGAACACAGTAGAAGGAATCAAAAGCAGGTTCAATGAAACAGGATTGAATCAGTGAGCTGGAGGATAAGGTAGAAAAAAGCTCCCAGAAACAGTAAGAAAATGAAAAAAGACTCAAAAAGAATGAAGAGGCATTGAGGGAAATGCAAGACAACCTGAAACGTAATAATATCTGTATAATAGGGATACCAGGAGGGGAAGACGAGGAGGAAGGGATAGAGAACCTGTTTGAAAAAGTCATGATGAAAAACCCCTAATTGGAAGAGAGAAAAAGTTGCACAGGTCCAGGAAGCACAAAGCATCCAATCTAAGAGGAACCCAATGAGGCCCACTCCAAGACACATCATCATTAAAATGGCAAATGTCAAAGACAAAGAGAGACTCCTAAAGGAAGCGAAGGAGAAACAGGTAGTAACCTGTAAGGGAGCCCTGATAGGGCTAGCACCTGACATCTCAACAGAAACACGACAAGCCAGAAGGGAATGACAAAAAATACTCCAAGGAATGAAAACCAAAGACCTGCAACCAAGACTGCTCTACTCAGCAAGGCTCTCAATTAAAATGGAAGGCAAAATAAGGAGTTTCTCTGACAAAAGAAGGCTAATATAATACATCTTCACCAAACCAGCATTATAAAATATGCTAAAGGGGCCGCTTTAAGAAGATAAAGAAAAAGAGTCTATGAATACCCAGTTCCTTTCACAGTCACCAATACTTGATGTTACCAATATTTTTAATATTTAGTAATCTGTTCATGACAATGATGTGTTATTTTAATTGTTACTTTATTATCTGTTGAAACTAAACCTGTTTTTTATATTTCTTGCCCATTTCTATTATTTTTAAAAAGCTTTAAGTGGTTTTTTGGTATTCTTTATCCACTTTTTTGATTAAAGGTTTGTAGAATTTTGGGCTTAAAAAAAAACCCCTGTTAACCCTGTTTTAGATGTGTTGCAAACACCTTCCTATTCTATTACTTGTCCTTTAATTTTTTTATAGGCATATTACTATATAGTCTTAAATGTTGATATAGTCATATTGTCAATATTTTACTTTATAGCTTTTGGGTTTGAATATGTCACTTCAGAGTAAGAAAAATATTATTTTGAGTTTTCTCCAAAAACCCCTTAGATTTTACATATTGATTTTTAACTCATCTAAGTATTTCTTGTATAATGTGTGAAATAGGGCTCTACATTTGTTTTATTTCAAGTAATAGTGGTCTATGCACCTTATTTGTTGAATAAGCCTTATTTTTCCAATTGATTTGAAATACCAATTTAATCATATATTACATTGTTAGATACACACACACACACACACACACATTTGTTTCTAGAATGCTCATTTTATTTCATTGATCTACTTGATTATTTCTGTGCTGGTGTCATGTTGTTTTAATTGCTGAGACTTTATAATGGATTTAATTTTTTTAATAGTTATAATGTATCTTGACATTTAAAAAAATAAATAGAATAGAAAGAAAGAAAGCAGAAAGAAAGAAAAGAAAAGAAAGAAAGAGAATCTCCTACATTTCACAACATCATGAATTGAACTGGAGAATATCATGCTAAGTGAAATAAGCCAGTCAGTGAAAGGCAAATACCATATGACCTCACCAATAAGTGGAATCTATTCAACAAAATAAATTAACAAACAAAGTAAACCACAAGCAAGGAAATGTGGAGCAGACTTAAAGTGACCAGAGGGGATGGGGAAGGAGGACAAAGGTAGAAAGAAGGAGAAGGAACTAAAGAAAGAACATGTATGAATGACCCATGGACATGGACAACAGAGTGGGAATTGACTGTGGGTGAGAGGGGCAGGGTGGGTTGGGTAGAGGAGGGCAAAGGGGGGAAAATTGAGACAAATGTAATAGGATAAACTGTTTAAAATAAAAAATAAAGTAAAAAACGATCTGAAATGGGAGGGATGAGGAATGATTTATGTAGTTGGTTTTTCTGGTTTCACAATTCAAGGGTTATCTCTTCTGGGGCTATTTGGTAAGTGCAGTTTTTAAAATATATTGTGCTATGTTGTCTGTTATGTGTGTGCTATGTGTGTTTTCTGGGTTTCTGTAATTCTTAAACGTTATCACGTTTCAGTAGGAACATTATCAATTTCTTCCTTCCTTATTTTAGCATCAGATTCTCTTTCTGAAGAATTCCACAACCTTTCTCTGTCTCCTAAATTCATTTTCTACTCAGTACTGCCACTTCTAGTGGAGAATACTTTTCATGTCTCGTTCTTGTTTAAGCTATTTCATGCTCTGAGGCCCTCTTGGCCTCAGTCTAGATCTCCATTGTTCCCAATCCCAATGCTGCTTTCTACTTTTTGGAATGTGAACTTTTGGTTTCTTCTGTATTATATTCTTTAAACTCTCTGCTTTTCTATGTAGTTCCTCCTAAATCTGCTGCTCTTAGCTTGTACTTCCCCATTCATTCATAAAGTGGAGTTTGTTATCTTCTCTGTACTATAGCTATGCTATAGGAGCAAGTTATGGGTGTTTTAGTTGCTTTCCTTCTTTCATGTGGTTAAGAGGACATATGAGAAAAAATGACCCTAGATGGTTATCATTAATAGCTTTATAGCATACCATTGCATTAAATAAATCATGGTTTTTATGAAATAGTATATGATCTACTATTGATGGACTTTTAGGTTTGTAGTGCTTTGCTATTCTGAAAAAAAATCAATTGCTAGGGTGATTGTCACAATTTATTGTCTAAGAAACTTTAGAAAATAAAAGAAGATGCTAAGAAGACAGCTCTTCCCCTTTAAACTGTGCTGTCCTTGTAAATTGGACACTCTACCTTGTGCAAAATATAAATCCCTAAAAGTAGAATTAAAATATGAAAGAGTTCATGCCTATAAATTTTGAAATTTATTGCCAAATTGGCCTCCAATAAATTGTACTAATTTATAGTTGCATAAATGGTTTGTGAAAGTGTCTTTAACCCACATATTCACCAATGCTGAATGTTGTACAACCATTTGAAAATTTTCCTAAATCTGACTTTAAAACATTTTATCTACATAAACATACATTTAATTGTGAATGAATTTTATTAGCCATTATTACTTTCTATGTTCTGAATTGCTTTAAATCTTTGATGTTTTCTCCTATTTTTTTAAATGTACTTACTGTTAGGAAGGGAGAGAAAGAGGGTGCAAAGTACTGATGTGAAAGAGAAATATTGATTGGTTGCCTCTTATGCACCCTGGCCAAGGACCAAACTTGCAACCCATATGTGCCCTGACCATGAATGAAACTGGTGAACTTTCTCTTTGTGGGATGACACTCAACCAACAGAGCCATGCTTGTCAGGGTTTTTTTCTTTTCCTTTTTCTATGTTTATTGATTTATAGATGCTTGTATATTAAGGGAATTAACTTTTTATCTATTATGTATGCTAAATCTCCTAGCTATTTTATTTTTGTGACTGAGAATATGTTATTATGTTCATGAAACCACACTTCCTTTTGTTCCTGAGCACACAGCTGAGCCACATTTATTAGCATTTTCAAGTTAGAGGTGATATATACCACTTCCAGACATGGCCTTAAAACATCTTGTGATACTCACACTGTTTTTCTTTTTGTGGCCAGATAGAAAAGATTCCATGGAAGACTCTGAGTCTGAGGCTTGGTAGAGGTACCAAATGGAAGGAACTGGGCTCATTATGTGCATGGTGAGCAGAGTCTCCCCATTCACCTGCATTAGACAGTGATTTGAGCAAAAAATGTGTTTACTATGGATAACCCACTGAAAATATATATTTTACCTTAGTTAATGGCATTTTGTCCTGAAGAAGTTTTATATTTTAATACAATTAAATTATCAGTCTGTCTCTCCCTGCCCTCTTCCTGGGTTCTGCACTAGACTTTTAAAAAAGAAGCACAGAAAATACCTTTTGTGTTTTGCAAATGTCGCATTGTCAGATTTACATTACCATTTCCATCAATAATATATTAAAGTACTTAACACCCTAATCTTATTAGAATTGGACTTCTTTAATTTTTCTTATTGGTAAAAAAAGAAATGAAATCTCATTTATTTGATTATTAGTGGGTCTGGAATTCCTTATGTATGTGTAATGGTCACTTGCAATTTCTACCATAATTTTTTATTAATATCTTTTCTCTCTCTCTCCACACATATGTTTGACTTTTCAATGACTTATAAAATCTGTTTATATAAATTTTTTAAGGACTATTGCATTTATCTATTGTTATATAACAAACTGTTTCACAATTTAGTGGTTTCAAATAACTACAATTGGGAGATCAGACTTCAAGATGGTGGATGAGTGAGTGGAAGCCACACTGAACTCCTCCCAGGACCAATCTGGAATTACAACTAAATTGTGGAAAAATCACCTGGAAAATTGAACAATAGTGAGAGAGGAGCCTTAAATCCTTGGTCAGACAGAGGAATTGGCTTTGGCACAACCTAACCGGTAAGGAGTGAGGTAGAGGCTCAAGAAGGTGGGCTAGGCACCCATGGGTGGCAGTGCCAGAGGGATATTGAAGTGGCCAGTTACATCCCCCTGAAAAGAGCAGGTTCTAAACCATAAGTGGGGATCCCCAGGCTACAGCACAAGAGCCCAAAAAGCACACAGACAACAGCCATCTGTGAAAAGCGACAGTTTGCTCTCTGCCAGAAACAGGTGGCTAGAGATGCAAAGAGCCATTTAAAGGGCCAATGGAAAAATTTGTAGTGGCAGCAATTTACCCTGGCCTGCGGTGGAGGAAGGGGCAGAGTGGGCTGGAGCCACCTGACTGGAGAGGGAGGCTTTGGGGAAAGAACTGAGAAAGTGTATGGCAGGGTCCCTGAGCTGACTCACCCCCCATTCCACAGCTGCCATCTTCCTCAAGCATACCACTTCCCTGAGCAGCAGCAGCATGAAAGGACACAATAGCCATGCTCCTAGGAGGCTGAGCCCTGGTCTGGTGTTGCCCAGGCCTGGTGCTGAGTACAGAGCAGCAATCACAGATTGTAGATCCCTGGCTAAAAGGGACACAGAGTGGGCCTACAGATGCTTGCGATTGTCTGGCAAGAGGCACTGGGGAGAAAAATGAAGGGATAGCTGCGGGGATCCAGGTGCTGACATCTCCCCCATATGGCAGCAGCTGTGTTACAGCAGCTCTGAGATGTGGCAGCGTGAAAGGACACAATAGCTCCACCCACAGGAGGGACTCTGCTGCACCCTGAATGCCTAGGGCAGAGTGACAAGGTTAACAACTAAAGGAGACAGACACAGACAGTAGACTCTTGGAAGTCTCTTAAAGACTCCCTAACGTCAGACAGGGTCAACAGCTAACATCATCAGAGGCAGATCCAGAAAGTGAGAAAAAAAAAGTGGTCTCCTACCATAGAATTGCACACCACAAAGTCAGGTAATCTAGACAGATAAATTTAAGCAGCAGAAGCAAAAAAGGAGTCAAAAAAATAATGGGAAGAAAAAGAAGAACCCTCAATCAAAGGGAAAGGAGGAATCCCCACAAAGAGAACTAAATGAAATAGAGGCAAGTAAATGATCAGATATTGAGTTCAAAACAATGGTTCTAAGGAAGCTCAGTGAGCTCAAAGAGAATTACCAAAAACTACAGGGAAACTATGAGGAACTTACTGCAAACGATATCAGCATTAAAAAAGACATGGAACCTATCAATAAGAGAGAAGAGGAAATGAAGAATACAATTTCTGAATCGAGGAACACAGTAGAAGGAATCAAAAGCAGGCTCAAAGAAACAGAGGATCGAATCAGTGAGCTGGAGAACAAGATAGAAAAAACCTCCCAGAAAGAACCAGAAAATGAAAAAAAACTCAAAAAGAAGGAAGAGGAAATAAGGGAAAGGGAGGATAATCTGAAATGTAATAATATCCATATAATAGGGATACCAGGAGGAGAAGCAGAAAAAGGGATAAAGAAAATGTTTGAAAAAGTAATGATGAAAAAATGTCCCTAATTGGAGGAGAGAAAAAGTCACAAAAGTCCAGGAATCACAGAGGGTTCCATTCAAGAGGAACCGATTGAGGCCCACTCCAAGACACATCATAAATAAAATGGAACATATCAAAGACAAATGGCAAAAATCAAGATGGTAGATGAGTGATTGGAAGTCACACTGAGCACATCCAAAGACCATTCTGGAATTACAACTAAACTGGGGAGAAATCACCTAGAACAAACAACAATAGCAAGAGAGGAACCTTATAGTGCTCGCTTCAGCAGCACATACACTAAAATTGGAAAAATATAGATAACATTAGCATGGCCCCTGCACAAGGATGACATGCAAATTTGTGAGGCATTCCATATGTTTAATTCAAATGATCAACCAATCCAGGAGCTGGTTCTTTGAAAGGATAAACAAAATTGACAAGCCTTTAAGCAGACTAATCAGGTAAAAAAGGGAGAGGACTCAAATAAATAAAATCAGAAATGTAAGAGGAGAAATAACAACTGACAAGAAAGAAATACAAAGGATTGTAAGAAATTACTATGAATATTTATATGCCAAGAAATTTGAAAACCTTGTTGAAATGGATAAATTTCTAAAAAATACAACTTTCCAACAGTGAAAGAAGAAGAAGCAGAAAGCCTGAACAGACCAATAACAGCTAGTGAAATTGAAGCAATAATCAAAAACTCCCAGCACACAAAAGCTCTGGACTGGATGGTTTCATGGGAGAATTTTAAAAAACATTTAAGAAAGATCTAACCCCTGTTCTCAGACTATTCAAAAAAAAATCCAAGAAGAAGGAAGACTCCCAAACTTTTTGTATGAGGCCAGCATCATCCTAACGCCTAAGCCAGATAAAGACAGAACAAGGAAAAAAAAAAAACCACAGGTCAATATTGCTGATGAACATAGATGCTAAAATCCTCAACAGAGAGGAGAAAAAGATGGCAGAGGAGTAAATGAGAGTCACGCAGACCTCCTCCCAAGACCAAACTGGAATTGTGACTGAATAGTGGAGAAATCACCTGGAAAACAATAAAAAGATAAAGGGAGAGGAGCCTTGGAGCTGTGGACAGACAGTGGAATCAACTTTCACACATCAGAATGGGTGAGAAGTATGGTGGAGGCTCAAGAGGGTGGCCTGGGCACCCATGGGCACCAGCACCAGGAGGCCATTGAAATGGCCAGTTGGATCCCCCTGAGAAGGACAGGGTCTGAATCATGAACAGGAACCCCTAGACTACAGTAGCTGAAACCAGGATAACACACAGAGAAAATGCAACCCCAAAATGCTTAGGGGGCACTCTCTGCCAGAGACAGGTGGCTGGAGATGCAAAGAGACATTTAAAGGGCCAACACAAAAATTTGCAGTGGAAGCTGCCTTCCTCGATCTCTGGGTAGAGGTGGCAGGAGAATGGGCTGGTGCCTGAGGAAAGATTAGTGAGGAAAACTTTGTGAAGAGAACTGAGACGGTGGCCAGCGGAGCCCTGGTGATAACTCATCTCCCACTCTGCAGCTACCATCTTGCTCAGGCATAAGTGAATCAATTAACCTGCCTTTTTGTGCTCTGTACACAGCTTGTGCACGTGTGGGCTGGAGACTGAATGCAGACTTGGCTGGAAAAAATAGAGGATTCCTGGCCACAGGGGACACACAGCTGCATAGAGAGCTTTGAGGAGAGACTGGAGACGGAGGGGTTGGGGAAAGAACTGGAGGATTATCCGAAATTCCCTGAGCAGAGTCGTTCCCCATTACCTAGTCCCCATTTTTCACAGGCAAGCCATACCCCCAAAGTGGCAGGAGCAGGCGCGCAAGCCAGAAGGTGCGCAATTACAACGCGGTCCGCAGAAATAGTGGATCCTTGGCCAAAGGGGTCACAGAGCTGCCCAGAGACCCTCGGGGTGAGAATGGAGACAGGATTAACCGGAGAGTCCTGGAGCTGACTCTTTCCCTTTTCCATAGTCTCCATTTTAGGTGGGCAGGCCAAGCTCCCAAAGAGCCAAAAGCAGGAAAGCACACAGTAGAAGACCCTAAAATGACTAGTGCTGGGGCGCAAGCACGCACATGGGGGCCTGCGAGGGCTGGGGCGCATGCAAGTGAGCCAGCGTGTGAGTACAGAGCGGTCCGCAGAAATGGTGGATCCCTGACCTAAAGGGTCACAGAGCTGCCCAGAGACCCTCGAGGATAGACTGGAGACAGAGGCATTGGGGAGTCCCGGTGCTGACCCTATCTCAGTCCAAGATCTACATCTTGCTCAGGCAGACTATTCCCCTAAGTGACAGCATCCTATACACGCACAATAGTCCCACCATTAGGAGGCACTGCTCCACTCTGTGGTGCCTAAACCTGACAGATGAGGGCAGGATGACCAAATTGACAATCACAGGAGACAGACACAGACAGTAGATTCCTGGAAGGCTGAAAAAAATGGACAAAGGTCAGACAGGGTCAACAACTGACACCATCAGAGGCAGACTCAGAAAGAAAAGTAAAGACTAAATAAATAAATAAATAAATAAATAAAGACCTGCCTACTACCATAGAAGTTTAATCCACAAAGTCAGGAAATCTAGACGGATCAATCGAAGCAGAAACAAACAAACAAACAAAAAAAATAGACTCACAAAAAAGGGAAGAAAAAGTTCTCCCAAATGAGAGTAAAGGAGGAATCCACACAGAGAGAGCTAAATAAAATAGAGGCAAGTGAACTATCAGATACTGAATTCAAAACAATGGCTCTAAGGAAGCTCAATGAGCTCAGCCAGCTCAAAGATAAGTATGAGAAATTGCAGAGAAACTATCAGGAACTTATGGCACACTATATCACCCTGGAAAAGGACATAGAAACTATCAAGAAGACTCAAAAGAATATGAAGAATACCATTTCTGAATTGAAGAACACAGTAGAAGGAATCAAAACAGGCTAGATGAAGCAGAGGATTGAATCAGTGAAATGGAGGATAAGGTAGAAAAAGCTCCCAGGAAGAACAAGAACTGGAAAAAAGACTCAAAAAGAATGAAGTGGCATTTATGGATATGCAAGAGAACCTGAAACACAATAATATCTGCATATAGGGATACCAGAAGGAGAAGAAGAGGAACAAGGGATAGAGAACCTCCTTGAAAAAGTAATGATGGAAAATTTCCCCAATTTGAGGAGAGAAAAGGTCTCACGGGTCCAGGAAGCAGAGAGGCCACCATTCAAGAGGAGCCCAATGAGGCCCACTTCAAGACACATCTCATTAAATGTCAAATATCAAAGAAATGAAAGATCCTAAAGGCAGCAAGGGAGAAACATGATGTAACATACAAGGGAGCCCCTATACAGCTAGCAGCTGAATTCTCAAAAGAAACACTACAAGCCAGATGGAAATGGCAACAAATATTCCATATCATGAAAAACAAGGGCCTACAACCAAGGCCGCTCTACCCAGCAAGGCTCTCAATTAAAATAGAAGGTGAAATAAGGATGTTCCCAGACAAAAGAAGGCAAAAAGAATATGTATTCACCAAACCAGCACTACAAGATATGCTAAAGGGACTGGTTTAAGAAGATGAAGGAAAAGAGTGAGAAAGAGAAAAACACAGATACAAAGAAAAAAAAAGGTATAGGTTTCTATCAGTAATAACTCTCAATGTAAATGGACTAAATGCCACAATCAAAAGACACAGGGTAGCTGAATGGATAAGAAAACATGACCCACACATATGCTGCCTACAAGAGACCCACCTCAGAGCAAAAGACCTGCACAGATTCAAAATAAAGGGATGGAAAAAGAATATTACAAGCAAATGGGCAAGAGAAGAAAGCAGGGGTAGCAATACTTATATCAGACAAAATAGATTTCAAAACAGAGGCCATAAAAAGAGACCCAGAGGGGCACTTTATAATACTTAAAGGAAGAATCTATGAAGAAGACATAAACATTGTAAACTTATATGCTCCCAACATAGGAGCACCCAAATATATAAGGAAAATCTTGGACATTTTCAAGAAAGATATAAGCAGCAACACACTGATAGTAGGGGATTTTAACACTCCACTGTCAAAAGTGGACCGATGTTCCGAACAAAACATCAACAAAGATAGTGTGGAGCTGAATGACGCACTGAATCAAATGGACTTAACTGACATATATAGAACCTTACATCCCAAAGAAGAAAAATGCACATTCTTTTCAAATGCTCATGGGAATTTTTCAAAGATAGACCACATGATAGGACACAAAGCAAGCCTCAGCAAATTCAGGAAAATTGAAATAATATCAAGCTTTTCTCAGACCACAAGGGTTTGAAACTGGAAATCAACCTAAAGAGAAACCTCAAAAACTTGCAAACTCATAGAAACTGAATGGTAGACTATTAAACAATGAACGTGTCAATATGAGATAAGTGAAGAAATCAAAAAGTTTCTGGAAACAAATGAAAAAGAACAGACAACAGTCCAAACCCTATGAACACAACAAAGGTAGTCCTGAGAGGGAAGTTCATAGCAATACAGGCTTACCTAAAAAGATAGAAACTTTTCAAATGAAAGACCTAATACTACAACTTCAAGAACTGGAGAAACAACAACAGATAAATCCCAGAGCAAGTAGGAGGAAGTAAATAATCAAGATTAGAGCAGAACTGAATGACATAAAAATGAAAGGAACAATTCAAACAATCAACCAATCCAGGAGCTGCTTCTTTGAAAGGATAAATGAAATCAACAAGCCTTTAAGCAGACTCATCAAGAAAAAAAGGGAGAGGACCCAAAATAATAATATCAGAAATGAAAGAGGAGAAATAACAACTGATACCACAGAAATACAAAGGAATGTAAGAAACTACTATGAACAATTATATGCCAAGAAATTTAAAAACCTTGATGAAATGGACACATTTCTAGAAAAGTATAATCTTCCAACACTGAAGGAGGAAGAAAAAGAAAGCCTGAACAGACCGATAGCAGCTGGGGAAATTGAAGCAGTAATCAAGAAACTCTCGGCACACAAAAGCCCTGGGCCAGATTGTTTCACAGGAGAATTTTTCAAAACATTTAAGGAAGACATAACCCCTGTCTTTCTCAGACTATTCCAAAAAATCCAGGAGGAGGGAAGTCTCCCAGACTCTTTTCATGAGGCCAGCATCACCCTAATCCCCATACCAGATAAAGACCCTATAAAGAAAAAAAACTACAGGCCAATTTTGCTGATGAATGTTGATTCTAAAATCCTCAACAAAATATTAGCAAACTGCATCCAGCAATACATTAAAAAGATTATCCTCCTTGTTCAAGTGGGTTTCATCCCAGGGATGCAGGGATGGTTCATATATGCAACTCAATAAACATAATACATCACATAAATAAAAGAAAAAAACCACATGATCATCTCAATAGACACAGAAAAAGCATTCAATAAGGTACAGCACCTATTTATAATCAAAACAGTCAGCAAAATGGGAATAAATGCGCCATTCCTCAACATAATAAAGGCCAAATATGAAACACCTACAGCCAACATCATACTCAACGGGCAAAAACTAAAGGCTTTCCCAATAAGATCAGGTATACGACAAGGATGCCCTCTTTCACCACTTCTCTTCAACATAGTATTGGAAGTCCTAACCACAGCAGTCAGACAAGAAAAAGAAATAAAAGGCATCCATATAGGAAAAGAGGAAGTAAAACTATCCTCGTTTGCAGATGACATGATCGTGTACATAGAAAACCCTGTAGACTCTACCAAAAAACTACACAAACTAATAAGTGAATTGGCAATACAGTGGGATACAAAGTCAATATTCAGATATCAAAGGCATTTTTGTACACCAGCAATGAAATAAAAGAAGAAATAAGAAAAATAATCATTCATTATAGCAACAAAAAAAATAAAGTACCTTCGAGTAAATTTAACCAAAGACATAAAAGACCTCTGCACAGAGAACTATACAACATTAAAGAAAGAAATTAAGGAAGACAGAAATAAATGGAAGCATATACCATGCACATGAACGGAAGAATTAATATCATCAAAATGTCCATACTACCTAAAGTAATTTATAGATTCAATGCAATCCCTATTAAAATACAAATGATGAATTTCACAGAAATAAAACAGACATTTCAAAAAGTTATATGGAACCATAAATGACCCCTAATAGCTGCAGCAATTTTGAGAAAGAAAAACAAAGTAGGAGGGATCACAATACTGGACATCAAACTATATTAAAAAACCACTATACTCAAAACAGTCTGGTACTGGCACAAAAACAGACCCATAGACCAGTGGAACAGAATAGAAAGCCCAGAAATAAGCCCAGGTGTCTATGGGCAACTAATATTTCACAAAGGGGGCAGAAGCACAAAATGGAGTAATAATTGCCTCTTCAACAAATTCTGTTGGGAGAGCTGGAAAGCTACATGCAAAAAATTGAAATTGGATCATCAGCTGCCACTGTACACAAAAATAAACTCAAGGTGGATAAAAAACTTATATATGTCTCAACATCATAAAAGTCCTAGAGGAGAACATTGGCAGGAAACTCAGATATCCCACACAGCAATTTTTTCACCTATATGTCTCCTAAAGCAAGGGACATAAAGGAAACAATAAACAACTGGGACCTCATCAAAATAAGCTTCTGCATGGCTAAAGAAAACATCAGCAAAGTGAAAAGGAAGCCAAGTGTATGGGAAAATATATTTGATAATGATATATCAGATAGAGGTTTGATCTCCAATATATATAAAGAACTCACACGATTCTACTCCAAGAAGAAAAATGATCTAATAAAAAATGGACAAAGGACCTGGGCAGATGCTTTTCCAAGGATGAGATACAGAGGGCCCAGAGACATTTGAAAGGATGCTTGGCATCACTAGCCATCATAGGAATGCAGATCAAAACCACAATGTGATACCACCTCACACTGGTAAGAATGGGCATCATAAACAGATCAACAAACAACAGGTGCTGGTGAGGCTGTGAAGAAAAGGGAACAGTAGTACACTGTCGGTGGGAATGAAGACTGGTGTAGCCATTGTGTAAAGCAGTGTGGAGTTTCCTCAAGAAGCTGAAAACGGACATGACTTTTGATCCAGTGATTCCCCTGCTGGGAATATATCTTAAGAATCCCAACATGCCAATTCAAAAGATCCTATGCACCCCAATGTTCATAGCAGCACAATTTACAATAGGCAAGTGATGGAAGCAGCCTAAATGTCCATCAGTAGATGATTGGATCAAACAATTATGGCACTTTTACACAATGGAATACTACACAGCCGAAAGAAAAAAAGAACTACTACACTTTGCAACAGCATAGATGGAACTAGCTAGCATTATGCTAAGTGAAATAACACAGGGGGAAAAAGACAAATACCATATGATCTCACCTATAAGCAGAACCTAACCAACAAAACAAAGTTTCAGGGAAAATAAGACCAGCAACATGAAAGAAAAACCAACAGAGTCAAGAGCGAAGGAGGGTTGGGTGAGTGAGGGAAAAAGAAGGGAAGGGGAAAGTCAAGGAACATATAGCAAGGACTCATGGACAAAGCAAAAGTGGGGAAGGATTGAGGGAGGGAGTTGGGGGAGGAGAGCATTGGAAAGTGGTTGGGGGAAGGGAGAGACAAATGTATTTGGAAAAAGAAAGAAATTAATTTAAGCAATATTCTCAAGAAAATGTTGGCAAACCACAGCCAATAATGAATCATCCTCCATGATCAAGTGGGATTCATCCTAGGGTTGCAAGGATGGTTCAATATTTGCAAATCTGTAAATGTAATAATTCACATAAACAAAAGTAAAGACAAAAGCCATATGATATCAATAGATGTGGAAAAAACATTTGATAAGGTGTAGCACCCATTTATGATAAAAACACTCAGCAAAGTGGAAATAAAGGAGGTATCAGTATAAAAGATTTTCCAGTTTGGATACTAGGATTAGCCCATGAGATAAAAACATATTTTAATGGTTCAAGTAATGTTAATTTTAGAGAGAGAGAGAAAGGGAGAAAGAAGGAGAGAAACATTAATGTGTAAGAGAAACATCGATTGGCTGCCCCTCCTATGTTTTCAGCAAGGGACATGGCCCTCTTCACGGGCAAGTGCCCTGACCAGGAATCAAACCAGTGACCTTTTGCTTTGTGTCACAATCCCCAGCCCACTAAGCCATACCAATCAGGGCAAGATAAACACTTTTAATGCAAGATATTTCATTTTAGTAAAGGTCTTTTTCACCTTTCCCTTGAGAATGCAAAGAGGGTTTATGAGGCATGCCATATCACTACAAATCCACAATAAAATTAATTTTAAATGGAGCATTTTGTCTTATTTCCTTGGTGACAACTGTTGTCTACTAGTAAGCTGTATAACAACACAGCACACACCAAGAGACATGCAATTATAGACATGTATACATGTATGTAGACATTTTGCATAGTTTTCTCACTTTAAATAAAAAAATATTTTGTAAGTAATTTTCTTCAAAATAATCTCTGATCTCTGTTAAGAAAAATAATTGTCCATAATTTAAGGATTAAAGGTGAAATTCTTGATCGAGTTGTGTGTGTGTACATGTGTGTTATGTGTGTGGATTGGGGATAAATGAAGGCAGAGTGTTGTAGTTTCTATATTGTTAGCTCAGAAGAAAAGGCAAAGAGGCCTTGAGGCTTCTTCTAAAATATTTTACAGTGGGTAAAGAAGGAAACATTCTCAGCCTGTAGGACTACTTTAGAAGATGAAGGTAATGATAATAGCAACAATAATACTAATAACAGCTGTATCAGTGTTGACTAAAATGTCTTCTCTGAGCCTAATTTAATCACTAATAAAACAAATAGAATTAATTGCATAAATTATTTTAAAAAATGACTTATGCATATATACAATGGAATACTATGCAGCAGAAAGAAAGAAGAAACTCCTACCATTCACAACAACATGAATGGAACTGGAGAGCATTATGCTAAGTAAAATAAGCCAGGAAGTGAAAGACAAATACCATATGATCTCACCTATTAAGTGGAAGCTAATCAAGAAAACAAACAAATGAGCAAAATCGAACCAGAGGCATGGAAACAAGGAACAAACTGAAAGAAACCAGAGGTAGGGATGTGGGGGTGGGTAGGGCAGAGGAAAGTGGTGGAGGGTAAATGGAGAAAAATGTACTTGAAAAATTTTAAAAAAAGAAATAAACATTTTTTCAAAAAAGAACAAGCATAAATAACCCATGGACATGGGCTACGGGGTGGGGATTGACTGGGGGGGGGGCAGTGGGCAAGGCAAGGGAGAGCAATGGGGGAAAATTAGAACAACTGTAATAGAACAACAATAAAAATAAATAAAAAATGATTTATATATATACACACATTTATATATACTATATATGCTACACATGCCCCTAATTTTGGAACCCTTTCTTTTGTATCACCTGTCCCTCTGTTATTATTATTATTCTAAGGATATGTTTACTGATTTGAGAGAGAGAGAAAGAGAGAGGCATTTTTTGCTTCCCATATGCACCCTGATTGAGGATAAAACCCACAGCCTAGGAATACAAGGTCTGTCTTGAAGGTATCTAACCATGTAATATGAAAAATAAAGACATTTATTGAAGAAGATATATGATACAAGAAACATTGTACATAGGACAATGACTCCTCAGTACCCTCAAATTAGGTACCTTGGGACCTCACACAGTTCTGCCAACTGCCATCAGCTATCCCATCATAGTTCCCTGAATTTCATCAAAAAATGAAATTTTTTCCCTGTTAAGGTGATTTTAGTTTTGATAAAAGGCAGAAGTCACAGGCACCAAATCTGGGCTATAAAGGGTCTCAGTCACCTGGGTGATTTGCTGTTTTGCCAAAAAACTCAGCACAAGATGTGATGCATGAATGGGTGTGTTATGGGAAAGCTACCAATCACCAATTGCCCATAGATGTGGCCTTCTGCATCTGCGTAATTTCTGGAGATGAATGTTGAAGCTTAATGCAAAATTTGATGCAAACTCATTGCTCTACTTGCTCAGTTATTTTGAATGTGATGGCCACACAATACACATGCTCACTCAATGACATCTACCATCCCCACTGACTAATACAGTGAAGCTGTCATTGTTCACACATGCGCATTTCAGCCCACTCTTCTTGGCTGACAGATTACACTGATGTTATACAAACTGTTCTTGTTATAGTAACCATGGCGGGACCTTTTCTGGACAGACCTCATATTCCCTGACTGGGAATCGAACTCACATTTTGGTGTACGGGTCGATACTCCAACCAACTGAGCCATGCAGTTAGGGCTCTCTATTATTTTTATTTAGCACTTCAACTACACTTTATTTTGAGAATTCTAAATCATTTTGATTTTTTTTTGTTTGAATTCTAATTCAATTACTCCCCTATCCTTAACTCCTGATAATAATTCTAAAATGGCAAGTAGAAGACCTTGTGAGGTTTGAGAATGGTATTCTATGACTGCACACCTCCCAGAACAGAGGTCCTAATAATTTTTAATGTGGGATATTTTCATGTTCTGTAATAAAGAGGATACTGTTTTTGGATACCTCTCTTTGTGTCTCTGTGTGTTTGGGAGTACAGGAGTGTGGGTAAGGGAGAGGAGGAAACTTTTGTGGGCAGGTAGATTGTATGTGAGGGGAAGTTTCAATGATACTGGCAAACAACTGAAAGACTCCCAGATGTACAAACAGATCTTCAACCCCAGGTTCCAGACTATTTATTGCTATGTGCTGCTTATCACTTGTTCAACTAACTCTGAATTTTAACTCTGCCCAACCATACATGAGCCCTCAGGATAGACAGTGGTGGGAAACACTGTGCAGCCCCTTCCTCAGCCATGCACATTATCACCAGAAGAAGCACAGAAAATTATATACATGGCATTTAGTTCTTAAAGCTCAACTTCAGTTCTGATTCTAGTTAAACTCCTTGTCTTTATTTATTCTTTTTCATTTTTACCTTATAAAACACCTTAAATATTTTTTTAAAATCTTAAGTGGTAATACAAATAAGTTTCTATGAAATATTCTGTGATTTTAATTATCATCAACGTATTATTTAAAGACATGTGAGAGCAAAAGAGTGAATTATACAATGTTGCCAGCAGAACTTTTTGGATGTGATGTGTGATTCTATGTTCCATTTTTATCATGAATAATGCAAACAAAATGAAAATATTTGGCAAGTAGGCAGAATTTGGGAAAGAAAGTTATTCACGAAATTAATATTCTTTTTGTTATTTTCAGACTTGATATTATCAGTTCTAATTTGCTTCATCAGTAATGCTACCATCTGGTGAAATTTAGTCCTCTTAGCATTTATTCTGTTGAATAATCTTGTGATCTTAGTATATAAAAGAAAAACAAATAAACAATGCGTGAGTTGGGACCAGAAAGTAAATTTAGTTCTCCTTGCTTAAGAGGGTGCCAGTGAATTCCTGCTGTACCTTCTCTTTCAGTTTTATGCAATTAGCATTGAACTAAGGGAACATATCATACTTTTCCTGCATGATTCCTAGAATACAGGATGTTGGTTCAAAAGAAAAAAAATGCTACAGTAGAACAAGATTATAACAGCAAAGAAAATGCTACAAGAGAAAATAAAAATGGAAGATGCTAATAGATCCTATTCATTTTGAATTTCTGAGAACTGAGTTAAGCTATGGATTGACTACAGCAGAAGTGTTGTTTTTCTTTAGGCATTTACACATGATAGGATGGGTTATAAAGGTGCATGGATGAAGAGGAAAAACCAACAAAAATAAGTTAATCAAAACAAAAGCAAAGTTCAAACTGGAAAGCTAACCAAATGTCCCTACATAATATTCAGGAGCACAGTGTGCTTACAGACAATAGAATTGCCAACAGGGTCTGTTGGTGTTTTCTCAGTGATGTCACCGGACTCTGAGTAGCTATCAGTCAAGTCATTCACATTGCTGATGTCTAGTTCCCGGATTGGTTTTTGACTGGACTCATCAGTAGAGAATGCAAATGATCTCTCCATGGTAACTTCATTTTTAATTGGTTCCATGACCACAGTGTAATAATGTTGAACCTTGGCTGGGTGAAATAGTTATTTCTACTGTAAGCATTTAATTTATGTTCTCCAGTAACAAAGTTTGAGATAACTGAAAAATAACTACAACAAATGAAACATGGCTCTATATTAAACTGTTTTCTTTATTCTGTTGAGTTTACCCCATTTTAAAATCAAGGAATTTAAAAAAATATAAAGGGACAATCACAAGTTATTTTAGGAAAATTTGCTTTCACTTATAATTCATGCCTTTCCTGACCTATGAGGCTCACTTGGATAGACATCATCCTGCAAAGTGAAAGGCTGCCAGTTTGATTCCCAGTCAGGGCACATACCTAGGTTGTGGGTTTACTCCCTGACTGAGGCATGCACAAGAGGCAACAGATCAATGTTTCTCTCTCATATCAATGTATCTCTCTCTCTCTCTAATTAATTAATTCATGGTTGCTTTTGTTCAGTTAATGTAAGCCCTATTTTATTCCTATTTATAAAACTTGCTCTTGGTCTCAAATGTTTATACAAATGATCAGATGACTAGGTCTAAAAAGTAATGAATTCACCAAATTGTACATTGAAAGGACCTGGTATGTCAAATCATGTATGACATTGTTATTTCATAAAATCACATGGGTGTTTGAATGTGTGCTAAGAAGGGAAATAACCTTTCCTGTATATAGAAATCAACAGAAAAACATGACAGTCAATCCAACATAGTTAAATTTCCAAAATAATTTTCTTTACCATCTTTTCTTTTTCCTTGCTCAAATCTATCCAGACAGTGGTTTAGTTGACTGAAGTGTTGTATGCTGATCCAGGAATGGGACTGTTGAAAGCCAAAAGCATGGAGAACAAACTTTTCATTCAGAATCTTTTCATTAAGGAAGACAAAGTAGTATTGAACAAATTCTTATTAGTAAATTCAAAGATTGAGAACTATAGAACAAAAAAAGTTTCCAAATTCAGAATAATGTAGCAAAATGTAATCCAGTAAAGAAAAATAAAGCTTATACTTACCTCATGCCTTTTGCTGATTCTATCCAAAACAGAGCTGTTAAACCTGAAAAACTCAAATATGCTTTAACATTTTGGCAAATTTTTGTTAAGTGTGTGGAGTATAATAACACTGAGGCATGTAACAACCAGTTGCATCAAATTGGTTATATTTAAAGATTCTTGTCCTTCAGTATAATTTTCTTCACCTATTTTTAAATGTTGTTGCATTCATGAATGCATATTTTAAGTAAAAGTTCAAATTTCTCCAGTCCCACCATGGAAGAGTTCAAGTGAATTATGAAGGTATGAGAAAGCATAGGTGAGCTGAAATAATGGCAATTACAGGAAAGTACAGAGGGTGGACTAAACCAAGAGATGATCAGGACATGCTGGTGGGTGCTGCTGCTGGAGACACTGAATCAAACACCAGTTCACCCTGATCAGGGAGGCTGAGCTTCCTAGAAGTTGGCATGAGTTCATTCAGAGACCTGACTCTGCCTCCTGGGAACAATGTGGTTCCAACTGGCTGTTAAATCCTGCTTCTCCAGTGAGAGTCATAACCACAGCCCAGGGGAAGAGGGGAGTATTAAATGAGCTAATGCATATCAAGCAACCTGTCAGTACACTCAGCCTGCTCTTCCAGGAAATGAATTTTTCTGTTCCTGTTGGATTTAACCCTTATCAGATTAAGTACCAGGTCCTTCACTTCTGTTAACATTCTTGTCAAATTTTTCACCTCTTGGAGCTCTGGCTGGTATTTCTGAGTAGATTGAGTGCTGGACTGTGAATCAGAGGGTTTCCAGTTTGATTAATGGTCAGGGTACATGACTGTGTTGTAGGCCAGGTCATGAGAAGCAACTGATTGATGCTTCTCTCTTCCTCTTTCTCCTTCTCTTCCCTTCCCTTCTCTTTAACAATAAATAAGTGAAAGCTTAAAATAAATAAAATAAATAAAAATGGTCACCTCTTGGATACAATTCCATGTCGAGATGATGACACTTCAAGGATTTCAGCCCATCCTTATTTTAGAAAAATCAGCCAATGACCTCTCTGTTTTAGTCTCAGATCCCATTCCCTTTAAATCAGGCAGGGAGAGACTTCCATAAACTACACAGGCAAGGACTATGATTATGGCCCACGGGAAGTATAACCATAGAACTCCTACCACAGAAGTCTAGCCCACAAAGACAAACAGGCAAAGTAGAGCAATCTGAGAGGCAGAAACAAACAAAAAGAGTCACCTAAAATGGGGAGATATAAAAATAAACAAAATTGAGAGGAAAGGAGGCATTCCCATAAAAAGAGCTAAATGAAATTGAGGCAAGCAATCTTATCAAACATAGAATTAAAAATAGTGGTTATAAGGATGCTCAAGGAACTCAGTGAGAACTACAAGGAACTTTATGGGAGTTACAACGAATTTAGTGGGAACTACAAGAGTAGGAAAAAGGACATAGAAACAATGAATCAAAACCAGGAAGAAATGAAGAATACAATATCTGAAACAAACAAACAAAAATACACTAGAAGAAATTAAAAGCAGGCTGGATGAAGCAGGGACTTGAATAAGTGAGCTACAAGATAGAAAGAAATACCCAGTCAGAAAATAAAATGAAAAAGGACTAAAAAGGAATGAGGATAGTTTAAGGGAGCTTCAGGACAATATGAAACGTGTCATTTGCATCACAAGAATATCAGAAGGATGAAAAAAGAAGCAAAGAATAGAAAACCTGTTTGAAAAACAATAACAGAAAACTTCCCTAATGGTGAAGAAAAAAGTCTTGCAAGATCAGGGAGCACAGAAGGTCCCAGTCAAGATGAACACAACCAGGCCCACTCCAAGACACCTCATAACAAAAAGGGCAAATTTTAAAGACAAAGAGAGAATTTTTTTGACAGTTTTTATCTTTTATTCAGGTAGTCTATATTTACATGAGAAATTTCTCATGTAAGTCTAAATTTACACAGAAAGTTCCGAACAAGATGTTATTTATTGCATTTACCCAGTTGGGGTTTGAGATGAGTCAACTTGCCACAACATAGGGATAGTTGTTCCTTTCGATCCTGCCTGAGAATTAAATCCTAAATCTTCTGGACTCTACCATGAAATCATGAATTTTAGAATAGGCACTTCAGGGTTCTTAAAACATGTATTTTCTTTTTTTTGTAAAACTTTCCTTTTTATCTTTAAAATCATGTTTATTTTGTTACAGTTTTCTCAGTTTTAATCCCTTCACCCCCCTCCATCCATCCTACCCCCACCGCCTACTCCTACAGTCAATTCCCACATTGTTGTCCTTGTTCACGGGTCATTCATATACGTCTTTTTGTCCAGTCCCTTTCCCTTCTTTCCACTATTGTCCTCCTTTGCCATACCCTCTTGTCACTTTCATTCTGCACCATGTTTCCATGCCTGTGGTTTATTTTGATTGTTAGTTTATTTTGTTGAGTAGATTCCACTTATGGGTCAGGTCATATGGTATTTGTCTTTCACCAAATGGCTTATTTCACTTAGCATGATATTCTACAGTTCCATCCATGTTGTTGCAAAAGGTAGGAGTTCCTTCTTTCTTTCTTTTTAAATGGAGATTGATTTTATTTATTTAATCCACTATAAAATCTTAAAAAATTTAAATCCATTATAAAGTCTCAGCAATTAAAACAACATGACACCAGCACAGAAATAATCAAGTAGATCAATGATATAAAGTGAGCATTCTAGAAACAAACATATATATCTAACAATGTAATATATGATGAAATTGATATTTCAAATCAATGAGGGAAATAAAGTTTATTCAACAAATAAGAGGCATGGACCACTATTACTTGAAATAAAACAAATATAGAGCCCTATGTCACACAATAATTGAAAAATATTCAGATGAGTTAAAAATCAACATGTAGAGTCTGACGAGTTTTAGGAGAAAATACAAAATAATATATTTCTTACCCTGAACTAACATACTCAAACCCAGAAGTTATAAAGTAAAATATTGACAATATGGCTCTATTAAACATTTAAGACTGTATAGTAATATACATATAACAAAGTTAATGGACAAGTAAAAGAATAGGCAAGTATTTGCATTATATCTAAAAAATGGGTTAATAGTTTTCTTTTATTTAGGGAAATAATTCTACAAACACTTAATAAAAAATGGATAAAGAATACCGAAAAGCCACTTAAAGCTTTTTTAAAAATAATAGAAATAGGCAAGAAATACACAAAAAACAAGTGTAGTTTCAACAGATAAAAAAGTAACAATTAAAATAACACATCATTGACACAATGAGATTAATAAGTATTAAAAATATTGGTAACATCAAGTATTGGTGACTGTGAAAGGAACTGGATATTCATAGACTTTTTCTTCATCTTCTTAAAGCAGTTCCTTTAGCATATTTTGTAATGCTGGTTTGGTGGAGATGTATTCTTTTAGCCTTCCTTTGTCAGGGAAACTCCTTATATCACGTTCCATTTTAATTGAGAGCCTTGCTTGGTAGAGCAGTCTTGGTTGTAGGCCCTTGCTTTGCATGGCTTGGAATGTTTGTTGCCATTCACTTCTGGCTTGTACTGTTTCTGTTGAGAAGTCAGCTCCTGGGTGTATTGGGGCCCGCTTGTATGTTACTTTCTCCTTCTCCCTTGCTGCCTTGAGGATTCTCTCTTTGTCTTTGATATTTGCCATTTTAATGATGATGTGTCTTGGAGTGGACTTCTTTGAGTCCCTCTTGAGTGGGGTCCTCTGTGCCTCCTGGATCCATGAGAACCTTTCTTTCCTCAAATTAGGGAAATTTTCCATCATTACTTTTTTGAGGAGGTTCTCTATCCCTTGCTCCTCTTCTTCTCCTTCTGGTATCCATATTATGTGGATATTATTGCATTTCAGGTTGTCCTGCATTTCCCTAAATGCCTCTTCATTCTTTTTGAGCCATTTTTCCATTTCTTGTTCTTTCTGGGAGCTTTTTTCTACCTTATCCTCCATCTCACTGATTCGATCCTCGGCTTCATCCAGTCTGCTTTGGATTCCTTCTACTGTGTTCTTCAATTCAGAAATGGTATTCTTCATATCCTCTTGTGTCTTCTTGATAGTTTCTATGTCCTTTTCCAGGCTGATATAGTTTGCTGTAAGATCCTGATAGTTTCTCTGCAGTTTCTCATAGTTATCTTTGAGCTGGCTGAGCTCATTGAGCTTCCTTAGAACCATTGTTTTGAATTCAGTATCTGATAGTTCCCTTGCCTCTATTTCATTTAGCTCTCTCTGTGGGGAGTCCCCTTTTCCACTCATTTGGGGGGAACTTCTTTTTCTTCCCATTTTTGTGAGAGTCTGTTAAGTATTTTTGTCCTGTACTTTTCTTTCTGGGCCTGCCTCTGAAGATGTCAGTTGTTGACCCTATAGGACCTTGGGTTGTTTGTTTGAGCCTTCCAGGAGTCTACTGTCTGTGTCTGACTCCTGCTTGGAGTAGCTCTGTGACCCCTTCGGTCAGGGCTGGGCTATTTTTTGGGATCTCTCTGCACTCTCATGCGAGCTCCTTGAGCGCGCTCCCTGGCACAGCAGGATCCCCTGCCTGCCTGGGCTCATATGTGCTTGCCCCAGACCAGGGGGCTTATTCACAACCTCATGTACTCATCTGGCCCCCCTGGCCAGTGAGCTCCGTGGCACTGGTCAATTTAGGGTCTTCTATTGTGTGTTTTCCCCGCTTTTGGCTCTTTGGGTGCATTGCTTGCCCTCGCCAAATGGGGACAACAGAAATGGGAAGAAGTCAGCTCCAGGACTCTCCGGTTAATCCTGTCTCTGGTTTCTCCTCCAGGGACTCCGGGCAGCTCTACTAATTTTGTGGGCCTCTCTGCAATCACGGGCGGGCGGGTCAATTTATGCCTGCCCTTGCCGCTCTGTGCACTCCCTCGCAGGCCGTATCCGTGCCAATCTGTGGGAGGCCTTGCCGGGCCGGTGCAAGCATTCGCCAGCCTGCGTGGGTCACACACACGCTCGCAAACCCTCGCCGGTCACTCGGCGCAAGTGTGCGCGCCTGCTCTGGGTGTTTTGGGGGTGTCTATGTGTTCTTTTTGGCTTTTGGCTTTTTGGGGGTGTGGTCTCTTCCCCCG
This sequence comes from Pteronotus mesoamericanus, assembly GCF_021234165.1. NCBI lineage: Eukaryota > Metazoa > Chordata > Mammalia > Chiroptera > Mormoopidae > Pteronotus > Pteronotus mesoamericanus. The sequence continues at coordinate 47,382,993 of NW_026555329.1, read as the reverse complement.
CAATGGAGACTATGGCAAGGAGAAGGAGTCGGGACTCCACGGTTCCTCCTCCCGTTCTTTCCCCAACACCTCTGTTTCTAGTCTCTCCTCAGGGGTCTCTGGGCAGTTCTGTGACCCCTTTGGACAAGGATCCACCATCTGTGCGGCCTGCGTTTCAATCGCAGGCAGTCTGGTTCCTGCGTGCCCCTCTTCTGCCTCTTTGGGGAGCGCGCCTTTCCAGCCCACAATGGAGACTACGGAAAGGGGAGGGAGTCGGGGCTCCCTGGTTCCTCCTCCCGTTCTTTCCCCAACGCCTCCATCTCCAGTGTCTCCTCAAGGCTCTCCCAGCCAGTCTGCACTCAGCCCCACAGCTCACACGCTTACAAGGTGAGTGCGGTGTGCACAAAAGGCAGGTTAATTGATTCCCTTATGCCTGAATGAGATGGTAGCTGCAGAGTGGGAGGCGTGCCATCACCGGGGCTCCACCGGCCGCCGTGTGAGTTCTCTTCACAGAGTTTTCCTCACCCATCTTTTCCCAGGCACCAGCCCACCCTGCTGCCGCCTCTACCCAGAGATCAAGGAGGGTGGCTGCCACTGCAACTTTTGCGTTGGCCCTTTAAATGTCTCTTTGCATCCCCAGCCACCTGTCTCTGGCAGAGAGTGACCCTAAGGTTTTCGGGGTTGTGTTTTGTCTGTATTTTCTTGGTTTTAGCTGCTGTAGTTTAGGGGTTCCTGTTTATGATTCAGACCCCGTTCTTCTCCGGGGAATTTAACTGGCCGTTTCAATGTCCCTCTGGTGCCAGTGCCCGTGGGCACCCAGCCCACCCTCTTGTGCCTCCACCGGACTTCTCACCCGTTGGGATGTGTGAGAGTAGAATCCACTGTGCGCGGCACCAAGGCTCCTCTTCCACTATCGCTCCTCTGTTTTCCAGGTGATTACTCTTGATGTCCTTTTTCTATGTCCTTTCTCTACGTCATTTTTCATGCTGATATAGTTTGCAGTAAGTTCCTCATAATTTCACTGTAGTTTTTATAATTCTTTTGAGCTCACTGAGCTATTGAGGTTCCTTAGAACCATTGTTTTGAACTCTGTATCTGAGAGTTTACTTGCTTCTATTTCATTTAGTTCTCTTTCTGGGGATTCCTCCTTTCCCATTTGACTGGGGGGTGTTTCTTTGTCTTCCCGTTATTTTTGAGACTCATCTTTCTTGCTTCTGCTTTTTCAATTCATCTGTAGTGAGTTCCTGTCTTTGTGGTGTGAAATTCTATGGACTCTGCTGTTTTTTCTTTTTGTATCTGCTTCTGATGATGTCAGATGTAGTCCCTGTCTGACCTTAGGCAGTCTTTAGGAGACTTCCAGGAATCTATTGTCTGTCTCTTCCTGTTGTAAATCTCATCACAGCAGTCAGGCTTAGACAACACAAGGTGGGGCACAGTCCCTTCTGGGGGTGCTGTTATTGGGTTCTCTCACGCAGCTGCTGCTCAGGGGTGTGGTCTGCCTGTGCCAGATGGCTGCTGCTGTATGGGGGATGAGTCAGCTCTGGATCCCACTGGCTACTCTCTCAGTTGTGTCCCTAGTTCTCCTTCCCCAGGATCTTCTCAAGCATCTCTAGCCAACTCTGCCCTGTGTTTGCCAGAGACCAGGAGAGTGGCTGCAAATAGAAATTTATATGTTGGCCTTATAAAGGCTCTTTGCATCTCTAGCTGCCTGTCTCTGTCAGAGAGCAACCCTGCTGCTTTTCACAGGTTGTTGTTATCTGTATCCTTTTTGGACTGCGGTTCTGTAGATCCCCACTAATGGTTTCGACCCCACTCTTCTCAGGGGGATCCAACAGGCTGTTTCAATATGTTTCTGGTGCTGCTGCCCAAGGGCACCCCTTCTTGAATCTCTATGACACTACTTACCAGTCAGGTTTTCCTAAAGCTGATTCTTCCGTCTGTCTGACGTTATAAGGCTCCCCTCTTTTTAAATTTTTATTTATTTATTTTTAAGTTATTTATTTCCTTTAAAAATTTTTTTCAAATACATTTGTCTCCACTTACCTACCATCACTCTCCCCTGCCCCACCCACCCCACCTCCCTATCTCAATCCTTCCTCACTTTGGCTTTGTCCATGTGTCATTAACACCTATTCCTTGATCTGAAAGTTCCCCTTCCTTTTCCCAATACACCCCTGAATCCCTCCCTCACATCCCCATCAGTTTCATCTTTCTTTCAATGTCGCCGGTCATATTTTCCTTGCCTGCTTGTTGTGCTGATTGGGTTCCACTTATAGGTGAGATATTATGGTATTTATCTTTTGCCCTGGCTTATTTTACTTAGCATAATGCTCTCCAGTTCCATCCATGCTGTCGTAAAGGGTAGTAGCTCTTTCTTTCTTTCTGCTGCATAGTATTCCATTGTGTAAATGTACCATAGTTTTTTGATCCACTCATTTACTAATGGGCACTTTGGTTGCTTCAAGCATGTTGCTATGGTAAATCGTGCTTCTATGAACATTGGGGTGCATAGGTTCTTTTGATTTGGTGTTTTGGGATTTTTAGGGAATAATCCCAGTAGTGGAATCATTAGGTCAAAAGGCAGTTCCATATTTAGTTTTTTGAGGAAATTCCAAATTGTTCTCCAGAGTGGATATACCAGTCTGCATTCCTAACAACAGTGTTCTCTTTTCTCCACAACCTTGCCAGCATCCATTGTTTATTGATTTATTTATGATGGCCATTCTGACCGGTGTGAAGTGACATCTCATTGTGATTTTAATTTGCATTTATCTGATGGCTAGTGATGATGAGCAACCATTCATATGTCGCTGGGCCCTCTGTATGTCCTCCTTGGAGAAGTGTCTGTTCAGGTCCTTTGCCCATTGTTTCATTGGATTGTTTGTCTTCCTGGAGTTGAGTCGTGTGAATTCTTTATGTATTTTGGATAACAAACCCCAGTTGGAGGTATCATTGGCAAATATATTTTGCCATATGTTTGGCCTCGTTTTCATTTTGCTTAAGTTTTTTTTTTTTTTTTGCCATGCAGTAGCTTCTTAATTTGATGAAGTCCCAGTTGTTTATTTTTCTCTTTATGTCCCTTGCTCTAGGGGACATATTGGTGAAAATATTGCTGCATGGGCTATCTGAGAGTTTCCTGCCTATGTTCTCCTCTAGGACTTTTATGGTGTTGTGACTTATATTTAAGTCTTTTATACATCTTGAGTTTATCTTTGTGTATGGTGTAAGATGGTGGTTGAATTTCAATTTTTTGCATGTAACTGTCCAGCTCTCCCAACACCATTTGTTGAAAAGGCTATGTTTACTCCATCTTATGCTTCTGCACCTTTTGTCAAATATTCATTACCACAGAGGCATGGGTTTTTTTCTGGGGTCCCTGTTCTGTTCCATTGATCTATGTGTTTTTTCCTATGCCAGTATCAGACTGTTTTGATTACAGCAGCCTTGTAACAGAGTTTGATGTCGGATGTTGTGATCCCTCCTACTTTGTTTTTCTACCTAAAATTTCTGCAGGTTTTGGGGGTCATTTATGGTTCCATATAAATATTTTTAAATGTTTTTTCTATGTCTGTGAAATACATCATTGGTATTTAATAGGGATCGCTTTGCATCTATAAATTGCTTTGGGTAGCATGGACATTTGATGATGTTAATTCTTCCAATCCATGAACATGGTGTATGCTTCTATTTATTTGTGTCTTCCTTACTTTCTCTTTTCAACGTTGTATAGTTTTCTGCATATGAGTCTTTTACCTTCTGGGTTAAGTTTATTCCCATGCACTTTATTTTTCTTGTTTCTATAGCAAAGAGGACTTTTTCCTCTATTTTCTTCTTGTGATATTTCATTTTTGGTGTACATAAATGCCTTCGATTTCTGATTATTAACTTTGTATCCTGCTGTTTTGCCAAATTATCTGTTAGGTTAAGTAGTTTTTTGATGGAGTCTATAGGGTTTTCTATGTATTCTATCATGTCATCTGCAAACAATGATAGTTTTATTTCCTCCTTTCCAATTTGGATGCGTTTTATTTATGTTTTTATTCTGATCGCCGTAATTAGGGCTTCCAAAACTATGTTGAGTTGAAGTGGTGAAAAAAAATCCTTGTCTTGTTTCTGATCCTAGTGGGAAAGGTTTTAGTTTTTACCCATTGAGTATGAGGTTGGCTGTAAGTTTTTTCATATATGGCCTTTATTATTTTGAGGTATGCCTCTTTTATTCCCACTTTGCTAAATGTTTTTATCATAAATGGGGGCTGTATCTTATCAAATGATTTTTCCACATCTATGGATATGATCGTGTGCTTCTTGTCATTCCTTTTGTTTATGTGATGTATCATGTTTATTGATTTGCGAATATGGAACCATCCTTGCATCCCTGATATGAATCCCACTTGGCCAAGGTGTGTGATCTTTTTAATGTATTTTTGGGTGCAGTTTGCTAAGTTTTTGTTGAGGATTTTAGCGTCTATGTTCATCAGTAATATTGGCCTGTAGTTTTTTTTCTTGGTTGTGTCTCTATTTGGTTTTGGGATTATGATAATGCTGGCCTCATAAAGAGGGTTTGGGAGGCTTCTCTCCTCTTAGATTTTTTGGAATAGTCTGAGAAGGACAGGGATTAGCTCCTCCTTAATATTTTGTAAAATTCTCCTTTGAAACTGGTCCAGGTCTTTTGTGTGCAGGGAGTTTTTTGATTACTGCCTCAGTTTCCCCAGCTCTTATAGGTTTGTTCAGGCTTTCTGCTTCTTCTTCATTCAATGTTGGAAGGTTATATTTTTCTGGAAACTTGTCCATTTCATCAAAGTTTTCAAATTTCTTGGCATATAATTGTTCATAGTAATTTCTAACCGTCCTTTGTATTTATTTCCTGCCAGGTGTTATTTCTCCTCTTTCATTTCTGCTATTATTTATTTGGTTCCTCTCCACCCCCCCTTTTTTTGATGAATATACTTAAAGGCTTGTCAATTCTGTTTATCATATCAAAGAACCAGTATCTGGTTGATCCTATGACTGAAAAATTTGGAACACCTAACAAATTTGTGTATCATCCTTGTGCAGGGGCCATGGTAATCTTATCTGTATTGTTCCAATTTTATTGTATGTGCTGCTGAAGAGAGCACTATAAGGTTCCTCTCTTGCTATTGTTAAGTTGTTTGTTCCAGGTAATTTCTCCCCAATCTAGTTGTAATTCCAGATTAGTCCTTGGAGGTGTTCAGCATGACTTCCATTCACTGATATGCCATCTTGATTTTTCAAAGACAAATAATTATAAAAGCAGCAACAGAGTAACAGCTAGTAACATACAATGGCACTCTCATAAAGCTATCAACTGATTTCTCAACAGAAACACTACAAGACAGATGAGATTTGCACAAAATAATCCAGGTAATAAAAAGCATGGACTTCCAACGAAGATTCCAGCAAGGCTTCATTTGAAATGAAAGGAGAAATAAAGAGCCTCCCCAACAAAATAATGCTAAAAGAGTGCATCTCCACCAAGCCAATCAACATGAGATCCTAATGGGACTGCAATAAAAAGGAGAAGAAATGAGAGGCGAGAGAGAGAGAGAGAGAGAGAGAGAAAACACAGGTACAGAAAAATGGCAATGAATAAGTACCTGTCAATAATATCCTTTAACGTAAATGAATTATATGCTCCAATCAAAATACTTAGGATAGCTGAATGAGTAAGAACACAGGAGCTTCATGTATGCTGTCTGAAAGAGACCCACTTCACAACAACAGACCTATACAGACTGAAATGAAGGGTTGGAAAAATACTCCAAGCAAATGGACAGGAAAAAAAAAAGGCCAAGGTAGCAATATTTATATAAAACAAAAAAGATTTCAAAACAAAGGCCATAAAAAGGGACAAATAGGTCACTATATAATACTTAAGGTGATATTGCTATAGGAGGATATGACCCTTGTAATTGTATGATATGCACCCAAGATAGGAACACCAAAATATATAAAGAAAATCTTGAAGGATTTCACAAAAGATATTGATAACAACACAGTCATTGTAGAGGATTTTAACACCCCACTATCAACAAAGGATAGATTTTCCAAGCTAAGAATTAACAAGGATATTTTAACACTGAATAACACTCAGGATCAAATGTAGTTAACTGATATATACAGAACCTTCCAAACCAAAGGAGAAATACATACATTCTTTTCAAATGCACATGAAACATTTTTCTTTTTTTAATTAAAAAAATTGTTGATTACTACAGTTGTCCCCATTTCTCCCCATTACTCTCCACTGCCCTACCAACCACCACCTTCCACTTTTCAATTCTTCCCACATTATCTCTGTCTATGGATCCTTTATACATGTCCCATGACTTGACTTTTCCTGTTCTTTCCCCGATAGTCTCCCACTCCCCTCTGGTCACTGTCAGTTTGATCTTCATTTCCATGTTTCTGGTTCTATTTTGTTCATGTGTTTGTTTTGTTGATTAGGTTACACTTATAGGTGACATCATATGGTAGTTGTGCTTTACTGCCTGGCTTATTTCACTTAGCGTAGCATAATACTCTCCAGCCCATCCATTGTGCCATGAAGGATAGGAGTTCCTTCTTTCTTTCTGCTGCATAGTATTCCATTGTGTAAATGTACCACAGTTTTTTGATCCACTCATTTACTGATGGGCACTTAGGGTGTTTCCAGCACTTGATTATTGTAAATAATGCTGCTATGAACGTTGGGGTGCATAGACTCTTTTGAATTGGTGTTTTAGGATTCGTAGGGTATAATCCCAGCAGCGGAATTGCCAGGTCAAGAGGTAGTTCTGTTTTTAGTTTTTCTGAGGAAATTCCATACTGTTTTTCACAGTGGTTGCACCAGTCTGCATTCTTACCAACAGTGTGCTAGAGTTCCGTTTTCTCTAAAACCTTGCCAGCACTTGTTTGTTGATTTTTTTTATGGTGGTCACTCTGACTGGTGTGAAGTAGTACTTCATTGTGGTTTTAATTTGCATCTTTCTGATGGCTAGTGATGAAAATCCTTACATATGCCTATGGGCCTTCTGTATGTCCTTCTTGGAGAAATATCTGTTCGGGTTTTCTGCCCATTTGTGAATTGGATGGTTTGTATTCCTGATATGGAGTCCTGGAAATACTCTATTTATTTTGGAGATCAAACCCTGTCTAAAATATCATTGGCAAATATATTTTCCTATATGGTTGATTCCCTGTTGATTTTGATATTTTCTTTAGGTGTGCAGAATCATTTTAATTTGATGTATTCCCATTTACTTATTCTTTCTATTATATCTATTGCTCTAGAGGACATATCGGTGAAAATATTGCTGCATGGAATATCTGAAATTATCATGCTTATGTTCTCCTGTAGGACTTTTATGGTGTCATGACTTATGTTTAAGTCTTTTATCCATCTAGAGTTTATTTCTGTGTATGGTGTAAGTTGGTGGTTGAGTTTCATTTTTTTGCATGCAGCTGTCCAGATTTCCCAAAACCATTTGTTGAAGAGGCTATTTTTACTCCATTTTATGCTTTTACCTCCTTGTCAAATATTCATTGACCATGGAGACATGGGTTTATTCCTGGGCTCTCTATTCAGTTACATTGATCTTTGTGTCTGTTCCTAGGCCAGTACCAGACTGTTTTGATTGCAGTGGCCTTGTAACATAGTTTGATATCAGGTATTATTATCCCTCCTGATTTTTTCTTCTTTCTCATAATTGCTGGGGGATATTCAGGGTCATTTATGATTCCATATAAATTGTTGAAATGTTGTTCTATATCTGCAAAATATGTCGTTGGTATTTCAATAAAGATTGCATTGAATCTATAAATTGCTTTGGAGAGTATGGACATTTTGCTGATGTTAATTCTTCAAATCCATGAACACAGTATATGCTTCCATTTATTTGTGTTTTCCTTAATTTCTTTCTTAAGCATTGTGTAATTTTCTGAGTACAGGTTGTTTACCTCATTGGTTAAGTTTATTCATAGGTACTTTATCTTTCTTTTTGCTATAAAAAATGGGATTTTTTTAAACATTTATTTCAAAAATTTGGAACATTTCAAATACACAATCTAATTCTACATATACAAGAACTATAGGGGTAGCAAAAACAGAGCCCAGAGTGAGCAGAAAGAAGGAAACAATCAAGAGCAGAACAGAATTAAATGACATAGAGATTAAAAGAACAATTCAAGGGGCCCATAAATTAGGAGCTGATTCTTTGAAATGGTAAACAAAATTTACAAACATTTAACCAGATTTATCAAGGAAAAAGAAGAGGACACAGAAAAATAAAATCAGAAATGAAGGAGTCAAAGTTACAACCAGTACCACAGAAATACAAAGGGTTGTAAGAAATTACTATGAAACATTATAAGCCAAGAAATTAGATAACTTGGCAGAAATGGACAAATTTCTAGAAACATGCATTGTGCCAAGAAGAAGCAGAAAGCCCTGAATAGTGAATTTGAAGCAGTAATCAAAAAAACTCCTGGCACGCAAAAGCCCTCAACTGGATGGCTTTACATCTGGTTTAGTAAAATGAAATTTGCCAGACATTTTAAAGAACTAATTCTTATTCTTCTCAAACTATTCCAAAAAATTCAAGAGGAAAGATTCCCAAACTCTTTCTAAAAGGACGTGTCATTCTAATTCCAAAACCATGTAAAGACACAACAAATACCGAAAAATACATGCTAATATCTGAAGGGCATAGATGCTAAAATCCTCTAAAGATATTGGCTATACAGATTCAGTAATACATTAAAAAGTTCACACACCATGATCAATTGTGATTCATCCTAGGGATGCAAGGATGGTACAATATTCACAAATCAATAAACATGATAAACAGTTTGCATGATAAATGTGCAATAAACAGCACATAAACAAAATGGACAAAAATCACATGATCATATCAATAGACACTGAAAGAGTATTTGACAATATCTAGCACCCATTTATGATAAAAACACTCAGCAAAGTGGGAACAGAGGGAGCATACCTTAACATAATAAAAGACATATGTGAGAAACCTATAGCCAACATATCTCAATGATCAAAAACTAAAAGCTTTCCTTCTAAGATCAGGAACAAGACTAGGCTGGCTGCTGTCACCACTCTTATTTAATACAGTACTGAAAGTTCTAGCCACTGTTATCAGACAAGAAAAAATACATAAGACATTCATATTGGAAAGGAGGATGTAAAATTGTCATTATTTGCAGACAGCATGATAGTATACATAGAAAATTCTACTGTTTCCATCAAAAAAACTACTCAACCTAATAAGTGCATTTGGCAAAATAGCAGGACACAGGTCCAAATTCAGAAATTGAAGGTATTTTTGTTCACCAACAATGAAATGCCAGAAAGGGAAACTAGGAAAAATTCCCATTTACTATAGCAACAAGAAAAATAAAGTACCTAGGAGTAAATTTAACCAAGAAGATAAGAGACCTGTACTTGTAAAACTATAGAACAGTGAAGAAAGAAATTGAGGAATATGCAAATAAATAGAAGCACATACCATTTTCAAAGACTGGAAGAATTAACATCATTAAAATTTCCATATTAACCAAAACAATCTATAGATTCAATGCAATTCCTGTTAAAATGCCAGTGGCATACTTCTCAGATCTAGAACAAAGATTTCAAAAAATGTATATGGAATGACAACAGACCCCAATAAGATTCAGTAATGTAGAAAGAAGGACAAAGTTGGAGGTATCACAATACCAGTTATAAAACTATAGCACAAAGCCACTCTAATCAAAACAGTCAGGGAATGACATAAGAACATGTTGGGAAATGCCCAGCCTGGTTTCAGAAGCTGTAACCCTGCCAACAGGCTGGACGGCCCCAAAGCTAGAAATAATCAGGAGGCCTTGGAGAAACAGGATCCTGAGGAGACTTGGTCTGTCCCCTCCTGACAGGGGAATAGCCTCTGCCTCTCTGCTTTGCCATTGAGGGCCAATGGCCAATGATGGGTCAGTTACCTCATGTTGAGGTAAACAACCTAAGACAAGCATTGGCCGGTATAGGCAGCAGACAAGAAACTGTGGGACACGGAGAAGGGGAAAAAGGGCCCCTGCACCTCTCAGCTTGTCTTGGACATGGCCAGAGTCCTCATTGCAGCCGAGAAGCAGTCTCCTTATCCCTTGGTGGTTCCCTCCCCCTGCTTGGCTCAGGCATGAAACAGTGCAGGAAAAACAGACCTAAATCAGATCTGGCATTTGCCAGGGAAATCAGGCCTAAAAGTAAATTCTTTAAAGTGTGCTTTGTTCTTTCCTCAGATCTCTGGCCAGCTAATGCTGAGAAGGACCTTCACATTATTTACACCACTTACCCTTTATTATTAAGGCGCTTGCCCTTATCTTCATTCTCTTTTGTTTATACTGGTCTCCTTTTGGACCCATGTAAATCAGTGAATTCGTGTCACTTGTTTTCTTAAAAGTCTCTATTCTCTGTGAAACTTAACATGCTAATGTAATGAGTGTACGTATGCATTCCCTAGCCCACTGATAAGTTTTTCAATAAAAGCCTTGGAACAAAGGGTGATGGGGGCCTCCTCCAGTAGGAGGGAAGTGCCCCTGTATGCTCTCCTGGCAAACAGAGAAGTGTTTGCGACATTTTGTGTTTATTTCCCCTCATCCGTGACAACCCCAGGACAGGCCCTGCTCCCACTTCAGATTTCAGAGCCCTGCTCCAACCTCAGCTGGCCCCAGCCAGTTTCCCTCAGGTTTCAGGGAGTGCTGCATTCTCTGTGGTGCTCCCCCGCAGCAGCACACCCCTATAGCTGCCGCACAGTATGGCAAGAACAAGTACATAGATCAATGGAACCAGAGAGAGAACACAGGAATAAACCCAAGTCTCTATGACCATATTTGACAAAGGGGGCATGAACATACAATGGAGTAAAAATAGTCTCTCCAATTAATGGTGTTGGGAGAACTGAATTAGACATGCAAAATAATGAAATCACACCACCAACTTACATTATGTCAGACTCAACTCAAAATGGACAAAAGACAAATATAAGTCATGATACCAAAAAAGTTGAGGAAAATATATAAAGGAGAATGTCAGGTATTCCACACAGTAGTATTTTTTGCCAATGTATCTCCTATAGCAAGGGAAATAAAGGAAAAAAAAAAACAAATGTGACTATATCAAATTAAAAAGATTTTGCATGGCTGTAAAAACCATTATCAAAATGCAAAGGGATCTGACTGTATGGAAGAACATATTTGTCAACGATACATTAGACAAGGCTTTGATCTCTAAAATATATATAGAACTCATATGACTCACATCCAGGAAGACAAACAATCCAGTTAAAAAATGGGCAAAAGACATGAAAAGACACTTCTCCAAGGAGGATGTACACATGGCCCATAGTCACATGAAAAGAAGCACAATATCACTAGCCATCATAGCGATGCAAATTAAAACCATAAGAAATACCACCACATACCTGTCAGAATGGCTATCATTAATAAATCAGCAAACAGCAAGTGCTGACGAGGATGCAGGGAAAAGGGAACTCTAGTGCATTGTTGGTGGGAATGCAGACTGGTACAGCCAATGTGGAAGATAGTATGGAATTTCCTCAAATAACTAAAAATCATACTGCCTTGTGACCCAGCAATTCTGCTACTGGGAACATAACCTAATAATAATCATGAATCACCAATTCAAAAGAACTTATGCACCCCTATGTTCATCCTGGCATTATTTACAATAGCCAAGTACTGGAAACAGCCTGCCCATCAGTAAATGAAGAGAGTGGGTCAAAAAACTGTGGTACATTTACACAGTGGAATACTATTCAGCAGAAAGAAAGAAGGAACTCCTACCTTTTGTGACAGCATGGATAGAACTGGAGAATATTACGTGAACTGAAATAAGCTATTTGGTGAAAGACAAATAGAATATGATCTCAGCTATAAGAGGAATTTAATGAATAAAATAAACTAATGAATAAAATAGAACCACAGATATGGAAACATGAAATAGACTGACAGTGATCCAAGGGGAGTAGGGAGTGGGATAATGATGGGAAGAAGTGGAAGGTACTAGCTAAAGAGCTTTTACAAATGACTCATGGACATAGACAACAGTATAGAAATTGTTTTTGGTAGTGTGGGATGGATTGGATGGGGGAGGACAAAGGGGAAAAGTTGGGACAACTGTAATAGAATAATAATAAAAATAATAAAAAAATAATGTTGATGGGAAATAAAGTCTAACAAAATATTTATGATATGGAAACTGGATAACAGGTACATTAGACCCATTATATTTTTTATCTCTACTTCTGTATATGTTTGAATATTTCTGTAATAAAAATAGTTTAAACTCCAAAAAGATTCTGGTTACATCACTCAGTGGAGAGATTAATAGGCACATCCAGCTCAATAGGTGAAAAGGAAAAAAAAAAAAAGGAAAGAAAAATGCTAAATTCTACAAATCACAGATGTTCCCTGAGTTTCGCTGGTTTGACTTACAATATTTCAAATTTACAGTGGTGCCAAAGTCATATGCATTTGTAGAAACCACTTCAAATTTTGAATTTTGATCTTTTCTGGGGCTAATATTATGCATTATGATGCTCTCTTGTGGTGCCCAATCAGCCATGTGGTAAATAATTGATACCCGAAACGGTATTCATTATATTAGGTGTTTTGCCCAGCTATTGGCTAATAATGTAAGTGTTCTGAGCATATTTAAATTAGGATAGGCTAAGCTATGATGTTCAGTAGTTTATATGTATTAAATGTATTTTTGACTTAGGTTATTTTCAATTTATAATGGGTTTAGTGGCACATAATTTTATTATATGTTAAGGAATATCTGTAAAGGGAATTGAGACATTCTTATTGAAGAAGTTGAGGACAAATAAACATTTTCACAAATTTAAAAAAGTAACTCATACTGTATATATTAACTAAGGGAATTTTAACATTGGTTCTTCCTTAATGGTTCTTACACCTCCAACATGCACACCAGTTTTTAAAAGAGATTCTTGTATGTGTCATCTTTTTTAGGTTTAATTTACTTATTAATATAGTAAATGCTTATTGTCACATTTAACCAGATGACATAAAGTAATTAAATTTATCCAGATGAACTCTCCAACATTACTGAAGTCCTAGGTAGTCAACCCTAAAGTTGTCTCACAACGCCCAAGAAAAAAATTATACTGGTATAGTTGGGAAAAAGTTTAATAAAACATTTAATTATTTCTAGATTATCCAAGGATGAAGGAAAGCCAGAAACAAGAGATGATGTGGTTGTTGACATGAGAACATCCAAACCAGTAAACAACTTTTATAAGGTTTTATTTGAGCTAAACTAATGACAATTGCTGAGGAAGCAAGTTGTTAAATGCTCTGAAAAAAATGACAGTTTTGCACTTCCTTTTATTCATTTGAAATTATGGAAGGAACAGAAAGAGAATTACATGGAGTTGGAGAAAGCAAGTGGGGCTTGGATTGCAAGGTATTTAATAAGAGTATACGCTCTTTTGACAGTGGTTAGGGCTTATTTCGAAGTTGTGTTAACCTGTACTTGTACTATGCAGCACAAAAATGTTATACAAAACTTGTTTAAGGCAAAGATAAACATTTTTACTTAAAACAGTATACTCTTGGAGCATTACTACCCACTTTGACCCGCCCATCTAGGAATTTATGATCAGATTACCTTGTGAGGTTATTCTCTGCAGAACCCTTTCTCTCTCCCCATGGACGAGCAGTAAAAATTAGAGCTTTCAGGAGAAGACTTTCACTTGCAAAATTGAATTGGGACAGCTATGAAAATGCAAAAATAATTGAAATCAGACATAAATAGACAATAACTCCTTATTAAGTGTCTACGATGTATTAATGTTGTTCCAAAGATATGATATGAAGTGTAAAGAAATTGTCCTGTGGTAGATGGAAATAGTGTCCAGGCTCTTAGTGGTCAAAAATAATGGTACATTTACAAAATGGAATACTACGCAGCAGAAAGAAAGAAAGAAAGAAAGAGCTACTACCCTTCACAACAGCATGGAAGGAACTGGAGAGCATTATGCTAAGTGAAATAAGCCAGGTGGTGAAAGACAAATACCATGTGATCTCACCTATAAGTGGAACCTAATCAGCAAAGTAAGCAGGCAAGGAAAATACGACTAGCAACACTGAAAGAAGAAACCAACAGGGACAGAAGGGAATGAAGTAGAGGGTAGGAGGGAAGGGAAGGTTCAGATCAAGTAACAGGTGTGAAGGACACATGGATGAAGCCAAGGTGGGAAAGGATTGAGTGGGGGAGAGGGGGTAGGTGGGGCAGGGGAAAGTGATGGCAGGTAAATGGAGACAAGTGTATTTAAAAAATTTAAAAAAAAGAAATAAAAAATATCAAATCTAGTTTTCAAAATAATTTATGTGGAATCTAAGGATTAATTGCAGATGATTAATCAGGTAAGTTGTGATACATTATTATGGAATACTGTGCTACCAATAAAAATAATTTTATAGGAGAATTAAAAAAAACTGAACAGACTGAATTAGCAAAGACGAGTAAAGGAGTGAAGCATGCAAGATTTGTTAAGCCCAAGATACAGGAGTGGGCCATTTATGACCACAGGATTACCCCCTTCTATTGAAGTGTTACAGGATTTGCATTTAAGCTTCTGCACATGCAATTTCCCACAATCCTCCTTGATCGTCCACTCAGGGAGAAAACCACAGTGCCAATTTATTAATGAGGCAAAGTTGCAACTGAAGCTCTGGTGTGCAAGCCAGGCCGCAAAGTGATTCTCAGAAATCAGGATGCTGACTGATGACAGCTGCAGTGTCTCAGAACTCCCTTACTCCTACCTCCTGCATCAACTTCCCCCTGAGAGACATTGTTCTCAAAAATTTCTTTCTGGTTTGCTGAGAGAGGATGATCAGTTCTGTACCTACTTCCAGCTACAACAGGATGAGATCCTGCCTATTGAGAACCATTAAACTCTTACCCTTTCTCATCTAGAGGTTGAAGAGAAGTGCCTGAGACAAGAATTGATGCTGTGTGTTGAAAAACCCTGGAGCAACATCATCCTGATGTGGAACTGTTCCAGTCTGGAAGATGTAAATTTAATTAATAGGTTTAAGATGCACAGCCCAAAGATTAAAATTATCTATTGCTTATATTTAAGTTTTCTTCTTCTTGAACAGGAGTTTAAGGTCTTCCAAGGGTTCACAGGTGTAGGTGGAGTCTGCATTCTTCTGCTCATCTCGGGGAGAATCTGAGTTAACAAGGGCTGGTTTTATTCTAAAAATATGGACCCAACTACCTATGCTTAGCAACTTCACACCCATGGGGATACTTTGGGCAATCTTGTAGGGCCCCTTCCATGTAGGGTAATTTGATCTGTGGGGGTTCCTCTTTCCAAGTTTTGAGAAGTACCCAATCCCTCAGGGATACAGTGGCCTGGAATTCTGCTTTGGGAGTGAGAAAGACCTTATTTCCATATTTCTGATGTGCTTTTTGTATCTGTCTTAAGTTTATTATATACTTAACTGCTTAATATGTCTCTGTATCAAACATCAGGACTAGAGTTAAGAAAGGCCTACCATATAGCATCTCAAATAGACTGAGTCTAGTATTGGCTTTAGGGAAGCCCCTGATTCTCATGAGTGCTATAGGTAATGATTTAACCCAATTTTCAGAAGTTTCCTGACAGAATTTTGCCTGTGCCATTTTCAAAGTCTGATTTGCCTGCTTTACCTTCCCAGGGGACTGAGGTGTCAAAGCAGAGTAGAGGTAATATTTTATACCTAGAACCTCAGAGATTGAGTTATCTTAGATATAAAGGAAGGCCCATTATCACTTTGTAGGGAGCATGGGAGACCAAATCATAGTGCTGTTTTCTATAGGAAAGCTTTTGCTACTTCTGTGACCTTCTTTGTCCTTGTCAGAAAAGCCTCAATCCATTCAGTAAAGGTATCTATCAGGACTACTAAGTATTTATGTCCTCTGCAGGGAGGCATTTTGGTAAGGTCAATCTGCCAGTCTTCTTCCAGGTAGGTCCCTCTTCACTGAATAGGCTCTAGAAGTGGGGGAAGGTATGACTTTTAGCCTGAGTTATTGTAGGCACAGAGGATACAAGCTTGGTAGAATGTCTTATGGTAGTTGCTATTCCTTTGCCTATGAATAATTTATTTACCATTGTTGTTGTAGCATCCCTTCCTATGTGGAAAGAATCATGCAAAGCCTTTAAGAATTTCCCTTGGGAAGTCTGAGTAAGGAAGAGTTTTTGGCCAATATATATCCAAGGTCCTTCATGGATGCCCTATTGTTCTGAAGCCTGACATCTCAGATACATCGTTGGGCTTAATATATGAGTCATTCACAGAGGGGAATAAGACCAATTGTTTGGCAGTCCCTAGTGCTCCCTTCTTTGCCTCTTGGTTTGCCCTTCTATTTTCCTGGGAGATAGGGGACATAAAGTTCTGGTGACCTTTGCAATGCATAACTGTCACTTGTTCAGGGAGCTTAACAGTCTCTAATAGATTAAGGGTTTCTGATTCATGTATAATGGGGGGAATTCTTAAGAGTAAGGAGTCCTTTTCTCTCCATATGGCACCATGAGCATGCAAAACAAGTAAGGCATATTTGGAATCTGTATAGGTATTAATCCTTTTTGTTTGTTCTAGAATGAAAGCTAAGATAAAGACCATAATTTCAGGCTTTTAGACTAAGGTAGAGAGTAGAAAGGGTTGTGCCTCAATGGTGTCATATAAACTAACTACTGCATATCCCACCTTTTGTTTCCCATTATGTACAAAGCTGCTTCCATCAGTGAACCACTCTTCATCAGGGTTTTCTAAAGATTGGTCTAGCAAGTCAGTTCTGCTGGAAAAAGGAAAATTAATAATTTTTGAGCAGGAATAGGCCAAATCTGGAGATGATTCTGTAGGAATTAGGAGGCTGGATATAAAGTATTACAGGTCTTTTTGGGAGAAAAAGATGGCAGAGGAGTGAAAGGGAGTCACACAGACCTCCTCTCAAGACCAAACTGGAATTGCGACTAAATAGTGGAGAAATCACCTGGAAAACAATGGAATGATAGAGGTAGAGGAGCCTTGGAGCCGTGGACAGACAGTGGATTCAATTCTCACACATCCCAAAGGGTGAGAAGTGCAGAGGAGGCTCAAGAGGGTGGGCTGGGTGCCCATGGGGACTAGCACAAGAGGGACATTGAAACAGCCAGTTGGATCCCCCTGAGAAGAACAGGGTCTGAACTATAAACAGGGACCCCTAGACTACAGCAGCTGAAACCAGGAAAACACACAAACCAAATGCAACCCTAAAAAGCTTAGGGGTGCTCTCTTCCAGAGACAGGTGACTGGAGATGCAAAGAGACATTTAAAGGGCCAATGCAAAAATTTGCAGTGGCAGCCACCTTCCTTGATCTCTGGGTAGAGGCAGCAGGAGAGTGGGCTGGTGCCTGAGGAAAGATTAGTGAGGAAAACTGCGAAGAGAACAGATATGGTGGCCAGTGTAGCCCCGGTCATAACTCACCTCCAACTCTGCAGCTACCACCTCACCCAGACATAAGAGAATCAATTAACCTACCTTTTGCACTCTCCACACACAGCTTGTACGCATGTGGACTGGGGGCTGAGTGCAGACTGGCTGGAAGAAATAGAGGACCCCTGGCAAAAGGGGACATGCAGCTGCATAGAGACACTTGAGGAGAGACTGGAGATGGAGAGGTTGGGGAAAGAACTGGAGGATTATCTGAGATCTCTGGAGCAGAGTCCCTCCCCATTCCTAGTCCCCATTTGCGCAGGCAGGCCAAGCCCCCAAAGAGGCAGAAGTGGGCACGGGAGCCAGAAGGCATGTAATTACATTGCGCAGAAATAGTGGATCCTTAGCCGAAGGGGTCACAGAGCTGCCCAGAGACCCTGGGGGAGAGACTGGAGACAGGATTAACCTGATAGTCTCAGAGCTGACTTCTTCCTGTTTTCTTAGTCTCCATTTTGCATGGGCAGGCCACACCCCCAAAGAGCCAAAGGCGGGGGAAAACACACAATAGAAGACTCTAAACTGACCAGTGCTGGGACATCCGCCAGGTGCAGGCTACAGGTGAGCATGCGAGGTCAGGTGAGTAAGCCACCCTGGGCTGCCAGGCGGGTGGGGGATCCTGCTGGGGCCAGGGAGTGCACTCAAGGAGTTGGACATGAGAGTGCAGAGCCATCCACAGAAATAGTGAATCCCTGGCCAAAGGAGGCATGGAGTTGCCCAAAGCTGGGGTCAGACACAGACAGTAGGTTCCTGGAAAGCTCAAAAAAATGACCCAAGATCATATAGGGTCAACAACTGACACCATAAGAGGCAGACCCAGAAAGAAAAGTAGAGAAAAATAAATAAATAAAAGACCCGCCTACTACCATAGAAGTTTAATCTACAAAATCAGGAAATCTAGATGGATCAATCGAAGCAAAAGCAAACAAACAAACAAACAAATAAATAAAACACTAGACTCTCACAAAAATGGGAAGAAAAAGAAGTTTTCCCCAAATGAGTGGAAAAGGGAACTCCCCATAGAGAGAGCTAAATGAAATAGAGGCAAGGAAACTATCAGATATTGAATTCAAAACAATGGTTCTAAGGAAGCTCAATGAGCTCAGCCAGGTCAAAGATAACTATGAGAAATTGGAGAGAAACTATCAGGATCTTACAATAAACTATATAAACCTAGAAAAGGACATAGAAACTATCAAGAAGACACAAGAGGATATGAAGAATACCATTTCTGAATTGAAGAACACATTAGAAGGAATCCAAAGCAGGCTGGATTAAGTTGAGGACTGAATCAGTGAGATGGAGGATAGGTAGAGAAAGCTCCCAGGAAGAACCAGACATGGAAAAAAGACTCAGAAAGAATGAAAAGGCAATTAGGGAAATGCAGGAAAACCTGAAATGCAATAATATCCTTATAATATGGATACCAGAAGGAGAAGAAGAGAAACAAAGGATAGAGAACCTTCTTGAAAAAGTAATGATGGAAAATTTCCCCAGTTTGAGGAGAGAAAATGTCTCATGGGTCCAGGAAGCAAGAGGCCCCCATTCAAGAAGAGCCCATGAGACCCACTCCAAGACACATCTCATTAAATGGCAAATATCAAAGACAAAGAATTCTAAAGGCAACAAGGGAGAAACAGGCAGTAACATACAAGGGAGCCCCTATACGGCTAGACGCTGACTGCTCAACAAAAACACTACAAACCAGAAAGAAATGGCAACAAATATTCCAAGTCATGAAAAGCATGGACCTACAACCAAGGCTGCTCTACCCAGCAGGATCTCAATTAAAATAGAAGAGGAAATAAGGAGTTTCTCAGACAAAAGGTGGCTAAAAGAATATGTCTCCACCAAACCAGCACTACAAGATATGCTAAAGGGACTGGTTTAAGAAGATGAAGGAAAAGAGTGAGAAAGAGAAAAACACAGGTACAAAGAAAAAAAAGGTGTAGGTTTCTATCAGTAATGACTCTCAATGTAAATGGACTAAATGCCACAATCAAAACACACAGCATTGCTGAATGGATAAGAAACATGACCCACACATATACTGCCTACAAGAGACCCACCTGAGAGCAAAAGACCTACACAGAATGAAAGTAAAGGGATGGAAAAAAATATTCCAGGAAAATGGGCAAGAGAAAAAAGCAGGGGTTGCCATACTTATATCAGACAAAATAGATTTCAAAAAAAAGGCCATAAAAAGAGACCCAGATGGGCACTTTATAACACTTAAAAGGAGAATCTACCAAGAAGATATAAACATTATAATCTTATATGCACGCAACAGAGGAGCGCCCAGATATATAAGGGAAATCTTGGACAATTTCAAAAAAGATATAGACAGCAACTGATAGTAGGGGATTTCACCACCCCACTGTCAAAAATGGACAGATATTCCAAACAAAACATTACTAAAGATATTGTGCAGCTGAATGACACACTAAATCAAATAGACTTAACTAACATATATAGAACCTTCCATCCCGAAGAGGAAAAGTACACATTCTTTTCAAATGCTCATGGCAGTTTTTCAAAGATAGACCACATGCTAGAACACAAAGCAAACCTCAGCAAATTCGGGAAAACTGAAATACTACCAAACATTTTCTCGGACCACAAGGGCTTGAAACTGGAAATGAACCTCAAGGAGAAACTTCATAAACTTGCAAACTCATGGAGACTGAACAGTAGACTATTAAACAATGAATGGGTCAATAATGAGATAAGAGAGAAAATCAAAAAGTTTCTGGAAACAAAAAAAATGAACAAACAACAGTCCAAAACCTATGGGACACAGCAAAGGCAGTCCTGAGAGGGAAGTTCATAGCAGTACAGGTTTACCTAAAACAGATAGAAACTTTTCAAATAAAAGACCTAATACTACAGCTTCAAGAATTGGAGAGACAACAACAAATAAATCACAGAGCAAGTAGAAGAAAGGAAATAGTCAAGATTAGAGCAGGACTGAATGACATAGAGACATAAAGAACAATTCAAAGGATCAACCAATCCAGAAGCTCGTTCTTTGGAAAGATAAATAAAATTGACAAGCCTTTAAGCAGACTCATCAAGAGAAAAAGGGAGAGGGCCCAAATTAATAATATCAGAAATGAAGTAGGAGAAATAACAAGTGATACCACAGTAATACAAAGGATTGTCAGAAACTACTATGAACAATTATATTTGAAAACCTGGATAAAATGGGCAAATTTTTAGAAAAGTATAATATCCAACACTGAAGGAGGAAGAAACAGAAAGCTTGCACAGACCGATAACAGGGGAAATGGAAGCAGTAATCAAGAAACTGCCGGCACACAAAAGTCCAGGGCCGGACTGTTTCACAGGAGAATTTTACACAACATTTAAGAAAGAGCTAACCCCTGTCCTTCTCAGACTATTCCAAAAAATCCAAGAGTAGGGAAGACTCCCAGACTCTTTTTGTGAAGCCAGCATCACCCTAATCCCAAAACCAGATAAAGGCCCTACAAAGAAAGAAAACTACAGGCCAATTTCGCTCATGAACATAGCTGCTAATATCCTCAACAAAATATTGGCAAACCTCATCCAGAACTACATTTGAAAGATTATCCACCATGATCAAGTGGGATTCATTCCAGGCATGCACGGATGGTTCCATATATGCAAGTCAATAAACATGATACATCACGTAAATAAAAGAAAAGACAAAAACCACATGATCATCTCAATAGATGCAGAAAAAACATTCGATAAGCTAAAGCACCCATTTATGATCAAAACACTCAGCAAAATGGGAACAAATGGGGCATTCCTCAACATAATAAAGGCCATATATGAAAAACCTACAGCCAAAATCATACTCAATGGGCAAAAACTAAAAGCTTTCCCACTAAGATTGGGAACCCTACAAGGATGTGCGCTTTCACCGCTTCTTTTCAACATCGTATTGGAAGTCCTAGCCACAGCGATCAGACAAGAGAAATTGATAAAAGGAATCAAAATAGGAAAGGAGGAAGTAAAGCTCTCATTGTTTGCAGATGACATGATAGTGTACATAGAAGACCCTGCAGACTTCACCAAAAACTATGCAACCTAATAAGTGAATTTGGCAAAACAGCAGGATACAAAGTCAACATTCAGAAATCAAAGGCATTTTTGCACTTGAGCAATGATTTAGAAGAAGAAGAAATCAGAAAAAAAAAATACCATTTGATATAGCAAGAAGAAAATAAAGTACCTAGGAATAAATTTAACCAAAGACGTAAAAGACCTGTACGCAGAAAACTATACAACTTTGAAGAAAGAAATTAAGGAAGACACAAATAAATGGAAGCATATACCGTGCTCTGGATTGGAAGAAGTAATATCATCAAAATGTCCATACCTCCCAATGCAATTTATAGATTCAACGCATTCCCTATTAAGATACCAATTACATATTTCACAGAAATAGAACAGGCATTTCAAAAATTTATATGGAACCATAAACGACCCTGAATAGCCGCAGCAATTTTGAGAAAGAAAAACAAAGTGGGAGGGATCACAATACCGGACATCAAACTCTACTACAAAGCCACTATACTCAAAACAATCTGGTACTGGCACAAGAACAGACCCATAGACCAGTGGAACAGAATAGAAAGCCCATAAATAAGCCCAGGTCTATATGAGCATCTAATATTTGACAAAGGGGGCAGAAGCATAAAATGGAGCAATAATAATCTCTTCAACAAATGGTGTTGGGAGAGCTGGATACCTCATGCAAACAATTGAAATTGGATCATCCGCTGACACCATACACAAAAATAAACTCAAGATGGATAAAAGACTTAAATAGAAGTCGCAACACCATAAAAGTCCTAGAGGAGATCATTGGCAGGAAACTCTCAGATATTTCACGCAGCAATGTTTTCACTGATACGTCTCCTAAAGCAAGGGACATAAAGGAAAGCATAAACAGGTGGGACCTCATCAAAATATGAAGCTTCTGCACGGCAAAAGAAAACATCAGCAAAATGAAAAGGGAGCCAACTATATGGGAAAATATATTTGCTAATGATACATCAGATTGAGGTTTGATCTCCAAGATATATGAAGAACTCACTCGACTCCACTTCAAGAAACAAATGATCCTATCAAAAAATGGGTGAAGGACCCGGGCAGACGCTTTTCCAACGAGGAGATACAGGGGGCCCAGAGCCATTTCAAAGGATGCTCAGCATCACTAGCCATCAGAGAAATGCTGATTAAAACCACCATGAGGTACCACCTCACACCAGTCAGAATGACCATCATAAACAGATCAACAAACAACAGATGCTGGCGAGGCTGTGGAGAAAAGGGAACAGTAGTACACTCTTGGTGGGAATGCAGACTGGTGCAGCCATTGTGGAAAGCAGTGTGGAATTTCCTCAAGAAGCTGAAAACGGACATGACTTTTGATCCAGTGATTCCCCTGCTGGGAGTATACCCTAAGAATCCCAAAACGTCAATTCAAAAGATCCTATGCACCCCAATGTTCATAGCAGCACAATTTACAATAGCCAAGTGTTGGAAGCAACCTAAATGCCCATTGGTAGATGATTGGATCAAAAAATTATGGTACATTTACACAATGGAATACTATGCAGCAGAAAGAAAAAAAGAACTACTACACTTCGCGATAGCATGGATGGAACTGGAGAGCATCATGCTAAGCGAAATAAGCCAGGGGGCGAAAGACAAATACCATATGGTCTCACCTATAAGCCAAACCTAACCAACAATACAAAGATGCAAGGGAAAGAAGACCAGTAGCACTGAAAGGAAAAGAAACCAACAGAGACAAGAGGGAAGGAGGGACGGGGGTGGGAGAAAAGGAAGGGAAGGATCAAGTGAAGGAACATATAACAAGGACTCATGGAGAAAACCAAAGGGGAAGAGTTGAGAGAAGGAGACTGGGGAGGGGAGCAGGAGATAGTGGTTGTGGGAAGGCGGAGACAAATGTGTTTGAAAAAATTAATTAATTAATTTTTTAAAAAATAAAAGAAATTAAAATTGTGGTTTCCTTCCTGAGTGGGCATCAAGGAGTATTGTGGAAAATCTCATGCACAGAAGCTTAAGTAGAAACCCTGTAAGTCCTGTTACTGTTCAACAGAAGATGGCAATTCTCTTGTCAAATATGACCCACTCCCATATCTTGGGCTAATATATACTTCATTTACTTTGTTTCATCACTTATCTTTGTTTGAGTAGTCCATTCAGTTCTTTGTTTATTACCATCAAGAGCCTATGACTCATCTCTATCTGCAAGAATTTGGCAAGCCAGAAAGGAGGTCTTCTATGGAAGCACCAGAGTGGTAAGACTCCCCACTGTGCTGTTGGTTGGAGGAGACTTTCATTCTCTCTGTCTCCTATCCATTCCATTTTCCAATGCCTTGGGATGCCCCAGGTTCTTGAAGAGAGTATGCTGCCCTTGGGTGGGCACAGGTGAAGCAGTCAAGAGCCAAAAAGGCACCCACTGCATGAAGACTCCTGTGTGAAGACTACTTGGTCATGGATCAGGAAAAGAAGACACTAGGTCCCCCACCAGGCACAAGCCAGTATCCATGCCATGAAGTACACTGTAAAATGCAACATTGTCCTTACCCGTGTCTCTTTTTTGAACTATTGTAACTCTCAGAAAGGGTTGTCAGGTCCACCTCCCTTCTTTGCTCTGCCCTCCTGCAGAGCCGGCCTCATTCACAAACCATGTTCCTTCTAAAACTTGCTTTACCTTCCTCATCTGTCTCTTTTGCAACAAAAATATTTGCTGCATTTTTCTCTGATACTGAACATAGGTCTGAGTTGGCAGACCCTTTCAATCAGTACTACCCTGGACAGGTAAAGTAAGTTTGTAAAAATCTAGAACTCTCCTGCCCCCTTTGTACTCACCAAGAGCATAGGAAATTGGTTCAAGTTAATAAATGCCCCCCTCCCCCGCCTAGTACTTTGCAGAGAAGGGTATGCCTCTCCTCTCTCTATATGTTTTAGTCCTGTAGATCCTGAGGACAGGAGAGACCATGGCCCTCATAATTGGAAAACATTTTTCTTGTATTCAGGAACAGTCTGGATTGAGCAGTTTTTTTTGGGGGGGGGTTGTTTGTTTCTTAGTCTCCAGTCTTTTCAGAAAACGTTTCATTTATTTATCTCAATATTTTATTTATTTACTTTTAGAGAGGAGAAGGGAGGGAGTGAAATATCAATGTGTGGCTGCCTCTTGCCTCTCCCCTACTTGCAAGATATGCAACCCAGGCATATACTCTGACTGGGAATCAAGCTAGTGACCCTGTGGTTCACAGGCCAGCACTCAGTCCACTGAGTCACACCAGCCAGGGTCTTTTCAGGAAAGGACTGGTACAGTCCCCTCTCTACAACTCCTTGCAGATCATCTTACCCAGACTCTTTATGAGGTAAGTCATGTCCAGTTTAACTGAAGCCTTTGAATTAAATACCAGTAAAGAGGATACAATTAGTTTATGGCAACTCTAGTTTGTTTTGTGCTGGCTGGTACACCCAAGCTTTTGTATCACCAGAGATGTCTAGTAGTGCATAAAGGTGGGATATTGGGGGACACCTCATAACCCACCTAGAGAACTCCTTAAGCAAATGAAAGGGGATGCCTCTACAGAGCCACAGAGTTCCACTGTCTTTTTATTTTCCCTGTGTACTCCATAGGTAAGGTGGGTAATACACCCTCTATCCCCTCAGGATCCCCATTGGAAATGATGGATCCCCATTCTTAGAAATTGGGACAAATATGATCCTGAAAATCTCAGAATAAAAGGCTGCTTTATTTTGCAATATGGCTTGATCTCACTATAAACTAGGAATTGGGGAAGTCTGACCTGAAAATGAGAGTAACAATCACAACACAGTATTCCAGTTAAACCTGTTTTGTAGAAGGTTAGGCAAATGGTCAGAAGTTTCCTATTTTCAAGCCTTCAGGGCACTGTATCACAATCCAGCCCTTTGTTCTGGGCCAAGGGAAGCACCCCATCTATGGGTCAACAGTGATCCTTTTCTAAGTTCCACACCTGTCTTTCAGGAGGAGCCAATTAGACCCCAAAGCCCTGAAGCCTCTGCTCCCACCTGAGGAATTAATCTCTCTTCCACCCTACTTTCCAACATACCCCAAATTACCAGCTTAAAAGAAACCTATTCCATTGTCTCATACTTACAGCGGAACCTCATATCTCCCCACCACTCCTGCCCTCCTGCCCCTGAGGGAAATAGCAGGTACAGAAGTCCCCATTTGGGTACATCTAACCTTTTCAATAACTGACCTGCAGCAATGTAAAGACAGACTAGGAAACTTCAAGGATCCTTCATGCTTCACTAGTAAATTCCAAACATTAACTCTTTCATTTGATATGCCCCGAAGAGACCATTATATAATCCTAACCACCTGTTGCTCTCCAGAACAAAAGCAACAAATTTGGGGAGAGGCCCACAAACATGCAGACCGATTACATGCTCAAAACCGCAATGATGTAAGACCAGCAGTTCAGGCAGTCCTGGATCAAGTCCTCAAATGGGACTATAATACAGTGGGAGAGAAATAGCATGATATAGTGCTTATTGGCTGGTATAAAAAATTGTATCAAAAAGGCAGTGAATTATGATAAAATCAGAGAATTTACACAGAGAAAGGAGGATAGAATGCTGCTCTTTTTCACAACCAACTGATGGAAACATTCTAGAAATATTCTAATCTAGACCTATTCTCGCCATAGGGCCACGTATGAATTGGACAGCACTTTATCAGCCAGTCAGCCCCTGATATTCATAGAAATCTTCAGGAATTACAAGTTAGCCCCCAAAATCTTATGGCCCAGCTGATAGATATTGTCTTCTCAGTCTTTAACAATCATAATTTGGAGGAAAAGAAAGAGCAGATCCAGTGTGAGAATAAGAGGAAGGAAAAGCAGGCCAAACTAATAGTGCTAGCTGTTACCAGAGCCACTTGCAATGTCCAACCACCTCAAGGTAATGCAGGAAAGCCACAAAAATTCCAAAAACAAGAAGTTTGAACACGCTTTAAGTGCAAACACCCTGGACACTGGTCAAGAGACTGCACTAGGCCACCCCGAGGACCATGTTCTAAGTACAAATGTATAAACCTTGATCTCTGGCACTGGAAGGTAGATTGTCCTCATTCTCAGAGTGGAAAGAAGTTATTGTCTAAGGCCATAGCAGCACCTGAGGACTGAGGGCACCTGGGGAAAAGATTGGCCTCAGTCTACAAAAGCATCTCAATCTCTACTGAGGAATTCCATGTAGCGCTTCATGTGGCAGGTAAGAAAATTAATTTTTTTTGTTAATACTGGGGCCACTTACTCTGTCCTCAGTTCTTACAGACTTCTCTCCACTAAGTCAATTAACATTATGGGAGTTGAAGGAAAATCTTGAACATGTTTTTATATACCCCTTGTCACCTGTCAATTTGAAAGGCAGATTTTTAAACATTCTTTAGTAATTATCTCACAATGTCCCATTCTGTTGCAAGGACAAGACCTCTTGGTGAGGTTAGGGCCCATTTTGGAGTTTCAGGAGGTCCCAGTTAAGATCTTTAAAATTATGTTAGCCAATGAAAGTAAACTAGAAAATGGCATCCTAGAACAACTTATACAAAAAAGTAGATACTGTAGTCTGGTATTCTGGGGTTCCTCGAAAAGCCAAGACTACCCAACCAGTTCAAATTTGCTTAAAGCTGGGGACAGCCTATTCCCACAGTATCCTATCAAATGGAAGACCTCAGAGGGGTCTGTAACCCATCATAAAGAAATTCATAGCACACAGGATGCTAGTACCCTGTCAGTCCCCCTGCAATACAGTCGTCCCATCCTCCCATTCTTAAACCAACAGGGGCATACAGATTGGTCCAAGAATTAAGACTGCTTACCGAGTCTGTTGTCACCCTACATTTTCTTGTAACCCACCCTGACATCACATTCACCCAAGTTCCAAACTATACTCAGTGGTAACAGTTTTAGACTTAAAAAATACCTCCTTTTGCACCCCTTTCTACCCAAATTCCCATCTGAGTGGACAGACCCCAAAACAATGACCCATCTGCAATATACCTAGATGATATTAACACAGGGTTTAGAGGTAGCCCTTATCTGTTTGCAAGAGCATTAGAGAAAGATTTAAGGGAATTACAGTTAGAAGAGGGAGACATATTGCAATATATAGATGATATCTTAGTCTGCAGCCTCTTGAAGGAAGCTTCAGATTGTAACATTATCCAAACTCTGAACTTCTTGGGGACTAGAGATATTAAATCTCTCTTTTTTTAAAAAAGGGCCAAAATACCAGACAGAAAAGTAAACTATTAACTATATACCCTAACCCCAGGATCTAGACAACTGTCACAAGGAGAAAAAAAAAAAAAAAAAGCAATCACTGAATTAGCACCAATTGCTACCAACTTCAGTTTTTTAGGAATGGCTGGATTCTTCAGATTTTGGAACCCAAGCTTTGGACTAATTGCAAAACCCTTATGTGAAGTTACTAAGGAACCATATATTGAACCCATTATAAGGGGAAAAGAAGATGATTAGTCTTTTAATAAAATACAGCAGTCCGTAGTCAAGGCCCTGGCCCTAAGCATCCCTGAGTTAAAAAAAGCTTTCACCATATGTATAGCATAGAAGCATGGAATAGCCTTAGGGGTCTTAGTCCAATGACTGAAAAATGAACCTCGATCAGTTGCATATTTTCTAAAAAGCTAGACAATGTAGCAACTACGGGCTCTAAAAGCAGTTGCAGCCACAGCCATGTTAACCAAGGAGGCTACTCAGTTAACTCTCAGGCAGAAGTTAAAGGTCTTAACACCATATCAGGTACAAGCAATGTTATAAATGAAATGGCATCTCTGGCTACCAGGAAGTAGATTGACTAGGAATTTTTTGCTGGACACTCCTGAAGTAACTATAAAACCATGTAATATTTTTTAATTAATTAATTTTTGAACTACATTTGTCCCTGCCTTCCTACCACCACTAACCCTTGCCCTCTCCCATCTCTCCCTCCCTCAATACATCCCCACTATAGTTTGGTCCATGAGTCCTTACTATATGTTCCTTGACTTGCCCCCTCGCTTCCTTTTCCCCTGCCCACCCCTCCCTCCTTCCTTCTTGTCTCTGTTGGTTTCTTTTCCTTTCAGTGCTGCTGGTCTTCTTTTCCTTGCATCTTTGTATTGTTGGTTAGGTTCTGCTTTTAGGTGAGATCATATGGTATTTGTCCTTTACCTATTGGCTTATTTCGCTTAGCATAATGATAGCTAGTTCGATGAATGATGTCGTGAAGCATAGTAGTTCTTTTCTTCTTTCTGCTGTGTAGTATTCAATTGTGTAAATGTACCATACTTGTTTGAACCAATCATCCACTGATGGGAATTTAGGTTGCTTCCAACACTTGGCTATTGAAAACTGTGCTGATATGAACATTGGGGTTCATAGGTTCATTTGAATTGGAGATTTGAGATTCTTATGGTATAGTTTCAGCAGGGGAATCACTGGATCAAAAGGTAGTTCCATTTTCAGCATTTTGAGGAAATTCCACACTGCTTTCCACAGTGGCTGCACCAGTCTGCATTCCCACCAACAGTGCACTAGTGTTCCCTTTTCTCCACAGCCTCACCAGCACCTGTTGTTTATTGATCTGTTTACGATGGCCATTCTGACCGGTGTGAGGTGATACCTCATGGTGGCTTTCATCTGCATTTCTCTGATGGCTAGTGATGCCGAGCATCCTTTCATATGTCTCTGGGACCTCTGAATCTCAACCTTGGAAAAGTTTCTGCCCAGGTCCTTTGCCCATTTTTGGATTGGATCATTTGTCTTCTTGGAGTGGAGTCGAGTGAGTTCTTTATATATCTTGGAGATCAAACCTCTATCTGATGTATCATTAGCAAATATATTTTCCCATATAGTTGGCTCCCTTTTCATTTTGCTGATGTTTTCTTTAGCCATGTAGAAGCTTCTTATTTTGAAGAGGTCCCACTTGTTTATGCTTTCCTTTATGTTCCTTGCTTTAGGAGACATATCAGTGAAAAAATTGCTGCATGGAATATCTGAGAGTTTCCTGCCAATGATCTCCTCTAGGACTTTTATGGTGTTGCGACTTCTATTTAAGTCTTTTATCCATCTTGAGTTTATTTTTGTGTATGGTGTCAGCGGATGATCCAATTTCAATTTTTTTGCATGTAGCTGTCCAGCTCTCCGAACAGCATTTGTTGAAGAGGCGATTATTAATCCACTTTATGCTTCTGCCCCCTTTGTCAAATATTAGCTGCCCATATACCCCTGGGCTTATTTATGGGCTTTCTATTCTGTTCCACTGGTCTATGGGTCTGTTCTTGTGCCAGTACCAGATTGTTTTGAGTATACTGGCTTTGTAATATAGTTTCATGATCCCATTTACTTTGTTTTTCTTCTCAAAATTGCTGCAGATATTTGGGGTTGCTTTAGGTTCCATATAAATTTTTAAAATGTCTGTTCTATTCCTGTGTAAGATGTCATTGGCATCTTAATAGAGATTGTGTTGAATCTATATATTGCTTTCAATAGTATGGACATTTTGATGATATTAATTTGTCCAATCCATGAGCATGGTATATGCTTCCATTTATTTGCGTCTTCCTTAATTTCTTTCATCAACGTTGTATAGTTTTCTGGGTACAGGTCTTTTATCTTCTCGGTTAATTTTATTCCTAGGTACTTTATTTTTATTCTTGCTATATCGAATGGTATTTTTTTTTCTTCTTCTATTGCATTGCTGGTGTACAAAAATGCCTTTGATCTCTGAATATTGACTTTGTATCTTGTTGTTTTGCCATATTCACTTATTAAGTTGCGTAGTTTTTGGTGATGTCTGCAGGGTCTTCTATGTACACTATCATGTCATCTGCAAACAGTTATATTTTCACTTTTTCCTTTCCTATTTGGATGCTTTTTAATTCTTTTTCTTGTCTGATCGCTGTGGCTAGGACTTCCAATACGATGTTGAAAAGAAGCGGTGAAAGTGCACATCCTTGTAGGGTTCCCAATCTTAGTGGGAAAGCTTTTAGTTTTTGCCCATTGAGTATGATTTTGGCTGTAGGTTTTTCATATATGGCCTTTATTATGTTGAGGAATGCCCCATTTGTTCCCATTTTGCTGAGTGTTTTGATCATAAATGGGTGCTTTACTTATCAAATGTTTTTTCTGCATCTATTGAGATGATCATGTGGTTTTTGTCTTTTCTTTTATTTACGTGATGTATCATGTTTATTGACTTGCGTATATAGAACCATCCCTGCATGCCTGGAATGAATCCCACTTGATCATGGTGGATAATCTTTCAAATGCAGTTCTGGATGAGGTTTGCCAATATTTTGTTGAGGATATTAGCAGCTATGTTCATGAGCGAAATTGGCCTGTAGTTTTCTTTCTTTGTAGGGCCTTTATCTGGTTTTGGGATTAGGGTGATGCTGGCTTCACAAAAAGAGTCTGGGAGTCTTCCCTACTCTTGGATTTTTTGGAATAGTCTGAGAAGGACAGGGGTTAGCTCTTTCTTAAATGTTGTGTAAAATTCTCCTGTGAAACAGTCCGGCCCTGGACTTTTGTGTGCCGGCAGTTTCTTGATTACTGCTTCCATTTCCCCTGTTATCGGTCTGTGCAAGCTTTCTGTTTCTTCCTCCTTCAGTGTTGGATATTATACTTTTCTAAAAATTTGCCCATTTTATCCAGGTTTTCAAATATAATTGTTCATAGTAGTTTCTGACAATCCTTTGTATTACTGTGGTATCACTTGTTATTTCTCCTACTTCATTTCTGATATTATTAATTTGGGTCCTCTCCCTTTTTCTCTTGATGAGTCTGCTTAAAGGCTTGTCAATTTTATTTATCTTTCCAAAGAACGAGCTTCTGGATTGGTTGATCCTTTGAATTGTTCTTTATGTCTCTATGTCATTCAGTCCTGCTCTAATCTTGACTATTTTCTTTCTTCTTCTTGCTCTGGGATTTATTTGTTGTTGTTTCTCCAATTTTTTTTTTTTTTTAGGTTGGTAATTTATTTTTATTTATTTTTCTTTTTTAAAAAAATTTATTTACTTTTTATTTTTTATTTATTTATTTTTTTAATTAATTTATTTACTTTTTAAATACATTTGTCTCTGCCTTCCCCCCACCTCTTTCCCTTGCCCCCTCCCACTTTTCCTCCCTCAGCTCTTCCCCTTTGGTTTTGTCCATGAGTCCTTGCTATATGTTCCTTGACTTTCCCCTTCCCTTCCCTTTCCCTGCCCCCCCCACCCTCTTGTCTCTGTTGATTTCTTTTTCTTTCAGTGTTGCTGGTCATATTTGCCTTGCTTCTTTGCATTGTTGGTTAGGTTCCGCTTATAGGTGAGATTATATGGTATTTGTCTTTCGCCCCCTG
This sequence comes from Pteronotus mesoamericanus, assembly GCF_021234165.1. Lineage (NCBI taxonomy): Eukaryota > Metazoa > Chordata > Mammalia > Chiroptera > Mormoopidae > Pteronotus > Pteronotus mesoamericanus. The sequence continues at coordinate 47,351,042 of NW_026555329.1, read as the reverse complement.
GCTTATGTCGCTTAGCATTATGCTCTCCAGTTCCATCCATGCTGTCGCGAAGTTTAGTAGTTCTTTCTTTCTTTCTTCTATGTAGTATTCCATTGTGTATATATACCATAACTTTTTGATCCAGTCATCTACTGATGGGCATGTAGGTTGCTTGCAACACTTGGCTATTGTAAATTGTGCTGCTTGAACATTGGGATGCATAGGTTCTTTTGTATTGGCATTTTGGTGTTCTTAGAGTATAGTTCCAGCAGGGGAATCACTGGATCAAAAGGAAGTTTCATTTTCAGCTTTTTGAGGAAATTCCACACTGCTTTCCACAGTGGCTGCACCAGTCTGCATTCCCACGAACAGTGCACTAGTGTTCCCTTTTCTCCACAGCCTTGCCAGCACCTGTTGTTTGTTGATCTGTTTATGATGGCCATTCTGACTGGTGTGAGGTGATACCTAATGGAGTTTTTCATCTGCATTTCTCTGATGGCTAGTGATGCTGAGCATCCTTTCAAATGCCTCTGGGCCCTCTGTATCTCCTCCATGGAAAAGCATCTTCCCAGGTCCTTTGCCCATTTTTGGATTGGATCGTTTGTCTTCTTGCATTGGAGTCGAGTGAGTTCCTTATATATCTTGGAGATCAAACCTCTATCTCATGTATCATTAGCGAATATATTTTCCCATATGGTTGGCTCCTTTTTCATTTTGCTGATGTCTTCTTTTGCCTCGGAGAAGCTTCTTATTTTGATGAGGTCCAACTTGTTTATTCTTTCCTTTATGTCCCTTGCTTTAGGAGACATGTCAGTGAAAAAATTGCTGCGTGGGATATCTGAGAGTTTCCTGCCAGTGGTCTCCTCTAGGACTTTTACACTGTTGCGACTTCTATTTAAGACTTTTGTCCATCTTCAGTTTATTTTTGTGTATGGTGTCATCTGATGATCCAATTTCAATTTTTTGCATGTAGCCATCCACCTCTCCCAACACCATTTGTTGAAGAGGCTATTATTGCTCAATTTTATGCTTCTGCCTCCTTTGTGATATATTAGATGCCCATAGAGACCTGGGCTTATTTCTGGGCTTTCTATTCTATTCCACTGGTCTATGGTTCTGTTCTTGTGCCAGTACCAGATTGTCTTGAGTATAGTGGCTTTGTAGTAGAGTTTGATGTCCGGTATTGTGATCCCTCCCACTTTGTTTTTCTTTGTCAAATATGCTGTGGCTATTCGGGGTCATTTTTGGTTCCATATAAATTTTTAAAATGTCTGTTCTATTTCTGTGAAACATGTCATTGGTGTCTTAATAGGTATTGCATTGAATCTATAAATTGCTTTGGATAGTATGGACATTTTGATGATATTAATTCTTCCAAACCGTGAGCACTCCCAGTGTTCATAGCAGTTGAATTTACAATAGTCAAGTGTTGGAAGCAACCTAAATGCCCATCAGTAGATGACTGGATCAAAAAATTATGTTACATTTACACAATGGAATACTACGCAGCAGAAAGAAAAAAAGAACTACTAAAGTTCGCGACAGCATGGTTGGAGCTCGAGAGCATTATTTTAAGCGATATAAGCCAGGGGGCCAAAGACAAATACCATATGATCTCACCTATAAGCAGAACCTAACCAACAATACAAAGATGCAAGGAAAATAAGACCAGCAACACTGAAAGGAAAAGAAACCAACAGAGACAAGAGGGAAGGAGCGGGGCGGGGGCAGGGGAAAAGGAAGGGAATGGGAAAGTCAAGGAACATATAACAAGCACTCATGGACAAAACGAAAGAGGGAGAGTTGAGGGAGGAAGGGAAGGAGGGATTGAGGGAGGGAGGGAGGGGTAAGGGAAAGTGGTGGAGGATAGGCGGAGAGCAATATATTTGAAAAAATAAATATATTACAAAAACAAAAAATATTAATTATTTTCTGTGATAAGACAAAAAGTGCTTTTGAAGAGAATAAAAATACATAAACATTGTATTTCATTTTTTTCCATTTTTTAAAAATTTACTTTTTCACATACATTTGTCTCTGCCTCCCCCCCACCACTTTCCCTTGCCCCCTCCCTTCTTCCCTCCCTCAGCTCTTCCCCTTTGGTTTTGTCCATGAGTCCTTGCTATACGTTCCTTGACTTTCCCCTTCCCTTCCCTTTCCCTGCCCCCCCCTTCCCTCTTGTCTCTGTTGATTTCTTTTCCTTTCAGTGTTGCTGGTGTTATTTTCCTTGCATCTTTGTATTGTTGGTTAGGTTCCACTTATAGGTGAGTTCATATGGTATTTGTCCTTTGTCCCCTGGCTTATTTTGATTAATTGTTGATAATATCAATATGATTTGTTTATTTTATTATGAACTCTGTGATCTGAGTGATACTGCAGAGAGTAATTCTAATCATATACATAATTTTTTGATTCATATGAATATGGATACTAGGTCACATGTTTGCCTCCAATAAAAATCATCAGCCACTTTTCTAGAATACAAGATGCTTTGATCAAATAAGGGTTATACACTAGCACAGAATAGTGTATTTCAATAGCTCTAACCTACATCTGCTACTGTAGGACTTCGTCATGCCCATGTAAGACCCTATCTCTCTATTCCTTCTAGTTTTGAGAATATCATTGATTATCCACAAATGAATTCCTGTGAGCTGTCTCATAGAAACCCCCATTTCCTTTCTGCTTTTCTGAGATCTAGTATTAGGGCTTGTAATCTATGTGAAGCAGCCAATGTCCAGGGGTGCTAGACGTTGGATACTTGATAAAGGTGACATATCTCTAAGTTTTGGCTGACTGTTGCTTGCTCTCTATGGCACTAATGTCTGCCTTCTTGCTTGGAGGGACTGCCAAGAGCTCCAAAACACACAGTACACCCACCGTGGCTGAATCTGTTTCCCTGGACTTTGTTCTACAGGATTCCAATATGGAGTTTCCTGAAATATCAAAAGTCTTTTAGTCATTCAAGTGACACATATCTTTCTGTTCTCACTCATAGTCTCACCCTGAAGGGCTCAGAGACAAATCTTTAGGGACTAGGGCAAAGTGTATTTGTAGGCCAGATACTACTCACTTATGTTCTAATCAGTGTTGCTCACTGATGATGAGACATTCTCTCATCCACATCCTTTCTTTCTCTCATCAGTTCCTTGCCAGAAAACTCCTCAGATCCTTATGCAATAGCCTAATAGAGCCCCACTTCCCCAGCAATATTCTATTTTGTCCTCTTTTCAGAGAAGCTTTCAAATCAAAATTTTTTTAACAAATTGAGATTATTCAAAGGTAAAATCACATTCTTTTTGTTCTTACTTTTTTATTATTGCTCAATTACAGTTGTCCCCATTATATGCCACTGCCCTGCCCACCCCACTCTCCCAAATTCACCCCCCCCAACAATTTCCCTTCTATATGGGTCCTCTATATATGTTCTTTGACTTGACCCTTCCCCTTTTTTCCCCCATTACATCCTACATCCCTCCCCCTCCTTCCTGGTTGCAGTCAGTTCTTTATTTCAATGCCACTGGTTCTATTTGGCTTGCTTGTTTGTTTTGTTGATTACATTCCACTTATAGGTGAGATCATATGGTATTTGTCTTTCACTGCCTGGCTTATTTCACTTAGAATGCTCTCCAATTCCATCCATGCTGTCATGAAGGGTAGTAGCTCCTTCTTTCTTTCTGCTGTTTAGTATCTCATTGTGTAAATGTACCAGTTTTTTGATCCATTAATTTATGATGGTCACTTAGTCTGTTTCCAATACTTGGGTATTATAAATAATGCTGCTATGAACATAGGGGTGAATAGGTTCTTTTAAATTGTTATTTCAAGATTCTTGGGGTATAATCAGAGCAGTGGAATTGCTGGGTCAAAAGGCAGTTCCATTTTTAGACTTTTGGGGAAATTCCAAAATGTTTTCCACAGTGGCTGAACTAGGTTGCATTCCCATCAATGGTGTACTAGGATTCCCTTTCTCCACAGCCTTGCCTGTACTTACTGTTTGTTGATTTGTTTATGATGACCATTCTGACCAGTGTGAGCGGTAACTCATTGTGGTTTTAATTTGCATTTCTCTGATGGCTAATGATGCTGAGCAACCTTTCATATGTCTCTGGGCCTTCTGTGTGTTCTCCTTGGAAGAGTGTCTATTCAGCCCCTTTGCCCATTTTTTAATTGGGTTATTTGTCTTCCTGGAGTGGAGTCATGTGAGTTCTTTATATATTTTGTATATCAAACCCTTGTCCAAGGTATCATTGGCAAACATATTTTCCCATACAATTAGTTCCCTTTTCATTTTGCTGATATTTTCTTTGGCTATACAGAAACTTTTTCATGCAATGTAGTCTCATTTGTTATTCTTTCCTTTATATCTCTTGCTCTAGGGGATGTGTCAGAGAAAATGCTGCATGAGATATTTGAAATTTTCCTGTGTATGTTCTCCATTAGGACTTGTATGGTGTCATCGCTTATATTTAAATATTTTATCCACCTTGAATTTATTTTTGTATATGGTATAAGTTGGTTGTTTCATTTTTATTTTTTTGCATGTAGCTATTTAGATCTCCCACCACCATTTGTTGAAGAGGATTTTTTCACCCCATTTCATGCTTCTGCCCCCTTTGTTGGATATTAATTGACCATAGAGACATGGGTTTATTTCTGGGCTTTCTATTCTTTTCTACTGATCTATATGTCTGTTCTTATGACAGTACCAGACTGTTTTGATTACAGTGGCCTTGTAATATTGTTTGATGTCAGGTATTGTGATCCCCCTAACTTTGTTCTTTCTTTGGGGAGACTTATGGTTCCATGTAAATTTTTTAAATGTTTGTTCCTATATCTGTGAAATATATCATTGGTATTTTAATAGGAATTGCATTGTATCTATAAATTGTTTTAGGTTGTGTGGATATTTTAATGATGTTAATTCTTCCACTCCATGAACATGGTATATGTTTCCATCTTTTTGTATCTTTCTTTTTTTCTTTCATCAGTGTAGTGCAGTTTTCTGAGTACACTTTTACCTCTTTGGTTAAGTTTATTCCTAGGTACTTTATTTTTTCTCTTGATATAACAAATGGGTTTTTTTTCCTAATTTCTGTTTTTGATATTTCATTGTTGGTGTATGAAAATGCCTCTGAATACTTAATATTGACTTGTATCTTGCTGTTTTGCCAAATTCACTTGTTAGGTCAAGTAGTTTTTTGTGGAGTCTATAGGGTTTTCTATGTACACTATCATATTATCTGCAAACAATGACAGTTTTACTTCCTCTTATCCAATTTGGATGCCTTTTATTTCTTTTTCTTCTCTGAAGCTGTGGCTAGGACTTCCAATATTATATTGAATAGAAATGGTGAAAGAGGACACCCTTGTCTTGTTCATGATCTTAGTGGGAAGGCTTTTAGTTTTTGCCCATTGAGTATTATGTTGGCTGTAATTCCTTGTATATGGCCTTTATTATATTGAGGCATTCTACCTCTACTCATTAACTTTCTATTATCCTCTGTAAAGCTATCAAAGTTATCATTACTTACCCCTCTCAGTTATTAAAGAAAATAAGCTTTTACTACCTCTGAAATTTAGCCTAACAAATTCAGTAGCTAGTTTATTACTACAATAGGGGAATAAAAGATACCTTTTCAATTAAACTTAACAGTAGGATAACTTCAAACATGGAAAGTGAGAAAAAGACACATAAATGATGGTGAGTTCAAAAGGAAAACATTAAGATGAAATCATAGTGCATGATGGCAAGGACTGTTAAACTACCAAGTCAAAGGCTTATTAACAGCAGTTCCTAGTGGGCCTGATCATCAGGAAGTCTTACCGATAAAATTATTTTCTCTCCAGAGATAACCTCCCTTAACCAAATAAATGTTTCTCTTCTGAATAAGAGTCCCTGAAAGGCAGGGAAATAGTGGCAGCAGGAATTAAGAAATATATTCATATTTCTGATTGAATATATGAATCAGATTCATATATTCTGAATTGTCTGATATATAAATATATATATAACTTGATATTGTTTACCCATTTGCATATCCTCAATGAAATAGAAATTTATACTTAAGTCATTAGTGTGCAAACATTCCAAGTGATTCTCTACAGAGACATAATTATTAAGGCTATAATATAAGGGAAGGCCATTCTATATCATTTGATATTTTATTATATCTCAACTTTTAAGTTAATATTTTTAATGAACATGTTGTTTAATCCTGCTATGTATGAAGCTTTGAGGAGCTTAATTTTTGTAGTAATTTAACAGTATTTTGAATTCTTTATTGTAAATGTTTCTCCTGCCTTAGATCCAGTTGTTTTAACATATTTGTATTGTTTTACTTTACTTTTTTTTTTTGAGAGTTTATTAGTGAAGCAGTGAGGCAGAACGTGGCTATGCCAGAGGCAAAGCAGCCTGCCTTACTATTTTAAACAAGGTTTCATTTTTTAATCTGTAATAAACAAGCTAAGAGTGTGTAGTGTAGTGTGTAGTAGGAAATGATGAAAACCAAAGGAAAAAAATATACAGTGAGGCCAAAGTGTACTTGTGTGCTACATAAAGGCATATTATTTAAAAAGGTGATATGGTGTTCCTGAATACTATAAATATGTCATCACTCTAATGAAATGATAATGACATATATGTGACTGCATCAACAAATCATGACATCATACACACAAATGACTAACCCAATTCTAGGCAGCAGCTAGAAAAAGGCAGAAATTTCATAGATATTGAATTTTTTCTGACTCCCACATATGAAATAACATTTATAAAATTAAATGCAAAAAATCATTTAGAAAAAATATGATGATAGTGAATGACTATAGGACCTTCTCAAGTGTTTACCTAGTAGGACATTCCTCTACAGAGATGTGCCATCTTACATAAAAACAGTATTTGCTAAGAAATACAATACAAAAGCTCAAACAAGTTTGCAGAATATCTTCATTTAGAGGTTTTCCAGAGAAAAGAGCTGAGAAATTTGAGTAGGAACCAGGAAATTTTCTGTAAGAAAGAAGGAGAGCAGATAATATGGCTCTCAGCCATCAAAGTAAACTGGTCTGTAGGAGTCCAAATATAATCAGGGTGACCCAGTTCTGCTGAGAGCAATAGGTAATAGAAATACACAGAACCTGGCTAGAGAGAGAGTATGTTGGAAGATGGTAGTTGGAATAGAAAGAAAGAGGCAGCATAACATAACAAACAGGTGAGGAAAAACTGAATATAGATCACAGCCTGAGCATCATCTCTTTATGGTATCTAAGAATTCATTTTGAACACTGATACTTGAATTTTCTATATTAGCACCTTCTTTATAGTGCCAGATCTCTCCACCTCTCCCCAAAATCTTTACCAGTTATTTATTGGCATTTCAGAGAGATACTGTCACTCAGGCTCAGAAATAAATGTGCTCATGTTTCTCTAGAAAATCCAAATGGCTTTGTGGTATTTGTTATCTGCAAATTGTTGGAGGGAAGTGTATAGTAACAGTAAAGTTGTCTTTGCCTTAGTGAGAATATGCCTTCCCTGATCCCACTAGGTCACCCACTCTCTACTAGCATTCAGGCTAGCTACTGTTTTCTCTGTCTTCAAGTGTGCTAAAACTGAATAGCAGAGTGAAGTTGTAGGGAGAAAAGTGACCCTGCTTATGCTAAGAAACACAAAATTTCTTAAGAAAATTGACTGATATCTAATTTTCAAGGCATTCATAATAGTTCAAAGTAGAGACTTATTATGCCACCTTACATTATCTTACTCTGTCCAACTGTTTCTCTGGCACCTATGTGCATACTTCTCCCCATGTACTCCACTGTGTACAACAGAATAAACTCAAAATGGATAAAAGACTTAAATCTAAGTCATGATACAATAAAAATCATGGCAGAAAACATAGGCAGTGAAATTTCAGGTATCTCACATTGCAATATTTTTGCTGATATATCTCATAGGGCAAGGAAAATATAGGGAAAAAACATGTAGGACTACATCAAATTAAAAAGCTTCTGCATGGCTAAAGAAACAATCACTGAAATGAAAAGGGAACCAGCTGTTTGGGAGAACATATTTGTCAATGATAGACAAAGATTTACTCTCCAAAATATATAAAGAACACATATGACTCAACATCAGGAAGGCAAACAATTCAATTAAAAAATAGACAAAGGGCCTGGATAGATACTTCTCCAAAGAGGACATATAGATGGCCCATAGACACATGAAAAAATGCTCAGTATCACTAGCTATCAGAGAGATGCAAATTAAAACCACAATGATATACCACTTCACACCTTCCAAAATAGCTATAATCAATGTCATCAAACAACAAGTGCTGGCGAGGATGTAGAGAAAAAGGAATCCTAGTGTACTGTTCATGGGAATGCATAATGGTACAACCACTGTGAAAAACAGTATAGAATTTCCTCAAAAAATTAAAAATGGAACTACCTATTGATCCAGCAATTCTACCGTTGGAAATATACCCTAAAAATCTTGAAACACCAATCCAAAAGAACATATACACCCCTATGTTCACAGCAGTACTATTTACAATAGCCACATCCTAGAAACAGCCTAAGTGCCCATCAGTAGATGAGTTGAGTAAAAAACTGTGGTAGATTTAACAATGGAATACTATGCAGCAAGAAGAAAGAAGGACTTCCTACATTTTGTGACAGCATGGATGGAACTGGAGACTATCACGCTGAGTGAAATAAGCCAGTTGGTGAAATACATATCATGTTATCTCACTTTAAGAGGAATCTATGAGGGAAATAAGCTAATGAGCAAAGGAGAACCAAAGGCATAGAATCATGGAATAGACTGACATGGGATAGGAGGTGAGAGGGGGAACTGTTTAAAAGAAGGTGAAGAGGTTAGCCAAGGAATATATGAAGGACTCATATGGACATGGCAATGAGATAGATATTGACTATGGAATTGGGGGTCAAGCTGGGTGGAGTAGGGGGAAAGGGGAAATAATTCATGCAACTTAAAACATAAAAATAAAAAAAGACAGTGAAAATAAGAAAAAAAAGAATTAAAGTTCATTAAGTCAAGTAGTATGCAAAAAAGATTTATTAATATGTTCTCAAGGAAAAGAATGGACCCTGTTGAGGGTTGTAAGAGAGACAACAGGACCCTAGTCCCAAGGACTTACATAATTTGTGAGGTAGGGTGAGGATTAGTATGATGCTGGAGAATGGGAGTTACATATTGATTGGTAGATAATGATGGTGTTGACAATACATGTCTTACCCTATGGAGGATGCAACCACCTAAGCATAGGCATGTGTAGGGATCTGTTCCCAGGGTTCTTACCTTCCACTCCAGGGAACATCTGATCATCAGTTGTGAAACAGGTACATGAACAGTGACAGATAGTCAAAATTATTTTAGGCTACTTTTCTGTTAAGAACAATGGACTCCCTCCTCCTTCCTCATGTTCTAACTCCTACCTAACATTCCACTCTCAAACATTAGAAACACAAATATTTGGGGAATTTAGGGTGATTACCACTCTGCCTACTTCTTACTGTAGAGGGATGTTGAGATTTCTTTGGGTTTAATCTGCTTGCTTTGCTCAAAGGAGGCAGAGGGAAGCATTCATCCATTGACCCATGATAGGTGTCTGGAGCCTGGTGTCCCAAGGGTGGATAGTTATTTATAGGATCTTTTGTAGCTTTGTAACCTCTATTATAGAAGAGATAAATCTAGTTAGTAGGCTGATTATTATTGCTCTGAATAGTAATAACAGTATGACTAACAATGGGGCTGCAAAGGAAGAAGACATGAGCTATGATTTTCAATCCTAGAAAGAGTTTGAAGTTTTGATCCTAAGTATGGATTTAAAGGATGCTCAGGATGTTCTCTTGGGCCTGTCCTTATTTGTTAACATACAATCAACACTGTTCCTTAAGGTATAGACACGTTCCCCCATCTAAGGCTATAAGGAGGTCTAATGCCCTTCAGTTTTGGAGCGTGACCCCAGTTATAAAACCAGTTATCCTTGGAGTACACAAACATTTCTCCTGTTTTAGTTCATGATTCAGTCATTCACTGTGGTAGGCAGTGGTGGATTCCTAAAGAAATGGCTCCTACCACTGTTTCTGTAGCAGAGAGAATACAATAAATGATATTATAGGAATGAGAAGACTGGCCATTTTGAAAAGATGTCCTTGCTCCTATAATGGGAATGGGAGGGTGACATTTTCCCATGCTATGGAAATTTCAGGAAGAATATTTCTGCTCCATTGCAGAGGGAAGATTCAGTATGTCTGAAATCTGCAAATCCAAGAGACTTCTGTCAAAGCGGGTATTTCTGCCACCAAAGCAATATCTGCAAGTTTAACTGGCTGATTTTCTACAGAGATATATTTGCCATTGACTAGTTGTTTGGTTCTTCGATATTTAGTACCCACCATTCTAATCCTTGTGCTGCCAGTGAGGCTGCAACCAGGGAGTCTATTGTGGGATTGTGAGAGCTTGTGTTATTTATGAATTCAGTAAAGACATAGCCCTTCTTTGGCCCCAAATGCATGGAAGCTCAAGAGCTGTGGTAAACAGTGATACAGTAATCCCTTTCCTGTGGAAGGAATTCATTAACTTGAAAGAATAGTCTCCTTTGGCAGTGAGCTGTTTTTGGTAAGCTTTTGTTTAGAGGTGGGCTTTAGAAAATGAGTATGTATGAAATTTGTTTAATCACCTGGGTTATGAATTCCTCCAGAGATATAGGGCATTGTGGTGAGGACAATTCTGTGAGTAGTATTCATAAAAGAAAAACTGGGGATTAGAAAATTCTGTTGGCATTGGCTATTAGCAATCCTTCCTACAGAAATGCCTGCTATAGATGGTGTAACTAGCATGAAGATGGTTTATTATGTGAGAGAATAGAGCTCCTCTAGGGGAACATTGAATGCTAGTAGAAAAGGCCTTGGGTAACTGTTTAATAAGGATTTGAGAAGCTATAATGCCTCAAGGGCTGGAATATAGAGCCTTTTGGTCTAGAATAGCAGAGATTTTTTTCCCACTCTTTCAATGTCAATGGCTGCATCAGTGGGTGGAAAGCCCCAGCTGTAGGTGGAAAGATAAAGCCAACAAGAATTTAATTTTATCTGACCGCTGTGGCTAGGACTTCCAACACTATGTTGAAAAGAAGCGGTGAGAGCGGACATCCTTGTCGTGTTCCTGATCTTAGTGGGAAAGTTTTCAGTTTTTGCCTGTTGAGTATGATATTAGAAGTAGGTTTTTCATATATGGCCTTTATTACATTGAGGAATGCCCCATTTATTCCCATTGTGCTGAGGGTTTTGATCATAAATGGGTGCTGTACCTTGTCAAATGCTTTTTCTGCATATATCGAGATGATCATGTGGTTTTTGTCTTTTCTTTTATTGATGTGCTGTATCACGTTTACTGATTTGCGTATATTGAACCATCCCTGCATCCCTGGGATGAAGCAATCCCTATTAAGATACCAATGATGTATTTCACAGAAATAGAACAGACATTTCAAAAATTCATATGGAACCATAAACGACCCCGAATAGCCGCAGCAATTTTGAGAAAGAAACACAAAGTAGGAGGGATCACAATACCGGACATCAAACTCTACTACAAAGCCACCATACTCAATACAATCTGGTACTGGCACAAGAACAGACCCATAGACCAGTGGAACAGAATAGAAAGCCCAGAAATAAGCCCAGGTCTCTATGGACATCTAATATTTGACAAAGGGGGCAGAAGCATAAAATGGAGCAATAACAGCCTCTTCAACAAATGGTGTTGGGAGAGCTGGACGGCTACATGCAAAAAATTGAAATTGGATCATCAGCTGACAGCACACATGAAAATAAACTCAAGATGGATAAAAGACTTAAATATAAGTCGCAACACTATCAAAGTCCTCGAGGAGAACATTGGCAGGAAACTCTCAGATATCCCACGCAGCAATTTTTTCACTGATATGTCTCCTAAAGCAAGGGACATAAAGGAAAGAATAAACAAGTGGGACCTCATCAAAATAAGAAGCTTCTGCACGGCTAAAGAAAACATCAGCAAAATGAAAAGGGAGCCAACCCTATGGGAAAATATATTTGCTAATGATACATCAGATAGAGGTTTGATCTCCAAGATATACAAAGAACTCACTCGACTCTACTCCAAGAAGACAAACGATCCAATCCAAAAATGGGCAAAGGACCTGGGCAGATGCTTTTCCATGGAGGAGATACAGAGGGCCCAGAGGCATTTGAAAGGATGCTCAGCATCACTAGCCATCAGAGAAATGCAGATCAAAACCACCATGAGGTACCACCTCACACCGGTCAGAATGGCCATCATAAACAGATCCACAAACAACAGGTGCTGGCGAGGCTGTGGAGAAAAGGGAACCCTAGTCCACTGTTGGTGGGAATGCAGACTGGTGCAGCCACTATGGAAAGCAGTGTGGAATTTCCTCAGAAAGGTGAAAATGGAACTGCCTTTTGATCCAGCGATTCCCCTGCTGGGACTATACCCTGAGAACACCAAAATGCCAATACAAAAGAATCTATGCACCCCAATGTTCATAGCAGCACAATTTACAATAGCCAAGTCTTGGAAGCAACCTAAATGCCCATTAGTAGATGACTGGATCAAAAAATTACGGTACATATACACAATGGAGTACTACGCAGCAGAAAGAAAAAAAGAAGTACTAAACTTTGCGACAGCATGGATGGAACTGGAGAGCATCATGCTAAGCGAAATAAGCCAGGGGGAGAAAGACAAATACCATATGATCTCACGTATAAGCGGAAACTAACCAACAATGCAAAGATGCAAGGAAAATATGACCAGCAACACTGAAAGGAAAAGAAATCAACAGAGAGAAGAGGGAAGGGGGGGCAGGGAAAGGGAAGGGAAGGGGAAAGTCAAGGAACATATAGCAAGGACTCATGGATAAAACCAAAGGGGAAGAGCTGAGGGAGGGAAGGTGGGAGGGGGCAAGGGAAAGAGGTGGGGGGGAAGGCAGAGAGAAATGTATTTAAAAAGTAAATAAATAAAATAAAATAAAATAAAATAATTTAATTGTAAAGACTGGGCTAAATTTTAGGCAGTTCCAGGTGGAGACCTAGCGTAAGTAAAAAGGGGCAAGTAGTAAAATAAAAGTTAATTATCAGACTCAAGTATAATACTCTGAAAAAGTAGCTTGAGGTCTTCCACTGGCTCACAGGAGTAGATAGCATTGTCCTGCTGTTTTGGAAGTCTGGAAGGTTTAGTTGGTTCCTTCCATGGTGTGACTACAGTGATGTATCCAGCTGGAGATGTCAGTGATTTTGATGGGCTAGGCTCCATCACAGTGAAGGTGGCCTCTTGAAATTGGGCTGACTGAGGTGGGCAGTTTCAGTCCTGAGTTACCACTTGCAAGGAAGTTGCAGTATCAGGCATGGGACCCTTAGGCCCAAAGGACAGAGAGCCACTCAATGACCTGCAGCCTTGCATTTGTAGCAGGGAGTCAGAGGAAGCTTACTATGATTAGGACATTCCTTTGCTTAAGGTCCTAATTTTTGGCACACATTACACTTAGTGTCTTTTAGATTAAACTAGGCAGGGTCTGCAGGATGATGTGACTGTCTTTCAAGTAAGACTAAAACTTGGGCAAGCCTAGTGTCTTCCCATTTATTTTTTTTATTGTTCAAATACATTTGTCTCCACCTTCCCACCACCACTGTCCCCTGCCCCTTTCCCCACCTCCCTCTCCGCATTTTTTTCCCCACATTGGCTTTTTCCATGGGTCCTCCACACATATTCTATGATTTGATCATTCCCTTCCCATTCCCCACCCCTCTCCTTACCTTTTGATTCTGTTGGTTTCTTTTTTCTTTCAATTTTGCTGGTTAAATTTTCCTTGCTTGTTTGTTTTGTTGGTTAGGTTTCACTTATATGAGGCTCATATGGTATCTGTATTTCACTTAGTATAATGCTCTCTAGTTCCATCCATGTTGTTGTAAGGGTAGTAGCTCTTTCTGCTGTGTAGTATTCCATTGTGTAAATGTACCAAGTTTTTTGACCCACTCATTTACTGATGGGCACTGAGGTTGCTTCCAGCATTTGGCTATTGTAAATTGCACTGCTATGAACATTGGGATGCATAGGTTCTTTTGAATTGGTGTTTTGCAATTCACAGGGTATAATCACAGCAGTTGATTGCTAGGTCAAAAGGCAATTCCATTTTTAGCTTTTTGAGGAAATTCCAAACTGTTTTCTACAGTGGCTGCACCAGTCTGCATTCCCACCAACAGTGTACTAGGGTTCCCTTTTCTCCACAGCTTCACCAGGACCCATTGTTTGTTGATCTGTTTATGATTGCCATTCTGACTGGTGTAAAGTGGTATCTCACTGTGGTTTTAATTTGCATTTCTCTGATGGCTAGTGATGATGAGTAGCCTTTCATATGTCTCTGGGCCCTCTGTATCTCTTCCTTGGAGAAGTGTCTGTTCAGGTCCTTTGCCCATTTTTTAATTGGGTTGTGTGTCTTCTTGGAGTGGAGCTGTGTGAGTTCTTCATATATTTTGGAGATCAAACCCCTGTCTCATATATCATTGGCAAATATATTTTCCCATATAATTGGTTCCCTTTTCATTTTTCTCATGTTTTCTTTAGCCATGCAGAAACTTTTTATTTTGATGAGGTCCCAAATGTTTATCTTTCCTTTATGTCCCTTGCTTTAGGGGACATATTACTGAAAATATAGCAGCATGGGATATCTGAGAGTTTCCTGCTTATATTTTCTTCTAGGACTTTTATGGTGTTGCAACTTATATCTAAGTCTTTTATCCACCTTGAGTTTATTTTTGTGTATGGTATCTGTTGGTGGATGAATTTCAGTTTTTTGCACATAGATGTCCAGTTCTCCCAACACCATTTTTTGAAGAGGCTATTTTTACTCTATTTTATGCATCTGCCTTTGTTGTTAAGTATTAATTGACCATAGAAACATGGGTTTATATGTGGGCTTTCTATTCTCTTCCACTGATCTATGTGTCTGTTCTTGTGTCAGTACGAGTCTGTTTCGATAACAGTGACCTCGTAATATAGTTTTACGCCCAGTATTGTGATCCCTCTTCTGTGTTTTTCTTTTTTTTTTTTAGTTTTATTTTTTATTTTTATTTTTTAAATTAATTTATTTACTTTTTAAATACATTTGTCTCTGCCTTCCCCCCACCTCTTTCCCTTGCCCCCTTCCACCTTCCCTCCCTCAGCTCTTCCCCTTTGGTTTTGTCCATGAGTCCTTGCTATATGTTCCTTGACTTTCCCCTTCCCTTCCCTTTCCCTGCCCCCCCTTCCCTCTTGTCTCTGTTGATTTCTTTTCTCAAAATTGCTGCACCTATTCAGTGTCATTTATGGTTCCATATAACTTTTTAAAATGTTTGTACTATGTTTGTGAAATACATCATTGGTATTTTAATAGGGATTGCATTGTGTCTAAAAATTGCTCTATGTAATATAGACATTTTGATGATATTAATTCTTCCAATCCATGAACATAGTATATGCTTCCATTTATTTGTGTCTTCCTTAATTTCTTTCTTCAGTGTTGTATAGATTTCTGAGTACATGTATTTTACCTCCTTGGTTAAATTTATTCCAAAGTGCTTTATTTTTCTCCTTGCTATAGCAGATAGGATTTTTTCCTTCATTTTTGAATCTGATATTTCATTGTTGGTGTACAAAAATGCCTTTGATTTCTGAATATTAACTTTGTATCTTGCTGTTGTGCCAAATTTACTCATTAGGTCAAGTAGTTTTTGGT
This sequence comes from Pteronotus mesoamericanus, assembly GCF_021234165.1. Lineage (NCBI taxonomy): Eukaryota > Metazoa > Chordata > Mammalia > Chiroptera > Mormoopidae > Pteronotus > Pteronotus mesoamericanus. The sequence continues at coordinate 47,335,263 of NW_026555329.1, read as the reverse complement.
GGAGTCTATAGGGTTTTCCATGTACAGTATCATGTCATTTGCAAACAATAATATTCTTACTTCCTCTTTTCCAATTTAGATGCTTTTTATTTTTTTCTTGTCTGACCACTGCGACTAGGACTTCCAATACTATGTTGAATAGAAGTAGTGAAAGTGCTCATCCTTGTCTTGTTCCCAATTTAGTGGGAAAGATTTTAATTTTTGCTCATTGAGTATGATGTCGACTGTAGGTTTTCCATATATGGCCTTAATTATGTTGAGGTATGCCCCCTTTATTCCCATTTAGTTGAGTGTTTTTATCATAAATGGGTTTTGTACCTTATCAAATGCTTCTTCTGCATCCTTTGAGATGATCGTGGGGTTTTTGTCTTTACTTTTGTTTTTGTAATGTATTACATTCATTGATTTGCAAATATTGAACCATCCTGTCGTCACTGGGATGAATCCCACTTGATCATGGTGGATGATCCTTTCAATGTAGTGCTGGATGCAGTTTGCTGATATGTTTTTGAGGATTTTAGCATCTATACTCATCAGTGATATTGGCCTGTAGTTTTCTTTCTTTGTTGTGTCTTTATTTAGTTTTGGGTTTAGGATGATGCTGACCTCATAAAAAGAGTTTGGGAGTGTTCTCTCTTCTTGGATTTTTTTGGAATAACCTAAGGACAAGGGTTTTGGGCTCTTCCTTAAATGTTTTTTTTTTAATTCTCCTGTGAAACCACCTGGTCCAGGTCTTTTGTGTGTTGGGAGTTTTTTGATTACTGCTTCAATTTCACTAGTTGTTATCGGTCTTTTCAGGCTTTCTGCTTCTTCTTTATTCAGTGTTGTAAGATTATACTTTTCTAGAAATTAGTCCATTTCATCTAGGTTTACAAATTTCTTGGCATATAACTGCTCATAGTAATTTCTTAAAATGCTTTTTATTTCTGTGTTATCAGTTGTTATTTCTCCTCTTTCATTTCTGATATTATTTATTCATGTACTCTTTTTTTCTTGAAAAGTCTGCTTAAAGGCTTGTTGATTTTGTTTATTTTTTAAAAGAACCAACTCCTAGATTAGTTCATCCTTGGGATTGTTCTTTTAGTCTCTTTTTCATTCAATTCTGCTCTGATCTTGATTATTTACTTCCTTCTACTTACTCTGGGATTTATTTGTTGTTGTTTCTCCAGTTCTTGAAGTTGTAGGGTTAGGTCATTTATTTGAAATATTTCTATCTTTTTTAGTTTCTTCTCTTATCTAATTACTGACCCATTCATTGTTTAATAGTGTGCTATTTAGTCTGTATAAGTTTGAAAGTTTTTGAGGTTTTTACTTGAGGTTGGTTTCTGCTTTCAACCCTTTGAGGTCAGAGTAAATGCTTGTTATTATTTCAATTTTTATGAATTTGTTAAGGCTTGTTTAGTGACCTATCATGTAGTTTATCTTTGAAAATGTTCCATGTGCACTTGAAAAGAATGTGTATTTTGCGCCTTTGGGATGAAAGTTCTATATGTCTCAGTTAAGTCCATTTGATCTAATGTATCATTCAATTCCACAATATCTTTGTTTATGTTTTGTTTGGAAGAACTGTTCATTTTTGACAATGGTTTGTTAAAATCCTCTACGATCAGTGTGTTGTTGTCTATATTTATCTTGAAGTCCTCTAAGATTTTCCTTATATATTTGGGTGCTCCTAAGTTGGGTGCATATGGGTTTACAATGTTTATGTCTTCTTGATGAATTCTTCCTTTGAGTATATATAAAGTGTCCTTCTGGCTTTCATTGTATGGCTTTTGTTTTTAAATCTATTTTGTCTGATGTAACTATTGCTACCCCTCTTTTTTTTTTTTTCTTGTCCATTTGCCTGGAATATTTTTTTATCCCTTTACTTTCAGTCTGTGTACGTCCTTTGTTCTGAGGTGGGTCTCTTGTAGGCAGCATATGTGTGGGTCATGTTTACTTATTCATTCAGGTATCTTGTGTATTTTGATTGGGACATTTAATCCATTTATATTTAAAGTTATTATTGATAATGTTTATTCATTTTTACCCTTTGTACGTGTGTTCTTCTCTTTCTCACTCTTAAGTGGAAACTACTTATTTCACCTTCCATTTTAATTAAGAGCCTTGCTGTGCAGAGCAGTCTTGGTTGCAAGTCTTTGTTTTTCTTTTTCTTTTTTTTTTAATTTTATTTTAATTTATTTTTTCAAATACATTTGTCTCTGCTTACCCCCCACCACTTTCCCTTACCCCCTCCCTCCTTCTCTCCTTCAGCTCTTCCCCTTTGGTTTTGTCCATGAGTCCTTGCTATATGTTCCTTGACTTTCCCCTTCCCTTCCTTTTTCCCATCCCCCCCTCCCTCCTTCCCTCTTGTCTCTGTTGTTTTACATTACTTGGCATATTTCTTTCAATTCCCTTCTGGTGTATAGTGTTTCTGTTGAGAAGTCAACTGCTAGCTGTACTAGGGTTTCCTTGTATGTTATTTCCTATTTCTACCTTGCTGCCTTTAGGATTATCTCTTTGTCTTTGATATTTACCATTTTAATGATGATGTGTCTTGAAGTGGGCCTGGTTAGGCCCTCTGTGATTCCTGGACTTGTGAGCCATTTTCTGTCCTCCAATTTGGAAGTTTTTCCATCATTATTTTTTCAAAGAGGATCTCTATTCCTTGCTCCTCTTCTTCTCCTTCTGGTATCCCTATTATATGGATATTATTAAGTTTCAGGTTGTTCTGCCTTTTCCTAAATGCCTCTTCATTGTGTGTGTGTGTGTGTGTGTGTGTGTGTGTGTGTGTGTGTGTGTGTGTGTCTTTTCTCCATTTCTTTCTCTTACTGGGAGTTGTTTTCTACCTTATCCTCCAGCCCACTGATTCAGTCCTCTGCTTCATCCTGCCTGCTTTTGATTCCCTCTACTATGTTCTTGAATTCAGAAATTGTATTCTTCATTTCCTCTTATCTGTTATTGATAGTTTCTACGTCCTTTTTCATGTTGATATAGCTTGCAGTAAGTTCCTCATAGTTTCCCTGTAGTTTTTGGTAATTCTCTTTGAGCTCGCTGAGCTTGTAGAGCTTACTTTGTACCATTGTTTTGAATTCAATATCTGATAGTTTACTTGCCTCTATTTCACTTAATTCTCTCTGTGGAGATTCCTCCTTTCCTAATGTCTGGTGGTTGTTTCTTTTCCTTCCCTTTATTTGTGAATCTCTTCTTTTTCACTTTTGCTTCTTAAATTGATCTGCCTTGATTTCCTGACTTCGAGGTGTGGACTTCTATTCTAGTAGATGGGTCTTTTTTTTTTCTTTCTTTTCTTTTTGTGTTTGCCTCTCATGATGTCAGATCTTGACCTCATCTGACCTTCAGCCATCTGTTTGAGATTTCCAGGAATCTACTGTCTGTGTCTGTCTTCTGCAATTGTCAATCTAGTCACTCTGCCCTTAGCCCTCTGGCTTTGCTATCACAGGCCCAGTCAGTGCCTCCTGAGGGTCGAGCTATTGTTTCCTTACAGGCTGCTGCCACTCAGGAGAGTGGTCTACCTGATCAGATGGAAGTTGAAGATTTGGGGAGAACTAAGTGAAATAGAGGCAAGTAAACTATCAGATATTGAATTCAAAACAATGGTACAAAGTAAGCTCTACAAGCTCAGCGAGCTCAAAGAGAATTACCAAATACTACAGGGAAACTATGAGGAACTTACAGCAAGCTATATCAACATGAAAAAGGACTTAGAAACTATCAATAACAGGTAAGAGGAAATGAAGAATACAATTTCTGAATTCAAGAACATAGTAGAAGGAATCAAAAGCAGAAGGATTTGGTATCCCCCTGGCTACTCCCTCAGTTTTCTCCCCAACACCGCCATCCCCAGTCTGTTCTCAAGTGTCTCTAGAGTGCTTTGTGTCCCCTTTAGTCAGGGATTGACTTTCTGCACCAGCCGCTCTGCACTCAGCACCCAAACCTGCGTGCAGCTCCTGGCTGGAGCAGAGTGTCCTCAGGGCAGGGCTACTGTTTCCTTTTCTGCCACTGCCTTTCTGGGGTGTGGCCTGCCTGAGAAAGATGGAGACTGTGGAATGGCAAGGAGTCAGCACCAGGAATTCCCTGGTTACTCCCTCAGTTCTCTCCCCAACGCCTCCATCTCCAGTCTCTCGTCAATTGTCTCTAGACACCTCTGTTTCCCCTTCAGCCAGGAATCTCCTATCTGTGCCAGCCACTCTGAACTCAGCACCCAGACCCATGCTCAACTCCTGGCTAGGGCACAGCATCCTTAGGCAAGGGTATTTTTTCCTTTCCCTCTGCTGTCTCTCTGGGGCGTGGCCTGCCTGAGCAAGATGGAGATGTGGAATGGGGAAGGAATGAGCACCAGGAACCCACACACCCCAGATATTCACTCAGTTCTCTCCCCAGCGTGTCTGTTTCCAGTCTCTCATCAAGTGTCTCTAGGCAGCTCCATGTCTCCTTTAGTCAGGGATCCACTTTCTGTGCCAGCTTCTCTGCTCTTGGCACCCAGGTGTGCATGCAATTCCTGGCTGGTGCAGAGCATCTTTAGGATGAGGCAACTGTGTTCTTTATGTCTGAGCAATGTGGAAGCTGCAGAGTAGGAGGTGAGTCTTTGCCGGGGCCCTTCTGGCTTCTGTGTCAGTTCTCTCCCCAAGGCTTTACTCACCAATCTGCCCTCAGGCAGCTCTTGCCCACTCTGCCCACCACCTCTGCCCAGAGACCAAAGAAGGTGGCAGCCAATGCAAATCTTTGCATTAGCCCTTTAAACGTCTCTTTGCATCTCCAGCCGCTTGTCTCTGACAGAGAGTACCATTACTCTTTTTGCAGCTGTCTATTGTCTGTGCTTTTTTGGGTTCTGGTGCTGTACGCTAGTGGTCCCCACTTACCATTCAGACCCTGTTCTTCTTAGGGGGATCCAACTGGCCATTTCAATATCCCTCTGGTCACCCAGCCCACCCTTTTGAGCCTCCACCACAATTCTCACCCATTATTTTGCACAAAAGCCAATTCCACTGTCTATTGGAGGTTCTAAGGCTCCTCTTTAGCTATTGCTTCATTGTTTCCAGGTAAATTCTCCACAATTTATTTATTTATTTATTTAAATTAATTTATTTACTTTCTAAATACGTTTGTCTCTGCCTTCCCCCCATCTCTTTCCCTTGCCCCCTCCTACCTTCCCTCCCTCAGCTCTTCCCCTTTGGTTTTGTCCATGAGTCCTTGCTATATGTTCCTTGACTTTCCCCTTCCCTTCCCTTTCCCTCCCCCCCCTTCCCTCTGCTCTCTGTTGATTTCTTTTCCTTTCAGTGTTGCTGGTCATATTTTCCTTGCTTCTTTGCATTGTTGGTTAGGTTCCGCTTATAGGTGAGATCATATGGTATTTGTCTTTCGCCCCCTGGCTTATTTCGCTTAGCATGATGCTCTCCAGTTCCATCCATCCTGTCGCAAAGTTTAGTACTTCTTTTTTTCTTTCTGCTGCATAGTATTCCATTGTGTATATGTACCATCACTTTTTGATCCAGTCATCTACTGATGGGCACTTAGGTTGCTTCCAAGACTTGGCTATTGTAAATTGTGCTGCTATGAACATTGGGGTGCATAAGTTCTTTTGTATTGGCATTTTGGTGTTCTCAGGGTATAGTCCCAGCAGGGGAATCGCTGGATCAAAAGGCAGTTCCATTTTCACCTTTCTGAGGAAATTCCACACTGCTTTCCATAGTGGCTGCACCAGTCTGCATTCCCACCAACAGTGGACTAGGGTTCCCTTTTCTCCACAGCCTCGCCAGCACCTGTTGTTTGTGGATCTGTTTATGATGGCCATTCTGACCGGTGTGAGGTGGTACCTCATGGTGGTTTTGATCTGCATTTCTCTGATGGCTAGTGATGCTGAGCATCCTTTCAAATGCCTCTGGGCCCTCTGTATCTCCTCCTTAGAAAAGCATCTGCCAAGGTCCTTTGCCCATTTTTTGATTGGATCGTTTGTCTTCTTGGAGTAGAGTCGAGTGAGTTCTTTGTATATCTTGGAGATCAAACCTCTATCTGATGTATCATTAGCAAATATATTTTCCCAAATGGTTGGCTCCCTTTTCATTTTGCTGATGTTTTCTTTAGCCGTGCAGAAGCTTCTTATTTTGATGAGGTCCCACTTGTTTATTCTTTCCTTTATGTCTCTTGCTTTAGGAGACATATCAGTGAAAAAATTGCTGCGTGGGATATCTGAGAGTTTCCTGCCAATGTTCTCCTCGAGGACTTTGATGGTGTTGTGACTTATATTTAAGTCTTTTATCCATCTTGAGTTTATTTTCATGTGTGCTGTCAGCTGATGATCCAATTTCAATTTTTTGCATGTAGCCGTCCAGCTCTCCCAACACCATTTGTTGAAGAGGCTGTTATTGCTCCATTTTATGCTCCTGCCCCCTTTGTCGAATATTAGATGACCATAGAGACCTGGGTTTATTTCTGGGCTTTCTATTCTGTTCCGCTGGTCTATGGGTCTGTTTTTGTGCCAGTACCAGATTGTATTGAGTATGGTGGCTTTGTAGTAGAGTTTGATGTCCGGTATTGTGATCCTTCCTACTTTGTGTTTCTTTCTCAAAATTGCTGCGGCTATTCGAGGTCGATTATGGTTCCATATAAATTTTTTAAATGTCTGTTCTATTTCTGTGAAATACGTCATTGTTATCTTAATAGGAATTGCGTTGAATCTATAAATTGCTTTTGGTAGTATGGACATTTTGAGGATATTAATTCTTCCAATCCATGAGCACGGTATATGCTTCCATTTATTTGTGTCTTCCTTAATTTCTTTTTTTAATGTTGTATAGTTTTCTGCATACAGGTCTTTTGTGTCTTTGGTTAAATTTATCCCTAGGTACTTTATCTTTTTTCGTGCTATATCGAATGGTATATTTTTTCTGATTTCTCTTCTTCTATTGCATTGCTGGTGTACAAAAACGCCTTTGATTTCTGAATGTTGACTTTGTATCCTGCTGTTTTGCCAAATTCACTTATTAGGTTGAGGAGTTTTTTGGTAGAGTCTACAGGGTTCTCTATGTACACTATCATGTCATCTGCAAACAATGATAGTTTTACTTCCTCCTTTCGCATTTGGATGTCTTTTATCTCTTTCTCTTGTCTGACCGCTGTGGCTAGGACTTCCAATACGATGTTGAAAAGAAGCGGTGAGAGCGGACATCCTTGTCGTGTTCCTGATCTTAGTGGGAAAGCTTTCAGTTTTTGCCCGTTGAGTATGCTATTAGCTGTAGGTTTTTCATATATGGCCTTTATTACGTTGAGGAATGCCCCATTTATTCCCATTTTGCTGAGTGTTTTGATCATAAATGGGTGCTGTACCTTGTCAAATGTTTTTCTGCATATATCGAGATGATCATGTGGTTTTTGTCTTTTCTTTCATTGATGTGCTGTATCACGTTTACTGATTTGCGTATATAGAACCATCCCTGCATCCCTGGGATGAATCCCACTTGATCGTGATGGATAATCTTTTGAATGTATTGCTGGATGCAGTTTGCCAATATTTTGTTGAGGATTTTAGCATCTATGTTCATCAGCGAAATTGGCCTGTAGTTTCTTTCTTTGTAGGGTCTTTATCTGGTTTTGGGATCAGGGTGATGCTGGCCTCATAGAAGGAGTCTGGGAGTCTTCCCTCCTCTTGGATTTTTTGGAATAGTCTGAGAAGGACAGCGGTTAGCTCTTCCTTAAATGTTTTGTAAAGTTCTCCTGGGAAACCGTCTGGCCCTGGGCTTTTGTGTGCTGGGAGTTTCTTGATGACTGCTTCAATTTCCCCAGCTGTTATCGGTCTGTTCAAGCTTTCTGTTTCTTCCTCCTTCAGTGTTGGAAGATTATACTTTTCTAAAAATTTGTCTATTTCATCAAGATTTTCAAATTTCTTGGCATATAATTGTTTATAATAGTTTCTGATGATCCTTTCTATTTCTGAGGTATCAGTTGTTATTTCTCCTCTTTCATTTCTGATATTATTAATTTGGGTCCTCTCCCTTTTTTTCATGATGAGTCTGCTTAAAGGCTTGTCAACTTTATTTATCTTTTCAAAGAACCAGCTTCTGTATTGGTTGATCCTCTGAATTCTTCTTTTTGTGTCTATGTCATTCAGTTCTGCTCTAATCTTGACTATTTCCTTCCTTCTACTTGCTCTGGGATTTATTTGTTGTTGTTTCTCCAGTTTTTGAAGTTGTAGTGTTAGGTCTTTTATTTGAAATGTTTCTATCTTTTTAAGGTAAGTCTGTATTGCTATGAACTTCCCTCTCAGGACCGCCTTTGCTGTGTCCCATAGGTTTTGGACAGTTGTCTGTTCATTTTCATTTGTTTCCAGAAATTTTTTGATTTCTTCTCTTATCTCATTATTGACCCATTCATTGTTTAATAGTGTACTGTTCAGTCTCCATGAGTTTGCACGTTTTTGAAGTTTCTCTTTGAGGTTGATTTCGAATTTCAAGGCCTTGTGGTCTGAGAAAAAGTTTGGTATTATTTCAATTTTCCTGAATTTGCTGAGGCTTGCTTTGTGTCCTTTCATGTGGTCTATCTTTGAAAAACTGCCATGAGCATTTGAAAAGAATGTGTGTTTTTCTTCCTTGGGATGGAAGGTTCCATATATGTCAGTTAAGTCTCTTTGATTCAGTGTTTCATTCAGCGCCACGATATGTTTATTAATGTTTTGTTTGGAAGATCTGTCCATTTTTGACAGTGGGGTGTTGAAATCCCCTACTATCAGTGTGTTGCTGTCTATATCTTTTTTGAAGTCATCCAACAATTTCCTTATAAACTTGGGGGCTCCTATATTAGGAGCATATAAGTTTACAATGTTGATGTCTTCTTGATAGATTCTTCCTTTAAGTATGATAAAGTGCCCCTCTGGGTCTCTCTTTATGGCCTTTGCTTTGAAATCTACTTTGTCTGATACAAGTATGGCAACACCAGCCTTTTTCTCATGTCCATTTGCTTGGAATATTATTTTCCATCCCTTTACTTTCAATCTGTGTAGGTCTTTTGCTCTGAGGTGGGTCTCTTGTAGGCAGCATATGTGTGTGTCATGTTTTCTTATCCATTCAGAAACCCTGTGTCTTTTGATTGGGGAATTTAGTCCATTCACATTGAGAGATATTACTAATAGAAACTTACTCATCTTTTCTCTTTGTACTTGTGTTCCTCTGTGTCTCATTCTTTTCCTTCATCTGCTTAAACCAGTCCCCTTAGCATATCTTGGAGTGCTGGTTTGGTAGAGATGTATTCTTTTAGTCTTCTTTTGTCTGGGAAACTCTGTATTTCTCCTTCTATTTTAATGGAGAGCCTAGATGGGTAGAGCAGCCTTGGCTGTAGGCCCTTGCTTTTCATGGCTTGGAATATTTGTTGCCATTCCCTTCTGGCTTGTAGTGTTTCTATTGAGAAGTCAGCTACTGGCAGTATCGGGGCCCCCTTGTATATTACTTTCTCCTTCTCCTTTGCTGCCTTGAGGATTCTCTCTTTGTCTTTGATAGTTGCCATTTTAATGATGATGTATCTTGGAGTGGACCTCCTTGGGTCCCTCTTGAGTGGGGTCCTCAGTGCCTCCTGGATCCATGAGAGCCTTTCTCTCCTCAATTTAGGGAAATTTTCCATCATTACTTTTTTGAGGAGGTTCTCTATTCCTTGCTCCTCTTCTTCTCCTTCTGGTATCCCTATTATACAGATATTATTGCGTTTCAGGTTGTCCTGCATTTCCCTAAATGCCTCTTCATTCTTTTTGAGCCGTTTTTCCATTTCTTGTTCTTTCTGGGAGCTTTTTTCTACCTTGTCCTCCATCTCACTGATTCGATCCTCGGTTTCATCCAGTCTGCTTTGGATTCCTTCTACTGTGTTCTTCAATTCAGAAATGGTATTCTTCATATCCTCTTGTGTCTTCTTGATAGTTTCTATGTCCTTTTCCAGGCTGATATAGTTTGCTGTAAGATCCTGATAGTTTCTCTGCAGTTTCTCATAGTTATCTTTGAGCTGGCTGAGCTCATTGAGCTTCCTTAGTGAACCATTGTTTTGAATTCCATATCTGATAGTTCCCTTGCCTCTATTTCATTTAGCTCTCTCTGTGGGGAGTCTCCTTTTGCACTCATTTTAGGGGAACTTCTTTTTCTTCCCATTTTTGTGAGAGTCAGTTCAGTATTTTTGTCCTTTACTTTTCTTTCTGAACTTGCCTCTGATGATGTCAGTTGTTGACCCTATAGGGCCTTGGGTTGTTTGTTTGAGCCTTTCAGGAGTCTAATGCCTGTGTCTGACTCCTGCTTGGAGCAGATCTGTGACCCCTTAGGTCAGGGCTGGGCTATTTTTTGGGATCTCTTTGCGCTCTCACGCGGGCTCCTTGAGCGCGTTCCCAGCGTGGCAGGGTCCCCCACCTGCCTGGGCTCACATGTGTTTGCCCCAGACCAGGGGGCTTATTCGCGACCTCCCATACTCATCTGGCCTCCCTGGCACGCGAGCGTCGCGGCACTGGTCAGTTTAGGGTCTTCTATTGTGTGTTTTCCCCGCTTTTGGCTCTTTGGGTGCGTTGCTTCCTCTCGCCAAATGGGGACTACGGAAATGGGAGGAAATCAGCTCTAGGACTCTCTGGTTAATCCTGTTTCTGGTCTCTCCTCCAGGGACTCTGGGCAGCTCTACTTATTTTGTGGGCCGCTCCGCAATCGCGGCGGGTAGGTCAATTTACGCCTGCCTTTGCCCCTCTGTGCAATCCCTCGCAGGCCGTATGGGTGCCAGTCTGTGTGAGGCCTTGGTGGCAGGTGCAAGCGTTTGCCAGCCTGGGTGGGTCACACACACACTCGCCAACCCTCGCCAGTCACTCGGAGCAAGTGTGCGCGCCTGTTCTGGGTGTTTTGGGGGTGTCTATGTTTGCTTTTCGGCTTTTGGCTCTTTGGGGGTGTGGCCTCTTCCCGCTCAATGGAGACTTCGGCAAGGAGAAGGAGTGGCGACTTCCCGGTTCCTCCTCCCCTTCTTTCCCCAATACCTCCGTTTCTAGTCTCCCCTCAGGGGCCTCTGGGCAGTTCTGTGACCCCTTCGGCCAAGGATCCAACCCCTGTGCGGACTGCGTTTCAAGCACAGGGAGTCTGGTTCATGCGCGCCCCGCTTCTGCCTCTTTGGGGTCGCGCCTTTCCAGCCCACAATGGAGATTACCGAACGGGGAGGGAATCGGGACTCGTTGGTTCCTCCTCCCGCTCTTTCCCCAACGCCTCTGTCTCCAGTCTCACCTCAAGGCTCTCCCAGCCAGTCTGCACTCAGCCCCGTAGCTCACACGCCTACAAGCTGTGTGCGGAGAGCACAAAAGGCAGGTTAATTGATTCCCTTATGCCTGAGCGAGATGGTAGCTGCAGAGTGGGAAGTGCGTTATCCCCGGGCTCCACCGGCCGCCGTGTCAGTTCTCTTCACAACATTTTCCTCACCAGTCTTTTCCCAGGCTCCAGCCCACCCTGCTGCCGCCTCTACCCAGCGATCAAGGAGGGTGGCTGCCACTGCAACTTTTGCATTTGCCCTTTAAATGTCTCTTTGCATCCCCAGCCACCTGTCTCTGGCAGAGAGCACTCCTAAGCTTTTTGCGGTTGCGTTTTGTCTGTATTTTCTCGGCTTTAGCTGCTGTAATTTAGGGGTTCCTGTTTATGATTCAGACCCCGTTCTTCTCGGGGGGAGCTAACTGGTCGTTTCAATGTCCCTCTGGTGCCAGTGCCCGTGCGCACCCAGCCCACCCTCTCGAGCCTCCACCGCAATTCTCACCCGTTGGGATGTGTGAGAGTAGAATCCACTGTCCGCGGCATCAAGGCTCCTCTCCCACTATCGCTCCACTGCTTTCCAGGTGATTACTCCATTATTTAGTTGCAATTCCAGTTTGGTTTTGGGAGGAGGTCAGCGTGACTCCCTTTCACTCCTCCGCCATCTTCCCCGCCCCCCCCCCCCCCCCATTCTCCACAATTTAGCTGAAATTCCAGTTTGGTCCTGGGAGGAAGTCAGTGTGACTTCCATTTACTCCCCCGCCATATTTCTGAATCTATAAATACTTTTAAGATGGTGAGAACTCCCACCTTAGTTCTCCAACAATCTCTCTTGCTCATCAAACTTGGTTACCCAAAAGGTTGAGTACAACATTCAACTTCAGCCTTATCAGGCTCAGAGCTTTATTCAGAGGCAACTGAGGGGCAGACACAGGGGACCAGTTCCTGTGTGGGTCGGGAGGAAAATGGTAAAATGGCCTGGTAAAGCAGGAACCACGCAATGCGGCTATCCTTCCATTTTTCCTTTTCCTATGCTCTGCCTTCTCCTGGTTGCGGCTGTAAAGGAATGCATTAACTGTGATCAACATATTACCTAAGGGAATCCCAGGTCCCTGGAAAATTTCTTTTTGTAATTTTTCTCCTGATGTCAGAAGCTGATTTGGATAAAAATTTATCCTTTAATATTACTTGTCTCTCATAAGACTCTGAGTGTAGGTTAGTTTGTTTGATGAGAGCTTCCTTCAGCCTTTCCAGGAAAGTTTTAAGATTTTCATCTGTGCTTTAGCTAATGGCAGACACTTTTAAATAATGTCAATTTGGTGTTCTTCCTTGAGATCCATTTTAATACAGAGTCAGAAATGGCTTCTGGGAGAGGAGCCTTGGAGCCACGGACAGTGGATTCGACTCTCACACATCCCAATGGGTGAGAAGGGCGGCGGAGGCTTAAGAGGGTGGGCTGGGTGCCCACTGACACTAGCACTAGAGGGACATTGAAACGGCCAGTTAGCTTCCCCCGAGAAGAACGGGGTCTGAATCATAAACAGGGACCCCTAAACTACAGCAGCTAAAACCAAGAAAATACAGAGAAAAAGCAACCCTGAAAAGCTTAGGGGTGCTCTCTGCCAGAAACAGGTGGCTGGGGATGCAAAGAGACATTTAAAGTGCCAACGCAAAAATTGCAGTGGCAGCCACCCTCCTTGATCTCTGGGCAGAGGCAGCAGCAGGGTGGACTGGAGCCTGGGAAAAGACTGGTGAGGAAAACTTTGTGAAGAGAACTGACACAGAGGCCAGTGAAGCCCGGTGATAAGGCACCTCCCACTCTGCAGCTACCATCTTGCTCAGGCATAAGGGAATCAATTAAACTGCCTTTTGTGTGCTCCACACACAGCTTGTGCATGTGAGCTGGGGACTGAATCCAGACTGTCTGGGAGAGCCTTGAGGAGAGACTGGAGACGGAGGTGTTGGGGAAAGAATGGGAGGAGGAACCGGGGAGCCCCAACTCCCTCCCCGTTCGGCAGTCTCCATTGTGGGCTGGAAAGGCGTGACCCCAAAGAGGCAGGAGCGGGGCGCGCATGAACCAGACTGCCTGTGATGAAATGCAGTCTGTACAGGGGGTAGATCCTTGGCCGAAGGGGTCAGGGAACAGCCCGGAAGCCCCTGAGGAGAGAATGGAGATGGAGGCATTGGGGAAAGATGGGGAGGAGGAACCGGGGAGTCCTGACTCCTTCTCCTTACTGTAGTCTCCATAGCGCGAGAAGAGGCGACACCCCCAAAGAGCCAAGAGCCGAAAAGCACACATAGACACCCTAAAAACACCCAGTGCAGGCCCGCACACGTGCACCGAGTGACCGGCGAGGGTTGGCGAGCGTGTGTGTGACCCGCAGAGGCTGGTGAACACTTGCACCGGCTGACAAGGCACCCACAGATTGGCACCAATATGGCCTGCGAGGGAGTGCACAGAGCGGCAAGGGCAGGTATAAATTGACCCGCCCGGCCGCGAGTGCTGAGCGGCCCACATAATTAGTAGTTCCCCCGCCGAAGGGGACACAGAGCTGCCCAGAGTCCCTTGAGGAGAGACTGGAGACAGGATTAACCAGAGAGTCCTGTAGCTGACTTCCTCCGATTTCCGTTGTCCCCATTTGGCGAGGCAAGCAATGCACCCAAAGAGCCGAAAGCGGGGAAAACACACAATAGAAGACCCTAAACTGACCAGTGCCACGGAGGTCGCTGGCCAGGGGAGCCGGATGAGTACGTGAGGTCACGAAGAAGCCCCCTGGTCTGGGGCAAGCACATGCGAGCCCAGGCAGGGCGGGGGATCCTGCTGCTTTTGGAGCGCACTCAAGGAGCAGGCGTGAGAGTGCAGAGCAATCCCAGAAAATAGCCCAGTCCTAACTGAAGGGGTCACAGAGCTACTCCAAGCAGGAGTCAGACACAGACAGTAGACTCCTGGAAGGCTCAAAGAAACAACCCAAGGTCCTATAGGGTCAACAACTGACATCAGCAGAGGCAGGCCCAGAAAGAAAAGGACAAAAATACTTAACAGACTCTCACAAAAATGGGAAGAAAAAGAAGTTCCCCCCAAATGAGTGGAAAAGGGGCCTCCCCACAGAGAGAGCTAAATAAAATAGAGGCAAGGGAACTATCAGATATGGAATTCAAAACAATGTTTCTAAGGAAACTCAATGAGTTAGCCAGCTCAAGGATAACTATGAGAAACTGTGGAGAAACTATCAGGATCTTACAGCAAACTATATCAGCCTGGAAAAAGACATAGAAACTATCGAGAAGACACAGAGGATATGAAGAATACCATTTCTGAATTAAAGAACACAGTAGAAGGAATCCAAAGCAGACTGGATGAAGCTGAGGATCGAATCAGTGAGATGGAGGACAAGGTAGAAAAAAGCTCCCAGAAAGAACAAGAAATGGAAAAATGGCTCAAAAAGAATGAAGAGCCATTTAGGGAAATGCAGGACAACCTGAAATGCAATAATACCCACATAATATGGATACCAGAAGGAGAAGAACAGGAGCAAGGGATAGAGAACCTCCTCGAAAAAGTAATGATGGAAAATTTCCCTAAATTGAGGAGAGAAAGGCTCTCATGGATCCAGGAGGCACTGAGGACCCCACTCAAGAGGGACCCAAGGAGGTCCACTCCAAGATACATCATCATTAAAATGGCAACTATCAAAGACAAAGAGAGAATCCTCAAGGCAGCAAAGGAGAAGGAGAAAGTAACATACAAGGGGGCCCCGATACTGCTAGTAGCTGACTTCTCAACAGAAACACTACAAGCCAGAAGGGAATGGCAACAAATATTCCAAGCCATGAAAAGCAAGGGCCTACAGCCAAGGATGCTCTACCCAGTAAGGCTCTCCATTAAAACAGAAGGGGAAATACGGAGTTTCCCAGACAAGAGAAGGCCAAAAGAATACATCTCTACCAAACCAGCACTCCAAGATATGCTAAGGGGACTGGTTTAAGCAGATGAAGGAAAAGAATCAAAGAAAGAGGAACACAGGTACAAAGAGAAAAGATGAGCAAATTTCTATCAGCAATATCTCTCAATGTGAATGGACTAAATGCCCCAATCAAAAACACAGGGTAGCTGAATGGATAAGAAACATGACCCACACATATGCTGCCTACAAGAGACCCATCTCAGAGCAAGAGACCTACACAGATTGAAAGTAAAGGGATGGAAAAAAAATATTCCAAGCAAATGGGCATGAGGAATAGGATGGGGTTGCTATGCTTGTATCAGACAATGTAGTTTTCAAAACAAAGGCCATAAAGAGAGACCCAGAGGGACACTTTATAATACTTAAAGGAAGAATCTATCAAGAAGACATTAACATTGTGAACTTATATGCTCCCAATATAGGAGCCCCCAAAATTATAAGGAAATTCTCGGAACACTAAAAAAAGATATAGACAGCAACACACTGATAGTAGGGGATTTCAACACCCCACTGTCAAAAATGGACAGATCTTCCAAACAAAACATTAATAAACATATCGTGGCGCTGAATGAAACACTGAATCAAAGAGACTTAACTGACATATATAGAACCTTCCATCCCAAAGAAGAAAAATACACATTCTTTTCAAATGCTCATGGCAGTTTTTCAAAGATAGGCCACATGAAAGGACACAAAGCAAACCTCAGCAAATTCAGGAAAATTGAAATAATACCAAACTTTTTCTCAGACCACAAGGCCTTGAAACTCGAAATCAACCTCAAAGAGAAACTTCAAAAACTTGCAAACTCGTGGAGACTGAACAGTAGACTATTACACAATGAATGGGTCAATAATGAGATAATAGAAGAAATCAAAAAAATTCTGGAAACAAATGAAAATGAACAGACAACAGTCCAAAACCTATGAGACACAGTAAAGGCGGTCCTGAGAGGGAAGTTCATAGCAATACAAGCTTACTTAAAAAAGACAGAAACATTTCAAATAAAAGACTTAACACTACAACTTCAAGAACTGAAGAAACAACAAAATTAAATCCCCGAGAAAAGAGAAGGAAGGAAATAGTCAAGATTAGAGCAGAACTGCATGACACAGAGACAAAAAGAACAATTCAGAGGATCAACCAATTCAGAAGCTGGATATTTGAAAAGATAAATAAAATTGATAAGCCTTAAAGTAGACTCATCAAGAATAAAAGGGAGAGCAACCAAATTATTAATATCAGAAATGAAAAAGGAGAAATAACCACTGATACCACAGAAATACAAAGGATCATCAGAAACTACTGTGAACAATTATATGCTGAGAAATTTGAAAATCTTGATGAAATGGACACATTTTTAGAAAAGTATAATCTTTCAACACTGAAGGAGGAAGAAACAGAAAGCTTGCACAGACCGATAACAGCTGGGGAAATGGAAACAGTATTCAAGAAACTCCCAGCACACAAAAGCCCAGGGCTGGACGGTTTCCCAGGAGAATTTTACAAAACATTTAAGGAAGAGCTAACCTCTGGCCTTCTCAGATTATTCCAAAAGATCTAAGAGGAGGGAATACTCCCATTCTCTTTCTATGTGGCCAGCATCACCCTGATCCCAAAACCAGATAAAGACCCTACAAAGAAAGAAAACTACAGGCCAATTTCGCTGATGAACATAGATGCTAAAATCCTCAACAAAATATTGGCAAACCACAACCAGCAATAGATTAGTAAGATTATCCATCACGATCAAGTGGGATTCATCCCAGCCATGCAGGGATGGTTCAGTGTATGCAAATCAGTAAACGTGATACATTACATAAATAAAAGAAAAGACAAAAACTACATGATCATCTTGATATGTGCAGAAAAAGTATTCGATAAGGTACAGCACCCATTTATGATCCAAACACTCAGCAAAATGGGAATAAATGGGGCATTCCTCAACGTAGTAAAGGCCGTATATAAAAAACCTACAGCCAATACCATACTCAACGGGCAAAAACTGAAAGCTTTCCCACTAAGATTGGGAACACGACAAGGATGTCCACTCTCACAGCTTCTTTTCAACATCATATTGAAAGTCCTAGCCACAGCATTCAGACAAGAGAAAGAGATAAAAGGCATCCATATAGGAAAGGAGGAAGTAAAGCTATCATTGTTTGCTGATGACATGATAGTATATATAAAGAACCCTGTAGACTCTACCAAAAAATTCCTCAACCTAATAAGTGAATTTGGCAAAACAGCAGGATACAAAGTCAACATTCAGAAATCAAAGGCGTTTTTGTACACCAGAAATTAAATAGAAGAAGAAGAATTTTAAAAAAAATACCATTCGATATAGCAAGAAGAAAAATAATGTACCTAGGCATAAATTTAACCAAAGATGTAAAAGACCTGTATGCAGAAAATTATACAACATTGAAAAAAGCGATTATGGAAGACACAAATAAATGGAAGCTTATACCGTGCTCATGGATTGGAAGAATTAATATCATCAAAATGTCCATACTACCCAAAGCAATTTATAGATTCAACGCAATCCCTATTAAGATACCAATGACGTATTTCACAGAAATAGAACAGACATTTCAAAAATTTATATGGAACCATAAATGACCCCGAATAGCCTCAGCAATTTGAGAAAGAAACACAGAGTAGGAGGGATAATAAAACTGGACATCAAACTCTACTACAAAGCCACTATACTCAAAACAATCTGGTACTGGTACAAGAACAAACCCATAGACCAGTGGAACAGAAGAGAAAGCCCAGAAATAAGCCCAGGTCTCTATGGGCATGTAATGTTTGACAAAGGGGGCAGAAGCATAAAATGGAGCAATAATAGCCTCTTCAACAAATGGTGTTGGGAGAGCTGGACGGCTACATGCAAAAAATTGAAATTGGATCATCAGCTGACACCATACACAAACATAAACTCAAGATGGACAAAAGTCTTAAATAGAAGTCGCAACAGTATAAAAGTCCTAGAGAACATTGGCAGGAATCTCTCAAATATCCCATGCAGCAATTTTTTCACTGGATATGTCTCCTAAAGCAAGGGACATAAAGGAAAGAATAAACAAGTTGGACCTCATCAAAATAAGAAGCTTCTGCATGGCTAAAGAAAACATCAGCAAAATGAAAAGGGAGCCAACCCTATGGGAAAATATATTCGCTAATGATACATCAGATAGAGGTTTGATCTCCAAGATATACAAAGAACTCACTCGACTCCACTCCAAGAAGACAAATGATCCAATCAAAAAATGGAGAAAGGACCTGGGCAGACGCTTTTCCTAGGAGGAGATACAGAAGGCCCAGAGGCATTTGAAAGGATGCTCAGCATCACTAGCCATCAGAGAAATGCAGGTCAAAACCACCATGAGGTACCACCTCACACTGGTCAGAATGGCCATCATAAACAGATCCACAAACAACAGGTGCTGGCGAGGCTGTGGAGAAAAGGGAACCCTAGTCCACTGTTGGTGGGAATGCAGACTGGTGCAGCCACTATGGAAAGCAGTGTGGAATATCCTCAAAAAGCCAAAAATGGAACTGCCTTTTGATCCAGTGATTCCCCTGCTGGGACTATGCCCTAAGAATACCAAAAAGCCAATACAAAAGAACCTATGCACCCCAATGTTCATAGCAGCACAATTTACAATAGCCAAGTGTTGGAAGCAACCTAAATGCCTATCAGTACATGATTGGATCAAAAAGTGATGGTACATATACACAATGGAATACTACGCAGTAGAAAGAAAAAAAGAACTACTAAACTTTGCGACAGCATGAATGGAACTGGAGAGAATTATGCTAAGCGAAATAAGCCAGGGGGTGAAGTACAAATACCATTTGATCTCAGCTACAAGTATAACCTAACCAGCAATACAAAGATGCAAGGAAAATAAGACCAGCAACACTGAAAGGGAAAGAAAACAACAGAGACAAGAGAGAAGGAGGAAAGGGGGGCCAGAAAAAGGAAGGGAAGGGGCATGTCAAGGAACATATTGCAAGGACTCATGGACAATACCAAAGGGGAAGAGCTGACGGAAGGAAGGAGGGAGGGGGCAAGGGAAAGTGGTGAGGGGTAGGCAGAGACAAATATATTTGAAAAAATAAATTAAAATAAAATAAAAATATAAAAATAATAAATGGGTTCTTTCCCACTTTTAGTAAGTGTTATTATAATCGTATTTAGTGTCCATACTTGGGACCACTGTTACTCTTATAGTGCATATGTTGTCACACAGATGCAAATTGTTAGCAGATTTTCTAGTCTTATTATTTTTTCTTGTTCAATCTGATAGATTTTGCTCCAGAACTAACATCACAACTTCCCAGGTCAGTTCATATACTAAGTAGGGTGCTAAAAATGTTCTACATATTTGTCTGGATTGTGTGTATAGTTCCCAAGATCAGGTTTCATTTGCCTGAGCTCAGTGAGGAAGAATAGTTTGTGTATTAGCTGGGGAACAAATTCCTGTGCTGTTCCTATAGGGGCAAGAGTTTAGGTGATGGAACAGTTTTAGGGACAGGAGAAGCAGCAGCAGGCAGCTTTGCTGGGGACCCTCGATATGGGGATAGTGAAGAGACAGCAAAAAAGACTTTTCTAGGATCTCTGGGGTGGGTATTTGTTCCATAAACATTTGGGAATTTTAGAATAATAAGTCTAAGTTAACACTTTTCACACAAAACTTCATGGCCCCTCAAATAGGTGAATGCTTGTGTATAAGGAATTTCTAACCATTTTCCAAGATGTTTATAAAAGAGATTGAGTTTTAGAATGTGTTTTAATTTAGGATCCCATTAAGTGGCTAAATATCCCCATCACTTAGTTGATATTCAAGCCAAGCTATGTTACAAAAATAAATAAATAAATAAAAGATTAGTTGATTTTTCTTTAAATTTTGAGGATCAAACTGTGACCTATTGAAAGGATACATCTTAAAGGAGTATCAGCAGAAATCGACCCTTGATACCCCATCTAGATAAGGTGAAAATACCATAAGATTAGAGGCTTGGTGTTCCAGGGTCTAACCTGATGGTTTTCAGCATCCCAAAACCATGAGTCTAGATTTTGGCATTCTGAAATCCTCAGGTCCAGAACAGACATCTCCACTGGTGGATTGACTGGGGCAAAGGCAGGTATGCTCCCTCCACTTCTTGAGGGCTTGCTGGAAGCAGAGGCCCATCTGCTCCTTCCTTTTGTCAGAGACAGAAATAAGTCTGTTCCATTCTCGTTGAGGGTTTGCTTACCAATCATAGGAAGATTCTTGGCATTCTTCTGGGACCCAGAAAGGCTCAAACAGGGATTGATGAGGAAATTATAGAGGGCTAAAATGGAAAAAAAGAAGCGTGGAGTCATGTAGAAAATAGAGGTGAGCATAGTGGAAACAAAAACTCTGATCCCTTTGAATCTGGCCTGCTAGCTGGAGGGATTTTATGAGCTGGATTCCTACTCAAATCTGTCATTATGGGACAGAGTGAATCATTAACCACATGTTCCAACAAGATTGCAGGCTTAGACTGAACTGACTAATCCAATGAGTTTCAGAATCAGGGAATTCTCTTTAGGACCAACAGTCTGGACTGGCCCAATCTCATGGGTCCTTGGGCTTTAAACAAAGATTTCTAAGGACAAGGGATATTTCTGTCTTGGTAAAGAACCAGAAAGGCAGATTGAAACCTGACTTTGTCCCCCCTCTCTCTCAAAGTCACACAACAATCAGGTTCATGATAACTTGCTTGCTTTTTGAAGATATTTTACAAAGTGGGCCTGATTTAAAAAATTATGCAGGACTCTGAGGAAGTATATACAAAAGATCCCTTGTTCCCACTTAATGTGGATCATACAGAGAGACATGATTTGATAACTGGGAAAAAGTAGGGAGGAGTTTTCCAGCGATAATGGGAAACAGTCTAAGATGAGATTGGCTGAGAAGCTGAATGCATCTGGAGCACATGGGATTATGGGACAGAAGATTTAAAATAAAAGGAGGACAGAAACTGGCTCTCAGTCTCTCTTGCTCAAGGATGCCTGAATGATCCTGTTGCAGCAGCCTGCAAAGGACGATATTTTGGATAGGAGAAGCAGCTCTGGGCACAGCCTACAGTTGGGCTGTCCTGGCAGGGGGTGGCAAGAAGGTTATTCTTTGGATGTTCTAGAGGGGATGGGCTCTGAGGCAGAAGTCTGCCATTGTTCCAAAACTATGTAACTTATGTATCTCATGTTGTTTTTATTCATAAACTAATCCTATAGAAATAAGATAATTAAAAACTAATGAGGGAGTGATAGGGGAACTCAGGAGTTAAAAATTTTAGCCTTAATTGATAGGCTTAAGTGATTAAAACTGTAACTAGAGAGTTAGTTTTGCCTTAATTGATATGCTTCAGTGACTAATACATGTGGAAAGCTGTTATTCCAAAATTGTATAGGTTTTGAATAAAGACTCCTTTCCATTATCACCAAAGCTTTGCCTCTGGAATTTTGCCTACAGTGTGGTGGCAGACAGCAGGACCCCATTTGCTGTTCAGTAACAGCAATGATGACTCTGGTGGGATTCTAGCTGCCTGTGGCTGGTCAACCTCAAGAGTGGGACTGTGGGATTTCCCAGTCTCCAGGAGTTCCTCTGCATGTATGCTCAAGGCATCAGTCACCTAAACATGCCTGGATGGTGAAAAGGAAGTGGGTCTGGGAAAGAGTCAAGAAATGAGGTCTGAGTGAGCACTGCTTTGAGGAATCCATTGTGTGGGGTCACAGTTTATGAGACTGGTTGGCAGAAGTTTTGCTTGTGAGTACTCTTTGGAATAATAGAGTCACGGATACCAGTTTTGTTTATATGTTCTCAGATTTCTTGTATTTTTCTGGTTATAGCTTTTGTTCTGTATGTCTAGGCCAAGAGGGAGCCTACTGGGTAGGATTTTGGCAGACTGGAGCATGTACAGTCATCATCCAATGTCCAAGGAGATATTGATTACTTATTGTAATGTTGTGTGGCCTACATATGTTTTGGATTTTGAGAAAAGATGGCCCATACATGGCTCCCTAAGTTATGGTACCATCATGCAATTGAAACAGTATTGCCAACAGTTAGACAGGTGGGAAAAAATCTGTTATGTCAATGCACTTATGTCATTCATTGTATAATAGAGCTTCACCAGGGACAGAAAACCATCTGATGGTGCAAAGAAGGGAAGAGGCTGCAAAACCTGTCCCTGAGAGTAAGACACAGGAAGAAAAGGAGGGTGAGGAGATAAACCTCATCAATACTCTGAACCCAGAGGACTTGGGTTTGGTGACAGGAGAACCTCCACCACCATTACCCCCTCCACTTGCTACTAATTAGGCTATTAAATAGGGCCGATAGAGGCAAAAGATCCCCCTGTATGATGATGTTTGGGTTTCCCTCTCAAAGACTGGTCAAGGCACCCAAATTGGCCAGGAAGCATTTCTTATCTGGAACAAGGCAGTTCCCTTTGAGGCAACATCCTACAGGTGAAGTAACTCAGGAAGAGCAGTCTGCTGGATACTATTGGGCCCATATTCCATTTTCCACTTCAGACTTACTAAATTGGGTGAATTACAACTCCACATATAGGTCTGATCCTCAGAGAATGGCAGATCTTACCACCTCCATTTTTGCCATTCATCATCCAAACTAGTCAGATGTATAGGCTCTCCTTAACATCTTGGTAATTGCAAATGAAAGACGGCTAGTTATAAATAAGTCTAATGAAGAGGCCCAAAGTCTCTACCAAGAGAATCCCAATGGGACCCCTGAACCCAGCTAGGGCAATTATTTTGACAGAGACTGAAAGGAGTCCACATGGTGGGGGCCTAGGCTTCCTGGAACATTACAGAAAATGCATATTGGATGAGCTTAAGAAAGGGGTGTCCCAGTGAAAGAACCTGAATATGATACAGAAAAGCCTTGGGTAAAGTCTTTAGTGATAATGAGTAAATGAAAATGTGGCTAAATCTTATAAGTTTATATATCAAACACATACTCATAAGAGCCAGGTTCAAATTGCATTTTATATGCTAAAATGCTAAACAATGTCTTAGGCTCAGTATAAACATTAGGCTGTCTGTAGAATTGTAACTTATAAGTTTGTTAGTTCTTTCTTGAAGGTATACCTGAATATCTTTTTTTCATGCAAGATTTGGAGTCAACTAATATTATTACAGACATCAGTGAACAATAAAATTCAATGAGGTCAAATCCTAGTATGTGTTAATCTTCTACTATGAGCCCCATAGAGTTTGATTTGTGAATTCTTGTGCAAGCAGTAAAATGAACTCAAACAGAGTGGACTGAAGTAAAGTACAGTTGAATATGCCTACTTTCTGCATCTAAAAATTGATTTAATGCTAAATGAATCCTTTAAACTTAAGTAATGATGTTGACTGAAGTTTGTGAAAAAAGCTCAATATTGTTTAGGTTTAAATTTTTCTCCCATGAACCTATATTATAGAAAAAGTCTATTGTTCTCTATCTGGGCTCTAACAAATTAAAAAGTTAAGGCCCAGCTATTGAAATCATCTTCCCCAGAGTTCTCAACTGAGGGGTGGATTCTAGCTTGAGGCTTTGGGGTAGAAATTCCAGGAGTTTCTTACTATTTTCCTGCTTCCTGTGAGTAGTCAACTGGGTTGTAAAGAAGCAAGTGTTTCAGGTGGTGTCTTCAAACATTAATTTCTTGTTCAATTGCTTATTTTACAGCTTAGAAAATAGAGACTCAGTGGAGTTAAATAGTTTGTCTAAAATTAATTACTTCATCCTGACTCAAAATATCAATGTCTCTCCTCTTTTGTTTTTCTTCCTCCAAAGTTACTCATCACTACCCCATACTGCCAATAAGCACATACAAACAAATGAACACCCCACTTTCCTTTAATAAAATTTTTATTTTTCCGAGCATGAATAGATTTTTGTTTTTTATTTTTCTAATTATGTGAGTAGAATAATTAGTGGAATGGTAACTTTAAGGAGGCAAATCAAAAGGATTTCAATAAAAAATAAATAAAATTTTTCAGTTTTTCAACCATCATTATTACTTTAAAAAATTCATATTCAGAGTCCTGTGAGTAATTATATCATGTCTTGGAGGTTAACTAAGTGTGAGATGAACAGAGTCACCAAAAAATGCTTTCAAAGGCTGCCAAGTCAGCAGGGCACTAGTGGGCATGTGTGGCTCCTTTGGAAAATATGTTTTAGAAGTTATAAAAATGTAAACCATCTAAACCACTTGGTTTCTAAGAGAACGAGTTTTGAGAAATCATGTTTTAGATTGAAGCCTTAATTTTCCATTTCACGACAAAACTTTTCATAGAAAATATTTTCAATTATAAGAAATACTCAAAATAGTATAAATAAAAAGTCTTAAAAAAGAAAATGAAAAGCTAGTTTAATCCTAAAGACTTGATTGCCCAACACAGAACTAGTGTTATAAAGTGGTCTTCCTCCCTCTTTCCTACCTTACAACTCTTTCTCACAAAACCCCAGCACTCATCCACAATTTTTCAGTTCATATCCACCTGAAAATTTTATTTCTAGAGCTTAAGCCCTAGAACTCTATTAAAAGTGAAATCCTGGTATTAGAGAAAACACTAGATTGCCTACTAATATTAAGTGATTTTAAATATTTTTTGAGCATAGGTTTTGCTAGTAAATTATCATGACAGCATTTGGACATTTACAAGAGTCAAAGAGAAAAGTTATAGAACTGAGAGTTTGGAGACATGGAAATATTGATATTTTGCCCATATCCCCGTGTTGTGTGTGGCTAATGCAACCTCTATTATTTTGTATCAATTTTTTTAAAATTTACCAGTGTTGAATGCTTATTTTTGAACCACAATATTTTGCAAACTCAGGGTCTTTCTGAATATTTTCAAATTCACCTCAAAGATTCCCAGGAAATTTTGTGTTGGCTTCCAAGTTTTCCCCAAGACAAAAATCATTCCTAAGGTCAAGAATGTTTGCAGTTTGGCATATCTGATTAATTTTTCAACTTCTCTGTGGTTGTTTAAAGTCTGATTTAGACAGTTTTGGTTTTCCTGGTTAATATCCCTAGTCAATTTAAAGCAGCATTTATTATCCTTACATTCTTCCATTGGTAATTATTTTTTCTTGTGAATTATTATAAGTAAACTGTGTGGTGACATTTAAAATTAGATTTGGGAAAAAGTGTATACTTGCAGCTGCCCCCAGCTTTGGTATTGATTTCCTTTATTAAATATTTTTTTTTTAAAGTTACAGACATCATGAGGGTGAGTGTCCTGAAAATACAGAGAAAACAGTGTGTTTGAACTAGAAGTTTTATAGAATATTTGGTCCAGCTTCTAGTATAGAAAAGGGGCTCAGAAAAATTTTGGACAATATTTTGATGCTGTCTGGCAGATAAATTGTATGAACTCAGATTTTCAATTCTTGGTCCTATAATTTCTCTAAAGCACTCCTAATTGAAGAGGAGATGCAAAAATTATAAAGGATCCGTTCATTGCTTCACATTGACTCTGAAATACTAAATTATTTCCTGTGTAGCAGGTGCTGTTGGCCATCCATGTTTCTTCAGGAATCAGAGTTTCCATAGATGTTGTGCTGTCAGTTTCCTCCTGGAAGCATGTATGACTTTCACTCCTTAGAGTGGGACAACTCTGAGGGAACTCTCAGATGTCCCTAGTGAAGTTGAGCCCCAAGTGATTACTTACAGTGGTGACCTGCTCATTAATGCACACTTTTTTCCCCCTTTGCTATCTCACTTTCACATTCCCTGTGGTAGATACAATAATGGTTTCACAGACGTCCATCCCTTAGTTCCTGAAACCTGTGAATTTGTTACTTTATATAGCACAGGGGACTTTGCAGATTGTAGTAAGGTATTGGATTTAAGATGGGGAGATTAACCTGCATTATTTGTTGGGCTCAATCTAATGGCATGGGTTTGTGGAAGCTGAAAACCTTTTCCCAGCTGGGGTAAGATGGAGACATAATGATAGAATGAGTCAGAGAGAGGCAACATTATTGGTTTTGAAGATACCTTTCTTCAGGTGGAAGAAGGGAGTCATGAGCCAAGAATTGATGGTGACCTTATAAACTGAAAAAGGAAAGGGATGCTGACACCTTAATTTAGTCCAGAGATGCTCACATCAGATTTCTGACCTACAGATATATATAATAAGTTTGTGTTGTTTTAAAGCACTAAGTTTGTGAAAACTTATTTTGGCATTAATAGAAAGCTAATTTATTCTTCCAGTCCTTCTAGAATTATTTATAAAAAACTCTTGCATTTAAACTCTTGTTTCAGTGTCTGTTTCTTGGGGCAATACACTTTGTGAAGTACTATATGGAGTCTTATACTGCGACTTATTTTTCATGTGTCTTAGTTTTGTAGTCAGGAATTAGACATTTGTGTTTCTTACTATATCTCTTATGTATAATAATGTTCAGCAGTAAGCAAAATTTCATAAATATGTGTTGATTAAATTGAAGGAATAACAACCTCAATTACTTTAAAGTTTGGCAATTATTTAGTACATTTCATGTGCCAGGGTAGAAGTGAATTGTTAGGGTAACTTCACCTCAAGTACCCTAGCAATGGCAATTGCTTTTCTATTCTGGTCAATACAGTATTTAAAGTTTCTAGTACTGAGTCATATTTATCAAATCAAAAAGAGGCAACTTGTTCCTAATTAGAGAGCAAGAACTGTGATTAGCATTTATATATATATATATATATTCTGTGTGAATTAAAGCCTTTGCTTGAAACAGTAAGCACCCAGTAATTTTTCCTTTAGTGGAAATATGTTACTGGGTGGCCTAATTTTACTTGAAACCACAATTTCTGCAATTTCCAAAAGTACCATGTATTGCCATGTATAATGCACTCCCGTTTATATTGAGTGCCCACATTTTTGGCCCAAACTGTCAGGGAAAAAAATCTTTCATTTTAAATTTTTAATTCAAGTATGTATGTATGTATGTATATGTAGATACTTGCTTTTTTGTATTATAAAGCAATTTTAAAATTTATTTTTGAACATATTATGACAAGAAATTTTATAAAACAAATGATTACAAAACACAAGAATAAATACAAGTTATTTCAGGTACTACCCATGTACAATATGCATCCTTCTTTTTCCCTCAAAAATTTGGGCAAAAAAAATGTGCATTATACATGGCAAAATATGGTAACCTTAGCAGAGCTATTATAGTATAACTGTGGCATAGGTCCCAAGTTAGACATTACTAGTGCTCACCAATATCTGGTTCTTCACTTCTTCTGAGTTCACCGACGGCTGCATTTACCAGTCCTTGTGACTGTGTGATTAGTTCTGGATCAATGCAATCCTGTGGGATGAAGCACTTAATTACCAATGTGACATCCACCCCCCACTTTATTTTTCATGATAATCAAGGAGGCCATGTGCAGCTTCGAGATGTGTCCACTTTGACCCTAAACAAGATGGAAGACTGGGTTTGCAGTAGACTTTACATCAAAAAGAAACTATTGATGTGTTAAGCCACTGAAATTTTGAGATTGTTTGTTCCTCAGCATAACCTACTTTAACACAGAATCCTACTAGGGTTACTATAAGTATGGGAAATACCTCTTCTATTCACCAGGGAATGAAGGGTAGTCTGTGTGAATGGTACCTCTGTGCCTGTGTCCTTGGACATGCATGTAAGTTATGTAGTGGTAGTAAAGATCACTCAGATTTCATGAAACTATAATATGGGTGAGAGGATGTATACACATTTGGTAAACTACTACATATTTTATAAGAACAAAAATGGTATACACCTAGCTAAAGTTACAGTACCAAAATTAGATTACTGTTAAGCTCATATGTATTTTATTAATCTGCTGGTAGAATGGAAACATCAAGAGTCCAGACCTTCAAAACAGTAAAGCTTCTGTAGATGTAGGTCTCAACGTTTTAATGAAATGTATGTGATTCTCATTTACATAGATAAAAAAGTGTGTGTGTGTTTGTGTGTGTGAGATTCTGAATGAGAACAGTTTGTTAAAGACTGAAATTTTTAAATAAGTTTAACATATCAGTTGTTCTATCTATCAATTCTATTTAGTTTAAGGGTGATTCTTTTCTGAGTGAAACCATAATGTGTCAGTCTTATTGTGTATTCAGTTGAAACCAAATTGGTGTATACTGAATATTGATTTTGGGCTCCAAATTGTACTAGTGCTCTCAGAGGCCCCTGAGTCAATGAATTTGTAGTACACTTAAGTTCTTAGATAAGGATTTATCAACTCTGGCACTATTGACATTTATAGCCAGATAATTCTTTGTTGAAGGAACTATTCTTTGCATTGTATTTAGTATTCATGGTCTTTACCCACTGGATGCCTAGAGCTCCCTTAATTATAACAGTCAAAATGTTTTCAGACATTGTCACATGTCTCCTGAGGAGGTAAAATCACTCTTGATGAGATTCATTAGCTATGAATGATAACTCTTGAGGGAAAAAATTACTTGATTTTGCTATATACCATAAAAATTTTTAAAATGTTTTCAAAACAACATAGTATTAGTTATTATAATAAAATAACAGAGAAAGTAAATACAATGTTTCATGGAAGAGAGAGAAGAATGACCTCTGCTCCATAGCAAAGAGCAATACCAGGGATTCAATAAGTGCTTATAAAGCTAGTATTGCTAATATATTTGGGGTCAAGTTTTATGTTTTTATAAGCATACATTCATATCATCTTTGTTTCTAGAGGTAAATTGAGAATACAGGATGATATCAACTTGTTTTTCCTCTGGTAATGTAACCAAACAAAATGGAAGTTCAGCGCCTGCCACCAGAAACGCCAAGCTTGTGAAGCAAATGCTGGTACAAAATAAAAGAGCTTTTATTCAGACGCCACACAAACTGAATGAAATAGTGTACTCCTATCTCAAAGACCACCTCATTCTCCTGCTCAAGTCTGCAGTTTTTCCTGTGTGAATTAAGGCCTTTGCTTGAAACAGTAAGCACCCAGTAATTTTTCCTTTAGTGGAAATATGTTACTATGGGGAAATATGGGGATAGGGAGGGAAGGACTTTTTTTTTTCCTGTTCCATGATCTTGCTAACTTTTTGTGCACTTGGCACACTATCCATTTATCTTTCTAGCTTTTGGTGTGCTCAGTATAAGAATTTCCACCTGCTGCCATCTTGGCTAGTGGAGGCCAGCATTCTGAATGCCTGTTTGTGGCAACAACTCTCTCCTTCAAAACTCTGGATCCTTGTAATCTTATAAGAGTAAATGGATGATGGTCTCATTTTTCTGTATTTACTTCCTGATGTCAAATAACTTAGTCTTGTCTATCCCCAGGTCCACAGATTCTTACTATCCAACAAAGAAAGAGGGGAGTCAGGAATGGAGGAAAGCCTTTACATGAGGGAGAATAATTGCAGTCTTCAGAGGATAGTATATGCGCTGTCCAGAGGGTGGCACTGCTGAACAAGTGAAGACAGTGGACTGCTTATTGTTTCAAGAGATGGTGTTGCAGATAGGCTTCCCAAGTGAGACCTATTGTGCAGACAAACAATCAAGTGTTTAATGAGGATTATTTTTAGTAATGCAGGCAGGATCATAGTGAAATCAGAAATAAGAGAAACTAATGGATCCTCATGATCTAATCGTCAGTAGAGCTTTGGATGGCACACCCAAGAGCAGAATAAATTTGCCAAGGAAGCCAATATCTGGGAAATGCAAAATAAAATGAAAAGTAACATTGTCAATTAGCTTTGGGAGATTCTGTATCTTTCTGAAAGAATTTTAAATCTCTCTCAGGAGTGCACATCCAGCTTTCCCTTGCAGTAACAATGGCAACAGCAAGATCCAAGTACTCCTCATGTGGCAC
Organism: Pteronotus mesoamericanus; assembly: GCF_021234165.1. Taxonomy (NCBI): domain Eukaryota; kingdom Metazoa; phylum Chordata; class Mammalia; order Chiroptera; family Mormoopidae; genus Pteronotus; species Pteronotus mesoamericanus. The sequence continues at coordinate 47,305,180 of NW_026555329.1, read as the reverse complement.
CCACTTTATCAGTGTATGGTGAATCCAAGGCTTGATTCCCATGATCTGTACCAAAGAGTGTGTTGTCAGCAGGATATCAATAAAATGGCTTCATTGCTTGGGTAACTGCTGTTCAGACCCTTGAGTCTTCCGGATCTTTAGTAAGAGTTGGTTTCTAAGCTAGAATGGGTATAAGGGCTCATCAGATGAGTAGATGGACCTGCAAAATTGTTGGTGCTTGGCATAGATGTTGTGCATATTGTTTGATTTTTGATTCATGTTCTAAATCTAATGGGGGTATTCTTAAAACAGAAATTTAGAAGAGTCTTCTAGAAATGATCTCAAAAAGGCTCTTTTTAAGCCCATTTTGCGGTGCTACCTTCATCTGGAACAAAGCAAAGGAAAAGTTTGCTCCCATTTCAAATGTATTTCCTGGAAAATTTTCACCAGAGTCTCCCTTATTGTGTGGCTCATTTTCTCAATCTTTCCCATATATTGGGGTCTCCAAAATGCATGTAGTTTCCATTAAATCTGTAGTGCCTATTCTAACTTTTGAGTGATTTCTGAAGTGAACGATGGTTCATTGTCACATTTAAAGCTCTAAAGAAGTCCAAATCTAGAGAGACTTCAAGATGGCAGAGGAGTGAGTGGAAGTGACACTGACTTCCTCCCAGGAACAATCTGGAATTATAACTAAATTGTGGGGAAATCACCTGGAAAACAAATGAACAATAGTGAGACAGGAACCTTAAAAATCTCACATGGACCAGGAATCAGCTTTGACACAACCTAACTGGTAAGGAGTGCAGTAGGGGCTCAAGTAGATGGGCTAGGCACCCATGGGCAGCATTGAAATGGCCAGTTGGATCTCCCTGAGAAGAGCAGGGTCTCAACCATAAGAGGGTACATCCAGCCTACAGCACCAGAGCCCAAAAAGTACACAGATAACAGCCAGCTGTGAAAAGTGGCACAGTACTCTGCCAGAGACAGGTGGCTGGAGATGCAAAGAGCTGTTAAAAAGGCCAATGCAAAAATTTGTACTGGCAGACACTTACACTGTGCTCTGGCAGAGGGAGGGGTGGACTGGAGACTCTTGAGGAGACTCGGGAAGGAGGCTTTGGAGGAAAAACTGAGAAAGTGGATAGCAGGGTCCTAGTGCTGATTCACCCACCCATTCCACAGCTGCCATCTTGCTCAGGCAGACCGCTCCCCTGAGTGGCAGCAATGTGAAAGGACACAATAGCCTGTCCCCCAGGAGGCTCTGCCTCGGACCTGTGCTGCACAGGCCTGGGTGCTGAGTGCAGAGCTGCACTCACACATAGTAGATCCCTGGCTAAAGGAACTGTAGCGTGGTCTAGAGACACTTGAGGAAGTCTGGAAACAGAGGCATTGAGGAGAGAACTGAGGGAGTAGCTAGGGAGATCCTGGTGCTGACCTGTCTCCATAGGACAGCAGCCATCTTGCTCAGGCAGACCACTCCCCAAGTGGTGTGAAAGGACACAGTAGACACGATCCAAGTAGGCTCAGCTGGAGCCAGTAGTTACACAGGCCCAGGTGCTGAGTACAGAATAGCAGTCACCGTTAGTAAATCCCTGGCTAAAGAGGACACAGAGTGATCTAGAGAAGCTTGAGGAGAGTTTGGAGACAGAGGCAATGAGAGGAGAACTGAGGGAGTAGCTGGGGAGATTGTGGTGCTGAAGCCTCTCCCACAGGACAGCAGCAGTCTTGCTCAGGCAGACCCCTCCCCTGAGTGGCAGCATGAAAGGACACAGTAACTCTCCACACAGGAGGGACTCTGCCCCACCCTGACTGCTGGGGCAGAGTGACTAGATTAACAATTTAGAAAGACAGACACACACAGTAGATTATTGGAAGTCTCTTAAAGACTGCTTAAGGTCAGAGAGGGTCAGCAGCTGATATCATCAGAGGCAGATCCAGAAAGAAAGAAAAAAAAAGTGGTCTCCTACCACAGCAATTCACATCAAAAAAGTCTGGAACACAAGATAAATCAATTTAAGAAGCAGAAGCAAAAAAGAAGAGTATCACAAATAATGGAAAGAAAAAGACACAACCAGTAGTCAGAGGGAAAGGAAATCCCCACAAAGAGAAATAAATGAAATAGAGGCAATTAAACTATCAGAGATTCAGTTCCAAACAATGGTTCTAAAAAAACTCAGTTAGCTCAAAGGGAGTTACCAAAACTACAGGGAAACTATGAAGAACTTCCTACAAACTATATCTGCAAGAATGAAGACATAGAAACTATCAATAAGAAGCAAGAAAAATGAAGAATACAATTTCTTAATTGAAGAACATAGTGGAAGGAATCAAAACTAGGCTCAATGAAGCAGAGGAATGAATTAGTGAGCTGCAGAACAAGTTACAAACAAGCTCCCAGAAAGAGCAAGAAAATAAAAAAGACTCAAAAAGAATAAAGAGGTGTTGAGGGAAATACAGGGCAACCTGAAACGCAGTAATATTCATATAATAGGGATACCAGAAGGAGAAGAAGAGGAGCAAGGAATAGAGAACCTATTTGAAAAAGTAATGATGGAAAACTTCCCTAATATGAGCAGAGAAATATCACACGAGTCCATGAAGCATAGAGGGTCCCATTCAAGAGGAACCCAATGAGGACTACTCCCAGACACATCATAATTAAAATGGAAAATATCAAAGAAAAAGAGAAAATCCTAAAAGCAGCAATGGACAAACAGGAAGTAAAATAAAAGAGAGCCCCGACAGGGCTACCAGCTGAATTCTCAACATAAACACTACAAGTCAGAAGGGAATGGCAAAAAATATTCCAAGGAATGAAAATCAATGGCCTGCAAAGAAGACTGCTCTAGCTAGCAAGATTCTCAATTAAGATGGAAGGTGAAGTAAGAAGTTTCCTAAACAAAAGAAGGCTAAAAGAATATACCTCCACTAAACCAGCACTACAAGATATGCTAAAGGGACTGGTTGAAGAAGATGAAGAAAAAGAACAAGACAGGATCACAATACAAAGGGACAAATGAATAAGTACCTATCAATAATAACTTTGAATGTAAATGGATTAAATGCTCCAATGAAAAGACATAGGACAGCTGAATGGATTAGAAAATATGACCCAGATATATGCTGCCAACAAGAGACCCACCTCGGAACAAAGGACCAACACAGACGGAAAGTAATGGGATTGAAAAACAATATTCCAAACAAATGGACAGAAAAAAAAAAAAAAGCAAGGGTAGCAATACTTACATCAGACAAAATAGATTTCAAAACAAAAGCCATACAAAGAAATCCAGAAGGACACTTTATATATACTCAAAGGAAGAATTCATCAAGAAGACATAAGCATTGTAAACCTATATGCACTCAACAGAGGAGCACCCAAATATATAAAAAAAATCTTGGAGGACTTCAAGAAAGATATAGAAAGTAATGTATTGACAGTAGAGAATTTTAACACCCCACTCTCAAAAATGGATAAGTCTTCTAAACAAAACATCAACAAGGATATTGTGGAACTGAATGACACATTACATCAAATGATCATAAGTGACATATACAGAACCTTTCATTCCAAAGAAGCCAAATACACATTCTTTTCAAATGCACATGGAATATTTTAAAAGATAGACCACATGATAGGGCACATAACAAGCCTCAACAAATTCAGGAAATCTGAAATCATAACAAGCATTTTCTCAGACCACAAAGGCATGAAACAAGAAACCAACCTGACGGAAAATACTTAAAAACATTCAAACTCATGGAGACTGAATAATACACTATTATGTATTTGAGAAAATAAATAATTAATTTAAAAAATACTAAGGCAGAGGAATGAAATGGAAAAAAAAGTATTATTGATAGGTAAAAAAAAAAAAAAATGAAAGCGTCCCGGGAGCATGTGGCAGGGACTCATGGACAAAGCCAAGAGGGAGGAGTTGAGGGAAGGAGGGAGGGAGGGAGCGGGTGGGGGAAAGTGGTGGGGGGAAGACAGAGACAAATGTATTTGAAAAAATAAATTTAAATAAAATTTTAAAAAAATTTTAAAAATAACTTTTAATTTAGCACTAAAAAAAAAAAAAAAGAACACATCAATAATGAGATCAAAGAAGAAATCAAAAAGTTTCTGGAAACAAATGGTTCAAAACCTAAGGAACACTGTGAAGGCAGGTCTGAGAGAAAAGTTAAGAGAAATACAGGCCTACCTAAAAATGATAGAAATGTTTCAAATGAGTGCACTAACCCTAAAGCTTCAAGAACTGGAGAAACAACAACAAAGCCCAGAGTGAGTAGAAGGAATGAAAGAATCAAGATCAGAAAAACTGAAAAGGATCAACCAATCAAGGAGCTGGTTCTTGGAACTGTGAAACAAAATCAACAAGCTTTTAAATAGACTCATCAAGAAAAAAAGGGAGAAGACCCAAATAAATCATATCAGAAATGAAAGAGGAGAAATAACAACTAATACCACAGAAATACAAAGGATTGGAAGAAATTACTATGAGCATTTACATGCCAAGAAATTTGAAGATCTCTATGAAATTGACAAATTTCTAGAAAAATATAACCTTCCAAACTGAATGAAAAGAAGCAAAAAGCCTGAAAAGACCAATAGCACCTGGTGAAATTAAAGCAGTAATCAAAAAACTCCCAGCACACAAAAACCCTGAACCAGATCATTTCAAAGGAGAATTTTATAAAACATTTAAGGATGTATTAACTGCTGTCCTTCTCAGGCTATTCCACAAATTCCAAGAAGATGGAAGATTCCCAAACTCTTTTTATGAGGCCAGCATCATCTTAATCCCAAAACCAGAAAGACACAACCAAAAATGAAAACTGTATGGCAGTATCGCTGATGAAAATAGACACTACGAAACTCAAGAAAATATTGTCAAACTGGATCAAACACTACATTAAAAAGATTGTCCAGGGAGAAACAAGATGGCAGAGGACTGAATGGAAGTCACACTGACCTCCTCCCAGCACCAACCTGGAATTACAACTAAATTGTGGAGAAAACACCTGGAACAAACAACTGAACAATAGCGAGAAAGGAGCCTTGTAACTTCGGAGACAGAAGAATCGGCTTTAGCACAATCTAACTGGTAAGGCATGCGGTACAGATATGAGAAGGCAGGCGGGGTGCCAAGGGTCGGCAGCCCCAGAAGAATATTGAAATGGCCAGTTGGATCCCGCTGAGAAGAGTGGGGTCTAAACCAAAAGCGGGGATCTCTAGCCCACAGCACCAGAACCCAAGTAGTACACAGAAAACAGTCAGCTGCGAACAGCGGCAGGGTTGCTCTCTGCCAGAAACCGGTGGCAGGAGACACAAAGAGCCTTCTAAAGGGCCAACGGAAAATTTTTATTTGCAGCCACTTACCCTGGTCTCTGGCAGAGGTGGGGGAGGGTGGGCTAGAGATGCCTGAGGAGAGACTGGGGAAGGAGGCTTTGGGGAGAGAACTGAGAGAGTAGCTGGTGGGATCTCAGTGCTGACTCACCCCCCGCCATGTGACAGCAGCCATCTTGCTCAGGCAGAGACCACTTCCCCTGAGTGGCACCAGCATCAAAGGACCCAATAGCCCCACTGCAAGGTGGGAATCCACCCTGCCCTGTGCTGTCTAAGCTGTCTGCTGAGTGCAGAGTGACAGTCACAGACAGTAGATCCCTGGCTAAAGGTGCAGAGATGTCTGGCGAAACTTGAGGAGAGACTGGGGAAAGAGGCTTTGGGGAAAGGACGGAGGGAGTAGCTGGAGGGATCCCAGTGCTGACTCTTCCTCCATACAACAGCAGTGTGAGTGGACCCAATAACCCCATCCCCAAGAGGGACTCCACCCCTCGCTGAGCTGTCTAAGGTGCCCTGCTGAGTGCAGAGTGAATAGATTAACAGCTGAAGGAGACAGCCACAAACAGTAGATTACTGGAAGTCTCGAACAGACTGTCTAAGGTCAGATGGGGTCAACATCTGACATCATCAGAGGCAGATCCAGAGAGTGAAAACAGTAGTCTCCAACCATAGAAGTTCATACTGCAAAGTCCGGAGATCAAGAAAGATCAACTTAAGAATCTAAAGCAAAAGAGAAGAGTCTCATAAATAATGGAAAGCAAAGAAATATGCCGCACTCGAAGGGAAAGGAGCAATCCCCAGAAGAAAACTAAATTAAATAGAGGCAAGTAAACTATCAGATATTGAGTTCCAAACAATGGTTCTAAGGAAGTTCAATGAGCTCAGTGAGCTCAGAGAGAATTACCAAAACCTACAGGGAAACTATGGGGAACTTACTGCAAACTATATCAACATGAGAGGCCATAGAAACTATCAATAAGAGACAAGAGGAAATGAAGAATACAATTTATGAATTGAAGAACACAGTACAAGGAATCAAAAGCAAGCTAGATGGAACTGAGGACCAAATCAGCGAGCTGGAGGATAAAGTAAGAAAAAGCTCCCAGAAAGAGCAAACAAATGAAAAAAGACTAAAAAATAATGAAGAGGCATTGAGGAAAATGCAGGACGACCTGAAACGTAATAATATCAGTATAATAGGGATACGAGAAGGAGAAGATGATGAGAAAGGGATAGAGAACCTGTTTGAAAAAGTAATGATGGAAAACTTCCCTAATTGGAGGAGAGAAAAAGTCCCACGAGTCCAGGGAGCACAGAGGGTCCCATTGAAGAGGAACCCAATGAGACCCACTCCAAGATATATCATCATTAAAATGGCAAATAGCAAAGACAAACAGAGAATCCTAAAGCAAACAAGGGAGAAAGAAGGAGTAACATATATGGGAGCCCCAATACGGCAAGGAGCTGACTTCTCAACAGAAACCCTGCAAGCCAGTAGGGACTGGCAAGAAATATTCCAGTAATGAAAAACGAAGTCCTGCAGCCAACAGTGCCCTACCCAGAAAGGCTCTCAATTAAAGTGGAAGGGGAGATAAGGAGTTTCCCAGACAGAAGAAGGCTAAAAGAATACACCTCCACCAAACCAGCACTGCAAAGTATGCTAAAGGGATTGCTTTAAGATGAAGAAAAAGTTTCTATGAATACCCAGTTACTTTCAGAGTTGCCAATACTTGATATTACCAATATTTTTAATACATATTAATCTGATTGTGACAATGATGCTATTTTCATTGTTCCTTTAATATGTGTTGAAACTAAACCTGTTTTTGTATATTTCTTGCCTATTTCTATTATCTAAGAAAAAAAACTTTAAATGACTTTTTGGTTTTCTTTATCCATTTATTGATTAAACGTTTGTAGAACTTTTTTCCCTAAAAAAAAAAAAGAACCTATTAACCATGTTTTAGATGTGTTGCAAATACTTTTCTATTCTATTCCTTGTTCTTTAACTTTTTATATGTATATTACTATATAGTTAAATGTTTAACATAGTCATATTATCAACATTTATAGCTTCTGGGTTTGAATATTTTACTTTATGTCATGAAAAGTATTAGTTCTATTTTTTCTAATTTTCCTTAGATTCTCTATATTGATTTTTAACTCACCTGAATATTTCTTGTATAATGTATGGAATAGGGCTCTATATTTGTTCTATTTCAAGTAATAATGGTCCATGAAACTTATTTGTTGCATAATCCTTATTTTACTCATTGATTTCAAATATCAACTTAATCATATATTGTTACTCTGATACATACATTTATCTCTAGAATGCTCATTATATTTCATTGATCTACTTGATTATTTCTGTGTGGTGACATGTTGTTTTATCTCATTTTTTTCATTTTCCATTTTATTCACTTTTGTTTTTCTTCTCTATCTGTTTCTTTTTTATTATTGTTTTTTATTTTTTTTAATTTTATTTTAATTTATTTTTTCAAATACATTTGTCTCTGCCAACCCCCCACCACTTTCCCTTGTCCCTTCCTTCCTTCCCTCCCTCAGCTCTTCCCCTTCGGTTTTTTTCATGAGTCCTTGCTATATATTCCTTGAATTTCCCCTTCCCTTCCTTGTCCCCGCCCCTCCCTCCTTCCCTCTTGTCTCTGTTGATTTTTTTTCCTTTCAGTGTTGCTGGTCTTATTTTCCTTGCATCTTTGTATTGTTGGTTAGGTTCCACTTATAGGTGAGATCATATGGTATTTGTCTTTCGTCCCCTGGCTTATTTCGCTTACCATAATGCTCTCCAGTTTCATCCATGCTGTCGCAAAGTTTAGTAGTTCTTTTTTTCATTCTGCTGCATAGTATTCCATTGTGTATATGTACCATGATTTTTTGATCCTATCATCTACTGATGGGCATTTAGGTTGTTTCCAACACTTGACTATTATAAATTGTGCTGCTATGAATATTGGGGTGCATAGGTTCTTTTGAGTTGGTATTTTGGGATTCTTAGGGTACAGGCCCAGCAGAGGAATTAATGGATAGAAAAGCAGTTCCATTTCCAGATTTTTGAGGAAATTCCACACTGCTTTCCATAAATGGCTGCAACAGTCTGCATTCTCAAAAACAGTGCATTAGTGTTCCCTTTTCTCCACAGCCTTGCAACACCTGTTGTTTGTGGATCTGTTTATGATGGCCATTCTGACCAGTGTGAGGTGGTACCTCATGGTGGTTTTGATCTGCGTTTCTCTGATGGCTACTGATACCGAGCATACTTTCAAATGTCTCTCTGCTCTCTGTACCTCTTGCTTGGAAAAGCGTCTGCCCAGGTCCATTGCCCATTTCTGGATTGGATTATTTGTCTTCTTGGATTGGAGATGAGTGAGATCTTTATATATCTTGGAGATCAAACCTCTATCTGATGTATCATTAGCAAATATACTTTCCCATATGGTTGGCTACCTTTTCATTTTCCTGATGTTTTCTTTAGCCGTGAAGAAGCTTCTTATTTTGATGAGGTTTCATTTGTTTATTCTTTCCTTTATGTCCCTTCCTTTAGGAGACATATCAGTGAAAAAATTGCTGTGTGGGATATCTGAGAGTTTCCTGCCAATGTTCTCCTCTAGGACTTTTATGATGTTGTGACTTATATTCATGCGTTTTATCCATCTTGAGTTTATTTTTGTGTATGGTGTCAGCTGATGATCCAATTTCAATTTTTTGCATGTAGCCGTCCAGTTCTTCCAACACCATTTGTTGAAGAGGCTATTATTGCTCCATTTTATGCTTCTGCCCCCTTTGTCAAATATTAGTTGCCCATAAAGACCTGGGCTTATTTCTGGGTTTTCTATTCTGTTCCACTGGTCTATGGGTCTGTCCTTGTGCCAGTACCAGAGTGTTTTGAGTATAGCAGCTTTGTAGTATAGTTTGATGTCCGATATTGTGATCCCTCCTACTTTGTTTTTATTTCTCAAAATTGCTGAGGCTATTAGGGGTTGTTTATGGTTCCATATAAATTTTTGAAATGTCTGTTCTATTTCTGTGAAATATGTCATTGGTATCTTAATACGGATTGCGTTGAATATATAAATTGCTTTTGGTAGTATGGACATTTTATTTCTTTCTTCAGTTTCACATAGTTTTCTGCATACAGGTCTTTTACCTCCTTGATTAAATTTATTCCTAGGTACTTTATTTTTCTTGTTGCTATAGCAAAATTTTTTTTCCTGATATCTTCTTCTATTTCTCTGCTGGTGTATAAAAATGCCTTTGATTTTTGAATGTTGACTTTGTATCCTGCTGTTTTGCCAAATTCACTTATAGGGTTGAGCAGTTTTTGTTCACGTCTACAAGGCTTTCTATGTACACTATCATGTCATCTGCAAACAATGATAATTTTACTTCCTCCTTTCCTGTTTGGGTGCTTTTTATTTCTTTTTCTTAGCTGACCACTGTGGCTGGAGTTCCAATGCCATGTTTAAAAGAATCGGTGAAAGTGTACATCTTTGTCATGTTCCTGATCTTAGTGGGAAAGCTTTTAGTTTTTGCCCATTGAGTATGATATTGGCTGTAGGTTTTTCATATATGGCCTTTATTACGTTGAGGAATGCCCCATTTATTCCCATTTTGCTGAGTGTTTTGATCATAAATGGGTGCTGTTCCTTATCAAATGTTTTTTCTTTATTTATTGAGATGATCATGTGGTTTTTGTCTTTTCTTTTATTTATGTGATATATTTCACTTATTATTTTGCATATATTGAACCATCCCTGCATGCCTGGGATGAATTCCACTTGATCGTGGTGGATAATCTTTTTAATGTATTGCTGGATGCAGTTTGCCAATATTTTGTTGAAGATTTTAGCATCTATGTTCATCAGTGAATTTGGCCTGTAGTTTTCTTTCTTTGTAAGGTATTTTTCTGGTTTTGGCATGAGGGCGATTCTGGCCTCATAAAAAGAGTCTGGGAGTCTTCTCTCTTGTTGGATTATTTGGAATAGTCTGAAAAGAACAGGCGTTGGTTATCTCTTCCTTAAATGTTTTGTAAAATTCTTCTGTGAAACTGTCCATCCCAGGGCTTTTGTGTGCTGGGAGTTCTTGATTACTGCTTCCATTTCCCCAGCTGTTATTGGTCTGTTAAAGCTTCCTGCTTCTTTTTCATTCAGCGTTGGAAGATTATACTTTTCTAGAAATTTGTCCATTTCATCAAGGTTTTCAAATATCTTGGCATATAATTGTCCATAGTAGTTTTTTACAATCCTTTTTATTTCTGTGTTATAAGCTGTTATTTCTCCTCTTTCATTTCTGATATTATTAATTTGGGTCCTCTCCCTTTTTTTCTTGATGAGTCTGCTTAAAGGCTTGTCAATTTTATTTATCTTTTCAAAGAACCAGCTTCTGGATTGGTTGATCTTCTGAATTGTTCTTTTCAATTCTATGTCATTCAGGTCTGCTCTAATCTTGACTATTTCCTTCCTTCTCTTTGCTCGGGGATTTATTTGTTGTTGTTTCTTCAGTTCTTGAAGTTGTAGTGTTAGGTCTTTTATTTGAAATATTTCTATTTTTTTTAGGTAAGCCTGTATTGCTATGAACTTCCCTCTCAGGACTGCCTTTGCTGTGTCCCCTAGGTTTTGGACTGTTGTCTGTTCATTTTCATTTGTTTCCAGAATTTTTTTGATTTCTTCTCTTATCTCATTATTGACCCATTCATTGTGTAATAGTCTACTGTTCAGTCTCCATGAGTTTGCAAGTTTTTGAAGTTACTCTTTGAGGTTGATTTCCCATTTCCATCCCTTGTGGTCCAAAAGAAAGTTTGGTATTATTTCAATTTTCTTGAATGTGCTGGGATTTGCTTTGTGTCCCACTATGTGTCCTGTCTTTGAAAAGCTTCCATGAACCTTTGAACAGAATGTGTATTTTACTTTTTTGGGATATAAGGTTCTATGTATGTCAGTTAAGTCTATTTGATTCAGTGCGTCATTCAGCTCCACAATATCCTTGTTGATGTTTTGTTTGGAAGATCTGTCCATTTTTGACAGTGGGGTGTTAAAATCTCTTACTATCAGTGTGTTGCTTTCTATATCTTTTTTGAAGTAGTCCAAGATTTTCCTTATATATTTGGGTGCTCCTATGTTGGGTGCATGTAAGTTTACTATGTTTATGTCTTATTGATAGATTCTTCCTTTAAATATTATAAAGTGTCCCTCTCGGTCTCTTTTTAAGGCCTTTGTTTTGAAATCTATTTTGTGTGATATAAGTATTGCAACCCCTGCTTTTTTCCCTTGCTCATTTGCTTGCAATATTTTTTTTTCCATCACTTTACTTTCAATGTGTGTAGGTCTTTTGTTCTGAGGTGAATCTCTTGTAGGCATCATATGTATGGGTCATGTTTTCTTATCCATTCAGCTATCTTGTGTCTTTGATTGGGGCATTTATTCCGTTTACATTGAGAGTTATTATTGACAGAAACTTATTCATTTTTTCACTTTGTACCTGTGTTTTTCTGTTTCTCACTCTTTTCTTTCATTTTCTTAAACCAGTCCTTTTTGAATATCTTGAAGTGCTGGCTTGGTAGAGACATATTCTTTTAGCCTTCTTTTGTTGGGAAACTCATTTTCCCTTCTATTTTAAAATAGAGCTTTGGTGGGTAGAGCTGCCTTGGTTGTAGGCCTTTGCTTTTCATTACTTGGAATATTTGTTGCCATTCCTTTCTGGTTTGTAGAGTTTCTGTTGAGAAGTCAGCTGCTAGCCGTATCTGGGCTCCCATGTATGTTACTATCTCCTTCAGCCTTGCTATCTTTAGGATTCTCTGTCTTTGGTACTTGCCATTTTAATGATGATATGTCTTGGAGTGGGCCTCATTGGGTTTCTCTTGAATGGGGCTTTCCGTGGTTCCTGGACCTGTGAGAGCTTTGCTCTCCTTAAATTGGGGAAGGAGACTTTTACTTTTACCATCATTTCTTTTTCAAACAGGTTCTCTGTCCCTTGCTCCTCTTCTTCTCCTTCTGGTATTCCTATTGTGCAGACATTATTGCGTTTCAGATTGTCCTGCTTTCCCTCAATGCCTCTTCATTCTTTTTGAGGAATTTTTCCATCTCTTGTTCTTTCTGGGAGCTTTTTTCTACCTTATTCTCCATCTCACTGATTTGATCTTTGACTCATCTAGACTGCTTTTTATTCTATGCAGTCGCAGGTCTGCACACCCCCTCACTGGCCGCTGGTGTGTGAGCTGCTGCACTTGGTGATTTTGGGCCATCTGTTGTGTGCTTTTCCGCTTTTGGCTCTTTGGTGGCCTAGCCTGCCCATGCACAATGGAGACTATGGAAAAGCAAAGGAGTTGGAACTCCCCAGTTCCTCCTCCTGTTCTTTCCCTAATACCTCTGTCTCCAGTTTCTCCTCGAAAGTCTCTGGGAAGTTCTGTGACCCCTTATGCCATGGATCCACTATTTTTCCAGCCAGTCTGCACTCAACCCCCAGCTCACACACGCACAAGCTGTGTGCAGAGCACACAAAAGGTAGGTTTATTAATTCATTTATGCCTGAGTGAGATGGTAGCTGCAGAGTGGGAGGTGAGTTATCACCGGGGCTCCACCGGCCACAGTCTCAGTTCTCTTCACAAAGTTTTCCTCACCAATCTTTCCTCAGGCACCAGCCCACTCAGCTGCTGCCTCTACCCAGAGATCAAGGAGGGCAGTTGCCACTGCAAAGTTTTTCATTGGCCCATTAAATGTCTCTTTGCATCTCCAACTGCCTATCTCTGGCAGAGAGTGCTCTTAAGCTTTTTGGGGCTGTGTTTTGTCTGTGTTTTCCTGGTTTCAGCTGCTGTAGTCTAGGGGTCCCTGTTTATGGTTCAGACTCTGTTCTTTTCAGGGGGATCCAACTGGCTGTTTCAGTGTTCCTCTAGTGTTGGTGCCCACAGGTGCCTAGCCCACCCTCTCTAGCCTCCACTGTACTTCTCACCCATTCAGATGTGTGAAAGTTGATTCCACTGTCTGTCTGCAACTCCAAGGCTCCTCTCCCTCTATTGTTCCATTGTTTTCCAGCTAATTTCTCCACTATTTAGTCACAATTCCAGTTGGTCTTGGGAGGGGGTCTGCGTGACTCCCATTCACTCCTCTGCCATCTTTTTTTTAAATTTTAATTTATTTTTTCAAATACATTTGTCTCTGCCTACCCCCCACCACTTTCCCTTGCCCCCTCCCTCCTTTCCTCCCTCAGCTCTTCCCCTTTGGTTTTGTCCATGAGTCCTTGCTATATGTTCCAAGTGTTCATTTCTTTTTTGTTGAATTCTTTTTGGTTTGGTTTTGTCTTTTTTGGGGGAAGGGGCAGCACCTGTAAAACAATTTTCTCAACATGGTTAAGGTTGATCTTAATAGTCAAGCTGCCCAAAGTTTGAGCTAGCATGTGAACAGGACAACAATCAAGAATAAATTACAACAAGAGGCCTCACATAATTCAAACAAGGGTCATTCTTAGAGCACCCAACTTAGGGATCAAGGCAAGAGAACCACTGTGTCACACAGAATAACAAATACAGAAGATCACCACATCAAGTCTGGGAGTCATAGTAGCTCTAGTTAATACATAGAAACAAACATGAAAAGATAGCAAAAATAGGGAAATAAAGAATCAGTCCCAATAAAAGAACAGGAGTAATCTCCAGAAAAGTGTTAAATACAGTAGAGGCAAGCAGTTTATTAGATACAGAATTCAAAGTAATGGTTATAAAAATGATCAACAGCATAAAAAATAACATAGGAGCCATGAAAATTAACAAGGGAGATGTGAAGAATAACAATCTGAAATTAAGAATACACTGGAAGGAATAATCTGTAGGTTGAACGAAGCAGAAGATTGAATAAATGAATTAGAAGACAAGGTAGAAAAAATTAGTCAATTAGAGCCACAAAAGGAGAAAAAAATAAAAAGCAGGTAAATAGGTCTTGACTGGTGTAGTGCAGTTGGTTGGGTATTGTTCCACAAAGCGAAAGATCACTGGTTTAATTCCTGATCGGTGCATATGCCCTGGTTGCAGGTTTAGTACCTAGTTGGGGTGCATATGACAGGTAATTGATCAATATTTCTCTCTCACATTGAGGTTTCTCTTGTGTCATTTTCTTCCTTCCTCTAGCTCCCTCTAAAATAATAAAATAAATTATATATTTTTTAAAGCAGGAGGATAGTTTAAGGGGTATTTGGTTCAACATGAAATATGACAACAGCTACATCATAGGTACACCAGAAGGAGAAGAAAGAGAAGAGGGAGATAAAAATTGCTTGAAAAAATAATGAGAGAAAACTTTTCTAACCTGGTGAAGGAAAATGTCACAAAAGTTCGGAAAGCATAGAAAGTGATATTCAAGATGAAAAAAAAAAACCCAAAACACTAAAAGACACATTACAATTAAAAGGACAAAGGATAAAGTCAAAAAGAAATCTTATAGGCAGAAAGAGAGACAGTTATTTACTTACAAAAGAGTCCCATAAGACTGTCAGCTGATTTCTCAACAGAAACACTTCAGGCCAGAGGGATTGGCACAAAGTCTCCAAAGTGATACAAAATAGGGAGAGGCAACCAAGAATACTCTACCTAACAAGGCTATCATTTACAATTAAAGGAAAGGAAGATCCAAGATGGTAGCATAGTAGATGGAAGCTACACTAACCTCCTCTCAGGACTAAACTGGACTTACAACTAAATCATAAAAAAATCATCCTGAAAAATAAACTGAACACTAGTTAATGATAAGCCTAATAACCAAGAATTTATGGAAGAAACCACATGACCACAATGAGACTGTTAGGAAGTGTGGAAGCACAAAAGATAGCAGGGCTCCCATGGGCACTAGCAGATGTTCAGGAGGGATGTTTCAGTGGCTTAGGAGGGATTTCCCCTGAGAAGTGTGGGGTATAAACCCCAGCTGAGCTCCCCAGCCTAGAGCACAAGAACCAGGAAAGGAACCCAAATAACATCTGGATTTGAAAGGCAGCAGGGTTTCTATCTGCCAAGAAGAGGTGGCTAGTGACACAGAGAGCCTCATAAAGGGCCAACACAAAAAATTTCATTTGCAGCCACATAACCTGGGCTTCAGTAGGGGGAGGACACAGCATACTTCAGCCATGAGAGAAGAGTTTGGGGTTGGTGCCTTTTGGGAGAGTCCTGAAAATTCAGCCATCAGAATCTCTGTGTTCAGTTATTCCCCATACTGCAAAAGCTATCTTTCTTGGGCTGAGCAATCCCTTCCATCTGGCATCAACCTGGGGGGAAGCAATAGCTCCAACTGCAGGACTCCTTTTGCCCCACTCTGTGAAGCTTAAGTTAAACACAGCTGAAGGAATTTTCACTGTTTAAGTCTAACAGAAATCCTTCAGGCACAGGTGGATTGTTGGGAGCTTAGAAGATTTATCTGACACCCAGGGCAGGTGCTGGTAACAGCTGGCCTTGGTGTGCAGCTCGATTCTTTCCACACTCACATAGACCAAGCAGAGGAAGCCATAAACCATGAATTACTGAAAGCTCCAAACAGGTTGCTCAGTGCCAGTCACAGCAGCATCTGACTGGGCTGAACCAGAATATTTGCATATATACCTAATACATAGAAAAAAACACAAAGAGGAAGCCAAATGAATGATAAAAAAAAAGGCTCCAAATGAAAGAACAAGAGAATTATTCAGAAGAAATAAATGAGATGGAGGCAAACAATATAGCAGGCATAGAGTTTAAAGGAATGTTTATAAGGATGCTCAAAAGCATGAAAAAAACCCCACAGAAACTATAAAAAAGGACCAGTCATAAATAAAAAATGCAATATCTGAAATAAATACTACAATAGAAGGAATAAAGTGTAAGTTAGATAAATGAGAGGATTGAATCAGCAGTTTGGAAGACAATGTAGCAAAATAAAAGCCATGTAAGTTGGACAGAAAGAAAAAATAAATAAAAACAATGATGAGAGTTTAAGGAAATTTTGGGATAACATAAGCTTAAAATATCCACATCATAGAGACACCAGGAGAAGAATGAGCACGAGAGTGAGAACTTATTTGAAGATTTAATGACTGAAAATTTCCCTAAATTGCTGAAGAAAAAAGAACACACAAATCCAGGAAGGGCAGAGAGTCCCAAAAAAGATGGAAGCAAAGAGGCCAGCACCAAGACACATTTTAATTAAAATGACAAAGCTTAAAGACAAGGAGAAATTTTAAAAGACACAAAAGAAAAGCTACCTAAAAGGAAGCTTCACTTACAATGGCATCTGATCTTAACAGAAGCATTTAAAGCCAGGAGGATCCCTGGATGGTGTGGCTCTGTGGATTGAAAACCAGCCTGTGAACTAAAGGGTCACTGGTTCAATTCCCACTCAGGGCATATGCCTGGGATGTGGGCTAGAACCCCAGTGGGGGTGTGAAAGAGGCAACCACACATTAATATTTCTCTCCCTCTCTTTCTCCTTCTCTCCCCACTCCTTAGAGGTAAATAAACAAAGTATTTAAAAAGAAGCCAGAGGAGTTAGCATGAAATATTCAAGGTAATAATAAACAAATACCAATAATCAGAATTATTTTACCCAGCAAGGCTATCTATCATTTAGCATTGAAGGAGAGATTAAAGTATAAATAAACAGATATCTGAGATGATGTAGGAGTGAGTGGAAGTTACACTATCCTCCTCCAAGAACCAATCTGGAATTACAAGTAAATTGTAGAGAAATTATCCAGAACAAACAACTAAACAATAGCAAGAGAGAAACCTTAAAACCACAGACAGACAGAAGAAACAGCTTCAACACAAAGGGACTGGTAGTCAGTGAGGTGGAGATGTGAGAGGGCTGACTGGACACCCACAGGTGACAGCTAAGAACTGGAGGGATATTTAAGTGGCCTTTAAGAGTCCCTCTGAGAAGTGTGGGATCTACACCCTAAGCTTGGATCTTCAGCCTAGAGCACCAGAGACCTAAATGTACACAGATAACATCCAGCTGTGAAGAGCAACAGGGTTTCTCTCTGCCAGAGATGGTCAACTGGAGAAGAAAAGAGCTGTTTAAAGGGCCAATACATAAATTTTCATTTGCTGCTACTGATCCTGTGCTCCAGCAAAGGGGGGTGGGCAGAGTGGACTAGAAATGCTTGAGGAGAGACTGGGAATGGGGGCATTGAGAGAGAACTGAAAAAGCAACCACTGGGATACAGGTGCTGAGTCATTTCTCCTGCTGCAGAAGCCATCTTGCTCAGGCAGACAATGTCCCTCCAATTAGCAGCAGCCAGAGGGGAAGGAATAGCCCCACCCCCAGGAGGGATTCTTTCCTGCCCTATAGTGCTTAAGCCTGACTGATTACAGAGTGATTAGATTAACAACTGAAGGAGTCAGACACCAACAGTAGAACCCAAGCAGTCTTGAGCAGGCTGCCCAAGGCCAGACAGGGTCACCATGTATAATCACTAAAGGAGGATCCAGAAAGAAAAAAGAGTGATAAATAGTAGATACAACTGAAGTGATATCTACAGTGGCCTTTTTTATGATTTGAAATATTTTCTTTCCTGCATATTAACATTCTTGTTTCTGAAGGTTGTGCATATTAAGTCACTAGGTTTTATATTATACTTTATTTCCTTTCACATATTTTGCTTCTCTCTTCTCTTACCCTATGTTACCTTCTTCTTTCTTCTTATTTTCATTTTAAGTTTTGTTTTCTCTCTTGCTACAACTTTTTGCCATTCTGCATTCTTACTATTTCAGTGCCATCCAACTTCTCAAAACCAATTTTCTTGTCAATTGTCATCAAACATTATTTTTCCCGCACTTAAAGTACCTACGTTCTCTCTCCATGTTTAGCAATCTTTGCTCGTTGATTGTGGATAGAGTAGTTCTTACATTTTTTAATGCAATAACTCTAGATCTTTACTATTTTTGTATTTCAAATCTCAAATTTTACTGTTCCCCTACCCTACTCTTTTTGTCTCAAATTTTAATTTTCCCCCCTCTTAGACTGTTTTTTTCTTCTCTTAAGAGTCTTTCTACCCTACCTCAAAATCATTTCTTATTTTTCTAGATATCTCTTAAGATTTTCTTTCTATATATTCACTCTTTTTCCCCTCACTATCTATATTTTAAATCATTTGTTGTTGATAGTGCTGTGGGTAGATCTTTTTCTCCATTTGGTTCCCATTTTTTATTATTTATTTATTTATTTATTTATTTATTTTAATTTTTCTTTGTCACTTTATTTTTTAAAAAATTCTGTTTAAACATAATACTATACACTTCCCTTACTCCATTTCACCTTCTTCATTCTCTTTTTCTATTTATGATGTAGATTTACCTTCCTTTTCTCCTTGCATTGCTCTTATTCCCTATTATTACTAGCGAACCTCACTCTACCTCATCAATATCATCTTTCCTTCAGTACATCATCTCATATTTGCTATCCTTTGTTTTAATAGTCTTAATCTCTTTACACACTTATTAATATTGGTCCATTTGTTGTTGATTGTGGGATTGCAGGTAGGAGTTATTTTTGTAGGAGTGGGTTTTTTTCCTAGGATTTGTGGTTTTGTTCTGGCAGTACCTGCACCACAGCATGCAAGACATGGTGGATAGAGAAACCCTCAGTCAACAGCTGGAAGGAAGGGCCCACCAGAGAATAACCTAACAATCAAAATCCAATTTTATGAGGAAAGCCAACATAAGTAACATAAAAGTCATCCCAGGAGCGTCAAGTTCAGGAGACCAAGGACACTGCACCATTGAATAACACAGGTCTCCTACCATAGCAGTTAACACCATAAAGACAGGGAGTCAAAGTAGATCAATTTAAGAAGCAGAAATAAACAAGAAGAGTCTTAGCTAAAATGGGAAGAAAAAGAAACAACGCCCAATCAAAATAAATGGGCAAATCCCCAGAAAGAGCACTAAATGAAAGAGACATGTAAACTATCACTTACTGAGTTCAAAACAATGGTTATAAAAAAGGATAATGAGCTCAGTGAGAGTTAAAAAAAAAAGAGAGAGGAAAATGGCGGAGGAGTGAATGGGAGTCATGCTGACCTCCTCCCAAGGCCACACTGGAATTGCAACTAAATAGTGGAGTAATCACCTGGAAAACAATGGAATGATAGTGGGAGAGGAGCCTTGGTGCTGCGGACAGTGGACTCGACTCTCACACATCTCAACAGGTGTGAAGTGCGGTCGAGGCTCGAGAGGATGGGCTGGGTACCCACGGGCACTAGCACCAGAGGGACATTGAAATGACCAGTTAGCTTCTCCTGAGAAGAAAGGGGTCTGAATCATAAACAGGAACCCCTAAACTGCAGCAACTGAAACCAAGAAAATACAGACAAAACGAACCCGGAAAAGCTTAGGGGTGCTCTCTGCCAGAGACAGGTGGCTGGGGATGCAAAGAGACATTTAAAGGGCCAACGCAAAAATTTCAGTGGCAGCCACCCTCCTTGATCTCTGGGCAGAGGCGGCAGCAGGGTGGGCTGGTGCCTGGGAAAAGACTGGTGAGGAAAACTTTGTGAAGAGAACTGAGACAGCAGCCAGTAGAACCCAGGTGATAATGCACCTCCCACTCTGCAGCTCCCATCTCGCTCAGGCATAAGAGAATCAATTAACCTGCCTTTTGTGCACTCCGCTCACAGATTGTAAAAGTGTGAGCTGCGGGGCTGAGTGCAGATTGGCTGGGAAAGCCTTGAGGAGAGACTGGAGACGGAGGCATTGGGGAAAGAACGGGAGGAGGACCCGGGGAGTCCCAACTCCTTCTCCTTGCCGTAGTCTCCATTGCATGGGCAGAGGCCACACCCCCAAGAGCCAAAAGCTGAAAAGCACACATAGACACCTCAAAAACACCCATGCAGGCGCTCACCCTTGCGCCGAGTGACTGGTGAGGGTTGGCAAACTTGTGTGTGACCCGCGCGGGCTGGCGAACACTTGCACCGGTCGGCAAAGCCTCCCACAGATTGGCACAGATACGGCCTGCGAGGGGGTGCACAGAGCGGCAAGGGCAGGCATAAATTGACCTGCCTGTCCGGGATTGCGGAGTAGCCCACAAAATTAGTAGAGCTGCCAAGAATCCCTGGAAGAGAGACCGGAGACAGGATAAACTGGAGAGTCCTGGAGCTGACTTCTTCCCATTTCCGTAGTCCCCATATGGCGAGGGCAAGCAACTCACCCAAAGATCCAAAAGCGGGGAAAACACACAATAGAAGTCCCTAAAAGGACCAGTGCCAGGGAGCCAGATGAGTACGCGAGGCCGCGAATTAGCCCCCTGATCTGGGGCATGTAAATGCGAGCCCAGGCAGGTGGGGGATCCTACAGTGCTTGGAGCTCGCTCAAGGAGCCGGCGTGAGAGTGCAGAGCGATCCCAATAAATAGCCCAGCCCTGACCAAAGGGGACACAGAGCTGCCCCAAGCAGGAGTCAGACAGTAGACTCCTAGAAGGCTCAATCAAACAACCCTAGGTCCTATACGGTCAACAACTGACATCTTCAGAGGCAGACCCAGAAAGAAAAGTAAAGGACAAAAATACTGAACTGACTCTCACAAAAATGGGAAGAAAAAGAAGTTCCCCACGAAATCGGTGGAAAAGGGGACTCCCCACAGAGAGAGCTAAATGAAATAGAGGCAAGGGAACTATCAGATACTGAATTCAAAGCAATGGTTCTGAGGAAACTCAATGAGCTAAGCCAGCTGAAAGATAACTATGAGAAACTATGGAGAAACTATCAGGATCTTACAGCAAACTATATCAGCCTGGAAAAGGACATAGAAACTATCAAGAAGATACAAGAGGATATGAACAATACCATTTCTGAATTGAAGAACACAGTAGAAGGAATCCAAAGCAGGCCGGATGAAGCCAAGGAGCAAATCAGTGAGCTGGAGGATAAGGTAGAAAGAAGCTCCCCAGAAGAATAAGAAATGGAAAAACGACTCAAAAAGAATGAAGAGGGATTTAGGGAAATGCAAGACAATGTGAAATGCAATAATATCTGTATAATAGGGATACCAGAAAGAGAAGAAGAGGAGTAAGGGATAGAGAACCTCCTCAAAAAAGTAATGATGGAAAATTTCCCTAATTTTAGGAAAGAAAGGCTCTCATGGATGCAGGAGGCACAGAGGAACCCACTTAAGAGGGACTCAAGGAGGTCCACTCCAAGACACATCATCATTAAAATGGCAAATGTCAAAGACAAAGAAAGAATCCACAAGGCAGCAAGGGAGAAGGAGAAAGTAACATACAAGGGGGCTCCGATACCGCTACGAGCTGACTTCTCAACACAAACACTAGAAGCCAGAAGGGAACGGCAACAAATATTCCAAGTCATGAAAAGAAAGGACGTACAGCCAAGGCTGCTCTACCCAGTAAGGCTATCCATTAAAACAGAAGGGGAAATACGGAGTTTCCCAGACAAGAGAAGGCCAAAAGAATACATCTCTACCAAACCAGCACTCCAAGATATGTTAAAGGGACTGGTTTAAGAAGAGGAAGGAAAAGAATGAGAGAGAGAGGAACACAGGTACAAAGAGAAAAGATGAGTAAGTTTCTATCAGTAATGTCTCTCAATGTGAATGGACTAAATGCCCCAATCAAAAGACACAGGGTAGCTGAATGGATAAGAAAACATGACGCACGCATATGCTGTCTACAAGAGACCAACCTCAGAGCAAGAGACCTACACAGATTGGAAGTAAAGGGTTGGAAAAAAATACTCCAAGCGAATGGGCATGAGAAAAAGGCCGGGGTTGCCATACTTGTTTCAGACAAAGTAGATTTCAAAACAAAGGCCATAAAGAGAGACCCAGAAGGACACTTTATCATACTTAAAGGAAGAATCTATCAAGAAGACATCAATATTGTAAACTTATATGCTCCCAATATAGGGGCCATGAAGTTTAGAAGGAAATTGTTGGATGACTTCAAAAAAGATATAGACAGCAACACACTGATAGTAGGGGATTTCAACACCCCAGTGTAAAAAATGCACAGATCGTCCAAACAAAACTTTAATAAACATATTGTGGCACTGAATGACACACTGAATCAAAGAGACTTAACTGATATATATAGAACCTTAGATCCTAAAGAAGAAAAATACACATTCTTTTCAAATGTTCATGGCAGTTTTTCAAAGATAGACCACATGATAGGACACAAAGCATACCTCAGTGACTTCAGGAAAATTGAAATAATACTAAACTTTTTCTCAGACCACAAGGGATTAAAAGTGGAAATCAACCTCAAAGAGAAACTTCAAAAACTTGCAAACTCATGGAGACTGAATAGTAGACTATTAACAATGAATGGGTCAATAACAAGATAAGAGAAGAAATCAAAAAATTTCTAGAAACAAATGAAAATGAACAGACAACTGTCCAAAACCTATGGGACACAGCAAAGGTGGTCCTGAGAGGGAAGTTCATAGCAATACAGGCTTACCTTAAAAAGATAGACACATTTCAAATAAAATACCTAACAATACAACTTCAAGAACTGGAGAAACAACAAAAATAAATCCCCGAGCAAGGAGAAAGAAGGAAATAGTCAAGATTAGAGCAAAACTGAATGGCATAGAGACAAAAAGAAGAATTCAGAAGATAAAGCAATCCAGAAGCTGGTTATTTGGAAAGATAAATAAAATTGACAAGCCCTTAAGCAGACTCATGAAGAATAGAAGGGAGAGGACCCAAATTAATAATATCAGAAATGAAAGAGGAGAAATAACAAATGACACCACAGAAATACAAAGGATAGTCAGAAACTACTGTTAACAATTATATGCCAAGAAATTTGAAAATCTTGATGGAATGGACACATTTTTAGAAAAGTATAACTTTCCAACACTGAAGGAGGGAGAAACAAAAGCTTGAACAGACCGATAACAGCTGGGGAAATAGAAGCCGTAATCAAGAAACTCCCGGCGCACAAAAGCTCAGGGCCGGACGGTTTCACAGGAGAATTTTACAAAACATTTAAGGAAGAGCTAACCCCTGTCCTTCTCAGACTATTCCTAGAAATCCAAGAGAAGGAAAGAAACCCAGACTCTTTCTATGAGGCCAGCATCACCCTGATCCCAAAACCAGATAAAGACCCTACAAAGAAAGAAAACTACAGGCCAATTTCGCTGATGAACATACATGCTAAAATCCTCAACAAAATATTGGCAAACCACATCCAGCAAGAGATTAAAAAGATAATCCACCACAATCAAGTGCAATCCATCCCAGGCATGCAGGGATGGTTCAATATATGCAAATCAGTAAACGTGATACAATACATAAATAAAAGAAAAGACAAAAACCACATGATCATCTCGATAGATGCAGAAAAAACATTCAATAATGTACAGCAACCATTTATGATCCAAACACTCAGCAAAATGGGAATAAATGGGGCATTCCTCAATATAATAAAGGCCATATATGAAAAACCTACAGCCAATATCATACACAGTGGGAAAAAACTGAAAGCTTTCCCACTAAGATTGGGACAACGACAAGGATGTCCGCTCTCACAGCTTCTTTTCAACATCGTATTGGAAGTCCTAGCCACAGCTGTCAGAGAAGAGAAATTGATAAAAGTAATCCAAATAGGAAAGGAGGAAGTAAAGCTATCATTGTTTGCAGATGACATGATAGTGTATATAGAGAACGATTTAGACCGTGCTAAAAAACTCCTCAACCTAACAAGTGAATTTGGTAAAAGGGCAGGATACAAAGTCAACATTTAGAAATCAAAGGCGTTTTTGTACACCAACAAAGCAATAGAAGAAGAAGAAATCAGACAAAAAATACCATTTGATATAGCAAGAAGAAAAATAAAGTACCTAGGCATAAATTTAACCAAAGATGTAAAAGACCTGTATGCAGAAAATTATACAACACTGAAGAAAGAAATTATGGAAGACACAAATAAATGGAAGCATATACCGTGCTCATGGATTGGAAGAATTAATATCATCAAAATGTCCATACTACCCAAAGCAATTTATAGATTCAATGCATTGCCTATTAAGATACCAATGACGTATTTCACAGAAATAGAGCAGACATTTCAACAATTTAAATGGAATCATAAATGACTCCAAATAGCTGCAGCAATTTTGAGAAAGAAAAACAAAGTAGGAGGGATCATAAAACTGGACATCAAACTCTACTACAAAGCCACTATACTCAAACAATCTGGTACTGGCACAAGAACAGACCCGTAGACCAGTGGAACAGAATAGAAACCCAGAAATAAGCCCAGGTCTCTACGGGCATCTAATATTTGACAAATGGGGCAGAGGCATAAAATGAAGCAATAATAACCTCTTCAACAAATGGGGTTGGGAGAGTTGGACGACTATGTGCAAAAAATTGAAATTGGATCATCAGCTGACACAAAACAAAAAAATAAACTCAAGATGGATAAAAGACTTAAAGATAAGTCGGAACACCATAAAAGTCCTAGAGGAGAACATTGGCAGGAAACTCTCAGATATCCTGCGCAGGAATTTTAGGAGACTGATATGTCTCCTAAGGCAAGGGACATAAAGGAAAGAATAACAAGTGGCTCCTCATCAAAATAAGAAGCTTCTGCACAGCTAAGAGAACATCAGCAAAATGAAAAGGGAACCAACCATGTGGGAAAATATATTCACTAATGATACATCAGCTAGAGGTTTGATCTCCAAGATATATAAAGAACTCACTCGGCTCCAGTCCAAGACACAAACGATCCAATAAAAAAATGGGCAAAGGACCTGGGCAGATGCTTTTCCAAGGAGGAGATACAGAGGGCCCAGAGACATTTGAAAGGATCCTCAACATCACTAGCCATCAGAGAAATGCAGGTCAAAACCACCATGAGGTACCACCTCACATTGGTCAGAATGGCCATCATAAACAGATCAACAAACAACAGGTGCTAGCGAGGCTGTGGAGAAAAGGGAACCCTAGTCCACTGTTGGTGGGAATGCAGACTGGTGCAGCCACTGTTGAAAACAGTGTGGAATTTCCTTAAAACCTGAAAATGGAACTGCCTTTTGATCCAGTGATTCCCCTGCTGGGTCTATACCTTAAGAATCCTAAAACACCAATTGAAATGAACATATGCACCTCAATGTTCATGGCAGCACAATTTACAATAACCAAGTGTTGGAAGCGACCTAAATGCCCATCAGTAGATGATTGGATCAAACAATTATGGTACATTTACACAATGGAATACTACGCAGCAGAAAGAAAAAAAGAACTACTAAACTTCGTGACAGCATGGATGGAACTGGAGAGCATTATACTAAGCAAAATAAGCCAGGGGGCGAAAGACAAATACCATATGATCTCACCTACAAGTGGAACCTAACCAACAATACAAAGATGCAAGGTAAATAAAACCAACAACACTGAATGCAAAAGAAACCAACAGATACAAAAGGGAAGTAGGGGTCGGGGGAAAGGAAGGGAAGGGGAAAGTCAAGGAACATATAGCAATGACTCATGGATGAAACCAAGGGGAACATTTGAAGGAGGGAGGGAGTGAGGGAAGGGGCAAGTGAAGGTGGTGGGGGGTAGTCAGAGACAAAAGAAAACAAGAGGAAATGAACAGTAAAATTTCTGAATTGAAGAACACAGTAGAAGGAATCAAAATCAGGATAGATGAAGCAGAATAATCAAATCAGTGAGCTGGAGGACAAGGGAGAAAAAAGCTCCCAGAAAGAGCAAGAAAATGAAAAAAGACAAAAAAAAAAAAAAAAAAGAAGCATTTAGGGACATGCAAGACAAATGAAAATGTAATAATACCCATATTATAGAGAAACCAGAGAGAGAAGAAGAGGAGCAAGGGATAGAGAACCTCACTGAAAAAATAATGATAGGAAACTTCCCTAATTGGAGGAGAGAAAAAGTCACACAAGTCCAGGAAGCACAGAGGGTCTCATTCAAGAGGACATTAATGAGGCCTACTCCAGACACATTATAATTAACATGGAAAATGTCAAAGACAATGAGAGAATCCTAAAGACAGCAAGGGAGAAACAGGTAGGAACATACAAGGGAGCCCAGATACAACTAGCTGCTGATTTCACAACAGAAACATTACAAGCCACAAGGGATTGCAAGAAGTATTCCAAGGAATGAAGAGAAAGGGCCTGCAGTCAAGACTACTCTTCCCAGCAAGGTTCCCAATTAAATTGGAAGGTGAAATAAGGAGTTTCTCAGACAAAGGAAAGCTAAAAGAATACCCCTCTACCAAACCAGTAGTACAAGATATGCTAAAGGGAGTGCTTTTAGAAGATGAAGAAAAAGAAAGAGAAAGAGAAGATCACAGGTAAAAGGGGAAAAAAAAGAATAAATACCTATCAATAATAACTTTAAAAATAAATGTATTAAATTCCCCTACGAAAAGACATAAGATAGCTGAATGGATAGAAAAAACATGACCCAGCTATATGTTGCGTAAAAGAGAACCACTTCAGAACATTGTACCTACAGAGACTGACAGTAAATGGATGAAAAAAAAAAATTTCAACCAAATGGACAGGGAAAACATGTCTGTGTAGTAATATTTATTTCAGACAAAATACATTTCAAAACAAAGGCCATAAAAGGAGAGCCAGAAAGAAACTTCAGAATACTCAAAGGAAAAATACATCGAGAAGACAAAAATATCATAAAACTATATGGACCCAACATAGGAACATCCAAATATATAAGGAAAATCCTGGAGGACTCCAAGGAAGATATAGACAGCAACACATGGATGGGATGGGATTTTAACACCCCACTGTCAAAAATGGATATATCTTCCAAAGAAAACATCAACAAGAATATTGTGGAACAGAGCACCGCATTAGGTAAAATAGACTTTGCTGACATATATATAATATTTTATCCCACGGAAGCAAAATAAATATTCTTTTCAAATGCACATGGAATATTTTCAAAGATAGACCACAGAATAGAACACTAAACAAGCATCAACAAATCAGGAAATTAGAAATTATAAGAAGATTTTTCTCAGATGAAAAGGGCTTGAAATTTGAAAACAACTTTAAGGAAAAAACTCAAAACCCTTCAAACTCATGGAGACTCAATAGTATGGTATTAAACAATGAATAGGTCAATAATGAGATCAAAGATGAAGTGCAAAGTTTCTGGAATCAAATGAAAATGAACACACAACAATTGAAAACCTATGGGACACAGTGAAGGCAATCCTGAGTGGGAAATTCATAGTGACACAGGTCTACCTCAAAATAATAGAAACATTTCAAATAAACGACTTAACCCTCCAGCTGCAAGAACTGGAGAAACAACAAAAAACAAAGCCCAGAGTGAGTAGAAGAAAGGAAATAATCAATATCAGAGGAATAAGTGAATGACATAGCGATATAAGAATAATTTAAAGTATTAACCAATTCAGAATTTGGTTCTTTGAAAAGATAAAAAAATAAAAATTAAAAAAACCTTTAAGCAGACTCATAAAGAAAAAAAGGAAAGGGACCCAAATAAATAATATCAGAAATGAAGAGCGAATATGGCAGAGGAGTGAGTGAAAGTCACATTGACCTCCTCCCAGGACCAAACTGGAATGCAACTAAATTGTGGAAAAATCACCTGGAAAACAATGGAATGATAGAGGGAGAGGTGCCTTGGAGCCTTGGACAGACAGTGGAATCGACTTTCACACATCCTAATGAGTGAGAAGTGCAGTGGAGGCTCGAGAGGGTGGGCTGGGCGCCCACGGGCTCTAGCACCAGAGTACATTGAAATGTCCAGTTGCATGCCCCTAAGAAGAACAGGGTCTGAGTCTTAAGCAGGGCCCCCTAGAGTACAATATCTGAACCAAAAAAAGCACACAGACAAAAGACGACCGTGAAAGGCATAGTGGTGCTCACTGCCAGAGACAGGCAACTGGAGACACAGAGAGATGTTTAAAGGGCCAACACAAAAATTTGCAGTGGCAGCCACCTTCCTTGATCTCTGGGCAAAGGCAGGAGCAGAGTGGGCTGGAGCCTGAGGAAAGATTGGTGAGAAAAGCTTTGTGAAGAGAAGTGAGAGGGTGGCCAGTGGGGCTCCAGTGATAACTCACCTCCCACTGCACAGCTACCATGTTGCTCAAGCATAAAGGAATCAGTGACCCTGCCTTCAGCACATTCTGCCCAGGACTTGCACATGTGGGCCTTGGTG
The DNA here is from genome assembly GCF_021234165.1 of Pteronotus mesoamericanus. Lineage (NCBI taxonomy): Eukaryota > Metazoa > Chordata > Mammalia > Chiroptera > Mormoopidae > Pteronotus > Pteronotus mesoamericanus. The sequence continues at coordinate 47,276,684 of NW_026555329.1, read as the reverse complement.
CTGACTGCAGTGTGTAGACATAGTAGATCCCTGGCCAAAGGGGTCAAGAGCTGCCTAGAGACTTTTGAGGAGAGACTGAAGACAGAGGCATAGGGGAGAGAACTGAATGAGTAACCAGGAAGTTCCTGGTACTGACTCCTTCCCCATTCTACAGATTCCATCTTGTGAAGGCAGGCCATTCTCCAAAGAAGCAGCAGTGGGAAAGGAATCAATATCCCTTCCCCCAGGGCATTGTGCTCAGGAGTTGTGTCTAGACCTGGGTGCTGAGTGCAGAGTTGCCTGCAGAGAGAGCAGACCCTTTGCTAAATGGGACACAGAGCTGTGTAGAGACTTGTGAGGAGGGACTGGAGTCAGAGGCATTGGGGAGAAAACTAAGGGTGTAGCAGGGGGAATCCTGGTGCTGACTCCTTCTCCATTCCACAGTCTCCATCTTGTCCAGGTAGACCACTACCTGAGTGGAAGCAGCCTGTAAGGACATGATAGCCCCACTCTCAGGAGGCACTGTCCCACCCTGAGGTACCTAAGCCTGACAACTGAGGGCAGTGTGACTAGATTAACAATTGCTGGAGACAGACACAGACAGTAGATTCTTGGAAGTCTCAAACAGACTGCCTAGGGTAAAGACAGGGTCAACAACTGACATCATCGGACGCAAACCAAGAAAGAAAAGGAAAAAAAAAAAAAAAAGACCAGCCAGCTACCATAAAAGTTCAATCCAAAAAGTTAGGAAATTGAGACTGATTAATTTAAGAAGCAGAGAAAAAAAAAACAACAAAACACTCTCACAAATAATGGAAAGCAAAAGAAACACCCCCCAAATGAAGGGAAAGGAGGAATCCCCACAGAGAGAACTAAATGATATCGAGGCAAGTAAACTATCAGATATTTAATTCAAAACAATGGTTCTAAGGAAGCTCAATGAGCTCACTTAGCTCAAAAAGAACTATGAGAAACTACAGGGAAACTCTCAAGAATTTATTGCAAACTATATCAGCATGAAAAAGGATATAGAAACTAACCATAAGATACAAGAGGAAATGAAAAATACCATTTTTGAATTGAAGAACACAGTAGAAAGAATCAAAAGCAGGCTAGATGAAGTAGAGGATCGAATCAGTGAGCTGAATTACAAGGTAGAAAAAAGCTCCCAGAAAGAGTAAGAAATGGGAAAACACTCAAAAAGAATGAAGAGGTGTTTAGGGAAAGACAGGGAAACCTGAAAAATAATATCTATATAATTGGGATGCCAGGCAGAAAAGAAGAGTAGCAAGGGATAGAGAGCTTGTTTGGAAAAGTAATGATGGAAAACTTCCCTAATTGGAGGAGAGACAAAGTCTCACAAGTCCAGGAAGCACAGAGGGCCACATTCAAGAGGAACTCAATGAGGCCCACTCCAAGACACATCATCATTAAAGTGAAAAATATTAAAGACAAAGAAAGAATCCTAAAGGCAGCAAGTGAGAAACAGGTAGTAGCATACAAGGGAGCCCCGATAGGGCTAGCAGCTGACTTTTCAACAGAAACACTACAAGCCATAAAGGAATGGCAAGAAACATTCCAAGTGATGAAGAACATAGGTTGGCAACCAAGACTGCTCTACCCAACAAGGCCCTCAATTAGAATGGAAGGTGAAAAAAGGAGTTTCCCTGACAAAAGAAGACTAAAAGAATACATCTCCACCAAACCAGCGCTACAACATATGCTAAAAAGACAGGTTTAAGAAGATGAAGAAAAGGAGTGAGAAAGAGATGAATAAAGGTATAGAGGGAAAAAATGAATTAGTACTTGTCAATAATAACTGTAAATGTAAATGTACTAAATACCCAATCAAAAGACATAGGGAAACTGAATGAATATGAAAACATGATACGCACATATGCTGCCTACAAGAGACACACCTCAGAACAAAGGACCTACACATTTGAAACTAAAAGGATGGAACAAAATATTGCAAGCAAATGGACAGGAAAAAAAGCAGAAGTAGCAATATTTATATCAGACAAAAGAGATTTCAAAACGAAGGCCAAAAAAAAAAAAAAAAAAAAAGGACCCGGAGGGACACTTAATAATACCCAAAAGAAGAATACATCAAGACATAAACATTGAAAACTTATATGCACCCAACATAGGAGCACCCAAATATATAAGGAAAATCTTGGAACTTCATGAAAGATATAGACAGCAATACCCTGAGAATAGGGAATTTTAACACCCCGCTGTCAAAAATAGACAGATCTTTCAAAGAAAACATAAACAAAGATATTGTGAAACTGAATGATGCATTAGTTCAAGTGGACTTGACTGACATATATATATAAATTTTCATCCCAAAGAAACAAGATACACATTCTCTTCAAATGCAAATTGAACATTTTCAAAGATAGACCACATTACAGGTCACAAAACAAATCTTAAGAAATTCAGGATAATTGAAATAATAACAAGCATTTTCTTGAAGTACATGGGCTTTAACCTGGAAACCAACCTCAAGTAAAAACCTCAAAAAACTTCAAACTCATGAAGACTGAATAGCACACTATTAAGCAATGAATGGATTAATGATGAGATAAGAGAAGAAATCAAAAAGGTTCAGGAAAAAAAAAATGGAAATGAACTTACAACAGTCCAAAACCTATGGGACAGAGCAAATGCTGTCCTGAGAGGGAAGTTCACAGCAACACAGACCTATGAAAAATGATAGAAACATCTCAAATGAATGAACTAATCTTACAACTTAAAGAGCTGGAGAAACAAAAACAAATCCCAGAGCAAGAAGGGGATGGAAATAATCAAGATGAGAGCAGAATTGAATGAATTGAATGACATAGGGACTAAAAGAACAATTCAAAGAATCAACCAATCCAGGAGCTTGTTCTTTGAAAAGATAAAAAATATATTGACAAACCTTTAAGCAGACTCACCAAGAAGAAAAGGGAGAAACCCAAATAAATAATATCAGAAATGAAAGAGGAGAAATAACAACTGATAACACAGAAATATAAAGCATCATCAGAAACTACTATGAACAATTATATGCCAAGAAATTTGAAAACCTTGATGAAATGGATAAACTTCTAGAAAAGTGTAATCTTCCAACAAGGAATGAAGAAGAAACAGAAAGCCTGAACAGACCAATAATGGCTGGGGATATTGGAGCAGTAATCAAAAAAACTCCCAGCACACAAAAGCCCTGGGCGGGGTGGTTTCATGGGAGAATTTTACAAAACATTTATGGTAGAGCTAATCTCTGTCCTTTTCAGGCTATTCCAAAAAATCCAAGATAAGGGAATACTCCCAAACTCTTTTTATGAGGCCAGCATCACCCTAATCCCAAAACCAGATGAAGAGACTACAGAGAAAGAAAACTACAGGCCAGTATTACTGATGAACATAGATGCTAAAATCCTCAACAAAATATTGGCAGACCACATCCAGCAATACATTAAAAAGATCATCCATCATGATAAAGTGGGATTCATCCCAGGGATACAAGGGCATTTCAATATAGGCAAATAAATAAACGTAATACATCACATAAACAAAAGAAAAGACAAAAATGACATAATCATCTCGGTAGTTGTGGAAAAAAACATTTGATATGGTACAGCACCCATTTACAATAAAAAACACTCAGCCAAATGGGAATAAAAGGGGCATATCTCAACATAATAAAGGCCATATATGAAAAACCTACAGCCAACATCATACTCAATGGGCAAAAACTAAAAGCTTTCCCTCTAAGATTGGGAACAAGACAAGGTTGTCTGCTTTCACCACTTCTATTCAACGTAGTACTGGAAGTCCTAGCCTCAATGGTCAGATAAGAGAAAGAAATAAAAAGCATCCAAATAGGAAAGCAGGAAGTAAAGCTATCATTGTTTGCAGATGACATGATAGTATACATAGAAAACCCTGTAGACTCTGCTGAAAAACTCCTCAACCTAATAAGTGAATTTGGCAAAACAGCAGGATTCAAAGTCAATATTCAGAAATCAAAGACATTTTTGTACACCAACAATGAAATGGAAGACGCAGAAATCAGAAAAAGAAATACCATTTTCTATAGCAACAAGAAGTTAAAGTACCTAGGAATAAATTTAATCAATGTGGTAAAAGATCTGTATGCAGAAAACTACACAACACTGAAGAAAGAAATTAAGGAAGATAACAAATAAATGGAAATATAAACTGTGTTGATGTATTAGAAGTATTAACATCATCAAAATATCCATACTACCCAAAGCAATTTATAGATTCAATACATTCCCCATTAAAATACCAATGAGGTATTTCACAGACATAGAGCAGACATTTAAAAAATTTATATGAAACCATAAATGACCCCAAATTGCTGCTGCAATTTTGAGAAAGAAAAACAAAGTAGGAAGAATCACAATACAAAGCCACTGTAATCAAAACAGTCTGGTATTGGCACAAGAACAGACACATAGATCAGTGGAAAAGAATAGAAAGCCCAGAAATAAACCCATATCTCTATGGTCAATTAATGTTTGACAAAGGGGGCAGAAGCATAAATTGGAATAAAAATAGCCTCTTCAACAAATGGTGTGGGGAGAGCTAGACAAACTAAATGCAAAAAATTGAAATTTGATTGCCAAGGGACACCATACACAAAAATAAACTCAAGATGGATATAAGACTTAAATGCAAGTCATGACCCCATAAAAGTTGTAGAGGAGAACATAGGCAGGAAACTCTCAGATAGCCCATACAGCAATGTTTTCAAGGATATGTCCCGTAAAGCAAGGGACATAAAGGAAAGGAAAATATGTGGGGCCTAATCATAAAACAGGGTTTCTGCATGGCTAAAGAAAACATGAGCAAAATGAAAAGGGAGCCAACCATATGTGAAAATATGTTTGCCAATGATATATCAGATAGAGGTTTGATCTCCAAAATATATAAAGAACTCACATTACTCCACTCCAATATGACAAGCAATCCATTTAAAAATAGGGGACAGGACCTGGGCAGATACTTCTTCATGGAGGAGATATAAAGGGTCCTGAGACATATGAAATAATGCTCAGAATCACTAGCTATCAGAGAAATGCAAAGTAAAACCACAATGAGATACCACTTCACACTGGTCAGAATGTCCATCGTAAACAGATCAGCAAACAACATATGCTGGTGAGCCTGTGGAGAACAGGAGACCCTAGTACACTGTTGGTGGGAACGCAGACTGGTGCAGCCACTGTGGAAAGCAGTGTGGAATTTCCTCAAAAAGCTGAAAGTGGAACTGCATTTTGACCCAGTGATTCCCCTGCTGGGACTATACCCTAAGGATCCCAAAACACCCATTCAAAAGAGCCTGTGCACCCCAATGTTCATAGCAGCACAATTTACAATAGCCAAGTTTTGGAAGCAACCTAAATGCCCATCAGTAGATGAGTGGATCAAAAAATTACGGTACATATGCAGAATGGAATACTACGCAGCAGAAAGAAAAAAAGAACTACTAAACTTTGCGACAGCATGGATGGAACTAGAGAGCATTATGCTAACCGAAATAAGCCAGGGGGCGAAAGACAATTACCATATGATCTCACCTATAAGTGGAACCTAATCGACAATACAAACAAGCAAGTAAAATATAACCAGCAACATTGAAAGGAAAAAGAAACCAACAGAGTCAAGAGGGAAGGAGAGAGGAGGGGCGGGTAAAGGGAAGGGAAGGGTCAAGTCAAGGAACATATATCAAGAACTCATGGACAAAGCCAAAATGGGTGAGGATTGAGGGAGGGAGGTGGGGCAGGGAGACAGGGTAAAGTTGTAGTGGAAAGGAGACAAATGTTTTTGAGCAACAACAACAAAAAGCTAAAAATAAAACTGCTTTTTTATGCAGTAATTCTACTGCTGGGATTATACCCTAAGAATCCCAAAACAGCAATTCAAAACTACTGTTTCACCCCAACGTTCACAGGAGCAGTTTACAGTCAGTCATCAAGTGCTTGAAGTAGCTTAGGTGTCCATCAGTAAATGACTGGATCAAAAAGATATGGTACATTTAAACAATAGAACAGTACTCAGCAGAAAGAAATAAAGAGCTACTTCTGTCTGAGACAGCATGGATGGAACTGGAGAGCATTGTGCTAAGTGTAGTAAACCAGGTGGTTAAGGATAAATACCATATGATCTCACCTATAAGTAGGACCTAATTAAAAAAAATAATTGAAATATAACCAGCAACATTGAAAGAAAAAAGAAACTGTCAGTAACATGAGGGAAGGATGGAGGGAGGCAATGGAGAAAAGAATGGGAGGGGTCAAGTCAAGAAGCATGTATGTAGGACCTATGGACAATGCCAAAGTGAGGAAGGATTGAGGGAGGGTGGTGCTGGTGGGTGGGGCAAAGGAAAGTGGTGGTGGGAAAATGGAGATAAATGTATTTGAATGATAGGAAAATTTTTTAAAAAAATCACTATATTCTCCACAAAAAACTACTCAACATAGTAATTGAATTAAGCAATGTAGTGAGATAAAAAGTAAGTATTCAGAAATCAATTGCATTTTTGTACACTAACAATGTACTATAAGAAAGAGAAAGTAGAAAAAAATCTCTTTTATTATAGCAACAAAAACATAAAGTACCTAGGAATAAACCTAACGAAGGAGGTAAAAGGCCAGCACTCAGAAAACTGCATAGAAATTAAAGTAATTAATTAAATTAATTAAGTAAAGAAATGAAGAAAGGTACACATAAATGGAAGTTTATACCATATTCATTAATTGGAAAAATTAACATCATCAAAATGTCCATACTACCCAAAGCAATTTATAGATTCAATGCAATCCCTATTAAATACAAAAGACAACAGATATAGAGCAATATTTAAAAAATTTATATAGAGCCATGATTGACCCCAAATAGCCTCAGCAATTTTGAGAAAGAAGAACAAAGTAAGAAGTATCATGATACTGATATCAAACTATAGTACCAGGCAACTGGAATCAAAACAGTCTGGTACTGGCAGGAGAACAGACACATATATCAATAGAACAGATTAGAGAGCCCAGAAATAGACTCATATCTCTATGCTCAGTTAATATTTGACAAAGGGGCAGAAACAAAAATGGAGTAAAAATAGTCTATTCTACAAATGGTGTCCGGAGATCAGTATTGTCACATGCAAAAAAATGAAACGACAACCTTCTTACATCATACACATGAATAAATTCAAGATAGCTAAAATATTTAAATATAATTTGTGATGCTATAAAAGTCCTAGAGGAGAACATAGGCAGGAAAATTTCAGATATTGCTTGCAGCAATTTTTTTTCACCAATATGTGTCCTTGAGCAAGGATTATAAAGGAAAGAAGAAACAAATGGGACTACATCAAATTAAAAGGCTTCTGTATGGCTAAAGATAACATCATTAAAATGAAAAGGGAACCAACCATATGGGAAAATATGCCAATGATACCTCGTACAAGTGTTTGCTCTCAAAAATATATAAGGAATTCATGACTCCACATCAGGAAGACAAACCATTCAATTAAAAACGGGAAAAAGACTTGAACAAGCATTTATCCAAGGAGGACATAAGAATGCAGAGAGATGTATAAAAGGATGCTCAGCATCATTAGCCATCAGAAGGATGCAAATTAAAACCACAATGAGAAATATCTTCTTAATACCAGTCAGAATGGTCAGCATAAACTAATCAACAAACCACAAGCACTGATATGGTTGTGGAGAAAAAGGAACACTAGTACGCTGTGGGTGGAAATATAGGCTGTTGTAGCCACTGTGGAAAACAGTATAGAAATTCCTCAGAAAAACTAAAGGTGGAACTGCCTTTTACCTAGCAATTTCACTGCTTGGATTATATCCTAAGAAATCTGAAACATCAATTCAAAAGAACCTATGCATTCCAATGTTCATAGAATCTTTATATGCAATAGTCAAATGCTGGAAATAACCTAAGTGCTCAGCAGTAAATTAGTGGATCAAAAATCTGTGGTCTATTTACACAATAGAATACTAAAGAACAGAAAGAAAGAACGAACTCATATACTTTGCCACAGCATGGATGGTATCGGAGAATGTGTGGTAAGTGAAATAAATCAGATGGTGAATTACATATATCATATGATCTCATCTATAAGTGGAACATAATTAACAAGAAAGCAGAATATAACCAGAGATGTGGAAATGAAGAACAAACTGACAGTTACCAATTGGCAGGGTGTAGCGGGGAAAGTGGAGGAAAAGACAGGTATGGTCAAGTCAAAGAATGTGTATAACCAACCCATGTACAAAGACAACTTCTGGGAGGATTGAATGTTGAAGGCAGGTGGTGGGTAGGGCAGGTAGAGCAATGGGAAAAAATGTGGACAATTGTATTTGACAACAATAAAAAATGATGAAAAATCAGAAACTTAAAATGAGCCTTAAAATTAAAATAAAATAAAATTGAATTAGAACAAAAGAGCTTCCTGGACAATTAAAAACTAAAGGCATTTGTTACCACCTAAGAGGTAACACAACATGTTAAAATGCTTGTTTAGGAGAAGGAGAAAAAAGACAAAGAAAAATAGTTAAAAAATAAAATGGTAATAAATATGTATCTTTCATTAGTCTCTTAAAAAGTAAATGGTTTAGATGCTCCAATCAAAAGTGATAGGGCAGCTGAATGGATGAGAAAAACAAGATACCTACATATGCTGTCTTAAAGAGACCCACCTCAGAATGAAAAATACAAACAGACTAAAAGTGAATGAATGGAAAAAGATATTTCATGCAAAAGGGAAGGTAAAAAAAAACAAAAGGTAGCAATACTTATATATAATAAAATAGACTTTAAAAAAAAGGATACAGTAAGTGCCAAAGAAAGGCACTAGATAATAAGGAGAACAATCCAGCAAGAGGATATAACCTTAATAAACACTTAATGCACTCTACCTTAGGAGCACCTAAATATGTAAAGCAAATCTTGGTGGACATAAAGGGAGAGATCAAAAGAATTATAATCATAGTAGGGGATTTTAACACCTCATTAACTTCAATGAATAAATCTTTCAGACAGAAAATCAACAAGAAGACAGTAGTCTTAAATGACACACTAGATAAAATACATTTAATAGATATTTTCAGAGAATCTCAGGTCAAAACAGTATAATATACATTTTTTTCAAGTGCACATGGAATGTTTTCTAGGATAGACCAAATGTTAGACACACAAAAATGTCTCAATATATTTAAGAAGATTGAAGTCCTATCAAGCATCTTCTCTGACCATAATGCTATCAAATTAGAAACTGATCACAAGAAGAAAACTGAAAAATACACAAAGACTTAGGAGCTAAATAACATGTTATTAATCAATGAATGAGTCAACAATGAAATCAAGGAAGAAAAAAAGGATAATTTTGAAACAAACGAAAATAAGAACACAACAATCCAAAGTCCTGAGAAGGAAATTCATATCTTTACAGGCTTATATCAAGAAATGAGTAAAAGCTGAAATAAACACTCTAACTTTACACTTAAATAAACTTGAAAAAGCTAACACACAAACCCCAACTGAGTAGAAGGAAGGCAATAATAAAGATCAGAACATAAATAAACAAAATAGATCTAAAAAACAATATAAAAGACAAATGAATTCAAGAGCTGTTTATTTAAAAATGTATACAAGATTGACAAAATTTTTTAATTAATTTATTTATTTTTCCAAATACATTTGTCTCTGCCTTCCCCCCACCACTTTCCCCTGCCCCCTCATCCCTCTCCCTCCCTCAATCCTTCCCCACTTTGGTTTTGTCCATGAGTCCTTGCTATATGTTCCTTGACTTTCCCCTTCCCTTCCTTTTTTCCCACCCACCTCCCTCCCTCCTTCCCTCTTGTCTCTGTTAGTTTCTTTTTCTTTCAGTGTTGCTGGTTTAACCACTCTTCATGATGAAAGGAAGAACAAATAAAATAAATCAGAAATGAAAGAAGAGAAATAACATCTGACACCAAAGAAGTAAAAAGGATTGTAAGAAAATATTATTAAACACTGCATGCCAATAAATTGGACAACCTGGAAGAAATGGATAAATTCCTGGAAAAATACAGTCTTCTAAAACTAAATCAGGAAGAATCAGAGAGTATGAATAGACAGATTACACCTAGAGAAATTGAAGCAGTAATGAAACCTTCCCTTCAAACAAAAGTTCTGATACAGATGCTTCACAGGTAAATTTTTCCAAATAGTCTGTGAAGAAATAACACCCTTTCATCTCAAACAATTCCCAAAAATTCAAGATGGGGGAGGCCTCCTTATGTCTTTTTATGAGGCCAGCATTATCCTAATTCCATAAACAGATAAAGACACTACAAAATATTTACATCCTGAACATTAGCAAACTGAATACAACAATTCATCCAAAAGATCATATATCATGATAAAGTGGAATTTATTCCAGGGATGCAAAGTTGGTACATTTGCAAATCAGAAATGTGATACACCACATAAACAAAAATGAAAGATGAAAACCACATGGTCAAATCAATAGTTGCAGAAAAGCACTAGAGAAAATCCTGCACCTATTTATAATAAATACTCTCAGCAAAGTGAGAGTACCTAAACACAATAAAGACCATATATGGCAAACACACTGCTAGCATCATACTCAGAGGGCAAAAATTGCATGCCTTTCCCTTGAGATTAGGTACAAAATAGGTATGTCCACTTTCCCCTTTTTTATTTAACATACTACTCGAAGTCCTAGCCATAATTATCAGACAAAAAAGGGAAATAAAAAACATCAAAATTTGGTAAAAAAGAACTGTTATTTTTTGCAGATGACATACTAGTGTTCATAGAGTACCCTAATTATTTTTACCAAGACACTACAGCAACTGATAAATGAATTCAGAAAAGTAGCAAAATATAGCTGCATTTATATACAACAGTGATGAACTATCAGAAAGTGAAATTAATAATGCAATCCCATTCACAATTGCTTCTAAAAAAGTAAAATACCTATGAATAAATACAACCAAGGATGTAAAAGACCTATACTCAGAAATTTATGAGACACTGAAGGAAGAAATTGAAGAAGATACAAATAAGTGAAAGCACATACTATATTCATGGTTAGGAAGGATTAACATCATGAATATGGATGGCTATACTACCCAAAAATCTATAGAGTAATGCAATTCCTATCAAGATACCAATGATAATTTTCACAGAACTAGTACAAACATTTTGAAAAATTATATGGAACCACAAAAGGCCCCATGTAGCAAAAGTAATCTTGTGAGAGAAGAACAAAGTTAGAGAAAACATGCTACCTAATATCAAACTATGCTATAAAGCTATAATAATTAAAACATGCCATAAAAGACACGTAGACCAAGAGACAGAATAGAGAACACAGAAATAATTCCATACCTTTATAGTCAATTAATATTTAATGGAGGAGGTAAAATCATACAATGGGATAAAATAGTTTATTAAATAAATGGTGTTGGAAAAATTGGACAGATACATGCAGAAAAATAAAACTAGACCACTTTCTTATACTACACATGAGGATAAATTCAAAATGGAACAAAGATTTAAATATTAGACCCAACCATAAAAATCCTAGAAGAAAATTAGGCAGTAAAATCTCAGACATTGCTTGTAGCAATATTTTATCTGATATATCTTCCCAGATAAGGGAAAATAAGAAAAAAATAAATGAATGGGAGAACATCAAACTAAAAAGTTTTTGCACAGCAAAGCAGATGATCAACAAAATAAAGATAAAACCTATGGAATGGGAGAACATATTCATCAATTCATATGATAAGGGGTTAATATACAAAATGTATAAGGAACTTACAAAAATGAACACCAATGACCCCAAACAATCCAATTAAAAAATGGACAAAGGACCTGAATAGACACTTCTGGAAAGAAGACATACAGAGGGCCGACAGACTGATGAGAAGATACTCAACATCACTGATCATCAGAGAAATACGAATTAAATGTACAATGAGATATTATCTCACACCTGTCAGAATGGCTATTATCAATAAATCAAGAAACAACAAGTGCTGATGAGGATGTGGAGATTTTGCACTGTTTCTAGCAATGCAGACTGGTGCGACCATTGTGGAAAACAGTATGGAGATATCTCAAAAAATTCAAAATGGATCTTTTTCTTTGACCCAGAAATCCCATTTCTGAGAATATATTAAAAAAAAAACAAACCCAAAACACTAATTTGAAAGACATAAGCACCCTTATGTTGACTGAAGCATTGCTCACAATTACGAACACATGGAAGTAGCCCATATGCCCATCAGTAGATGAGTGGATAAAATAGCTATGAGACATTTACACAATTGAATACTACTTGGACTTAAAAAAAGAAAAATTTTACCATTTGTCACATTATGGATGGTCATGGAAATATTATGCTAAGTGAAATAAGCCAGTCAGTGAAAGACCAATCCAATATGATTTCATTTACATGTGTAATTTAATGAACAAACTGAACTAACGAGCAGAATAGAGGCAGACTCACAGTTAAAGACAAAGATGACATATAGTAGGTAGGAGGCTAGGGGGTGGAGGGATCAGGCAAAAAGGAAAAAAGACTCATGAACACAGAAAATAGTCTTGTGATTACAGGGTTACCTGTATAAAGGGATTGAATGGCATTGGAAAAGATACGATAATTTTTTAAAATAAAATAAATACTAGAGTCATAAAGAGACAAAAATGAAAAAGAGAAGGAAGAAGGCAAATGGATAAAGAGGGGAAGAGTAAAGTATGAGACTTGAAATAAAAAAATTAGTGAAAAATTGGAACAAAATGTAGGAAAAACAACCATAGCAGTGATATCAATGACAAAAGAGCAAGGATTAATAAATGTGGAAAGAGACTAAGAATATTATAAGAATGAAAAAAAGAATATGAGATGACTAAAGGAAAGAAAATTATTTTGAGATGACAGAGGGAGGAATAGAAACAAGGCAAAGAAGGGAAAAAATAAAAATTAAAATGAAATTATGAAGGGAAAGGAAGAAGGCAAAATGGGGTATGGAAAGGGAAGGTAAAATATGACATTTGAAATTAAAAAATAGGAAGAAAAATAAAAAATGTTTAAAAGCTATGAAAAAGAATGAGCTGAAATTCATCCCAGCAGAGGTTAGTGCTTGCTCTCTAGCTCTCCTTCTGGATAAGTCTCTTGTAATGTCAGATGCTCTTGCTGTTTAGCTCTAGGCAGCCTGTCTGAGGCTACAAGTGATCCACAGTCTGTGGCTGCCTCCTTCAGGCTTGGCTGTATCCACAATGGATGTCATTGCTCTACACTGCTGGCTTTTTATCAACATAAGGTCCAGAAAGGTTTTAACATCTGAAAGCACTGCAGGTACCACCTGCCTCTACCTGTGGTTCTGCTATTAATCTTAACTTCACTACTGACCCATCTGTTTCTGAGAGGGCTTCTGGTACAGTTGGGAGGATGTGACCCCTGGATCTCCTCTGGTTGGCACTTTTCAGAATCCGGGGAAGATACTGGGTGTGTCACTTCCAGTAAGGTATAGTTTCTAATGAGTTAGCAGTCTGTTTTATGTGAGGGGCCAATATGTGCAAAATGGTCAGCACTTTCTTGCTTGGTGCTGATGTTGGCTCTGTATAAAGGCCGAGGTTGGGTGGGACCCTGAATACCCCTTGTTGGACCCATTTCTGGTCTCTCTGCCCAGCTAGTTTTAGTGGAATAGGACCCAGAGAATCAGAATGCCTTGTTGGGCTGAGAATAGTTCAGTAAGGCTCCCTTTGGAGTTTTTCTTTCTTTCCTCTGTGGAAATGGTTTGTAATCTGTGTGGCTGGGAGTATGCATAGCTGTAAAAACTCTCAGGTGCTAAACTCTTGCCTGGGAAACTTCCAGCCCACTGTTTTTGCATGAGATAGAGTACACACCCCTCTGTTCTACTCAGCTCCAAGCTTGCTTGTTAGCCAAGCTGGTCAGGGCCCAGCAAACCCCTCATTACACAATTTCCTGAACTCTCTGCCCAGGTGGATTCAGTGGGAATGGACTTGAAAATTTAGTATAGCTTGGTGTGGCTAGGAAAAGTTCAGAATTGGTCAAACAGCTATTTTCTCATTCTACGAGTTTTCTCTCTACAGCCACATTCACAGCCGCTGATTAGCTTGCGCTGGGTTGGAGGCAGGACATCTTTCACGGACTTGAGACTGGGGAAATCAGTTTTCTTCCCTGAACTGCTCAGCAAGATCTCTATTCTGGCCTCCCCCATGTGTTGCACCAGTCTCTGATGTCTCTGCCCAGCTGAACTCAGTGGAAAAGAATGAGTAGATCCAGTGTAACTTGGCATGGCTGAGAGAGGTTCAGAACCAGTACAAGAGAAGCACTATTCTTGTTCTCTTAAATTTCTCTCTGTTACTGTGTTTTCAATCTGATCTCTTTGCCAGCAGAGCAGCTGCATGTAGGGTCATTTCCCAGCCACATTTCAGGTCATCTTTAAAAAGTCTCCATGCAGCCCTGGCTAGTATGGCTCAGTGGATTGAGTGCCGGCCTGAGAACTGAAGGGTCGCTGGTTCGATTCCCAGTCAGGGCACATGCCTGAGTTGCAGGTCAGGTCCCCTAATGGGGGGCATGCGAGAAGCAACTACATATTGATGTTTATCTCCCTCTCTTCCTCTCTTTCTTCCCCTCTGTCTAAAAATAAATAAATAAAATTTTAAAAAGTCTCTACACTGCAGCACTGAGTATTGAGTCATTGTTTCTCCATGCATACCATCTTCCCCACAAGAAAAACTCTCTCAAAGTCATGGCTGACTACAGCCTGCAGGTGTCTCTGAAGACACAGGTGCAGCAACCTGCTCTTTTTAAAAAAATTGATTTCCTATCTATAACTCTCCAGGATTAGTTACAGCTATAGATGCACTGCTCACGATGTGTGTGTAGCCTGGTTCATCCAGACTTTGTATATCCTTCCAAGTCACCCCTGATTAGGGTTGGGAATCTCTGTGTGGTACTGGGGCTCCCGGGTCTGAGAAGAGAGATAGCTCCAAAGCTGAGATTTCTGTTGGTCTCTTTGCTGCTCCCCTTCAAATTATAAAATCTCCTTACCTGACAGTACAAATATCTTCTGTACTTTTTAGCTTCAAACCTTCTTCTCAGCTAAGATTCTGTTGATGTTCAGGTTAGTTGTCAGAAGATCCACCAAAAATCTAAGTTAGAGGCAAGAGCAAGTGGATTCAGCTTCCACCTACTCTGCTGCCATTTTCTGTTCTCCTGTTCTCATGCTCTGTTCTGTAGGGAATTTTAACACCCAACTGTGATCAATGGATAGACCTTCCAGACAATAAATCAACAAGGAAACAGTGTCCTTAAGCAACACACTACATCAAAATGATTTAAATGGTATTTACATAATGTCTTATTCAAAAACAGAAGAATATACATTCTTCTTAAAAGCATACAAAAGATACTTGCAGATAGACCGTGTGTTAGGACACAAAATAAGTCCTAACACATTTAGGATGACTGAAATAATATCAAACATTTTATCAAGTCACAATTGCATGAAAATAGAAACAACCTCAATTAAAAAAAAACCCTCAAAAACATTCAGATATGCGGAGGCTAAATAGCATGTCATTAATAATGAATTGGTTATCAGTGAGATCAAAGAAAAAATTTTAAAAAATTTCCTAGAAACATATGAAAATGAACATGCAACAAACAAAAATCTATGGGACACAGCAAAAAACAGTCCCAAGAGGTAAGTTCTTAGCACTACAGGACTACCTCAAGAAGCAACAAAAATCTCCAATAAACAATCTTATCTTAAACCTAAAAGAACTAGATAAAGCAACAAACAAAGCCCAGAGTAAATAGAAGAAAGGCAATAATCAATATTGGAGTGGAAGTAAACGACATGGAGACTTAAAGAAAGTATACAAAATATCAATGAAACCAGGAGCTGGTTCTGTGAAAAGATAAACAAGACTGACAAACCCATAACCAGGCTCATCAAGAAAAAAAGGAGAGGATCCAAATAAATAAAATCAGAAATGAAAGAAAAAAAGGAAATAGGACTACTTAGGTGAAAATAGATAGATTTTTAGAAATGCAATTTTCCAAAGCTAAATCAGGAAGAATCATAAATCCTGAGTATACTGATAACAACTAATGAAATTGAAGCAGTAGAAACAAATGAACAAACAAACAAAAACCTCCCAGCAAATAAAAGTCCTGGACTGGATGCCTTCACAGGTACATTTTACCTACTATTCAAAGAACTAACACCCATTCTTCTCGAACTATTTCCAAGAACTCAAGAAAAGGAAAGCTTTACAAACACTTTTTACAAGGTTAGTGTGATCCCCATTCAAAAACCATTTAAAGACACAACATAGAAAGAAAATTACAAGTCAACATCCCTGATGCATATAGTGCTAAAATCCTAAACAAAATATTAACAAATCAGATACACCACATCATTCAAAAGACCATACACTATGATAAATGGGATTTGTCCTGGGGATACAAGCAAAGTTGGTACAATATTTGCGAATCAATGAACATGATCTATCACATAAAAGAAATGAAAGATAAAAATCATATCATGATGATATAAACAGATGCAGAAAGGGCATTCAATGAAATTCAGCATCATTTATGATAAAAACTCTCAGCAAACTGGGAATAGTAGTAATATAATAAAGGCCAAAAATGAAAAATCTACAGCCAGCATCATACTTAATGGGCAAAAAATAAAATTGCTTCCCTTAATATTAGGAATGAAACAGAGTTGTCTGCTTTCACCACTCTTATTCAACATAATACTGGAAATCCTAGCACCAGTGATTATATAAGAAGAAATAAAAAAGGAACCTGAACTTGAAACGAGTAAGTGAAACTGTAATTATTCACAGATGGCATGATATTTTACATAGAAAACTCTAAATGCTCCACCAAAAAACTACTAAACCTAATATGAATTTGGCCAAATATAAGGATGCAAAATCAATACTCAGGAATTGATCACATTTTTATACAGAAATAATAAACTACCAGAAAGAGAAACTAAGGGGACATTTACTAGTGCACCACCAACAAAAACACGGTGCATAGAAATAAATTTAACCAAGGTGGTAAAAGACCTGTACTCAGAAAACTATAGGACACTGAAGAAAGAAATTGAGGAAGATACAATAAGTGGCAGGATATACCATGTTCACCATTTGGAAGAACTGACATGACTAAAATGTCCATACTATCCAAAGTAATTTATATGTTCAATACAATTCCTATTAAATTACCAATAACATATTTCACAGACCTAGAACAAATATTCCAAAAATTTATGTGGAATCAAAAATGACCTTGAATAGCTTCAATACTCTTGAAAAAAAAGAACAAAGTTGGAAGTATCAAAATTCATGATCTGAAACTACATTATATGTTCACTGTAATCAAGACTTCCTTGCACTAGATCAATGGAACAGAACAGTGATCCCAGCAATCAACACCACCTTAATAGCCAATTCATATTTGGCAAAGAGGCAAAAACATACAATAAATACAATATTTTCAAAAAGTGACTTTGAGGAAATTGGACTGGTACATGCAAAAACTAAAAAATAAAACTAGATCACCAACTTACACCATACACAAGAATAAACTCAAAGTGGATAAAAGTCTTAAATGTAAGGGTAACCATAAAAGTCGTAGAAGTAAATATAAGCAGTAAACTTACAGAAATCTGACACATCAATATATTTGCCAATATATCCCCCAAGGCAAGATAAACAAAGGAAAAGATAAATGAATGGTACTTGAATCAAGTTAAAAAAAAAACAACAAACTTCTGTACAGCAAAAGAAACAGCATCAAAATGAAAATGAAACCCACTGTTTGAGAGAATGTATTCATAAATGATCCACCTGATAAGGGGATAATTTACAAAATATATAAAGAACTTATACAACTCAACACCAGGAAGAAAACAATTAATAAACAGGCAAAAGACCTGAATAGACACTTCTCCAAGGAGAACATACAATAACCTATAGACATAAAAAAATGCTCAATATCCCTAATTATCAGAGAGATGCAAATTAAAACCACAACAAGATATTATCTCATACCCCCAGAGTGGCTACCATCTATAGATCAACAAATAACAATCGCTGGCAAGGATGTAGAGTAAAGGGAACTGTAGTACACTGTTGGTGAAAATGTAGACTGGTAAAATCATTATGGAAACAGTATAGACATTCCACAAAAATTAAAAAAATTGAACTGCCTTTTGATCTAGTGATTCCACTTTTGGGAAGTATCCTAAGAATCCTGAAACACCAATTCAAAAGAATATTTGCACCCCTGAGTTCATAGCAGCACTACATTTACAATAGTCATTATCTGGAAACAGTCTAAGTACCAATCAATAGGTGAATGGATAAAAAAGCAGTGGTACATCTACACAATGGAATAATATGCAACAGTAAAATAGAAAGAACTCTTACCTTTTGCAACAGTGTGTATGAAACTGGGGACTATTATGCTTAGTGAAATTAGCCAGTCAGTGAAAGACAAATACCATATGATCTCACTTATATGTGGAATCTAATGAACAAAGTATAAACAGAGGCATATATACATGGAAAATATTGACAGCTGTCAGAGAGAAGGGGGGACTGGATGAAAGAAGGTGAAGGGATAAAGCATATATGCATGACCAATAGATATAGACAATGGTGTGAGGATTGCTGGGGATGGGGGTTGGGTAAAAGTGTTCAAAGGGGGAAAAGTGGGGACAACTGTAATAGCATGAACAATTATACATATATAATTTCATTCATATGTATGTGAATGAAATGGTCAGTCTGGAAGAAAGAATGGCATGAAAATGTAAAGTACAAGGATATGAAGGTATGTACAAAAAGGGAATGGTGGGAACTGTGGCAAACTACAGAGTACATGACCCCTTTCTATCCAACTGCTGTCATGGAAAATACAGACCTGGTATTACCAGATTTTAAAAATTTTTCAAGGAATCAAGAAACATGAAATAAAAAACAATGTCTGTATGGTGCTGCAATTGTTTCATGAGCCTGAAAAACTTCAGCCTTTGATTAAGAAGGAAGAACATTTCTGATTTTAACACTGACAGAGAAATCCAGGAGGATGCACACTTCTTCTCTTTCAAATTAATGTCTGATTATTCATAACATATCAAGATTATGCACATTTATTATTTGAAGAAGAAATGTCACTTTATGTAATTGTAATTAACATTTTTCTTGGTTATTTGTGTAAAGATTAATTATATACCTTTCTTTAGGTCACATATATTTATGATTTTTATTAATTTGAAGAAAACATTCTAAATATAAAAAATAAGATTTAGTGTAATGCTGTTTATTTACCAATCGTCCCAGCATAATTATTAGAATTAATCATGAACTTTAAAAATTGTAATTATACTTATAGAATAAAAATTATCTGTTGTAGCTTCTAATATTTGTATTTAGGGCAAGAAGATATTTCAAATTTTTAGTTGATTGTCCAAAATAAACAGGTCACTGGATTTTTTGAGCACTTCTCATTTTATGGAAGAATTATAGCTGAAGGTACATTAATAACTCTGTGTATTTAGAAAAGTAACTACAGTGTGGACAGAAAATTCTGAATGACAAAGATGTATCTGATGTTGGTATACAATGTATGATTTGAATTATTTCCTGTCTTTCATGTCTCTAGCTGTTTGGATTTGGATGAGATTTGGCATACCAAGTATCTTAGGATGGATTTTCCAGAGTTTGGCCTTAAGTTGAGGATGCCAACATAGTAAATTTATTAGGGTGTGTTCCCAAGTAAGGAAGTGGAGAAATTGGGAAGGTATAGAGAGGGTGCAATTCCAACTTTGTTCTTAGTGTTCTTTCACAGGGGCGCTTCTTAAATTTCACTCCAGAGACAGTTCAGCTCTAAGTATAGAAGGATTTCATATTTCCTCTTCAGGCTGTCACTGGGACTGTAAATGTCCATCTCCAGGTACAGAGAGAGGTGGTTTAAGGAGAGTTCCTCTCAGAAGGTCACAGTGTTAGCATCAAAATACACAACAGTTGAAGAAGGGTGCACAGAACTGGTATTAGAAAACAGGATATCTGTACCAAGAGCAGTGCCTCTATCTGGTAAGATTGTTAAAATTTTGAATTTAAGTTCTAAGGCAATCTAAACAACTTGATTTTATTGGAAAAGAAAACTAGATGTTTTTGGTAATACATATGTAATAGAAAATACTTTTGGATATTTATACAGTTTCATTTTCAAATTTTTCACCTATACATATTTTTAAATTTTAAATTTTATTTTTGTTCAAATACATTTGTCTCCATTTTCTCGCCACCACTTTCCCCTGCCTCACCCACCTCCACCTCCCTCTCTCAATTGTATTTTTAAGTTGAGAGTCCAATAGCCCCTGAAACAATGTCAATTTATAAGAATTCTTACAACCAAAATGGCCTGGGTTTATCTTTTTCAGAATGTTTTACTGCTTAGTCAGATGGTTATTTCTGTTTATTGAGGTAGATTTTAATTTATACAATGAATATTCATGGACAAGCTACCTATGTGTCATGTATTCTTCTGGGCACTCTTATGAAATATATGCACTGTCCTATTTCAGCATAATTTAACTTCTAAAATAATCAAATCTGGAGGAAAAAAAGCTATACTGTGAGATGCTATACTGTGGGCAAACAGAAAGTGGGGTGGATTAGCAAAGAGGGAGTAAGAACATTCACAGTCTGCTTGATGCCCTGATTTACAATTTAGAGTTAAGACTATATGAGTTGTGTCGCGCGCGAGCGTGTGTGTGTGTGTGTGTGTGTGTGTGTGTGTGTGTGTGTGTGTGTGTGTGTGTGTGTGTATTCTACCAACTTGCTAATGTACATTAACTGTCATCCATGCAGAACGCTGCTTTTTCAAAATGATGCATGGAGAGCTCACTAAAACACAGGTATTTAGTTTTCACACTGAAGAATTTTCAGGTGGGAACTGAGAAATTGTATTGTTCCCAAGTTCCCAGGAGTTGTACATACTGTTGGTTTTTAGACCACACTTTAAGTATATCACTTTAATGTAAAGGTTTATGCATTTATTTGCATGTTATTGGATTTTCTATGGAAAGCTTTAGTAGAGACTGTCATATCAAAGTCATTTTTGGAGTTGGCAAGTTGATAGATTAGCTTTGTTTTTACTTCTTTACCTTGAGGTCACTATATTGATATGAATATTTTTATGAGACAAGAAACTAAATTCATTGTGTCTTTACATTTATTATAGAGAGGTCAGCACATGCATGCTATATGGACTGTTAAGAGATTTTAGAAGCAAGGCTTATACTGCCACTACTTTGCTGATCACTTTTGGTCAAATAACATGATAATGTATCCAATTTTGTTCTATCACTTTCAACAACATATGCTTCTTTATTTCATGTGAAGTAGAAAAATTATTATTTTGTTAAAGGTTCAAGGTGCCAACAGATCCATCTGGAATAGTCCAAATGTGTTCTAGAGTAATATTACTTTATTTATTAAGGTCTTGGGTTAAACCACTAATTGGTTAGATATTCTGAATTCTAGTAGAAACCTCTTACTTTTCTCTATTCCATCTCCCACTTTGTTCTCATTTCCAACCAACATTATCAAGAAATAGGGCCTCTGACTTAGGTTAAGGATAGCTTTGGTTCCTAGGTCAGAGGCCCTATGGGGAATAGATTTTTCAGAATTGTAAAAGCGAGATTGAAAATAGATCCAAACTAAGGAAAAGGCAGTATTGTGTTTCTCATATCAGAGAGATTATAAACATCTTGTGCTCCTGGGTTCAGCAAAATACAGTCTAAGAACAATTGCTTTGCCTTTTAAATGATATCACTTAAATAACTACTTTGTGTCAATTTTGCACATATAACCAGAAATGTATGGACTGAAATAGAGTGAAAATAGTTAGAAAATGATTAGCAAAAATATTAAGAATAAGCTTATATTGTTATTTTAGATTACAGATGACATAAAAATAAAATTAAGGAAGTAGATTTTATGAAAAACTTCCAGTCATACAATAATGTCTACAGATTTCCAAAAGCCCCATTTAAAAGTCATGTTCTGGTGGACCTTTCAGATCATGCTCTTCCTTCTTTGCATTACTTCTCCATTTCCTCTCTTATGAAAGTATTGTAGTGAGAAGGTTGGTCTTTCCCTCTTCTAAAGCAGGCAAACCTATGTCCTGGCTCTCTCTCTTTCACCTTCAGAAGGTCATTTGGGGTGGGCTTAGGGGAAATGGAAGCTGACAGCATAGACCAACTCTGTTCTAATCATTCATGCCTTTTACTGATCAACCTTGAAGGTTACAATCAAACTACAAGCAAAAGGGCAATGTCTAAGCAGAATGCTCCAACTATGTTTATTTTTTACCCACATACTTTTATTTTTCAACCCACTTACTAAAGAATGTTGACATGTAAAAAGCTGTACATATTTAATATATGCAACTTGATGATTTTGGGGATAAGCATATACCTGTGATATCTATCACACAGGCAGACCCATTACCTCCCAAAGTTTATTCCCACACCCACTATTATTACTATTTCTATTATTTGTGTGTGTGTGTTTTGTGTTTCTGTGGTAAGAATATTTAACATAAGATGTACCATTTTGGAAATTTTTAGTTCACAATATAGTATTGTATATTATAGGCACCATGCTATAGATATTGAGGAGTTATCTTGCATAAGACTTATAACCACCTCCCCATTTTCCCTCCTTCCGATTGCTGGTAACCACCATCCTATTCTCTGCTTCTATGAGTTTGACTGTTTTATAATTCACATATAAGTGAGATCATACAGTATTTGTATTTCTGTGTCTGTCCTAATTTATTTCTTTTTGGTAGACAACTGCTTATACCTGTCTTATGCTTAATTTTTAATTTTTTAAATTTATTGGGATAACATTTGTTAATAACATTATATATATTTCAGATGTCCAACTTTATAATATGATATAGTTGTGTGCTCAAAGCCTTAAATATAGTCTCATTACAATGCTATGTATTTGACCCTCTATACTATTTCATTCTGTGCAAACTGCCCATGATAATTAACATTCTGTTGACTGTATTTATTAGTGCTTTTCTGTGACTTTGTGTTTTTCTCTCTTTTTCTTCTTTATTTATTTTCATTTCATCTTCTTATGGTTGTTCAAGTACAGTTGTCTCCATTTTCCCCCCACCAGTGTTTCCTGCACCAGACAGCCCCACAATCTTTACCCACTTTACTTTATCCATGGGTTCTTCATACATATTCATTGAAGAACATTCCCCTTCTTTCTCCCATTGTCTTCCTCCCTCTTCCCCTCTGGTTACTATCAGTTTGTTCTTTATATCAATGTCTCTGGTTATATTTTGTTTGTTTGTTTTGTTGATTAGGTTCCACATTTAGGAGAGATTATACGGTATTTGTCTTTAAATGTATGGCTTATGTCACTTAGCATAATGCTCTCCAGATCCATCCATGCTGTTGCGAAGGGTAGGAGCTCCTTCTTTCTTTCTGCTGCATAGTAACCCATTGTGTAAATGTACCATAGTTTTTGATCCACTCATTTACTGATGGGCACTTAGGTTGCTTCCCATACTTGCCTATTGTAAATTGTGCTGCTGAGAACATTGGGGTGCATAGGTTCTTTAGAATAGATGTTTCAGGATTCTTAAGGTATAATCTGAGCAATGTAATTGCTGGGTAAAAGGCAGTTACATTTTTAGCTTTTTGAGGAAATTCAAAATTATTTTCCACAGTGTCTGTACCAGTCTGCATTTCCACCAACAGTGTACTAGGGTTCCGTTCCCTTCACAACCTCACCAACAATTGTTGTTTGTTGATTTGTTTATGATGGCTATTCTGACAGGTGTGAAGTGTTACCTCATTTTGGTTTTAATTTGCATCTCTCTGATGGCCAGTGATGATGAGCATAATCTCATGTCTCTGTGTCCTCTGTATGTCCTTCTTGGAGAGGTGTCTGTTTAGCTCCTTTGCCCATTTTTTAGTTGGATGGTCTGTCTTCCTGCAGTGGAGTGGAGTGAAGTTTTTTATATATTTTGGAGATCATACTCTTTTCCAAGGTATCATTGGCAAATATATTTTCCCACACAGTTGGTTCTTTCTTCATTTTTCTGGTAATTTCTTTTGCTTTGCAGAAACTTTTTATTTTGATGAAGTCCCATTTGTTATTTCTTTCCTTTATGTCTTTTGCTGTAGTGGACATATTGGTGAAATATTCCTGCATGGAATATCTGATATATTCATGACTATACTCTCCTTTAGAACTTTTATTATGTCATGACATATATTTAAGATGTTTATCAATCTTGAGTTTATATTTGTGTATGGTCTAACTTAGTGTTTCAGTTTCATTTACTATCCATGTAGCTGTTAAGATCTACCAGTACCAAATGTGGAAGAGGCTATTTTTACTCTATTTTATGCTTCTGCACCTTTGTCAAATATTAATTGACCATAGAGACTTGGGTTTATTTCAGAACTCCCTATTCTGTTCTATTGATGTATGTTTCTGTTGTTATGTTAGTACCAAACACTTTGATGACAGTGGCCTTGTAATATATTTGATATCAGGTATCATGATCCCTCCACCTTAGTTCTTCTTTCTCAAAATTGCTGCTGTTATTCAGGGTCATTTATGGTTCCATGTAAATTTTTGAAATGTTTGTTTTATATCTGTGAAATATGTCATAGGTATTTTATTTTAATTTATTTTATTTTTTACAGCATTTATCAGTACTTTATTCCTTTTTTAAAAAAGTATTTCTTTTAATTTTTCAAATACATTGTCTCAATTTACCCACCACCACTTTTCCCTGCCCCAGCCACTCCCATCTTCCTCCCCACAATCCTTCACCACCTTGGCTTCATCCATGTGTCCTTCATGCCTCTTCCTTGACCTGACCCTTCCCCTTCTACTCCATCTATACCCTTCCCACCCTCCCTCCCTTCCCTGTTGATTTCTTCTTTCTTTCAATGTTGCTGATCATATTTTCCTTGTCTGCTACTTTGCTGATTAGGTTCCACTTACAGGTGAGATCATATGGTATTTGTCTTTCACCACCTGGCTTATTTTATTTAGCATAATGCTCTCTCCAGTTCCATCTGTGCTGTTGCAAAGGGTAGTAGCTTTTTTTTTCTTTCAGCCATGTAGTCTTCAGTTGTGTAAATGTACCATAGTTTTTTTTCTTCCTTCCTTCCTTCCTTCCTTCCTTCCTTCCTTCCTTCCTTCCTTCCTCCCTCCCTCCCTCCCTCCCTCCCTCCCTCCCTCCCTCCCTCCCTCCCTCTTTCTTTCTTTCTTTCTTTCTTTCTTTCTTTCTTTCTTTCTTTCTTTCTTTCTTTCTTTCTTTCTTTCTTTCTTTCTTTCTTTCTTTCTTTCTTTCTTTTTAAATACATTTGTCTCTACCTCCCCCCCGCCACTTTCCCTTGCTCCCTCCTTCCTTCCCTCCCTCAGCTCTTCCCCTTTGGTTTTGTCCATGAGTTCTTGCTCTATGTTCCTTGACTTTCCCCTTCCCTTCCCTTTCCCTGCCTGCCCCTCCCTCCTTCCCTCTTGTCTCTGTTGATTTCTTTTCCTTTCAGTGTTGCTGGTCTTATTTTCCTTGCATCATTGTATTGTTGGTTAGGTTCCACATATAGGTGAGATCATATGGTATTTGTCTTTCGCCCCCTGGCGTATTTCGCTTAGCATAATGCTCTCCAGTTCCATCCATGCTGTCGCGAAGTGTAGTAGTTCTTTTCTCCTTTCTGCTGTGTAGTATTCCATTGTGTATATGTACCATAATTTTTTGATCCAATCATCTACTGAGGGACACTTAGGTTGCTTCCAACACTTGGTTATTGTAAATTGTACTGCTATGAACATTGGGGTGCATAGGTTCTTTTGTATTGGCGTTTTGGTGTTCTTAGGCTATAGTCCCAGCAGGGGAATCCCTGGATGAAAAGGCAGGTCCATTTTCAGCTTTTTGAGGAACCTCCACACCGCCTTCCACAGTGGCTGCACCAGTCTGCATTTCCACCAACAGTGGACTAGGGTTCCCTTTTCTCCACAGCCTCGCCAGCACCTGTTGTTTGTTGATCTGTTTATGATGGCCATTCTGAATGGTGTGAGGTGGTACCTCATGGTGGTTTTGATCTGCATTTCTCTGATGGCTAGTGATGCTGAGCATCCTTTCAAATGCCTGTGGGCCCTCTGTATCTCCTCCTTGAAAAAGCATCTGCCCAGGTCCTTTGCCCATTTTTTGATTGGATCGTTTGTCTTCTTGGAGTGGAGTCGAGTGAGTTCTTTATATATCTTGGAGATCAAACCTCTATCTGATGTATCATTAGCGAATATTTTTTCCCATATGGTTGGCTCCCTTTTCATTTTGCTGATGTTTTCTTTAGCCATGCAGAAGCTTCTTATTTTGATGAGGTCCCACTTGTTTATTCTTTCCTTTATGTCCCTTGGTTTAGGAGACATATCAGTGAAAAAATTGCTGCGTGGGATATCTGAGAGTTTCCTGCCCATGTTCTCCTCTAGGACTTTGATGGCGCTGTGACTTATATTTAAGTCTTTTATCCATCTTGAGTTTATTTTCATGTATGGTGTCAGATGATGATCCAATTTCAATTTTTTGCATGTAGCCATCCAGCTCTCCCAACATCATTTGTTGAAGAGGCTATTATGGCTCCATTTTATGCTTCTGCTCCCTTTGTCAAATATTAGATGCCCATAGAGACCTGGGCTTATTTCTGGGCTTTCTATTCTGTTCCACTGGTCTACGGGTCTGTTCTTGTGCCAGTATCAGATTGTTTTGAGTATAGTGGCTTTGTATTAGAGTTTGATGTCTGGTATTGCGATCCCTCCTACTTTGTGTTTCTTTCTCAAAATTGCTGCGGCTATTCGGGGTCATTTATGGTTCCATATAAATTTTTGAAATGTCTGTTCTTTTTCTGTGAAATATGTCATTGTTATCTTAATAAGGATTGCGTTGAATCTATAAATTGCTTTGGGTAGTATGGACATTTTGAGGATATTAATTCTTCCAATCCATGAGCACGGTATATGCTTCCATTTATTTGTGTCTTCCTTAATTTCTTTTTTCAATGTTGTATAGTTTTCTGCATACAGGTCTTTTACTTCTTTGGTTAAATTTATGCCTAGGTACTTTATTTTTCCTCTTGCTATATCGAATGGTATTTTTTTTCTGATTTCTTCTTCTTCTATTGCATTGCTGGTGTACAAAAACGCCTTTGATTTCTGAATGTTGACTTTGTATCCTGCTGTTTTGCCAAATTCACTTATTAGGTTGTGGAATTTTTTGGCAGAGTCTACAGGGTTCTCTATGTACACTATCATGTCATCTGTAAAGAATGATAGCTTTACTTCCTCCTTTCCTATTTGAATGCCTTTTATCTCTTTCTCTTGTCTGACCGCTGTGGCTAGGGCTTGCAATACGATGTTGAAAAGAAGCAGTGAGAGCGGACAGCCTTGGCGTGTTCCCGATCTTAGCGGGAAATCTTTCAGTTTTTGCCCGTTGAGTATGATATTGGCTGTTGGTTTTTCATATATAGCCTTTATTATGTTGAGGAATGCCCCATTTATCCCCATTTGCTGAGTGTTCTGATCATAAATGGGTGCTGTACCTTATCGAATGCTTTTTCTTCATCTATCGAGGTGATCATGTGGTTTTTGTCTTTTCTTTTATTTATGTGATGTATCACGTTTACTGATTTGCATATATTGAACCATCCCTGCATGCCTGGGATGAATCCCACTTGATTGTGGTGGATAATCTTTTTAATGTATTGCTGGATGCGGTTTGCCAATATTTTGTTGAGGCTTTTAGCATGTATGTTCATCAGCGAAATTGGCCTGTAGTATTCTTTCTTTGTAGGGTCTTTATCTGGTTTTGGGATCAGAGTGATGCTGGCCTCATAGAAAGAGTCTGGGAGTCTTCCCTCCTCTTGGATTTTTTGGAATAGTCTGAGAAGGACAAGGGTTAGCTCTTCCTTAACTGTTGTGTAAAATTCTCCTGTGAAACCGTCCAGCCCTGGGTTTTTGTGTCCTGGGAGTTTCTTGATTACTGCTTCAGTTTCCTCAGCTGTTATCAGTCTGTTCAAGCTTTCTGTTTCTTCCTCCTTCAGTGTTGGAAGATTATACTTTTCTAAAAATTTGTCCATTTCATCAAGATTTTCAAATTTCTTGGCATATGATTGTTCATAATAGTTTCTGATGATCCTTTGTATTTCTGTGGTATCAGTTGTTATTTCTCCTCTTTCATTTCTGATATTATAGTTTTTTGATCCACTTATTTACTGATGGGAACTTCGGTTGCTTTAAGCACTTGGATACTGTAAATTGTGCTGCTATGAACATTGGGGTGTATAGGTCCTTTTAAATTGGTGTTTTGGGATTCTTAGGGTATAGTCCCAGCAGAGAAATCACTAGATCAAAAGTCAGTTCCATTTTCAGCTATTTGAGGAAATTCCATACTCCTTTCAGTCTTTACCTATTTCTTAATTGGATGTTTGTCTTCTTGGAGTGGAGTCATGTGAATTCTTTACATATTTTTGAGATCAAACCCTTATCGCAGGTATTATTGGCAAATATATTTTCCCATATGGTTGACTCCTTTGTCATTTTGCTGATGTTTTCCTTAGCCATGCAGAAGTTTCGTATTTTGGTGAAGTCCCATTTGTTTATTTTTTCTGTAAGTCTCTTTCTCCAGGGGACATTTTGGTGAAAATATTGCTGCATGGGAATTTGAGAGTTCCCTACCTATGTTCTCCTCTAGGACATTTATGGTGTTGAAACTTACATTTAAGTCTTTTATCCACCATGACTTATTTTTTGTGTATGGTATCTGTTGGTGGGTGAATTTCAATTTTTTTGTACGTAGCTGTCCAGCTCTCCCAAAACCATTTGTTGAAGAGGCTATTTTTACTCCATTTTATGTTTCTGTAGTCTTTGTTGAATAGTAATTGACCACAGAGACATGGGTTTATTTCTAGGCTCTCTATTCTGTTCCATTGATCTATGTGTCCATTTTTATGCCAGTACCTGACTGTTTTGATTACAATGACCTTATAATATAGTTTGATATCAGGTATTGTGATCCTTTCTACTTTTATTTTCTTTCTCAAAATTCCAGAGGCTATTTGAAGTCATTTATAGTTCCATATAAAATTTTTAAACATTTCTTCTATGCTTGTGAAATACGTCATTGGTACTTTAGTAGGGATTGCATTGAATTTATAAATTGCTTTAGGTAGTATAGATATTTTGATGATGATAATTCTTCCAATCCATGGAGACAATATATGCTTCCATTTATTTGTGTCTGTCTTTATTTCTTTCTTCGATGTTGTGTAATTTTCTGAAAACAGGTCTTTTACCTCCTTGGATAGGTTTATTCCTAGGTACTTTATTTTTCTTGTTGCTATAGCAAGGGATTTTTGTCCCAATTTCTGCTCCTGATATTTCATATTTGGTGTACAAAAATGTCTTTGATTTCAGAATATTGACTTTGCATCAGGGTATTTTACCAAATTCACTTATTAGGTTGAGTAGCTTTTTGATAGAGTATGGAGTTTTCAATGTATACTATCATGTCATCTGCCAACAGTGATAGTTTTAATTTCTCCTTTCCAATTTGGATGCCTTTTATTTCTTTTTATTGTCTGATTACTGTGGCTAGGACTTCCAATACTATGTTGATTAAAAGTGGTGAAAGCAGACATCCTTGTCTTGTTCTTGATCTCACTGAGAAAACACTTAATTTTAGCCCATTGAGTATGAGGTCAGCTGTAGGTTTTTCATAAATGGCTTTATTATTTTGAGGTATATCCCTTTATTCCCACTCTGCTGAGTGTTTTATCATAAATGGTGCTGTACCTTTTCAAATGCCTTTTCTGCATCCATTGATATGCTCATGTAGTTTTTGTCTTTTGTTTATGTGATGGATTACATTTATTGATTTACAAATACTGTACCATCCTTACATCCCTGAGATAAATCCCACTTGATCATGGTGGATGACCTTTTTAATGTATTGTTAGATATGGTGTGTTAATATTTTGTTAAGGATTTTAGTGTTTATGTTCATGAGTGATATTGGCCTGTTGTTTTGTTTCTTGGTTGTGTCTCTATCTGGTTTTGGCATTAGATGATGCTGGCCTCATAAAAAAAAAAGTTTTGGATTCTTCCCTCTTCCAGGAATTTTTTGGAATAGTATGAGAAAGACAGGGGTTAACTGTTCCTTAAATCTTTGTAAAATTCTACTTTGAACCCGCCTGATCCAGAGCTTTTTTTGTGCTGGGAGATTTTGATTACTGCTTCATTTAACCAGCTGTTATTGGTCTGTTCAGGCTTTTTGCTTCTTTTTCATTCGGTGTTGGAAGGTTATATTTTTCTAGAAATTTGTCCATTTTATTAAGGTTTTTGAATTTTGTGACATATAATTTTTCATACTAATTTCTTACAATCCTTTGTATTTTTGTGGTAACATTTCTTATTTCTCTCTGTCTCTCTTTTGTTTTCCCCTGGTGGAAATTCCTAGTGCATATTCACCTGTACAGATTTACCATTAATACTGATATAACCAATAATATCTGATATTATTTATTTGGGTCCTCTCCCTTTTACTCTTGATGAGTCTGCATAAAAGCTTGTCGATTTTGTTTGTTTTCAAAGAACTAGCTCCTGGATTTGTTGATCCTTTGAATTGTTCTTTTAGTCCCTGCCATTCAATTCTGCACTGATTGTGATTATTTCCTACTTTCTACTTCTTCTTGGATTTGTTTGTTGTTGTTTCTCCAGTTCTTGAACATGGAGAGTTAGGTTGTTTATTCAAAATATTTCTATATTTTTGAGGTAGACCTGTATTGCTATGAACTTCCCTCTCAGTACTGCCTTTGCTGTGTCCCATAGGTTTTGAACTGTTGTATGTTCATTTTCATTTGTTTCCAGATACTTCTTGATTTCTTCTTTGATCTCATTATTGACCCATTCATTGTTTAATAGCATGCTACTCAGTGTCCATGAGTTTGAATATTTTTTACTCTTTTCCTTGAGGTTGGTTTTCAGTTTCAAGCCTTTTTGATCCAAGAAAATGCTTGCTCTGATTTCTATTTTCCTGAATTTTTTTGAGGTTTTTTTTCTGTCCTATCATGTGGTCTATCTTTGAATATCTTCCATGAGCAATTGAAAAGAATGTGTATTTTGTCTCATTGGGGTGAAATGTTCTAAACATGACAGTTAAGTCCATTGGTTCTAATGCGTTGTTCATTTCCACAATATACTTTGTTGATGTTTTGTTTGGAAGATCTATCCATTTTTGTCAGTGGGTTGTTAAAATCCCCTATTATCATTGTGTTGCTGTCTATATCTTTCTTGAAGTCCTCCAAAATTTTCCTTATATATTGGCGTGCTCCTATGTTGGGTGCACATATGTTTACAATAATTGTGGCTTCTTGATGGATTCTTTCTTTGACTATTATAAATGGCCTTCTGGATCTCTTTTTACGGACTTTGTTTTGAAATCTGTTTTGTCTGATATAAGAATTACTACCTTGACTGTTTTTTCCTATCCTATTTCCTGTTTTTTTTTTTTCCCATTCCTTTACTTTCAGTCTATGTAGGTCCTTTTTTCTGAGGTGGGTCTCTTGTAGGCACCATATGTGGAGGTCGTGTTTTCTTATCCATTCAGCTATCCTATGTCTTTTGATTGGGGCATTAATCCATTTACATTTAAAGTTATTATTGATAGATACTTATTCATTTTTTCCCTGTGATCCTCTCTTTCACACTCTTTTTCTTCATCTTCTTAAACCAGTCCCTTTAGTATGCCTTGTAGTGCTGATTTGGCAGAAATGTATTCTTTTAATCTTTTGTCTGGGAAGCTCCTTATTTTGCCTTCCATTTTAATTGAGAGCCTTACTGGGTTAGAGCAATCTTTGTTGTAGGCTTTTGCTTTTCATTACTTGTAATATTTCTTGCCACTCCCTTCTGACTTGTATTGTTTCTATTGAGAAATCAGCTGATAGCTGTATTGGTTCTCCTTTGTTTGTTCCTTCCTGTTTCTCCCTTTCTGCCTTTAGGATTCTCTCTTTTTCTTTGACATTTGCCATTTTAATTATAATGTGTCTTGTAGTGGGTCTCATTGAGTTCCTCTTGAATGGGACCCTTTGTGCTTCCTGGACTTGTGTGACTTTTTCTCTCCTCCAATTAAGGAAGTTTTCCATCATTACTTTTTCAAACAGGCTCTCTATTCCTTGCTCTTCTTCTTCTTCTTCTGGTATCCCTATTATACAGACATTATACATTTCAGGTTGTCCTGCATTTCCCTAAATGCCTCCTCTTTATTTTTTGAGTCTTTTTTCATTTTTTTGCTATTTCTGGAAGCTTTCTTCTACCTTTCCTCCAGCTCGCTGATTTGATTTTGTACTTCATCAAACCTGCTTTTGATTTTTTCCTACTGTGTTCTTCAATTCAGAAATTGTATTTTTCATTTCCTCTTGTCTCTTATTGATAGGTTCTATGTCCTTTTCATGTTGATATAGTTTGCAGTAACTTCCTCATAGTTTCCCAGTAGTTCTTCATAATTCTCTTTGAGCTCACTGAGCTATTGAGTTTCCTTAGAACCATTGTTTTGAACTCAATATCTCATAGTTTAGTTGCCTCTATTTCATTTAGTTTTCTTTGTGGGGATTCCTCCTTTCACTTAGATTGGGGGGTGTTTCTTTTTCTTCTGTATTTATTATTCACGAGACTCTTCTTTTTTTTTTTTCCTTTAACTTATCTACCTTGATTCCCTTACATTGTGGTGTGAACTTCTATGGTAGGAAACAATTTCTTTTCCTTTTTTATTTGCTTTCTTGATATGCCTCTGATTATGTTAGCTTTCATCCTGGTCTGATGTTTGAAAGAATTCCAGGAATCTACTGGCTCTGTCTGTCTCCTACAGTTATTAATCTAGTCACTCTGCTCTCATCCATCAGGCTTAGGCTCCACAAGATGGGGCCGAGTCTCCTGACATCAGTACTATTGTGTTCTTTCACACTGTTGCCACTCAGAGGAGTGGTTTGCTTGAGCAAGATGGGTGCTGAGAAATCAGGGAGGAGTCATCACCGGAATCCCCCGGCTACTCCCTCAGTTCTCTCTCCAATGCCTCCATCTCCAGTCTCTCCTCAAGCTTTTCTAGACCATTCTGCGTCCTCCATAGTCAGGGATCTACTATCTATGACTGCTGCTGTGTACTCAGCACCCATGCCTGCACAATGGTGGACCGGGCAGAGCCTCCTGAGAGTGTGGCTGTTTTGTCCTTTAATACAACTGCTGCTCAGGGAAGTGGTCTTCCTGAGAAAGGTGGCAGCTGATGAATGGGGGCTGAGTCAGCACTGGGACACCATCATCCACTTTTTCAGTTTTCTTTCCAAAGCCTTCTTCCCAATCTCTCCTCAGTTGGCTCCAGGCCACTTTGCCACCACCTTTGGTTGGAGACCAGAGTAAGTGGTTGCCACTACAAATTTTTGCTTTCGCCCTTTAAATGGTTCTTTAAATCTCCAGCTGTCTATGTCTGGGAGAAAACACTCCTACGCTTTTCACAGATGCCTGTTATCTGTGTGCTTTTTGGACTCTCCTGCTATAGGCTGGAGATCCCTGCTTATGGTTTAGATCCCGCTTTTCTCAGGGAGATCTAACTGGCCATTTCAATATCCATCTGTCACTGCCACCTGTGGCTGCCAAGCCCACCTTCTTGAGCCTCCGCTGCACTTCTTACCAGTTAGGTTGTGCGAAAGCCGATTCCTTTGTCTGTCTTAAGTTTTAAGGCTTCTCTCTCACTATTGTTCCATTGTTTTCCAGGTGATTTCTCTGCAATTTCATTTCAATCCAGTTTGGTCCTGGGAGGAGTTCAGTGTGACTTTCTCTCACTCCTCTACCATCTTGAAGTCCTATCTTATGAATTTTATATCTGATAGTTTGCTTGCCTCTGTTTCATTTAGCTCTTTTACTGGGAAATCTTCCATTGCATTCTATTACAAGTTCTTTCTTCATCTCTCCATTTTGTGTGACTCTTTTTGTTTGTTTTGTGATTCCAGATGCTCTACTTCACTAGCTGCTTTTGTAGTGTGAATTTCTATGGCAGGGATTCTGTGGGATTCAGTTGTACGTACTCTCTGCTCTCCTTGTCTGGGTGCTCTAGGTTTTCCCTTTCTTCCATTTGTGTAGTTTCTTGTTGTACTTGAGCTTTATATGTTTGTGGCTCCTTTGTTGGTGGGTTCTTCCCTCCAGTGGGTTTACTGGTATTATTCACAGCTGCCTCCTTGTCTTGTATATTGTTTTGCATGTGTTGGTTAACAAAGCAGTATTACCAAACAATTAAACCTACACCTGTAAAAAGAACCCGCTTTCCACATCAGTAGTCTCAACTGCATTGAGCTAACATTAATAAAGTTGAAGAGGAATTGCAGATAGTATAAGATATGAGAAAGTGAATGTGAGATGAATAAAATAGGGGAAATATTTTTGTGTGATAATAGGGAAAAGTATTCATAAGATTTTGGATACAACTGAGGTGAATAAAAGGAGAGAGCAAAATTTACAATATAAGTAAAATATGAAAGGGTGATGGGAACAATGGAGTAAGAAGAGGGAAAAGTAAATTGTGAGGTTCAGAGTAAAATTGAAAATGTACTGGAAAGACAGGAGCAAAATTGTGGAAAAAGCATACCAGGGTGAATAGTAATGACAGCTGAATAAATTTTAATAAGGTGGAAGAAGAATAAGAATATTGAAGCAAAGCAAAAAGTCAACATGAGATGTCTACAGTAAAGAAAAATGATTTTGAGAGGATAGGGAAAGCAAACTAATCAGAGTAAAGAAAAAGCCCACATTGAGAGCAGGACAAAAAGAAGAAGAAAAATGGTGAGAGAAAATAGTGAAATAAAATTCCTCACTCAACTGATCAAGGGCAAAGTGAAGGAAAAATGGGGTAAGACAGCAGGAGAGTATTATTCTATGGGATTTAAAGTACAAACAAACAGTGAACAAATGGGAGTTGATTTGGAGAAGTATAGCAATAACCATGATATTTCACCCAACTAGCCATTGTTTATAAATGGTGAAAAATAAAGAAGGCTCTTATTAGAAGGGAAAAAGAATGAGCTGACTTAAGAAGAGCGCTTATGTGATGTTAGAATGAGGAGAAATAGTGAGAGTAAGGCATAGACACGTGGCATAATGTGAGAGAAAATAAAGTTAACCATAATAGTAATAGAGCTCAGGAAAATGGAGAAATGGCTTAAGACCAGGGAAGAGTGCTGTGTGGGATTTGGAATAATAATAGTATGAATAGAAATATATAATCTGAATTAAAAAAGTATAAAACCAAAAGTAGTGTGTTATTTGGAATGAGTGACATGAAAGAAGGAAAATTAAAATGCAATATGAAAGCGATAATAAAACAAATCAAACAATAAAAATAAACAAAGAAAACCAAGAAACTAAATGGAAAGAAGGGGAATTAAAAAAAACAACAACAGTGAGAAGATGACGGAGGAGTGAATGAGAGTCACGCTGACCTCCTCCCAAGACCAAAATGGAATTGTGACTAAATAATGGAAAAATCACCTGGAAAACAATGGAATGATAGAGGGAGAGAAGCCTTGGAGCTGTGGACAGACAGTGGATTCAACTTTCACACATCCCAATGGGTGAGAAGTGCAGTGGAGTCATGAGGGGGTGGGCTGGCCACCCATGGGCACCAGCACTAGAGGGACACTGAAATGGCCAGTTAGATCCCCCTGAGAAGAACAGGGTCTGAACCATAAACAGGGACCCCTAGACTACAGCAGCTGAAATTAGGAAAATGCACAGACAAAACGCAACCGCAAAAAGCTTAGGGGTGCTCTCTGCAAGAGACAGGTGGCTGGGGATGCAAAGAGACATATAAAAGGCCAATGCAAAAATTTGCAGTGGTAGCCACCCTCCTTGATCTCTGAGTAGAGGCAACAGCAGAGTGGGCTGGTGCTTGGGAAAAGATTGGTGAGGAAAACTTTGTGAAGAGAACTGAGACGGTGGCCAGTGGCCAGCAGAACACCTCCCACTCTGCAGATACCATCTCGCTCAGGCATAAGGGAATGAATTAACCTGCCTTTTTTGCTCTCCACACACAGTTTGGGCATATGTGAATTGGGGGGACTAAGTGCAGACAAGCTGGAAGAAAGAGATGATCAAAGGGGTCACACAGCTGCAAAGAGAGTCTTGAGGAAAGACTGGAGATGGAGGCATTGGGGAAAGAACGGAAGGAGGACCGAGGAGTCCTCCCCATTCTGTAGTCTCCATTTTGCCCGGGCAGGACGCACCCCCAAAGAGGCAGAAGCAGGGTGCGCGTGAGCCAGACCGCCAGCGATTACAATGCAGTACACAGAAATAGGATCCCTGGCCAAAGGGGTAACAACTGCCTAGAGACCCCTGAGGAGAGACTGGAAATAGAGGCATTGGGGAAAGAACGGAGGGAGGAACTGGGGAGTCCTGACTCCCTCCCCATTCCGTAGTCTCCATTGTGTGCAGGCAGACCACACCCCCAAAGAGCCAAAAGCTGAAAAGCACACAAAAGACAGCCCAAAACCATCCAGTGCAGGCGGGCGCACACACGCGCCAAGTGGCCACTATGGTAGAGGAACGCGTGTGTGCATCAGCGACTGTATGGGCTGGGGAGGGCTCCCACAGATTGGGGCCCACAGGGCCTGTGAGGGAGTGCACAGATTGGCCAGGGCAACTGTAAACAAGCCCCCGCGTGGGCCCACCAGGGCAGAGCAGTCTGCAGAAATAGTGGATCTTGGACCAAGGGGTCACAGAGCTGCCCAGAGACCCTGGAGGAGGGACTGGAGACAGGATTAACCAGAGAGTCCTGGAGCTGACTTCCTCCCATTTCCATAGTCTCCATTTTGCACGGACAGGCAACGCCAAAAGAGCCAACAGCGGGAAAGCACACAATAGAAGACACTAAACTGATCAGTCTCAGGGCGCTCACAGGCATAGGTGCTAGACGAGGGCGTGAAGTCGGGTGAATAAGCACCCAGGTGGGTGGGGGAGCCTGCCAGGACAGGGAGCTCGCTAAAGGAGCCAGCGTGAGAGTGCAGAGTGATCCACAGAAATAGTGGATTCCTGACCAAAGGGGTCACAGAACTTCCCAAAGCAGGAGTGAGACAGAGACAATAGACTCCTGGAAAGCTCAGACAAAAGACCCAAGGTCATATAGCATCAACAAGTGACATCATCAGAGGCAGGCACAGAAAGAAAAGTAAATTAAAAATAAATAAATACATTAATTAATTAATTAATTAAAACCCCCGCCTACTACCTTAGAAGTTTAATCCACAAAGTCAGAAAATCTAGATGGATCAATTGAAATAGAAGCAAAAATAAATAAATAAATAAACAAATTACTTAATAGACTTTCACAAAAATGGGAAGAAAAAGAAGTTACCCCCAAACGAGTAGAAAAGGGGACTCTCCAAGAAAGAGTTAAATGAAATAGAGGCAAGGGAACTATCAGATATTGAATTCAAAACAATGGCTCTAAGAAAGCTCAATGAGCTCTGCCAGCTCAAAGAGAACAATGAGAAAATGCAGAGAAACTACCAGGATCTTACAACAAACTGTACCAACCTGGAAAAGGACATAGAAACTATCAAGAAGAACCAAGAGGATATCAAGAACACCATTTCTGAATTGAAGAACACAATAGAAGGAATCGAAGGAAGGCTGGATGAAGGCAAGGATGGAATCAGTGAGATGGAGGATAAGGTACAAAAAAGCTCCCAGAAAGAACAAGAAATGGAAAAAAGACTTAAAAAAAAAATGAGGAGGCATTTAGGGAAATGGAGGACAACCTGAAACGCAATAATATGTACACAATAAGGATACCAGAAGGAGAA
The DNA here is from genome assembly GCF_021234165.1 of Pteronotus mesoamericanus. Taxonomy (NCBI): domain Eukaryota; kingdom Metazoa; phylum Chordata; class Mammalia; order Chiroptera; family Mormoopidae; genus Pteronotus; species Pteronotus mesoamericanus. The sequence continues at coordinate 47,238,654 of NW_026555329.1, read as the reverse complement.
GAAGAGGAGCAAGAGATAGAGAACCTCCTCGAAAAAGTAATGATGGAAAATTTTGCCAGTTTGAGAGGAGAAAGGGTCTCATGGATACAGAAGGCACAGAGGACCCCACTCAAGAGGGACCCAAGGAGGTACACTCCAAGACATATCATCATTAAAATGACAACTATCAAAGACAAAGAGATAATCCTCAAGGCAGCAAGGGAGAAGGAGAAAGTACCATACAAGGGGGCCCTGATACGGCTAGGAGCTGATTTCTCAACAGAAACACTAAAAGCCAGAAGGGAATGGCAAAAAATATTCTAAGTAATGAAAAGAAAGGGCCTACAACCAAGGCTGTTCTACCCAACAAGGCTCTAATTAAAATAGAAGGGGAAATAAGGAGTTTCCCAGACAAAAGAAGGCTAAAAGAATACATCTCTACCAAACCAGCACTCCAAGATATGCTAAGGGGACTGGTTTAAGAAGATGAAAGAAAAGAGTGAGAAAGAGAAAAACACAGGTCCAAAGAGAAAAAAAGAATAGGTTTATATCAGTAATAACTATCAATGTGAATGGACTAAATGCCTCAATCAAAAGACACAAGGTAGCTGAATGGAAAAGAAAACATGACCCACACATATGCTGCCTAGAAGAGACCCACCTCAGAGCAAAAGACCTACACAAATTGAAAGTAAACGGGTGGAAAAATATATTCCAAGCAAATGGGCAGGAGAAAAAAGCAGGGGTTGCAATACTTATATCAGACAAAATAGATTTCAAAATAATGGCCATAAAAAAAAACCCAGAGGGGAACTTTATAATACTTAAAGGAAGAATCTATCAAGAAGACATCAACATTGTAAACTTATATGCTCCCAATATAGGAGCCCGCAAGTATATAAGGAAATTTTTGGATGACTTCAAAAAAGATATAAACAGCAACACACAGATAGTAGGGGATTTCAACACCCCACTGTCAAAAATGGACAGATCTTCCAAACAAAACATCAGTAAGAATATTGTGGAGCCGAATGACACACTGAATCAAATAGACTTAACTGACATACATAGAACCTTAATCACAAAGGAGAAAAATACATACCCTTTTCAAATGCTCATGGAAGATTTTCAAAGATAGATCACATGATAAGACACAAAGCAAGCCTCAGCAAATTCAGGAAAATTGAAATAATACCAAACATATTTTCAGACCATAAGGGCTGGAAACTGGATATAAACTTCAAAAAGGAACTTCAAACTTTTCAACTCATGGAGACTGAACAGTACACTATTAAACAATGAATGGGTCAATAATGAGATAAGAGAAGAAATAATAAAAATTATGGAAATAAATGAAAATGAACAGAAAACAGTCCAAAACCTATGGGACACAGCAAAGGCAGTCCTGAGAGGGAAGTTCATAGCAATACAGGCTTACGTTAAAAAGACAGAGACATTTCAAATAAAAGACCTAACACTACAACTTCAAGAACTGGAGACACAATGACAAATAAATCCCAGAGCAAGAAGAAGGAAGGAAATAGTCAAAATTAGAGCAGAACTGAATGACATAGAGATGAAAAGAACAATTCAGAAGATCAACCAATCCAGAAGCTGGTTCTTTGAAAAGATCAATAAAATTGACAAGCCTTTAAGAAGACTCATCAAAAAAAAAAAAAAAAGAGAAAGGATACAAATTAATATCAGAAATGAAAGAGGAGAAATAACAACTGATACCACAGAAATACAAAAGATCTTCAAAAACTACTATGAACAATTACATGCGAAGAAACTTGAAAATCTTGATGAAATGTACACATTTTTAGAAAAGTATAATCTTCCAACACTGAAGGAAGAAGAAACAGAAAGCTTGCACAGACCGATAACACATGGGGAAACGGAAGCAGTAATCAAGAAACTCCTGGCACACAAAAGCCAAGGGCCTGATGCTTTCACAGGAGACTTTTAGAAAACATTTAAGGAAGAGCTATCCCCTGTCCTTCTCAGACTATACCAAAAAATCCAAGAGGTGGGAAGGCTCCCAGACGCTTTCTATGAGGCCAGCATCACCCTAATCTCTAAACCAGATAAAGACCCTACAAAGAAAGAAAACTACAGGCCAATTTCGCTGATGAACATACATGCTAATATTCTCAACAAAATATTGGCAAACCGCATCCAGCAATACATTAAAAAGATTATCCACTACGGTCAAGGGGGATTCATCCCAGGGTGCAGGAATGGGTCAATATACAGAAGTAAATAAACGTGATACAACACATAAATAACAGAAAAGACAAAAACCCCATGATCACCTCGATAGATGCAGAAAAAGCATTCGATAAGGTACAGCACCCATTTATGATCAAAACACTCAGCAAAATGGGAATAAATGGGGCATTCCTCAACGTATTAAAGGCCATATATGAAAAACCTACAGCCAACATCATACTTAACGGGCAAAAACTGAAAGCTTTCCCACTAAGATCGGGAACACGACAAGGATGTCCACTCTCACCGATTCTTTTCAACATCGTATTGGAAGTCCTAGCCACAGTGGCCAGACAAGAAAAAGAAATAAAAGGCATTGAAATAGGAAAGGAGGAAGAGAAGCTATCATTGCTTGCAGATGACATGATAGTGTACATAGAAAACTCTGTAAACTCCACCAAAAAACTCCTCAACCTAATAAGTGAATTTGGCAAAACAGCAGGATACAAAGTCAACATTCAGAAATCAAAGGCATTTTTATACACCAGCAATGCAATAGAAGAAGAAGAAATCAGAAAAATAATACCATTCAATATAGCAAGAAGACAAATAAAGTACATAGGAATAAATTTAAGCAAAGAGGTAAAAGACCTGTACGCAGAAAACTATACAACATTGAAAAAAGAAATAATGGAAGACACTAATAAATGGAAGCATATACCATGCTCATGGATTGGAAGAATTAGTATCATCAAAATGTCCATACTATCCAAAGCAATTTATAGCTTTAATGCAATCCCTATTAGATACCAATGACATATTTCACAGAAATACAATAGACATTTCAAAAACTTATATGGAACTATAAATGACCCCCAATAGCCACAGCAATTTTGAGAAAAAAAACAAAGTAGGAAGGATCACAATACCGGACATCAAGCTCTACTTCAAAGCCACTACAGTCAAAACAATCTGGTACTGGCACGAAAACAGATCCATAGACCAGTTGAACAGAACAGAAAGCCCAGAATAAGCCCAGGTCTATATGGGCATCTAATATTTGACAAAGTGGGCAGAGGCATAAAATGGAGCCATAATAGCCTCTTCAACAAATTGTGTTGGGAGAGTTGGACGCCTACATGCAAAAAATTGCAATTGGATCATCAGCTGACACCATACACAAATTGAAACTTAAGATGGATAAAAGACTTAAATATAAGTCGCAGCACAATAAAAGTCCTAGAGGAGAACATAGGCAGGAAACTCTCAGATATCCCACACAGCAATTTTTTCACTGATATATCTCTTAAAGCAAGGGACGTAAAGGAAAGAACACACAAGTGGGATCTCATCAAAATAAGAAGCTTCTGCACGGCTAAAGAAAACATCAGCAAATGAAAAGGGTGCCAACCCTGTGGGAAAATATATTTGCTAATAATACATCAGATAGAGGTTTGATCTCCAAGATATATAAAGAACTCACTCGATTCCAGTCCAAGACACAAATGATCTAATCAAAAAATGGGCAAAGGACCTGGGCTGACGCTTTTCCAAGGAGGAGATACAGAGGGCCCAGAGATATTTGAAAGGATGCTTAGCATCACTAGCCATGAGAGAAATGCTGATCAAAACCACCATGAGGTACCACCTCACAACAGTCAGAATGGCCATCATAAACAAATGAACAAATAGCAGGTGCTGGAGAGGCTTCGAGAAAACGGAACACCACAACAGTGTTGTTGAGAATGCAGACTGGCGCAGCCATTGTGGAAAGCAGTGTAGAATTTCCTCAAAAATCTGAAAATCGAACTGTCTTTCTATCCATTGATTCCCCTGCTGGGACTATATCCTAAGAATACCAAAATGCCAATACAAAAGAACCTATGCACCACAATGTTCATAGCAGCACAATTTACAATAGCCAAGTCTTGGAAGCAACCTAAATGCCCATCAGTAGATGATCGGATCAAAAAATCATGGTACATATACAGAATGGAATACTACGCAGCAGAAAGAAAAAAAGAACTACTAAACTTTGCGACAGCATGGGTGGAACTGGAGAGCATTATGGTAAGCGAAAGAAGCCAGGGGGCAAAAGACAAATACCACATGATCTCACTTATAAGTGGAACCTAACCAACAATAGAAACATGCAAGGAAAATAAAACCAGCACCACTGAAAGGAAAAGAAACCAACAGAGACAAGAGGGAAGGAGGGAGGGGGGACTGGGAATAGGAAGGGAAGGGGAAAGTCAAGGAACATATAGCAAGGACTCATGGACAAAACCAAAAGGGAAGAGGTGAGGGAGAGAAGGAGGGAGGGGGCAAGGGAAAGCAGTGGGGGGTAAGCAGAGACAAATGTATTAAAAAAAAAAAACAGGCCTTGTTTAAAAAAAAATAAATAAGTAAGTAAATGACATCACAGCAATATAAAAGATTTAATGAAATTCTAAAATGAAAGTCCCAAACATATGTATTTTTGTCTTTCTTAATGAGTTTCCCATAATGTGTAATAAAACCAAATATTTTACAGAAAAAAAAGATAACAATGACATATTTCACAGAAATAGAATAGACATTTCAAAAATTTATATGGGACCATAAACGACCCCCAATAGCTGCTGCAATTTTAAGAAAGACAAAATAGGAGGGAACACAATACTGGAGGTCAAACTCTACTACAAAGCCACTATACTCAAAACAATCTGGTACCTGCACAAGGTCAGACCCATAGACCAGTGGAACAGAATAGAAAGCCCAGAAATAATCCCAGATCTATATGGGCAACTAATAGTTGACAAAAGGATGAGAAGCATAAAACGGAGCCTCTTCAACAAATGGTGTTGGGAGAGCTGGACAGCTACATGGAAGAAATTGAAATTGGAACATCAGCTGATATCATACACAAAAATAAACTCAAGATGGCTAAAATACTTAAATATAAGTCCCAACACCATAAAAGTCCGAGAGGAGAACATGGGCAGGAAACTCTCAGATATCCCACACAGCAATTTTTTCACTGATAGGTCTCCTAAAGCAAGGGACATAAAGGAAAGAAAAAAGAAATGGGACCTCATCAAAATAAGAAGCAAAAATAAGAAGGCTAAAGAAAACATCAGTAAAATAATAAGGGAGCCAACTCTATGGGAAAATATATTTGCTAATGATACATCAGCTAGAGGGTTGATCTCCAAAATATATAAAGAACTCACTTGACTCCACTTGAAGACGACAAACGATACAATCAAAAAATGGGCAAAGGACGTGCGCTGATATTTTTCCAAGGAAGAGATACAGAGGGCAGAGAGACATTTGAAAGGATGCTCAGCATCACTAGCCATCAGTGTAATGCAGATCAAAACCACCATGAGGTAACATCTCATACTGGTCAGAAAGGTCATCATAAACAGATGAACAAATATCAGATGCTGGAGAGGCAGTGGAGAAAATTGAACACTAGTGCACTGTTGTTGAGAATGCAGACTGGCGCAGCCATTGTGAAAAGCAGGGTAGAACTTCCTCAAAAATCTGAAAATGGAACTGTCTTTCTATCCATGATTCCCCTGCTGGGACCATACCCTAAGAATTCGAAAACGCCAAATCAAAAGAACCTATGCACCCCTATGTTTATAGCAGCACAATTTACAATAGCCAAGTGTTGGATGCAAGCTAAATGCCCATCAGTAGATTTGTGTATAAAAGAACAATGGTATATTTACACAATGGAATACTACACAGCAGAAAGAAAAAAAGAACTAAACTTTGCGACAGCATGGATGGAACTCGAGAGCATTATGCTAAGCAAAATAAGCTGGGGACGAAAGAGAAATATCACATGATCTCACCTATAAGCGGATCCTGACCAACAATACAAAGATGCAAGGAAAATAAAACCAGCAAGGTCCAGACTGAAAGGAAAAGAAATGAACAGAGATAAGAGGGAAGGGAGGTGGGGCAGGGGAAAAGGAAGGGAAGGGGAAAGTCCAGGAACATATAGCAAGGTCTCATGGACAAAACTAATGGCAAAGGTTTTGGGGGAGGGGGCAAGGGAAATTGGTGAGGGGAAGGCAGAGAGTAATGTATTTGAAAAAGAATAATTACACTTTAAAAATATAAATTAAAAAAATATATAAATAAAGAAGTTTTTACATAAACACAACAACAACAACAATATGGAAATTCTGAAAGATAGCAAAGTGAAATTTATCTTTCTTTTGGTGTTCCCTTTCTGAATGCTTTCTCGATTCATCTTGAGTTTTCCTACAGCTCCAAGCCTTGTTGTGTTGCTGTTAAAAAAAAAAAAAAAAGCCTCCTGCTGAGTTTAAACCTGCCAAGCCAGTTTTGCCAGACTACTTGGATCTTGAAGCTGAGAGGGATTGGTTTCCACTTTTTTCCTTTCCTGTTTTTCTGAAAGGATAGGGGCTTTTTCTGGGCTACAATAATCACAGGGGCCCAGTTTCCTGCTCAGGTCCTCAGATCACTTGTGTGGCCCACACTCTCCACTCTGCACATTTGTGCTAGGCCGTTGTTGATTATCCACCTTGTTTTGAACCCTTTGATTAGTCCATAAGATGCAATGAGGGGAGTAAATCTCACTCCCTCTCCTCCTTCTTTGTTGGCCTGGCTGCTGTGTGCATGAGGTCCTTGCACAGTGTTTCAGTTCCCTTTTTGAGGAAAGTCCACTAGAGTGCTACCTGTTGCTCCTAACAAGCACCCAGCTTTCCACAACATCCAACTCTGACTAATACAGAATGTATCTGGATCACAGCAAGTTACTGTCCATCTCCTCTCCCAGCTCCTGGTGTCACCCTGTAACGGGGCACAGCCAGGACCCCCTCCCCCAACAAAGGGTATTTGCAACAGAGTCCAGAGACTGGGGTGTCCAAGAAAAATATATTCTCCCCACACCAGGGCAGGCTGCCATGGGGGATGGGAGCCTTGAGCAGGGCCATTGAGAGTCATTTTTTATGTCAATAACAGGATAGCTTCGTTCCTCATATACAAAGAGGGTTATTTTTCATATCACCAAAGCTAATCAGAAAGGTTTCAAAGACTTTATAGAGAATGTAACTGGAAGAAAGAGAGACAGGGCCTGCAGAAGAGAAAAAGGGACATAGACTCTGGGGAACAGTGTGAAGACCACGCGGGAAGAAAGAGCGGAGAAAGGACTCTTGCTAGTGGGCCATGAGAAGGTGCCACATGGTTATGGATTAAGAGCTGGAGATTGCGGTGATGCAGTGGATGGTGCTGAGACCTGCGAGAGGCCTGCCTAGCCGAGCCCCGGACTTCTGTTCTTTTTCTTCTGAGGGACGGTATCCCTGACTGGCCTAACTGGGCAAAGAGGGGAGGGCAGGACTGTGTGTGTGCTGGTGGTTGTTTTGAAGGGATTTTGAGGTTTAAGGGTGAAATTTAGCCATTAATCAAACCTGTATAACTTTTGAGTAAATAGTTCCTTTCCTTTTCACCAAACTCTGCGATTCAGAGTCATGATTCCAAGGGTGGCGGGCAAAGGACCCACAACCGAGGGGTTCCAGGGAAGGGGGGTGTCGTTGTTTCGGTAACAGCATTGGGGCACCACCCCTCCGCAAGTCCTTTTGTTCGGTAACAACCCAGCTACCCAATTTCTCCATCCAGAGACCACTGCTCTAGCCTGAGTATGCTACCTGCTGGTGTCACTTACTCCCTTTTTATTACCCCAGCAACTTTACGCATCCAGGTCTCTCCTGGCATGAATCTTGGACTTCCCTGCTCTGAGAAGGAAAGGAGCCATTAGTTTGCTATCACTGACTGTATAGGTTTGTTTTGTTTTCCTTAGCATAATATTCTCCAGGTCCATCCATGTCATCATAAATGGCAGAATTTATTTCATTTTTAAAGCTGAATTATATTTATATACACACATATTCATTCATATATACACCCAGGCACCTACACACATCACATTTTTTTATTTTAATTTTTTAATGTAGATTTATTTTATTTTTTAAAAGATTTTATTACTTATTTTTAGAGAGAGGGTAAGGTAAGGGGAAAAGGAAAGAGAGAAGCATCAATGTGCTGTTGCCCCTAGAGCTCTCCTTACTGGACACCTGGCCTGCAACTGAGACATATGCCCTGACTGGAATTGAACCAACACTTTCATTCACAGGATGGCACTCTATCCACTGAGACACACTAGTCAAGGCACAGAGCACATTTTTTATCAATTTAACTATTGAGAGACATTTAGGTTGTTTCTATATTTTGGTTATTGCATTCAACTACTTTAAGTCCAGGCACAATAAGTCTTCGAATCTTACCCAGGATAAAACTCTGATGATCAAGGCATAAAACTAAAGAGAGGCTAAGAATTGATTTTATACTTTCAAAAGGATGTGTGCCTTGGCTGATGTGTCTTAGTGGATTGAGTTCTGGCCTGCAAACCGAAAGGTTGCCAGTTTGATTCCCAGTCAGGGAACATGCCTGGGTTGTGGGCTAGGTCCCCAGCTGGAGACATATGAGAGGCAACCAATTCATGCATCTCTTGCACAGTGATGTTCTCTCCCTGTCTTTCTCCTTCCCATCTCCTTTCTCTAAAAGTAAAATTTAAAAAAATGTTGTGTGTGTGTAATGTGTATGTTAGTTAATTAAATGTACTCTTTAGAAATCTAGGATAAAAGAATAAGCCAACGAATCCTGGCGAAACACATCATGTCAAATAAAATGTGTGTCTCTATCCACAAATACATGTGACTGCAACAGATGCAAGCATGGTATTAACCTGCACTGTGAAAATTCTTGCTCCCAGAATGGAAGCATCATGGAAATATTTTCTACTTTTCTAGTATGTAAAATTCAAACTTTTCACATTCACTTGGGTTGCAGACATGTCCGCCAGGTTTTCAAGTTTTTCATTTAATATAAGCTCAATTTTTACCCAATGTTAGTTAAGCGAGGAGTCAGTGAATGGTTTGGTGGAACACTCTAACTATCAATGGATACTTAAATATTTTCTATGATGTCAGTCCAACGTTACACAGATCTAAAAACCTAAGCTCACAGGATATATTCTGATTTACTTAGTATAATTTTATTTTTTAAAGATTTTATTATTTTATGGATTACTTATATTTGGGGTTTGTAATAACATAACATCAAAAGCATTAAGTAAATACTTCTACTTAAATTCTGGAGTCTCATACCATGAAATGATGACTAAAATATTTTCAATTCCATTTGCCTAATGTTGATGATCCAGATAAGTTTTTCCTTGTTTTTAAAACATGATAGAGTCACTTTCTGCATATCTTTTCATCAATTTATTTTTAAATACACATCAAAATTAACCATGCAGAGATTTTTAATTTGATGCAGTCCCATTTGTTTATTCTTTCCTTTACATCTCTTGCTCTAGGGAACATATTGATGAAAATATTGCTGTGTGGAATATCTGAAATTTTCCTGCCTATGTTATCCTCTAAGATTTTATAATGTGATATATTAAAGACTTTTCTTCACCATGAATTTATTTTTGTGTATGGTATAAGTTGGTGGTTGAGTTTCTTTTTTTTTATTTGCATATACTTGTCCAGATCTCCAAGTACCTGTGTTGAAAAGGCTGTTTTTATTTCATTTTATGTTCTGGCTCCCTTTGTTGTATATTAATTTACCAAGGGTTTCTTCCTGGGCTCTTCTATTCAGTCTCATTGATCTATGGGTCTTTTCTTATGCCAGTACCTGTCTGTTTGAATTACAGTGGCTTTGTAATATAGTTTGATATCAGGTATTGTGATCCCTGCTACTTTGTTATTCTTTCTCAAAATTGCTTCAGATATTCAGGGTCACTTATGGTTCCATATAAATTGTTGAAATATTAGTTATATATCTGTGACATATGTCATTGGTATTTTAATGAGGATTGAAATGAACCTATACATTGTTTTGGGTAGTATGGACATTTTGATGATGTTAGTTCTTCCAATCCATGAACACTATATATGTTTCCATTTATTTGTGTCTTCCTTAATTTCTTTCTTCAATTGTTGTGTATTTATCACAGGTTTTTATCACCTTGGTTAAGGTTAATTCTAGGTACTTTATATTTCTTGTTGCTATAGTCAATGGGATTTTTTTCTTAATTTCTGTTTCTGATATTTTGTTGTTGGTGTAAAAAAATGTCTTTGATTTCTGAATATTGACTTTGTATTCTGCTTTACCAAATCTGCTTATTAGGTCGAGTATTTTTTTTGGTGAAATAGTTTTAATATTTTGGAGGAGTTTTTCTATTTATACTTTCATGTCATCAGCAAACAGTGACAGTTTTACTTCCTCCTTTCCAATCCGAATACTTTTATTTCTTTTTCTTGTCCAATTGCTGTAGCTAGAACTCCCAATATTATGTTGAATAAACATGGTGAAAGTGGGCACCCTTGTTTTTTTCCTTATCTTAGAAGGAAAGCTTTTAGATTTTGCTCATTGAGTATGATGCTGGCTGTATGTTTCTCATATATGGCCTTTATAATATTGAGGTATGCTACCTCTACTCTCACCTTGCCTAGTGTTTTAATCATAAATGGGTACTGTATCTTATCAAATGTTTTTTCCACACCTGTTGTTTGGTCACATGGTTTTTGTATTTCTTTTGTTTATGTAATGTATTATGTTCATTGATTTTCAAATAGTGTACTATCCTTGCATCTCTGGTATAAAATCCCATTTGATCATGGTGGGTGATATTTTATTTTATTGCTAGATACAGTTTGCCAATATTTTGTTGAAGATTTTAGTATGTTCATCAGTGATATTGGCCTGTTGTTTCTTTTTTTTGTTGTTGTGTCTTTATCTGTTCTGGGGATTAGGATGATGCTGGCCTCATAAAAAGAGTTGAGGCATCTTCCCTTTTCTTGGACTTTTCAGAATAGTGTGAGAAGGATAAGAATTAGCTCTTCTTTAAATAATTTGTAAAATTATCCTGTGAAACTATCAGGTACAGTACTTTTGTGTGCCAGAACTTTTGATTACTGCTTCAATTTCACCAGCTGATATCATTCTGCTCAGTCTTGCTGCCTCTTCTTGATTTAGTTTTGGAAGACTGCATGTTTCTAGAAATTTGTCCATTTCTCCCACATTTTAAAATTTCTTGGCATATAGTTGTTCATAGTAATTTTTTACAATCCTTTGTATTTCTGTGGTATCATTTGTAATTTCTCCTTTTTCATTTCTGATATTATTTATTTGGTTCTTCTCCTTTTTTTCCCTTGATGTATCTGTTTAAAGGCTTGTCAGTTTGGTTTACCTTTTCAAAAAACCAGCTCCTGGATTTGTTGATCCTTTTGATCGGTCTTTTACTCTCTATGTCATTTAATTCTGCTCTGATCTTGATTATTTCCTTCCTTCTACTTACTCGGGGCTTTATATGTTGTTGTTCCTCCAGTTCTTGTAGCTATAGGGTTAGGTTGTTTATTTGAAATGTTTCTATCTTTTTTAGATAAGCCTGTATTGTTGTGAACTTCCTGCTCAGGACTGCATTCACTGTGTCTATAAGTTTTGGACTGTTGTGCATTCATTTTCAATTGTTTCCAGAGACTTTTTTATTTCTTCTTTGATCTCATTATTGAGCCATTAATTGTTTAGTAGTGTGCTATTCCATCTCCATGAGTGTGAATGTTTTTGAGTTTTTTCCTTGAGTTTCATTTCTAGTTTCAAGCCCTTGTGGTCTGAGAAAATGTTTGATATGATTTAAATTTTCTTAAATTTGTTGAGGTTTGTTTTGTGACCTGTCATGTGATCTGCTTTTGAAAATATTCCATGTGTATTTGAAAAGAGTATGTATTTTGCTTGTTTGGGGTGAAAGCTTCTGTAGATATCTGTTAAGTTCATTTGGTCTAGTGCATCATTCAATGCCACAATACCACTGTTGATATTTTGTTTGGAAGATCTCTCCATTGTTGACAGTGACATGTTAAAATGTCCTAATATAGTTGTGTTGCTGTCAATATATTTCTTAAGGGCTTCCAAGATTTTCCTTATATATTTGGGTGCTCCTATATTAGGTGCCCATATGTTGACAAGCGTTATATCTGCTTGTTGCACCACTCCATTTAGTATTATGTAGTGAACTTCTTTGTTTCTAGGTATGGCCTTTATTTTGAAGTCTATTTTGTCTGATATCAGTATTTCTATCCAGGCGTTTTTTTCCCTATCTGTTTGCTTGGATTATTTTTCTCCATCTTTTCACTTTTAGTCTGTGTGGGCCTTTTGTTCTGAGGTGGGTCTCTTGTAGGCAGTGTATGTGTGGGTTATATTTTCTTATCCATTCAGTTACCTTATGTCTTTTGATTGGAGCATTTAATCCATTTACATGTAAGGTTATTATTGATAGGTACCTACTCATTGCTATTTTCTCCCTTTGTACCTGTGTTCCTCTCTCTCTCACTCTACACCTTCATCTTCCTAAAGCAGTTCCTTTAGCATATCTTGTAGTGCTGGTTTGGTAGACCTCTATTTTTTATCCTTCTTTTCTCTGGGAATTTCCTTATTTCACCTTCCATTTTAAATGAGAGCTACTGGTTAGAGTAGTCTTGGTTGCAGACCTTTGCTTTTCATTACTTGGAATATTTCTGGCCATTCCCTTCTGGTTTAGTGTTTCTTGGCATACAGTTGTTCTGTTTAATAATATTCTGAATAGAAAATAGTTAAAGGCCTTTCAAGGGCTGAGTCCTTCCAAAGAGATGCAAGCCCATGGTACTTTTAGAGAAGAAGTTGGAGAAATAAATATGCACTTTCCTCTCTCTCTCTGATCTACTTCTGGATATTCTATACACTTAACCCAACTGGAAGCCAGGGAAAATGGGCTTCATTAATGACTGTAGAGTGTAGACATATATGTCACTTGCTGAGGGCACAAGGCAAGGTAGAGAAGGGTAGAGGGTAAATATGAAGTGGAAAATAGAGCATATCCTGCTCATCAAGTAATTAAAATAAAGGAACAAGGAAATTATGAATAAAGTGAGCAATTTCAATGTCATAATCTGATGGCTCTGGCTAAGGTTTTTGAAACACTCTCTCCAGAAAATTTATCACATCAGATTAATTCTAATGAAGCTTCTGATCAAGATGATGGAGTAGGTAAATGCTGTGTTCACCACCTCCCATGACCATATCAAAATTACAACTAAATTACAGAACAATCAACTTGGAGAACCATCAAAAGAGAAGTCAAACAGAAGTCTGATGACTAAGTATATAAAGAGGAAGTTATGTCAAAACTCTGAGGAGGCCTAGAGATGCAAAACAGGCTTGTCCCACACCCATATGTGGCAGCTTGAAATTGGGAGAGATATCTCAGCTGCAGAGGTATCCCATGAGGAGTGAGGGGTCCCAGCCCCAAACCAGGGTACACAACCTGAACACTAGCTCTGGGAAGAGGAGACATGTCATATGGCTGGGAAAAGCAGTGGGATATTATCCTTCTAAGTAAGATGGAGGGCTGCTGGCATCCTCTAAAAAGCCTATGTACAGATTCGCTTACTCACAAACAGTCACCCTAAGCTCTAGTGAAGAGACAGCTGCACAAAATGTGCAAGAGATATTCAGGGAGAAAATGAATTGTGTGGTTTCAGGTGAGGGCTGGAGGGACACCCACCACTGTACTTGTGTTGTACCCTCCTCTCACATTGCATGCATGCACAGGTGGGCCCCAAATCTGAATCTTCATTAAACTGGTGGACATAATTCTCCTCACTTGATGAGTCCCTAAGATACCACCCCACCCATCTTCCACATCACCAGAGGCTTTTTCAGAGTCAGGTAACCAGACTTTGCCTGTGCTGCAGGCTTAAAAACTCTCAAAGGTCCATAGGCTCCAGGCAGGTAGCAACTGGCTTTGGTGTGCCCTGTGCCCCTTGCTGACTGATTCCAGGCTTGACACTGGCACCAAATCTGAATTTCCATTAACTCAGTGAATATCACACACCTGACAATGGTGTGCCCATTAAAAAGTGAATAAATAATTTAAAAAATAGGAATCAAGTTGGAGCAAAAGAAGAGCCAAATACCTACTTATATTCAGAAGTCAGCTACTACCCTTATTGGAAATCCCTTGTATGTTATTTCCTCTTTCTCCCTCGCTGCCCTTAATGCTCTTTGTCTTTGAATTTTGACATTTTAATTATGAAGTGTCTTGGAGTGGGCCTTTTTGGGTTCATCTTGATTGGTACCTGCTTTATTTCCTAGATTTGTGTGACTTTTTCTCACCTCAAATTAGGGAAGTTTTCCATCATTACTTTTTCAAACAGGTTTTCTGTCCCTTGCTCCTGTTCTTCTCCTTCTCATATCCCTATTATATGGATATTATTGTTTCATGTTGACCTGCATTTCCATTAATGTCTCTTCATTATTTTTGAGTCTTTCTTTTTCTTTTCTTGCTCTTTCTGGGAATTTTTTCTTCTTAGTCCTCCAGTTCACTGATTCCATCCTCTGCTTCATCTATCCTGCTCTTGCTTCCTTCTACTGTGTTCTTCAATTCAGAAATTACATTATTCATTTCCTCCTCGCTCTTCTCAATAGTTTCTATGTCCTTTTTACAGGATGATACAGTTCACAATAAGATCTTTGTAGCTTCCTTGTGCTTTGTTTGTTTGTTTGTTTTTGTAATTCTCATTGACCTCATTGAGTTTCCTTATAACAACTGTTTTGAACTCAATATCTGATAGTTTACCTGCCTCTTTTGCATTTGAATTCTTTCTGGGGTTCTTCCTTTCTTTTTAATTAGGTGTTGTTTATTTGTTTCCCCATTTATGGGATAGTTTTCTTGTTTGCTTCTGTTTCTTAAATTGATCTGCTTGAATTACCTGTATTTGTGGTGTGAACTGCTATAGTAGGAGAACTGTGTGAGTCAGCAGTGCAGTCTCCTTGATCTCGCTAATTTGACACTCTTGGGATGCTCTTAATGCCATTTATAATGGCTCTCTGGATGTAATTGGACTTTGATTGGTGTTGCATCATTTTTTGGTGGGCCCTTTCCTTAAGCTGGTTGACTGAGGGTCACTCCATATGCCACTTCTTGCCTGCTGTTGTGCAGGTGCTGCTGGAACAAAACTACAAAGCCCAGGAAATAAACCCATACCCATAAAATCCAACTATCAACAGTAAATGGTCCAGTATTAATAAAGGTGTAAAGAGATTAAGACTTACAAGAAAGGAGAGTAAATATGAGATGACCTACTGAAGGAAAAATTATTTTGAGAGGGCAGAATGAGGATTACTAATAAGAGTAGGGTATCAGAGCCATGCAAAGAGGGAGTAAAGTTTACATCATAAATAAAAAAGGGAACGAAGAAGGTATAATGAGGTAAGAGAAGGAAAGTATAAAATATTAGGTTTAAAAAATAATATTTTAAAAATTTAATTTTTAAATTTAAAAAAATTAAAAAAAATAAAGCAAGAGAGAAAAAGAAAAATGAAAAAAAGTAAATAAATAATTTAAAATAGGAACCAAATTGAAGGAAAAAATCTACCACAGCCCTATGACAACAAATGAGTTAAAATTAATATAGGTGGGGGTTCATAAGGAGGAAAAGAAAGAAAAGTTTACAACATATCTAGAGGAACAAGAAGTGATTTTGAGATGATAGAGGAATGGAAATACTAATAGTGAGGAAAAAAAACAGGCTAAGAAGGGAAAAAGTAAAATTTGAGACAAAAAAGTAACGAAGGGGAACGGTAAAATTTGAGATTTGAAATACAAAAATAGGGAAGATCTAGAGATAAAATAAAAAAATCAACAACTACCCTATCCACAACCAATAAGCAAAGATTGATAAACTTGGAGAAGGAACATGGTTATTGTAAGAGTGGGAAAAATAATGTACAATGACAATTGACAAGAAAATTAGTTTTGAGAGACTGGTCGGGGCAGAAATAGTAACAATGTGAAATGACACAAAGTTGTAGAAAGAGAAAAAACAAAATTTAAAATGGAAATAATAAGAAGAAATAAGAAGGTAAAATGGAATAAGAGAAGAGAGGAGCAAAATATGTGAATTGAAATAAAGTATAATATAAAAACTAGTTACTTAATATGCATAACCTTGAGGGACAAGTAAAGAATATAAATATGCAGGAAAAAAATGTTGCAAGTCATGGAAAACACCATGGTGAATATTATCTCAGTAGCATCTAGTATTTATTTATTTTTTTATTTTTTAAGTTCTTTTGAATTTTTAATTAATTAATTTATTTTTTCAAATACATTTGTCTCTGCCTGCCCCCACCACTTTCCCTTACTCCCTCCCTTTCTTCCTCCCTCCCTCAAATCTTCCCCTTTGGTTTTGTCCATGAGTCCTTGCTATATGTTCCTTGACTTTCCCCTTCCCTTCTTTTTTAACTGCCCCCCTCTCCTTCCCTCATGTCTTTGTTAGTTTCTCTTCATTTCACTGTTGTTAGTCTTATTTTCCTTGCATCTTTGTATTGTTGGTTAGGTTCCTCTAACAGGTGAGATCATATGGTATTTGTATTTTGCCCACTAGCTTATTTTGCTTAGCATAATGCTCTCGAGTTCCATCCATGCTGTCGCGAAGTTTAGTAGTTCTTTCCTTCTTTCTGCTACGTAGTATTCCATTCTGTATATGTACCATAATTTTTTGATCCAATCATCTATTGATGGGCATTTAGGTTGCTTCCAACATTTGGCTATTGTAAATTGTGCTTCTATGAACATAGGGGTGCATAGATTCTTTTGTATTGGCATTTTAGTGTTCTCAGGGTATAGTCCCAGCAGGGGAATCACTGGATCAAAAGACAGTTCCATTTTGAGCTTTTTGAGGAAATTCCACAGTGCTTTCCACAGTGGTTGCACCAGTCTGCATTCCCACCAACAGTGTACTAGGGTTCCCTTTTCTCCACAGCCTTGCCAGCACCTGTTGTTTGTTGATCTGTTTATGATGGCCATTCTGACCGGTGTGAGGTGGTACCTCATGGTGGTTTTGATCTGCATTTCTCTGATGGCTAGTGATGCTGATCATCCTTTCAAATGTCTCTGGGCCCTCTGTATCTCCTCCTTGGGAAAGCATCTGCGCATGTCGTTTGCCCATTTTTTGATTGGATCGTTTGTCTTCTCGGAGTGGAGTTGAGTGAGTTCTTTACATATCTTGGAGACCAAACCTCTGTCTGATGTACCATTAGCAAATATATATTCCCATAGAGTTGGCTCCATTTTCATTTTGCTGATGTTTTCTTTTGCCATGGAGAAGCTTCTTATTGTGATGAGGTTGCACTTGTTTATTCTTTCCTTTATGTCCCTTGCTTTAGGAGACATATCGGTGAAAAAATTGCTGTGTGGGATATCTGAGAGTTTCCTGCCAATGTTCTCCTCTAGGACTTTTATTGTGTTGCCACTTCTATTTAAGTCTTTTATCCATCTTGAGTTTATTTTCGTGTATGATGTCAGCTGATGATACAAATTCATTTTTTGTATGTAGCCGTCCAGCTCTCCCAACACAATTTGTTGAAGAGGCTATTATTGCTCCATTTTATGCTTCTACCCTCTTTGTCAAATATTAGTTGCTGATACAGACCTGGGCTTATTTCTGGGGTTTCTATTCTGTTCTCCTGGTCCATGGGTCTGTTCTTGTGCCAGTATCAGATTGTTTTGAGTATAGTGGCTTTGTAGTAGAGTTTGATGTCCGGTATTGTGATCCCTCCTACTTTGTGTTTCTTTCTCATAATTGCTGCGCTATCCGGGATCGTTTATGGTTCCATATAAATTTTTGAAGTGTCTGTTCTATTTCTGTGAAATACATCATTGTTGTCTTAATAGGGATTGCGTTGAATCTATAAATTGCTTTGGGTAGTATGTACATTTTGAAGATATTAATTCTTCCAATCCATGAGCACGGTATATGCTTCCATTTATTTGTGTCTTCCTTAATTGCTTTTTTCAATGTTGTATAGTTTTCTGCATACAGGTCTTTTGTGTCTTTGGTTAAATTTATCCCTAGGTACTTTATTTCTTTTCCTGCTATAGAGAATGGCATTTTTTTTTCTGATTTCTTCTTCTTCTATTGCATTGCTAGAGTACAAAAATGTCTTTGATTTCTGAACGTTGACTTTGTATCCTGCTCTTTTGCCAAATTCAATTAGGTTGAGGAGTTTTTTGGTAGAGTCTACAGGGTTCTCTATGTACACTATCATGTCATCTGCAAACAATGATAGCTTTACTTCCTCCTTTTCTATTTCGATGCCTTTTGTCTCTTTCTCTTGTCTGACCGCTGTGGCTAGGACTTCCAATACGATGTTGAGAAGAAGCGGTGAGAGTGGACATCCTTGTCGTGTTCCCAATCTTAGTGGGAAAGCTTTGAGTTTTTGCCCTTTGAGTATGATATTGGCTGTAGGTTTTTCATATATGGCCTTTATTATGTTGAGGAATGTCCCATTTATCCCCATTTTGCTGAGTGTTGGATCATAAATGGGTGCTGTACCTTATCA